>NC_079148.1:6510223-7710223 GCF_945859685.1 Eupeodes corollae | reverse complement strand
GCTAAGAATATGACAGTTGATATGCATAGCGAGCCTTATTCCATGAAAAAAAGTGTTTCGACAGTTCTCTTACAATTGGCAATTAATCATTTAAGTGAGTTTTTGATGGTGCAGGTGGCGCAACAGGCATTTTATGTTTTGCATTTTGTTTCAGTGTTTTTTTAGCAAGTGTCAAGAGTCAAATTGACATTTGCCGCCATATGCAAAAATTATTTAGTACCTATCTTCCGCTTTAACGATAAAGTTTTACTATTTCTTAAACTTAAAAACGCTATAAAACAAGTCATGAAAATGAAATATAATAGCTCCTTCAGTAGATCTGACAGTTCGTTTCATACAATTTGACGGTTCATTTATAGGAATCTATGTACGTGTAAATATAAATGTACATCTACGAAAACATGGGATATTTCTTAATTAGAAAAGAGTATGTTTTGCTATGAATATGTCATTGAAATTCCTCAACAGATTTTATTTCAAGAACCAAGAAGAAAAATCAAAATAGACACGGTCGTTACCAATGTCTAACCGGTCATTTGTCATTTTTTAAATCTACCATGAGGTGGATCTCATTTGATTGTGATTTTACAGTTAGATTTTCTTGCGCCAAAATTATACACCATATCGCAATAATTCTCAACCAAAGCGTGACAATCCCCCCGTCAATTTAAATGTGCACTTTATTATATTTACTTGGTTTAATAGGCACCTTAACATAATAACAATCAAAAAAAAAAAAATAACAAAGTTTATAACCCAAAACCAAAAATATGTGGCAATATCTAAAATAAAAATATACACAACAAACTTATATACTAAGCATCAATATCTATATAGATATTATTGTTGCCGTTTTTTTGTGTTTGGCGCTGCTGCTGCATGAAAGAATCATAAATCGCCTATTGTGCGGTTTTCCACCGACTAAATGGCAAGCACTTAACAAAACGAAAATAAAAATAAATATGATTTTCATATCAAATTCTATGCGAATAAACGTGCTCTGCTCTGTGGCTTTAATTTATATAAATCATTTTGTGTGAAGTATTTGCAATACTAAAGTCTTGAAAATGTAGTTTTTTTTGTTGTATAGTATTAATATTTTTTTCTAACTGAAACTAATGTAGGTATATACAGATATAGAAATGTATTGCATAACGGTACACAAACTATGTGACTTATTTATGATATTAGAGATATAGGGGGCGCTCAACAAAACAGAAAGAGCATAGTTCTTCGTTTTGCCTCTTGGGTCTCTCAATATCTTTTTTTTTTTGTTCGTAAATAAATTCCATTTTACTTATTGCATACCTACCTTTTGTATGAATGTATATCAACCTACATGCATACATACATTAGGAATTTCTTAAAGCTGTGTGTTGACCTTCAAAGTCTATCATTCACTTACCTGCAAATAAACAGAAAAAAAAGTTAGTAAATTATTTGAAGAAGCAATGTCAAATAAGATATCAGTTGCTAATAAAAAAATAGGTTTTGTTTTTGAATTGACAGAACTGTTTTACTAGTGACAGCTGACACATAATTTGTGCTGTCATTTGTTTTTATATTTCATTAAAAATCAAATTTCTGTTGTTTGATTTGATCTGTAAACTGATAGATTAAGGGGAGTAGTGTGTTCTTTTTATTTTGAGTTTCATACAAAAAATGAAGAATCAATATATAAAACCTGAATACCATCACGATTTAATGACATTTCGAACTAACACTTTGTAAAAACTTGACAGGTATCGCCTGCAAATTTTTATTTAATAGAACAAAAAGAACGAACAAACTTTGCCACATTTAGTAGATGAAAACGAGAAACTAACCAGGAATATCATATCCAATAGAAACCAAATTTGACAAGAGTTAGAAATGTCAAAAACTGTCAGATAGACGTTTCGGGTGAAAGTAAACCATTCATAAGAGATCCTTTATTACGAGCTACAAATCTCGCGAATTTAAACATTTCTATTAAATGTCAAAATGTCCAACATTCATACGTCATTTAATACGTCATAAACGTCAAATCCACACTTTAAAATTAATTCATTTATTCGTTTCTACTTTTTAACCATTTGCTTATGTTAAGAAGATGCGATCTGATCCACATTTAGTTATTTTAAGACACCGATTACATCGGATAATCAGGGTTCAGATTTGCAAGGTGAAAAGTCTATAAAATTCAACTATCGCTTAAACTTTAACAATCAATTCGTGCGAAGCAAATCCAACTAACACCTTGTTGTTCATTTGTTAAAAAATTCAAATTCACCTCACCACTTTGGTGAAATAGCTGAAGTTCAAGCCTAGTTCAAGGTTTGACATGTGGTAAAATCAATTATATTTTCAAAATTCAGTCAATATGACAATATGTAGGTTAAATTTAAATAGATGAACCAGGAATTGTGCAACCACAATTGTGTCACTTGTCCTCAGTGATACAAATTGGAAAGAATTGAAACAATATATTGTTTTTAATTATTTTTGGGAAAAACCATTCAATGTGCAAGAAAAAAATATTATTTACTCATTAAAACTTCTGCTTCCAATAAATTATCCAAAGCCCAACTCTTGGCTTGGCATACTAACTGATTACAACGAATTTAAATAACAAAATTCCATTCCTGCCAACACCAAAACTAGGTTATCTTATTCAAATTCAACAACTGTAATACTTGTGTTTTGTTGACAGTTTCCCAAAGCAGTAAATAAAAATAAACTCAAAAAAGTAATCACCATCTCCGCCATCGTCTTTCACCTCACGTAAAAAAGCAAACTCGCAAATTCCAATTCAAAACTCACGCAGCAAACTGCAATAACAAAAATACAGGTAATACAATTCGCCAAACCCGATACCAAATGCCAAAATACCAAAAAGGCCAAAAAACCAGTGTGTGACTTATGGTGACCAATAATTCAAAAGAAAGAGAAAGAAATAGAGACAAAAAATAAGTAACAAGAAAAATCAACTGAACAAAAATAAAAACACAGAGAAAAAGAAAACATTCGTGTCGCGTTACGTCGAATTGTTATGCTACAAGACATGTCAACATTGTCAACTGATAAAAAAAGCCTTTTTTTTCGTTATTTTGTTTGCATTTAAGTTTTCAATGCAGCACACTCCTTCTATACAATTCTTCTGTTACCCCCTTAAAGTAATGACAGTCATATATTTCACAAAGATCAAGTATAGAAGAGAGTGAGCAATATAGATCGCCGCCGGCAGCGCCGCCACTCCGTAAAAGTAAATTGACGTCTGTCGAACGTGTTCGAATTCAAATTCATAAAGCTGCACACACAATTCTCAAATTCAATGCCAAGCCAAAAGTTACACAGTAAAATCAATTTATTTGCAAATTTAATACAAAAATTATGAAATACTCACATGCACGTCTTTGGATTTAATAGATTTTTTTATTTTTTTTGGGAGCGACAAACTTTAATAAACAAACAAAAATAATTGGATTGAAAAAAGTTAAATAAAATTAAAAAAAAAAAACAGAAAACCAGAACAAAACCATTAATGGAGGTTATCTCCTCTTTGCAAAGAAGAAGTGAAGTGATTGTTATTTATTTTAAATTATTTTGTTTTTGAATATTTGTTTGCAAAAAAAAATCTAAAAAAAGAAAATAAGATCAAAGATTAAATAAACGACATTTTTGTTTTGTTTTATTTTTGTTGATAAATGAAAAAAATCCATATTTGGAATTTTGTAAATATTTTTATTGAATTTAACTTTTAATCGAAAATTGAAATGGTTTTGTTTTGAACATACATTTTGAAATAAAAAGTCATTCAACAATTGTTTTTATTTTTGTTTCATCGATTGAGGAGCAGAGGCGTGATGTTCGCGTTAAAATAAATTCTTCCGTTTTATTGGAATTCTCTATTTACTGAAAGAAACATACATAATACGAATGTACGTTTTCGTAACACTAAAAAAGGTGATCATGATCATTATGGAATGCGGAGTTTCTATTGTTTGTTTGTTATTATTTTTTTCTTTTTTCAAGTTAAAATACAGTAGACAGTTGGTAAATATTAAGAACATGATGTCATTTAAAGAATTCATTGGAATTCTCTTTGGGATAGCTTAACATCTATTTATCATTTATTTTTATAAATAAAAACTGACAGTTAATTCATTGGAGTTTGATGAACCACAGTAATTGAAGTTTTTAATAAAAAAACTGCTATTGTCTGTTTTGTATTTTTAACTCTAAGAAGGTTCAATGGTTGTTGTCAATGATTTGACAGTTGAGAATGTCAAACTGCGTTGACAATTAAGAATGTCAAACTGCGTTGACAATTGAGAATGTCATACTTTATTTAATAAAGTTTGGTTCTTCATAGAGCACTTTGTCCATGTAACGGAGATTATTGAAGATGCAAATTTAAGGCTATAAAATGACTGATTGACGCGGTTTACTCGTTGGTAGACTTATCGGTCCTATAAAGCTAGTTTATCTAAATTCTACCAAACTGAGCTGTCAAACTGCTGTCATTCAAAACACTAAACCACTGTCATTTAGAAGTTTATCTATTCGAAAACACAATGTTTAATAAAGTTTGGCAATTTATAGAGCACTTTCAACATATTACGGAGATTATTGAAGAAGCGAATTTTAGGTCGTATGGCTTTAAATTGTCTGGTTGATGCGGTTTACTGTCAACCTGCTGTCATTAAAAAA
Source organism: Eupeodes corollae (assembly GCF_945859685.1). Taxonomy (NCBI): domain Eukaryota; kingdom Metazoa; phylum Arthropoda; class Insecta; order Diptera; family Syrphidae; genus Eupeodes; species Eupeodes corollae. The sequence continues at coordinate 7,705,531 of NC_079148.1, read as the reverse complement.
ACTTAACCACTGTCATTTGGAAGTTTATCTATTCGAAAACACAAATTTCGAGCCCCTTCAAAAATGTAGTGGCATAAAAAGCGCATTCAAGGTAAAAATATAGAAACTCTATGTTATTTTAAGGAGAGCAAATTTAAATAGCTTAAAAATTGATTTTCTTATTTTCTGATTATTTTTCATATATAAAAATGTGTTCGCTTTTCAAAATTTTTGCAGATAATAATTTGACAGCAAATCTATGTCAATATTCTGGACGGCAGTTTTGTTTGTATTTAAATTCTATTGGCTTAATCAATTTGCAATTAATAATAATAATAAAATCCTACCAAACTGAGCTGTCAAACTGCTTTCAGTAAAATATTTCCAACTGTCATTTAAAAGATTATCTACTCGAAAACCCAAATTGAAACTGCATGAATAGTACATTCCTGATGTATATTTAGAAATTCTATGTTATTTAAAATATTCATGCCTTTCACAAGATCCGTTCGGAGAAATCCCCGAATGAAAAAAAAACAAAACAATTATAAGATCAGAAGGGATTTGAAAAAAGCATTGCCTGATTCAAGAAAATCAGCGTCCATTTTCGAAATCATTTGTTTTATGTCGAAAAAAGTAATCAACGCACCAGAAACTAAAATCCCTAAAGTTAATAAAAAAAATCCCTTAAATTTCCCCAAAATCATTTGTAAACCTTTTTTTATATTGGAAAAAATGAGTTTTGCGCACTTTTTGCGACTAGAATAGGTTCTTATCAACTTTTAATTTTGATTTGATTGAAAATATTATATGAAACTACAAATTTTACTACTAATTAAAACTAAAACAGTTTCGTCTTTAAATGAAAAATTCCCAAATGAGTATGTTCATTAATGGTCTGGGGGCACTGTCCTTTCTGTCAAATTAATTTAGTCAAATTCATAATTGTGTTTTGTTTGTTAAACTAGATTTGAATTTTGAGTTGTTGAAGTTTTATTTTATAAATGGATATTATTGGAATAGTTATTGCTGCAGTTGATGAGGAGGCAGTGCAGCAACAGGAGATGTAAATACGAAGAAGGCGACTTAGGGACACATGCAATCCCTTTGATTTGGATGCAACTTTGTAAGTATTCAACTCCAATTACTTTAATTTTTACATTTCCTTGATGTCTGTTGCAGATTTAAAAAGAACTTCAGGCCCAATAAAGACGCCTTTGGAATACGTGTTGGAAGAACTTGAAGCGGAGCTGGAGCCAGGAGTGTTATCAATATCGATGACACCAATGTGTCGATTGAGTGCGTTGTTAAGATTTTTGGCTGAAGGTGGCTATCAGCTTGGCAATGGCAATGATTCATACAGTTTATTGTATTGGTGTTTATTTGTTGGTTTCGAAAATTGCAAATAAATAAAATTACAAATACAAAATAACAAGATTAAGTTCAAAGAACTCACATTTTTTCAAATAACTGTTTAAAATAACAGATTTTGTTAGTCTACGAAAGAAAAAACCTGTCGCAGGAAAGGACAACATATTTCAAGTTCTTTCGGGGCTGGTAATACCAAATTCAACGAATTACGTACCAGATTTTTCACTACGGAGCGGAGGGAACTTGAAATAGATTTTTCGGGATTCGTAGTATTTTTTCTATTACGACGCACAGTGGCCCGTTTATGCAAAACTGCTTGCAATATTTATTTTTCAATGCAAAACTTTTAAGTTCACTGGATTCACAAATATTTGAAGCTCCAGTAATCGGAAAAATTATTCAATTTGGGTTATTGGTGGGCCTTATAGAGCAGCCCAAAGTTGAAGATTTTTGATGATGATAATTTTTTTATATTTTTTCTTAACTTAAGGGCTTCCAAACGCTTTTCGTTTTTGTTTTCATAATATCATAATATGAATTGCCATTATTTAGATCGATGAAATTTTTGTCAATGTTGGCACTTCTAAGGAGTTTATATCTGCCGTGGAAAGTGAAGTACCAACTTCCAAATGCAAATATCTTGGAAATCAGAGCGCAAAGCAGCCGAAAGATCGAGAAATAACTTCGAAAAGAAACAGAAGAAGCGGGTGATCTCCCAACTACATCAAGAGGAAGACCAAGGAAGGAAGCCAGTCAATGAGTTCGCAACATTTACTAAAATCCAAAAACTAATCAAAGCTACAAAGGAGATATGTACAGAACATCTCTCTGAAGCTTTATTTTGAAGCTTGCCTGTACTCTTCGACAAGAAGGAGAAGGTACTGATGAATCGATTGGGACCAAGGTGGCGGAAAAAAGAAGAAAACAAGAGATCCAAAGGCGTTTTTGCGATGAACTTGGCCTTAATGTGGATAAACCAAAGCAAGGGTTTGGAAACACTAATGACGAAAACTCTGCAAGACGATTTTTTGAACAATCAGTTGCCACCGCTCGAATAACAGGAGTCAATGTTATAAAGAGGCTCAAAGTAATATTGAACTTTTTAAACTGCAGAGAAGTTGTGAATGCAGTTAAATTTAGGGAGTATACTAAGAAAACGGCAGAACTTAAAACAAAAGTATTCTGAAAAACTACTCACACCTACTCAACACAAAATATTAGTTCATAGTCAAAATATCATTGAATATCAATCACTACCACTTGGAGAACTGTCAGAAAAAGCCCAGAAAAGCAACAATAACGACTTCAAGAAATATCGATATCAGAATACGTGTAAAGATTCAAGGATTCGGCAGAATGAGGACCTAATAAACATACTAGCAACTTCTTCGGATTCACTTATTTCTTCTTTAAGGCATGTGAAGAGTCAAAAAGATCTGAAAGAACGATACTCTCCAGAAATTTCCACGGACTTAGATGATAGTTTTTAAGAAATTTAGTGTTTATATATTAATTTGTTTTGTCTTTATTTCTTTTTACACTGTTTGACTTTTGATATATCACGAAAATACATTATGTATTCTTGAATACTGGAAAATAAAAAAAAATTCCTTAAAATAAAAAAAAATTCCTTAAAATAAAAAAAAATTCCTTGAAATTAAAAAAAAAATCATTAAAATTACAAAAAAAAAAATACTTTTTTTCACTCGAACTGGTCCTTTTTCTTTTTGCTCTACTGTTTTACTTATCACTTAGATAACTTAAAAAATTGATTTTGAACTTCTTATTTTGAAACACATTTCTGAAACACCCTCTAAACATTTTTTGTTTGAAAGTCACAATTTTTATAGCCTTGTAAGTTTCCTTCAAGATATTATTTTTGCAACCAAAAAAGTTAAAACGGGCCACTGTGCGACGTAGCTCGTGATAGCCATGATTGAACAAAATATATTTCTGCTTAATTTCAAAGGCTAATGTTTTGCTCAAATTTTCTAAAAATATGAAAAACATCGACGTTTATAATGATGAATTCTATGTTTTAGGAATCCAAGTATCGACACTGCTGCTTTCACTATAACTTCTACATACTTTGATTTCCTATAATTTCTTTTATTTTGAGAATTAATTACGAAAAGTATGTTCCACATTACCAATAAAATTGTCTGAAATTTCTAAGACCCAATCTCTATAATTTCTCTTAGGAGTTATTTCTTTTGTTAATACCCCGCCTCCTCTCTTTAAAAAAAAAGGTTAATGCTACCACTTTACACCCCATTATGACTAATCAATAATGTTACGTCTGCACTTTTAGGTCAAATCTCAAATCGTCCAATCTTCCAAGACTCCACGAAGAAAAACAAAACAAATCAACAACAAAAACAAAAAACAATCAACAACAACCAATAAATTGCTAAATTAAAAACCGCAATTAACATCGCATTCGCATATAATTAAAAAAAAAAGGTAAAAACTCTTCCTATATACTTTTCTCCGATGATACGATGATGCTAAAGCCGATCAATCAAATCCAAACTTGGCGGATTATAACCACCTCGACCTCTCTTTCTCTCTCTCACACCCTCCCCCACCTTTTTTTATTGTTTTATTATTTCTTCCCTATAATTGCTAATAAAAAATCATTTTATGTTATATGAAGATCGCATCCCCAAAGGTCATACCCATTATATCAACTATACATCTCTCCCATTTATAGTCTGTGAATATCGATCGAGCAACACTACAATTTTGCTCGTCCATAGATAGATAAATAGATAGATAGAAAACTAGCAATGTCGGCAATTTACGGCAAAAACTAATTATCATCGATTGTTTATTGGAAGCATTTGGTTGTTTTTGTGCTCAGTTTAGCTCAATGCGGCAGCATCTCTCGATAACTGTTTTACCTACATAACAACTTAGGTATATTTCGCAGCACATTTTAAACAAAAAAATGGATACAATCGCATGAGATAAAGATACAAACTTAACATCTGAATGCGAACATTCTAATTTGATGCTTGCTAACAAGCAAAAAGATACTTTATCTACGTGTATCTGTTACACGAGAAGTGTTGTTCTCTTTCAAGTCTCACAGAGACTTAGACTCGAATTGAATGAAGGAAATTTATTGTTCAATAGAGTTCTCTGCTGTTCCAGTAACCAGACTTCAACCAGGTAACGAAACGACACTGCTAATTATCCGCCATTACCTTTGTCTGCTTTATGACTTATAAGACAGATTTACATATAGTTGTTGGCTACGAGCATATAGGAGCTCTGTACAGTCTGACTTGTGTCGTTAATGCAGTTCGTTTTTTGTTTTAGGCATGAAGTTGGACCCGATGCACTTTTGCATATAGGTTGCATTGTCTTTTTTTTGACATATTTTGAGTTCTACATAAACGTCAGGCATTTCCCAAATTAAAATAAAAAAAAAGCTTAAACAAAACAAACATTTAAAAAATAAAAACGAAAACCTTTCGAATATTTTTGTCGTCGAGTTGCAAGTGAGAGGCAATCAAGGCCAACGTGCAGTGCCGCCCCCCACTGAGGCTCCCGTACTATGTGCTCGCTGTATACCTAGTAGGTACCTACTGTTAAACGTATATCTGGAATAAGGCATACATAATATCGCTTTGCTTGGCGACACAACATACAACATACAAACGTCAAACTACAACTACAACTCATGAGTGTGGTATAAAAGATATTTTTGTTTCTTTTATTTTTAGATTAAACAAAAACAAAAAAGTTTATTTTAGCTGTTTTTGGATGTGGAAAGGATTTAGTTTCGTTTCTAGATTTGTGGGTGGCCTAGAAATTTGAGTTTGATGTCGTCGTCAGATTAATAGGGGATATACTAAACTGTACATTTACATATATACGCTTAGTATGTATGTTTAGTAGGTGAACATTTTGATTATGAAGCTTTTTAATTTGATTTTTTTTTTCTTTCTTTAAAATGGTAATAGCACATTGCAATTTAATTTAAAAGTTGTTGCAACATTTTTAATGAGCATCTATTTTTATAAATATCAGATCTGGAGCTCTTGTTAGGTTATTTCACAAGGTTTATTATGGACTTTTCTGTTGGATACCGAATGTTTGGCTATTATTTTATTGTTAGTATTTCACAACAAGGCTTTTTATTAGTTACTTAATTTTATAATTCGCACGTTTTTATTTTTAAATCGCATTTTGTATGTTTTCGTGAGTCTTAAAAGGTACAATCTATTTAGCAAGATAGAAAGACTAACATACAATTAATGAACATTGTCCTTGAAAGTTTTTTAACGAAATCAAAAAGAGTAAGGGACCGAGGACAGACCCTTGCGGGACTCAGTTTTTGTATTTTTTTAAAGCTTGGAAACTTGAAATTGCAGTCATGTTTTATTTTCCACTGAGCCAGAGCAACTCTTAAATAAACGTCAAAAAAAAAAAAATAATTTAAGTATGATGATCCCAGGTGTTATAATTTTTTTGATTTGGGTCGGATTATTGTGACAATAAAACGCCGCACAGTTGCCCGTTTTGACTTTTTTGGTTGCAAAAATCATATTTCCTAAACGAATAAAGGTATTACTTAATTTTTTTTTATCTTGAAGGACATTTCCAAGGCTATAAAAATTGTGACTTTAAGAAAAATGTGTACAGGGTGTTTCAGAAGTTTGTTTTAAAATAAGAAGTTTTAACAAAGGTGATAAACATAGCGGTGTATTAATATGAAATCGTCAAAATCAATGTAAGTTATTTAAGTGAATTGAAACAGTAAAGCAAAAAAGGACCAATTCGAGTGAAAAAACGGGGAAAAAAGTATTTTTTTTTTTATTTTAAGGATTTTTTTTTATTTTCCAGTATTCAAGAATAAAAAAAATGGGTGGGGCAACAGTCCGTTTGAGAACTATTGCCTAGTGGCTGTCAGGAATGGGAGGGACCTACAGTTCTAAGCTGAATCCGAACGGCAGATTTGAGAAAGCACTTTTTATGACAAGAATTACTCTTAGAGAATTTGTCAATTCCTCGCAAGAGGCAGTACACGTGAAAAAAAAAGCTTTAGGTGGCATAGGCAGGGATCGAACCCAAGACTTCTCGCATGACAGTCCATCGCACTAAGCATCATGCCACGGGTATCACTGAATTTCTTGAAAACTGTCATTTAAGTCCGGGGAAATGTGTAATGAACTCACTTTTTCTGGAGAGTATCGTTCTTACAGATCTTTTTGGCTTCTCACATGCCTTCAGGAAGAAATAATTGGATCCGAAGGGGTTGCTAGTATGTTAAAGAGGTCCTCATTCTGCCGAATCCTTGAATCTTTACACGTATTCTGATATCGATATTTCTTGAAGTCGTTATTGTTGCATTTCTGGGCTTTTTCTGCCAGTTCTCCAAGTGGTAGTGATTGATATTCAATGATATTTTGACTATGAACTAATATTTTGTGTAGAGTAGGTGTGAGTAGTTTTTCAGGATACGTTTGTTTTAAAAGCTCTGCCGTTTTCTTAGTATACTCCCCAAATTTAACTGCATTCACTACTTCTATGCAATTCAAAACGTTCAATATTACTGTGAGCCTTCTCCATCAGTTCAGTTATTCGAGTTGTAGCATCTGACTGTTCAAAAAATCTTCTTGCGCAGTGTTTCCGTCATTAGTGTTTCTAAACCCTTGCTTTGGTTTATCCACATCAAGGCCAAGCTCATTGCAAAAACGCTGTTGGATCTCTTGTTTTCTTCTTTTTTCCACCTTCTTGGTCCCAATCGATTCTTCAGTACCTTTTCCTTCTTGTCGAAGAGTATAGGCAAGCTTGAAAATAAATTCCATTCATCTGATTCTAGTGTGCAGTGGAAAAATTCCATATTCTAAATTATGTTCGTCCTCGATTGATTCATCTTTATTAAAGTTATTTTGTGTCCTCTTGCATATCGGACATGACCGCGTAGACTTTGTTTCCATTAATTCGTTTAATACTGTTCCGTCTGTCATAGTTAAAAAGAAGACTTCTTGGAAGTGCAATTATTTGATCCTCCGTTTTGCTTTCCATTAGTCGCATTGCTGTATGATAAATCATGTTTTGAAGTTTCACTCTAGCTAATATTTCCGTGACTTCGTAGTTTTCGAGAACAGCTTCTGTTTTCGCAACTGTTCTATAAGGAACACCAATAACCCAAATTGAATAATTTTTTCGATTACTGTAGCTTCAAAAATTTGTGAATCCAGTGAACTAAAAAGTTTTGCATTAAGGACCCACTCAAAAAATTATTTTGCAAGTAGTTTTGCATAAACGGGCCACTGTGCGCCGCTAATAATACAAGAAAGATATATTGTTGCAATATATGTATTATTATAATCTGAAAGACAATTGTATGGCACCTATTTTTGAATATGAGTTCCAACTCATGTCGTCCGTCAAATTTAGAAATACTTTTTCTAAAAAATTTAGTCATATGTTGTAAATGGTGGCTTGAATATTGGCTTTCAATACCCCATAAAAGCGTTAAGTCGTTCGAACAGGGGAGAGGGGTGGGGTCAGTTAACAACACCAAATTGATTTAGCAATTAATTGTTGGTTCAGGCCACTATTTGACAAGTTGCACCGTTTTTTTTTGGAGTTGGAACCAAATCAATGTTTAGGTGATTAATTTTCGAAAATAAAAATCAGTCGGCATGGTTTGATAGCGCTTGCCATTTTACCGTAACAGCATCGACTTTGCTTATTTTTAAAGTGAATTCCAATGATTTGAAACCGTTGTTTTGGCATTATGACGAATTGCCAAATGTCAATAGAGTTTGACATTTTGAACTGTCAACCATAAACTACATGCATTAAATCATATTCTGTCAGTACTTTTCCTTTTTGATGTAAAAAAAAAAGTTAAGCTCCTTTCACACTGCACGGTTTTGACCGTACAGCAAAAAACAGAACGGCATAAACCGGATCAATGGCTAATTACACATTATTCGGTTTTATCCGTACGGTAAAACACGATATATGCAGGGTTCCTGTGTTTAGTTCGAACTCTGCCGCACGAATAAAATCGTATGATGTAAAAACATGCATTTCGTCATGTACGCTACTAAGCTTATCGCGCTGTCCGGCTGCCGTATACTGTAGTGGCAGTAGACGGTTGCTACACGGCACGTTGTCGGCATTTTGCCGTAACCGTATATTATGAAAGCGTATATGCTCTTTTTCGCGCCTCTTACAAAATGTCGCCGTCCGGTTTTTTGCCGTACGGTCAAAACCGTGTAGTGTGAAACGAGCCTAAAAATACGAAAATTTTACGTTTTTGTCAACAAAGTTTACAATTCAATTATTTTTAAACACAATTATTACTTCTCACTTCGTGTAAAAAAGACAGAAGTAACAATATTTAATTGTTTTATAAAACAAAGATCCACTAATAAATCTTTCTCCCGGAAAAAGTATAAAGTTGCTTTAAAACCTTCATTATAAAATGGTACATATATATTTTTCCCATCTCAAATATCTCATTCATATATTAAACTGAACGCTTTCATTAATTTTCTATCAATTCAGCAAGACAAGTTGTCACTTTTGACAGATTTAAAAAAAAACTTTCATTTGACATCTCAATTTAAAAGTTGATCATCTTAATTTGGTAAAAAAAATATCATTTCCTGTGTTTTGAAAAGAAAAAAAATTAAACAAAATAATTAATAGAATCTTCTCCTAAAAAAGCAATAAAAAGATATCAACGTGTAAACTTGCTTCATCAACATCAGTTTCAAATTTAATAAATTCATTTCCCTTTAGAATTAATTTTTGATCATACAAACAAAATAAAACACAAAAACCCGGTAATATATTGTAAACAAAAAAAACATTGCATTTTATATTTTATGTTGTATTACACATTTTAATGATTTACACACAAAGGCAAAACATTGTTCGGGTTGTAACCAATTCAATTCTGAATCTAAATGAATCTGATGTTAACATTTTTATATTCTTGTTTTATTCATCCTATCATCAGGAAGGGATAACCAAACATATAATATTATTTTATGATTTAGCTGGGGCTGATGGCTGGATAGAAAAGTGGTAGATTGTTGAATGTCTATTTTTGGTTTAGAATATAAAATAAAAATCAGACTGACAAGAGCCTACAAAAAAGCAAAGCAACCATAAACCGATTGACAGCTAAATGTCATAGTGTCTCGTTCGAAACGGTCAAAAAACGAACAAGATACTTCAAATGAATCATGCGTGGCAAGGCATTGAAATTTTGTTGTTTTGTTTTATTTTTCTTTAAACTGTGTTATACAGTAGCTTGACAAGTTTTTGTCATAATTTTTTCTTTTTTTTGACATCCACTTTTGAAGGCGGAACCACAAGATACAAAAATGATTTCCATATTTGAAACAGCTTATGCAGGAGACAACTTATAGACTTTGTACACCTATAAATATATCCATCCATATGTACTCGTATATCTATGTATAAAATAATAGAAGTAATAACAGGAAAAAATTGGTTTTAACAACTTTTTAACTTATGTGTCCGCAAACAGCAGCTGGCGCTGTTGCCGATTTTACTGCCGCACCGTTCGTTCACAAAGAACACTAGTGTGTCTTGTACAGCGGTGGCGAAAAGAAACATATTGATTAAGTGGGAGGTTGCTTTAGCTTAGCTAGCGGTAATAATTTGTCGTATGTCATACTGAGATAATTGTTCAATCTCGAGTACCTCTCATCACAAAATGCGAGTAGGTACACAGCTTTAATACGAACATTTTGTATGCGAACAAGGCTTCCAAGATACTCGTTGGTTTATCTACAAACTTAGTAATTAATTTGCATTTTGTAGGCAGAGATATAAGACGGATTTATGTAAATATTTTGTTTTTTTTGTATTTCTTTTTGTTATTTTAAAAAAGGCATAATTTCTTTTAATCAAAAATTAGCGAGATAACATGTTGTGTGCTTAATTTGTAGGCACGCAAATTTGTGTAAATCTCTTAAAGTTTTTATGAATTAAACATTGTCATAAAATCGTAAGAAAAAATAAAAAAAAAAAAACAACTTAAAACTCAAAGATAATTGGATTATTTTTTTGTTTTGTGCGTGAAACAGAAAACTAAACACACAAAAGTAAAATTCAATTCATTAAATTTCGCTAACGGAAATATTAGGAATATTTAAATTTTATTAAGCTGATTAATATTTGGTGAATTTGAATTTATTGCTAATTTGGATGTATGAGCTTGTGCAGATTTGAATGTCAATGGCCTTTTATTAGTTACGATTTACATAAACGTAAGTAGGTTGAAGAGAATTATTGGTGTGAAACTTTTGCTGTCTTCAGAGACATTGAGACAGCACTGACACTTGTCATTTTTCAAATCTCTCTGTGTATAGAAAATGTTGTTATGAATTGACAAGTACAGCTGATGACACTAGTTCTTCATCTTCTGTCAAAAATTTAATGAGCAACAATATCTTCCGCAAACAGTGAACTGAACATGCATTTTCAGAGACTTGGTTACGTCAAAAAATGACTTAAGAGCTCTATACGTCAAAATAAAAATTGAAGTTTAAGTTGACCTTAGTTGAGGCTGTCACTTCTTTTTTGATTTTATATTCTCATTTGTGGGGTAGAAAGAGGATTAAGTTATATATAACAGAGATGTCAAAATAAATTGTAAACAACTTGTACAACTTTGGACACTACATTTTTATCGATAGTTCACTTTAATGTGACATCTTTTTGCGCAGTTAATTTCTAACACAAATTTAATAATCAATATTTAATCAACAATATTTTTCCGTGAAATAGTGGATAAACATATTGAAGAATTTATCTGAAGTCTCGGAAATTAAGCTATGCCGTAATTTATTGAATCATTAGTTTTTAAATTATCGTATGAATGTAAATCATCTAAGATTTCGAAACTTTGTTTAACGTCAAAAATAATTTAATGCATCATTTTACATGTTATAAAAATACTACTACGTTCAGGTCCTTTTTAATTAGGAAGAGATGAGATTGGACACGAAATAACATTATGAGACGTCAAAATAAAGTATGAAATATGAACACCGCCAGAGATATGTACTTAATTCTGACATTTATATTAAAGCAAACATCAATCCATTTATATTAAACTAAGAAACTTTTCGTGAAGTGAACGAATAAGAATTTGACAGTTTCCAAACAAAAAAATCACCTTGAAATCCATACGAGAATTGAACAATAGATAGGATTTGTAAACTGCGAACTGACATAATTTAATTATTGACATTTCATGCATATTTATTTGTCAATTATGGAACGCGTCCTATTATTGTGAATAACAGACAACATTTGGCATTTATATTAAAATAAATATCAATCCATTTAAAACGAGAAAGTTTTCATGAAATGAACGAATAAGAATTTGACAGTTTCTAAAAAAAAATCACCTTAAAATCAATACAAGAATTGAACAATAGATAAGATTTGTGAACTGCGAACTGACATAATTTAACTATTGACATTTCATACACATTTATTTGTCAACTTATGGAACGGGTCTTATTTTTGTGAATAACATACAACATTTGGAATTCATATTTAAACAAATATCAATCCATTTAAACCGAGAAATTTTCCATGAAATGAACGAATAAGAATTTGACAGTTCCCAAAAAAAAAATCATCTTGAAATCCATACGATAATTGAGCAATAGAAAGCATTTCGGAACTGCGAACTGACATAATTTAATTATTGACATTTCATACACATTTATTTGTCCATAATGCAACGCGTCCTATTTTTGAGAATTACGAATTAGAATTTTACAGTTTTCATACAGATTTCTTGCCAAATGTTGTTAATGCATTTAAATTGGACGATAACCTTGGCATCCATTCTTTTGAATGCTTATTTGTGGAACGTAAATGGACATTTGTAAGTTCACATACATATAGTTCATGGAGAAATTTCAATTTCATGAACGCGTCCTTTTTTTGTGCATTAATACTTTGTAAACAGATATAAAGCATTATTCACATGAGCACGACCAACGAATGAACTAATATTCGTCGATTTTGACATTTCTTTCACATGAGAGTTTTTAATTTGTCGCGAATGAACACCATTCATCACCGAAACCAAAACAAGAATGATTTTTTAGGTTAAGTACGCACTATTATTTTATTCGTTGCGAGTGTGGATAATGTGGAACGCGAATAAAGTTTGACAGTTCGTATCAACTACAATGTTTTTCGCGACGAATAAATTTGTTTTCTTAAATTTATTAATATATGATGTGGAAAAGTAAAATTATGCATCATAAATCAAATAGAAACAATATTGCTATCGTTTCGTTAGAAATATGTCTTAAAACGTATATAAACTCATATTTTGTTCTTTGGTCGCGCTCATGTCAATACTACTTAAGAGCCTTGTACATGAGAGCGAACAACGAATGGACGAACAACCGTGATTTTACACCTTTCAAAAAGTCAAATTCAAACAAAAACACAATTAAATTATAAGAAACCAATTGGCACTAATGTTAGGATAATAAAATTTGCTTTTTGTTCGCTAAAACACGACAATTTTGTAAAAACAATTTGGTAGCAACGAATTGCAGTGCGGTTGCTACGAACTGTCAAACTTTATTCGCGTTCCACATGCCATCCACGCTGCAACGAATAAATTGTTCGCGCTCAACATAACCTCAAAATTATACCACTCTTGTTTTGTTTGTTGAAAAGGGTAAATAAATATTGATAATTCGTCGCTATCTGCGAATAGAAATAAAGCTCATGTGAAAGAAAAGTCAAAATATGCGAAGTTTGTAAATTGCAAATATGTAAATACTCACGCAATAAGAGGCATCATAATACATGTATTTTCTAATTTGTGCAACGTATCCCAGTATTGTGAATTATAATAAACATTTGACAGTTCATATGATGTTTATGAAAAAAAGGAAATGTTGTTTTATGGACGCATCCTTTTGTTTGAAGTTTTAATTAACATTAGACACTTCACACAAAAATTAAGTTGGGGAAAATTTTAATGATTGGAACACGTCTTTTATTGTTATTGATTAAAAGTCGGCCTTTGACAGTTCGCTGGTTTATGTTGAAAAAATCAAAATAATATAAATAAAAACGAGGACAAGTGTTAAATCATTCAGTATACTTCAAAAAAGTTCGATTACCTGACATTAAGTCACTAATTTTGTTTAAGCCTTACCTGCAATGAAAAAGAAGACAGAAACACAAATTAGTATATTTTAATTAATTAACAAGAAAATAAAAATAAGATAAAAATTGCATTAATCTCAATTGTTGTTTCTTTTTTTTAATTCTTTCACAACCATGGCGTTTACAATAACAAAACAATCACAATAACAAAAAGCAATTCTTATCCATACAGAAAGTGCGCATTTTGATATCTTTTATCTGAAAGAATGGTAGAATTGTCCTCAATTCATTCGTCTTATTTTGCTGAGTTCCACAAACGAACAAAACAATATAAAACTTCTCCTTCGTCTTCTGTTACTTTTTGCTGCACATTACTGCCCATCTCAGGGAGTGTGTGGTGTGCAATAGAATAGCACAAAAAACTGCTTCGTCCGTTTGCCGTCAACGTTAACGTCGTCGTCGCGTCGTTGCTGCGTCACATAAACAACGACACTCCATTTATTTCTTGCACTTTAAGAGTTGTCGCTTTGAAGAACCTAACCAAACCAACCAAACGAACGAACCTAACGACGAAAAAAAAATCTCAAGACCTAGTGTGTACGAGTCTTTAAAGTCTAGTATCGGAGTCAGAGCATACTTCTAGTTTTATCCGCATTATTTTGTAATTTTCAAGCGGCAAACATCAAACAAGGAAAAACTTAGCAAAATGCAAATTACGAAGAAAAAAGATAGAAAAACAAAATCTATCTAAATGGAAAAACGCTTGACGGAGGAGTTGAGAGGGAGGGCTGAGCTTGCTGTTCCAAAGTCGGCAGCGACTGCACTCAAGACTAAAAGGCAACACAAAACGGTAGTAGTGCGGTGGATTTTTGAAGCTGATGCTGGGTGCTAGGTGGAAAATGGGTGTAAGAACGATTCAAGTTTCTCTAACCGGCATCCACCTCCTTCTCCGAATATAAAAGGGGATACGTTCAGAAACCAAAACAATAAGAAATAAAAAACGCTTATTTCTGTTGCAAACTTTGCGCAGATTGTGTCTGTTAGGCTCGATTAGGCACCAACAGCGCTACCAATCTGTGGTTGGTGCGCTACTGACAGAGCTCAGTTTAAATGTTGCACAATGTCTGCTGCTGCTAGCTAATGCTAGTATAGTTTTACCATTCTAATGGCCCTCCACTTAAACCGTCTTACCCTCAACCTATTCGATATTTTTGTTTTTATCTAACTGAGAGTCGTGGTATCGTTTCTGTTTTTGGGTCTTTTTATTAAAACATCGAATCACATATCGCGGTGCAGCTCTTCGGTAATTTTTTTTTTAACTTGACATACTCTATTGCACCAAAAAGATACTTCAATCTGTATAACGGGTGTTCTTTAGTAGAGGTATACAACTTAAAGTTGGCAACACTATTTTAACTGGCAGCCATTTTGCCATTTGTCAAGTTTGACAATTTAAAAATTGGTTACCTAGCAATTAGTAGATTCAACTGGCGCCCATTTTGTCAGCTGTCAAGCGGTTTATTTTTAATTTGGTTTGACATTTCAACATATAATAGTCTGACACCTAAACAACGCTTCCAAATTGTGAGAGTTTTCTTTGAAAAGTCATATTTATATTCTATTTTAAAATTAAAAAAACTCTCAAGAAAACACCCTTTACTTTTGGATTGCTTTTTTTTGTTTTTTCGTTGATGACAATAAACCTTTGCCGGACACGACCGCCGCGCCGACTCTTTTGTTTGCTTATCTATGGCGGCCGTATAAGTTCAACTTTCATATCACGATTTAATTGCGATCAATAAGGTTTTCGTTTTCATTTATGCAACTCTTAAAACTCACACAGTGGCGGCGCTGCAGGAGATAGGGGGACACAAGTATCAATACACTTGGCTAAATGAAATAATTTTATATGTCATTAGGTAAGCTGCAATAATACAAAGTCTGTCTGCAGTTTTGGTGGAGGTGGAGGTTGGGTGGCGTGGTGTGCTTGGATATCTTTAACAATCTTGGCAACAAAGTAACGAATTGATATTTTTGCTTGTAATAATAAAGTGGGTAATTGTTAATTGTTTTTTTTTCTGGCTTTTGGTTTGTTTTATTGTATTGGCTGACAAAGATTATAAATGGCTGATCGAATAACATAACAAAATTGATTTCTTTTTTGGTTTTTTTATTGGGACAAGATAAGATAAACATAATTTGAACTCAAAACAAAGTAGTAAAAGACTACTGGGCGTATACATGACTTTTTTTTCGGAGAAGTGTTGTTCAATGGAAAAAGGGATTTGTTTTTTATTAGCCTGTTGGCGTAAAACTATTGGATTTTTATAAGTTATTTTTGGTAAGATAATACAAATAACAAGGAAATAATAACTACACTGCTTAAACTTTAACTTTCATGTGTCATATTTGATGGGGAACTATTATTAAATCATTATTGTTAGACTGTTCAGGCATTTGGTAACTATTATCGTCAAAATTCGAAGAAACCTTTGATCTTTATATTTTTAAGAGCTAAATATGATCATGAATACGAATATGAATATGACTATGACTATGACTATGACTATGACTATGACTATGACTATGACTATGACTATGACTATGACTATGACTATGACTATGACTATGACTATGACTATGACTATGACTATGAATATGAATATGAATATGAATATGAATATGAATATGAATATGAATATGAATATGAATATGAATATGAATATGAATATGAATATGAATATGAATATGAATATGAATATGAATATGAATATGAATATGAATATGAATATGAATATGAATATGAATATGAATATGAATATGAATATGAATATGAATATGAATATGAATATGAATATGAATATGAATATGAATATGAATATGAATATGAATATGAATATGAATATGAATATGAATATGAATATGAATATGAATATGAATAGGAATATGAATATGAATATGAATATGAATATGAATATGAATATGAATATGAATATGAATATGAATATGAATATGAATATGAATATGAATATGAATATGAATATGAATATGAATATGAATATGAATATGAATATGAATATGAATATGAATATGAATATGAATATGAATATGAATATGAATATGAATATGAATATGAATATGAATATGAATATGAATATGAATATGAATATGAATATGAATATGAATATGAATATGAATATGAATATGAATATGAATATGAATATGAATATGAATATGAATATGAATATGAATATGAATATGAATATGAATATGAATATGAATATGAATATGAATATAAATATTTTTCTAAATTAGTTCCGTTTGTGTCGAAAGACAAATTAACATCTGGAGAAGAAGATTTAATCAAGAGTTATACGAGCTGTACGGCGACTTGCCACTGATCAAAAAACTACGTGTTCAACGCTTAAGATGCCTAGGGCATGTCGAGGGAATAAACATCGAAGCTCCAGCCCGTAAGGTAATCATCGCCAAGCCTGAGATCACAAGAAGCAAAGGCAGGCCTCATCTCCGGTGGAGTGATCAAGTTGAGCCCGACGCACCTCAACTTGGTAATCGAAACTGGAGGCAGGAAGCTAGAGATCGAGTAAGCTGGCGAAAGCTATTACTTGAGGCCCAGAAGAACAATGCGCTGTAGCGCCAAATAAAATAAAGTAAAGTAAGTTCGCTTATTGATAAACAGTTTAGTCGATCCAAAACTACTTCGATTTTTATGAAGAAGTCCGAAACGGCTTGATGAGTGGTTTGCTTCGAAAGAAATGTTTGCAATACAAAACTTAATCAAGAGCCTTTATTTTTTAAGTTTTACACTTAAGACATGAGTACAAGTTGAGTCCAGACCATTACTGGCAAATACGGTACGGTACGATCAAACTCACTCGTAAATTAAGAAAATTGAAGCTGGAGTACCACAAGGAAGTATACTAGGGCCATCTCTGTTTTTGTTACTCGTGATTAATATTCCAGTGGATTTCCACGCTATGATAGTTATTTGAGGATGACAGTCTTGACATATGGCATCATATAATGGTACGAAAACTCACTCGGAACTTAAATTAAACGGTTTAAGGGGAGGAATTTGGCTGCCTAGTTTGTTTAAATAACAGTAAAAACGGCTGAAGCAGGAACCACTGATATCAATGATGAGTCTTAAAGTCTGTCTACCGGTAGAGGATCCTTGTCCCAATCCACAGTCCTTCGATACTATTTCTGTGGCTAATGAACTTTGACGTTACTTCCGCCCTGATCGTGCGCATATACATGCCATATTATTTAACTTTTACTTCACTAAAATGTCTATTGTTCTTTCCATACCACAATGACAAAAGACAAGATTTATACAAAAGCAACGGTTAAGAAGTCAAAAATAGAATAAACAATAGAAAAAGTATCAATCGATCAATCGTACATTGACCAAAATTCCTTTTTAAATGACCTTTGTTAACCTTGTTTTTATTTAAATAAAATATCATTATTATTAACAAATTCAAGGGCAATGCCACCGATGATGCTTAACTGATTTCTTAAAACCCTTAAACCGTTACCTCCATAATATTGGTATGCAAAATAAACAAACAAACCAAAAACTCTGACATTGATTACTTTCATTGTCAAATTCTTATACCATCATCTATAACATACTTAAGAAATATTTGAATCCATTCCAAACGTCAAACTTTTAAATAACAACAAAACAAACAGAACTAAAAACTTCCCGTAATTAATGTATCGTTAGCTTAAAAGTCATTAACTTCTTTTGGTAGTTTTTATATAATGGGACAAGTTTGGATTCTTGTATTCTTACAAAAAATTAATTGACATTTTTGTCATTAACATTTAAGAATATTCAACAATAAACCGTTATTTCTAGATATAGATGCCAAAAGATTTTAGATTGTGATTAGAAAGACATTTAGTTTTTTGTGTTAATTTTAATAATCTCACTGAATTAATGGGTGTGGATTTATATTTTGTAACGAAAAAGACTCTCGTCAAGATTAATTAACCGCAAAGTTCTTTGTGCTTTATACAATATTTGCATATCTAATTTCGAGACCAAAAAATCAACGTTGTAACCTCAAAAATGTGGTAAGCCCTCTGGGACATTGAACATACATAAAAATGTAGTTTGTTTTGTGATAAATTGCACTCAACACGGTTTAGATAAACGAGGTTTAGATGGGCGATGGAGTTTTATAGATCCGTTCGGTTTACTTGACCGTGCAATGTGCAGAGCATAAGAATAACAATCACTTTTATGTCTCTCACCCAGTTTCCCTTTGAGGCATCATTTACTTGTATTTACTTGCGCACACGATTTACACACGAAAAAGAAAAGTTTTTAGCTTACCCCAAAGCCCCTTCTAAAATTCGCGTGATAAATTGAAGAGCCTACATCTCAAGGCATCTCAAAAAGGGGTATGAATAATATGATTTAAATTATCATATCAGGCGACACAATAATGCACCACAAACTCAAAAATAACATATAAGATCGAGCGAGTGAGAAAGAGATAGAAATCTAGCTTTGAAAAGAGCGTGCGCGCGAAAGTTGGCCCATAAAAACGAACGATTGGGCGCCATTTCGATCAATGTTCAGCAAAGAAAAAGTTGGCCACTAAGTCGCCCATAATCGTTCAATCGTTTGTTGGTTCGTTCGTTTGTTCGGTTGAGCCGTTTAAAGTTGTGTTTCAATGGGTCAGTTTGTAACCGCGGGATACATTTCGTTTCGATCTGCATTTTCGGTGGGTGATAGTATACTGACACTGCGGTCGTCCCGCGGAGAAATTTATTGTGATGGTTGTGCGAGTTCACCACCAATCGTGCAGAAAAATGATTTTTCATTTGATGGGCTCCAGCTTTAGCTCCATGTTCCTCCAGCAATGCAATGCAACGCAATGCTGATGTTTTTCATTTCGACTTTTTGTCGGTTTTGTTGGTTTATTATAAAATATTTTGCTGTGGGGGAAAACAGAGTTTGGTGTTTCTATATTTTGATTCAAAACCTGCTCTTCCTGGTTGCGTTGTCGTCGTCGTACAGTCGTTGTCCAAGTCGTCTATCAAAAAATAAGGGGGGGGGATTTTTTTCATCGAAAAATGCAACCGAATTTATTGATGGCAAATTGTTATTTTATTGATACGCTGCTGGTTGATCCAAGCTGCTGCTGGTGCTTGTTGCTCGCTGTGGCTTTCGAACATTGACGGGGTGTCGTTTAAATTGTTTTGGTGCCTGAGAGGAGGGTATATTTCATTTAATTTTTTTAGCAATGGGGTGCATCTGAATGATGATGAAAGTGAGCAATTGCAAAATGTTTGCTTTAAGTAGCTCATGCAGATAATTCCACTTAAGCTAAACAATCTTAAATAAGACTGAAAAAATGGATAGTGATGGAAAAGTAACATGGTAAGAATAGATTTTTGAAAAGAAAAACAAACATTTCTATGTTTTTTCCCAAAAATTATTTCATCTTTCAAAACAAACGTAAAGACCGAACAAGACTAAGTGAAACATAAAATGGGTCTAACGATCAAAGTGGTGAAATGGCGCCTTGAAAGAAGGAGTTGCTGAGATTTTACAAAAGCTCAAAATGTTCACTGAAAAACATAGACTACACAAATCATAGAATTCGTAACTTCAAAGAATACGTCAAAACATAGAGCAAGTCGAACAAAATAACATGACACAACATAGAATATTTCATAACATAAAACATTGCAAAGCCACAACAAATAAAACCACAAATGTCAAAACATAGAATTTAATAGAAAAAAAATGAATTCATAGAATATATCACAACATAGAATACGTCAGAAAATAGACTACAAAACCAACACAAATTATGTCAAAACATAGAATATGTACTTAAAAATGCATGTCACAGCAAACATAATGACATAACATAGAACATATATCACAGAAATGTCAGAACGTATAGAATACCAAATGTCAAAACATAGATAATATCAAGTAACAGAAAAATTAGTCATGTCACATCATAGAATATATCACAACATAGAATACGTCAGAAAATAGAACTAAAAAACAAGAGAGCTTATGTCAAAACATAGAATAGATACTCAAAAATAAATGTTACAGCAAATGAATGACATAACATAGAACATATCACAGAAATGTCACAATGTATAGAATACCAAATGTCAAAATATATATTATATCAAGTAACAGAAAAACTACTCATGTCACATCATAGAATATGTCACAACATAGAATACGCAAAAAATAGACTAAAAAACAACAAAGATTATGTCAAAACATAGAATATGTACTCAAAAATGCATGTCACAGCAAATGAATGACATAACATAGAACATATCACAGAAATGTCACAATGTATAGAATACCAAATGTCAAAATATATATTATATCAAGTAACAGAAAAATAACTCATGTCACATCATAAATATATCACAACATGGAATACGCCAAAAAATAGACTAAAAAACAACAGATATTATGTCAAAACATAGAATAGGTACTGAAAAATGCATGTCACAGCAAATGAATGACATAACATAGAACATATCACAGAAATGTCACAACGTATAGAACACCAAATGTGAAAATATAGATTATATCAAGTAACAGAAACATAACTCATGTCACACCATAGAATATATCACAACATAGAATACGCCAGGAGATAGACTAAAACAACAAAGATTATGTCAAAACATAGAATTGGTACTCAAAAATGCATGTCACAGCAAATGAATGACATAACATAGAACATATCACAGAAATGTCACAACGTATAGAACACCAAATGTCAAAATATAGATTATATCAAGTAACAGAAAAATAACTCATGTCACATTATAGAATATTTCAGAACATAGAATACGTCAGAAAATAGACTAAAAAACAACAAAGAATATGTCAAAACATAAAACACAATAGATACTCAAAAATGCATGTCACAGCAAATGAATGTCATAAAATAGAACTTATCACAGAAATGTCACAACATAAACAACACAAATGTCAAAACATAGAATACAATATCAAGCAACAGTGAAATAATTCATATAACAGCCTTAAGGATGACAAAAATGTCAAAATATGGAATAACATCTACGGAAAACTGGATACGTGAATTTAAAAAACTGAAAACATCAACATTGTGACATGAGATAGGTACGTTTATGTTATTTATGTCGAAAAAGCTTAAAAAAATAAATAATACGCTACAGAAGTTAACCCAAAACAAATTTTAAAATAAAAAGGAGCAAACGTAAAATGTGTCAAATCATAGAAAATGTCAAAACGTAGTAAAATTCTCCATCAACATAGAATACTACAATAAGAACGTAGAAAAAATAGAATTTGTCAAAACGATTCATTTGTATGTTTTACTTCGTGCGAAATATATGTAAATTAATTTTTCATACACGATTGAAAATATAAAGGGTGGATTACACCGATGTCACATTTTTTATTCTACATTTAGTCAATGCTTTTAAGGTGTTGAAAAGGAATGACATACAAAAAAAACGTGAACAGTCAGACACGAATACTTCGTTTTACGGAGCCGTTATGGAAATGATTTTTTTCAATTACTCGCAATACTTACTTGTTCTGAACCTAACACTTTCCTTTATAAGGTTTTCCCAACCATGTACCTATACACCTTCTTTTATATGCAAAACAAAAATAGTTTTGCAAAACTCTTATAAAATCTTTTCGCGCACCAAGAAAGGATAAATGACACAACCAACAGTCAATATCTCATTTGACACGACACTCAGCATTCTTGATCTTTATCGGGTGCGGCGCAACGCGGCATCGCTTTAAGTTAAAAACAAAAAAATAAGAAAGAAAAATAAACTTCAAAGTTTTATACCGAGTGCGCACACCCCACAAATCTGTCGCCATAGCCGTCGTCGGTCGCTCGCCGTTCCGTTTCTCGTCGTAGTCTCCGTTGTTGCTGTAAGTGCGAAACCATATCTAAACTCAAATAAATAATTTATCATATTTGCATTTGATTCTAAATTGAGAGGAAACACGCCCGTTACGCGGCTTTTCTATGCATCGATCGACCGACTCGACCGCCTCGCCCGCCATAGTCGATAAAACGTAAACAACAATAATAATTTTTCAAGACGATGATACATTATTTTCTCTAATTACCTGCACGACTTTTCTAATTGCAAACAATTACCGCAGATTTGTAAGTTCAAGCAGAGCGCTGCGTTCGTTTAAGACTTCTTTATGTCATCTCACTCCTTCTTGGTAATAAATTAATAATAAAAATCGTGTTCAATTACAATTGACCATATCCAGAGGGTGTCTTGCTTGTCTATCTAACTTTATTGAACTTCCATTTAAAAGAAACTTCTCATAATTCTTTTCATATACACTCTACACTCTACACTCGTCGTCGTACCTTTAGATAATATCTTAAGAAAGAACACTCGTGTTGTGAAATTATGGCCGTGTACCTAATATAACAACAATATAAAAAATTAAAAAAATTTGCATTCGATTTAAATTTGGTTGTGTTATTGTGAACTAGTTCTAAATTGTGAACACTCACTGCACCTTTGTCTTGTTGCGCGCGAGCGTTCGCAAAAACAAAAAAAAAACTGGAATTAGCAGCGGACAGCGCAGCGGTATATCGATGCATTTATATTCCAGCTAAAAGTCAAGATATCTTACTGTGATAATTTATATCTTTTTGGCGTCCGTCGCGTCGTCGTGTCCGTCACGTCAAGTCGGTTGCGTCTGTCGTTCATTGTGTTTAGAGTTTAGAGTATAACTTATAACTTAGACTTAGAAAGGATTTTGCAATTATTATATATCTGTCATATTTTATTCATAAGATTTGTTGTTTTTTAATTTTAATGTTCTTAATTGCAAATGCTAAAAGCTGACAGAACTTATTATATGCGCCGAGGAAGTATGTATAGGTAAGGGTGGTTATGGTGAGTAATTCAAACTCAATTGAGGTTTACATGAAGCTGGAGTTGTTTTGAACATTGTTATTATATGATATACTTCTATGCATGACCCCGGCCATGTTTGGATTGTGATTGAATCTAAATTAGTCGATAGAACTTGTATTATTGATAATAAATTGTGTTTTATAGTGTCTAAGGACACATATTATGATATTTAGTTGTCAAATAAAATCAAAGATTTTAATCAGGTTAATGGTTTTGTCACACAAGTGTGATGTAACGATGAATGATTAAATGCAATGAGTATTTTGTTTTAACTTTAAAGTTTTGAATTGTAAATTAATTAGATTTGCATTCACGATAATGTCCATTTCCATCAAATACAGTAAACCTGTTGTAATAACTGTCAAAAAATAAGTGTTATGTGAAAGAAGACATATTCACTTTTATAAATTGACGTGAATGACAGAAAATATTCATTTCCTACTAATCGGAATGAAGAATCTAATGTAGCCCGCAATAGCTGTCAAAATATTTACTTTACACAAATGAAAAACTATGACACTCCGAAACGCAGCTACGATACAGTACTTTTTAGAAGAATAAGATGGAGTCGAACACTTCGCATTTTGGCTAAAAACGAACGAAAAGCTGTTCCAAAATGTTTTCGAATTGCATCTGTCAATTATTCAACTGTCATCACGAACATGACTGCGACTTTATTGGCAATAAATGCAATTACTTTTAATTATAAACCTGAAGACAGTGATCGAATCAAATTTTAAGCTATTTGTGCAATTATAAACAGTCCCGATTGATGTCAAATATTAAATTGTGGTCTGTTTACATGAGTGTGAGTTTTTTTTTGACAGCCACTACAATTATTCTTAAATATGGACCTAAAGAGAGCTTAAATCTAGCTAGGTACGAAACGATTGGTAGCAGCGCCATCTACTATATTAAGGAAATCACGATAATGTCAGAGCTTTTCCATTTCCATCAAACAAAATTAACCTGTTTTAATAACTGTCAAAAATTAAGTGTTATGTGAAAAAAGAGATGTTCAGTTGGATAGATTGATGTGAATGACAGAAAATATTCATTTCCTACTAATCACAATGGAGAATCTGCTGTTACCCGCAATAGCTGTCAAAATATTGACTTTACACAAATGAAAAAATTATGACACTCCGCAACGCAGCTACGATACAGTACTTTTTAGAAGAAAAAGATGTAAGTCGAACACTTCACATTTTGGTTAAAAACGAACGGGAAGCTCTTTGAAAATGTTTTCGAATTGCATCTGTCAATTATTCAACTCTCATCATGACTGCGACTTTATTGTCTATAAATGCAATTACTTTTAAATACAAACCTGAAGACAGTGATCGAATCAAATTTCAAGCTATTAGTGCAATTATAAACATTCCCGATTGATGTCAAATACTAAATTGTGGTCTGTTTACATGAGTGTGACAGCCACTACAATTATTCTTAAATATGGACCTAAAGAGAGCTTAAATCTAGCTAGGTACGAAACGATTGGTAGCAGCGCCATCTACTATATAAAGTAAATCTTAAATACTCATTAACCTTGATTAGAAGATTCTAGTGTGATCGGACCATATTAGGGAATGTTTTTTTTATTCGCAGGTATAAATGTAAAAAATATTTCCCACAGTAAAGAATCATAGATCATTTAATCAAATTAATAAAAGATATAAGAACTTTATACCAGTTTTAATAGTTAATCCCACGCATATATACTTATTAAATGATGCAAAACCTAGGACATTCCAAGCCCACTCTTTTCGCAAAGACAAATCAATTGTCGTCGACCTGAAACAATCAATACCAATAACATCAATCGAACGAACTAAATCCAAGAAAAAATTCCCATTTTTGGCATCACTACGCACAATACACAGCCCGTCTTTGTCTTCTCCTGCGTCTGCGTTGACGCAGTCACCATATTGAACCGTTTTTTTTTTTCTCTGTTGATGACAAACGCGATATTGTTTTATATTTGGTCGGACAGTGTAAAACTACATAAAAATAAATCCGATCAGTCAGCAGTGTGTTTGGGGTTTAAATTTACCTTTTCTATCTATATGTGTATATTTATGGCGCCGCTGCTTCTAAAGGAGACAACACAATTCACGCGCCCACAATTGAATAATAATTAATTTTTATACATTTTATTTATTTTTACATTTGCAAAAAATCTTACACCCAACCCGAGTGTAAGTAACAACCAAAAGGAAATAATATCATTTTGATCGCGATCGATGACGATCGGGCGAACGACTTGACGTTTAGGTCGATTGTGCTCGTATGTTTCTCCATCATCACCACCGCGGCGCTCCGATCGATAGCTTGATCATATGTACGAGTGTTGTTACTTCACACGCGCGTCGTCGCGTCGTTGTATAGTCAGTCTCAATCGTCTGTCATCGACAATTCCATTTCAATGCAAGAAGCGAAAAGTGATAAGTGAGAAGCGAGAGGAACGCAGCACAAGAGACACTTCCAAGATTGGCGTGGTCGTTCGTTGCTCGCCAAAGCTTCACTTGAAGGGGATTTCAATTTATACTTATATATTTTTGGTAGACCTGGTTACCTTGTCTCACCTTGAGGGTATTTTTTTTTTCTTCATCACTTCATTAAGCCAAACTTAA
Organism: Eupeodes corollae; assembly: GCF_945859685.1. Lineage (NCBI taxonomy): Eukaryota > Metazoa > Arthropoda > Insecta > Diptera > Syrphidae > Eupeodes > Eupeodes corollae. The sequence continues at coordinate 7,679,408 of NC_079148.1, read as the reverse complement.
CAAGCATTTTATTTTTCACTATTTTTCTGTTTTTGTCCAATTTCAATTCATTCGTCCGTATTGTTCGAGATTATTGACTATTTTAGGATTTTGTTTTTTTTTTAAATTTTTATTTTAACTTCATTTGTGCGGATTTGTGTGGATTTTGGCGACTGACAGGTGGTCAAGTTTATATAAAAATTTAATTAATGTTATTTGCTGTCCCCCGCTCTTTGCGCTATAAGAAGTCAAAAACTTATAAACTGGAATAGTTGATTGCAAAAATGATATGGTTCGATGGCGACTTTTGTATATCTCCAATACAACAACAGCGACTTCGAGCGGCGACGAAAGGCAACAATCTCAATGGAATTCCGAGGGCGGAGTTAATCCGAACCGAACGATATTTTCGGTGTTGCAAAATGACTTATAGAAAATAAAAATAAACTATAGAAAAATAATAAGCGTCTATAAAACACGTTTATCAAAAATATATTATGGACGCCTTTTGTTGAATTTCTTTTTTTTGATTTGTTTTCATTATTTTTTTTTGTTTTGTGTATTTCTAACGATTTATGAAAGGCGTTAATGAGCTTTTTTTCTAAAACAACCTCGATAGGGAACACACTGTCAAAGGAGAAAAGGGGCGAGTGCACATTGGAAATCCAAATGCAAATGGGAAGAAGTGATATTTTTACGATTGCTTTTATGACTAGCCAAGCAGAGAGAGAAAAAGATGTGAAACGTTGTTTCCTTCCAGAGACGCGCTAGATATTTGATTTAGTACCTAAAACGGGTCATAATACTTAGTTGCGCCACTCTGGTCTGGAGTGGAGGATAGAAGTAACCTTTATAAACATGGACGCACCCATCACCCAACAGATGATGTGTAGCCATGCGATGTTGGATGCCGATGATGGTGTTATATGTTTTCTTTTTCCAAGAACTAACATTTTATTTGACATAATGCAATTTATACTTTGTCTGACAGTGAATCGTAAATTTTGATTTTTTTTATAGGTGAAGTTTTAAAGACGAGTATAAAATTTCTGTTTCCGGCAAATGAACTATAAAATCATTTGCTTTCGACGTATTTTTGACTTTGATTGGCACATAGAACCATGAACTTTATGTTTATTCGTGTTCTATTCGATATACATTTCAACTAGGTGTCAAAAAGCACGAATCTATTCCAGTTGTTAATAGAATTACTTATTTTTATACTTTACTATTTTTATTTAACAATTTTTATATAAATCTAGTTTTCTTAAGAAATAACGGAAAGATTTATTTGTACTATTTCACACTTTTCTCATCTGTCAAGGGAAACGTCAAAAGTGACAGCTAACAATTTGTTGGATTGACAGGTAATTCGAAACCTTATTATATATCTAATAAAACTGTAAATTTCATAAGAGAAATAAAATAAAAATACATTTTTGAGAATATAAATAAAACGCATATTCAAAATCAAATCAAACACCTCTAAAACGAAACACCTCTAGGTCTAATCAATTAACCTTGAGGCACACGACTCATAATTCTCCTCGCGATTTCCTTATATTAATTTCATATTTTTCTTTTTGCCATCAGACTTCTCTAAATGGAAATTTAATTTGAAACTTTTAAAATTCAATGACCATTTAACCACCCACAAAATTATTAGAAAAATATATATAGACATGTTTCTCAGCACCTTATTCATTTACAAACAATTCCAATTACGCTATAATTACATGAATAGCGTCTTGTTAAGTGAGCTTAAAAAAAATAAAAGTCGATGCTGCAGTGCGCCACCTAAAGCACCAACAGAATTAGCAACAGCAGCAAAAACGCATAACAAGCCGCTAACGATCTATATGAACTTGAAGCTGCTGTTGATTGTTTTTATGCTCGCCTACACCATAATAACATTACCACCCAGTGTAAACTCATTAGATTATAACAAAGTATACGTATACATAACATTGGAAATAGACTTCTGTCAGATATTTATTTGCATTGACGTTTTATCTGTCACACGTATGCTTATATTCACACTGTCTTATGGCAGTTTGATGTGTCACTGATAAGGTGTTTTTTTTTTGTTGCAATTGAAATGTATTCATTTTGTGACACTTAACGTCAAGTGTGGTAAGTTTTGTCAAGCTAATAATAACATTCATGTAATTCCAGCTCCAGATCGTCGAACATTCTAAAAAAAAACAAATGGAGTCTCCGTGTTCTATATCATATCACCTGCATACTCAAACAAACCCATTTGCCTTCAGAGCACAGCAAAGCAGAACTAAGCAACAAACAAAACCCTGATTGCGAATGTCACTCACTCGTTTTTGTTGTTGTTTTCTTCGTTTGCAAAGCAATTAAAAATTAAATCAAAATAAGAAAAAATAACAAACAAACAAGATTTTATTTTTTAAAATTGTTTTTCATACACACAAATATTCACCGTCGATTTGCATTAAATAAATACAATGAAAACAAAAATCAAGAAAAGAAACAGATCTTGTTCAGATCCACTCATTTGGCCTACGAAAACGAATGAGAATGAGTAGTTATCAGGTTTTGTGCGTCTTGTCTTGTATGCGACGGCGTTTCTGTTTCTCCTTGTCATTTTTGTTTAAGATGTTCGGCCATAATACAAAACAAAAGTGTGTAGGGGCATCTCATCCGCAAGGTTAGTTTGTGATTGTTTATTTGCGGTGCGATGGCCGAAAGGTGCGAAATGGAATCTCATATAAAACCAGAAAAAAAAAACGAACCCTTTTCATAAAACATCCAAAGAAAACAAAAATAAGTTGGTGAAACTTAAGAGCTTATATTTACGACCTCAACCGATCGCCGCGCTACCATGGTGAAGCGTGGTTAAATTTGGAAATAATAAATTCAATATGTGAGGGGAAAACAATATTATGTATGTGGGATATGGAAAACTTGACCGTTGTGGGCAGTTTAAGGTCATCGTGTATGTAAGACGACGCCATTTAAATGCATTTTTTGATGTCTTTCCCAATTGAAAATGTTAAATTTATTGTATGAGCTTTAAGCATTATTGTTTTTAAATATTGAATATTTAATTGGAATTAGTTTTAGTTTTCTTTTTATTTATTTTTTAAATTAAAGTCTTAGAAAGTATTTCCTCAATAACATTTAACTTAAGTCAACAAACCGTGAAAATGTAATCGAGCCTTAAGTTTAATGTTTGACAGGTGCCACTTTAAAGTGTATGTTTTTTATTTGATTTTTCAAATTTTTGTGATTTTAAGATATCAATAAAAGAATAGGAATAAATAACGTTGGTGTTAAAGATGGCAGCATTAATTCTATAGTGAGAGGTAATTTGACAGCTGACATACATTTTTGTCAGTTTATTTTTTTTAAAACAACGGTTTTAGTGCATAAATTATTTTTGTTCAATTTTTCAATCTTTCCATTTTAATGTCAAGTCAACAAACACTAAAATATTTATTCACTGTATTACATTAAGTTTTGACATTGACGTTACTATAGGAGTGTTATAAACTGCTATATGCTTTCTTATACCTATCAAACTACAAAGAACTTTATTAATATTTATTGATTCGATATCTTTGCAACAAAATCTTTATATTACATATAGATGTGCATGTTCATCTATTACCTGTCAATTAGTTAACTTTGATGCCTTATCAAATTTTGACAGCTCGAGAACATTACGAATTAAAAACAAACCAAACGTTCTGTCATATGAACGAGCATAGTTGTAGATAATAATTGGACAGACATGACATGATTTATTTCAAAAAGATTGAGTTTTAGCAAGGACAAAGCTAACATAAAATTTCAATTTTCTGTCACTCGAGATTGGCTCGCCAAAAGATCCATATCACATTCACTCTTGACATAAATTGTCAAGCTAACGCTATAAAATTGGTTTGTTCCATTAAATGCCAAACAGAAAACAGACTAAATTGTAAGTTAACACGCATGCAATGCAAAATAACTACCTAACTTTTATTACTAGGTCAATGGTAAATTGCTTCGCTATGATGCGTGACTAAACTTGTAAACCTCCTGTTTCTACCCTAAGACTGTCAAAAAAAAAAGACATTTATGTGGAATTTGATTTAAAATTCCAATTTTGGGGATTTTCCAAACCAACAAAAAATTCCACATAACAAGTTGCCCCCTCAGCCTAAACACTTATCATCACTCCTCATATGGCTGCAATCACCGCCGCACCGCTGTTTTACGTATAGTTCACCTCCGCTTCACTCGCTAGCTTAACCGCCACCACAATATCCATCATTTAAAGCGTTTCATCGGCTACAACCATATGTATCTGTAGCCTCCTCACATTAACTGGGAAAAATTCCGCGTGCGAAACAATGAGAAAACAGGCATAATGAGAACAAAAAAATGAAGCTTAATCAATTGGCGCCACATTTAAGCCGCCTTTACACTTTTCACCGCGCATCTGACATAAGTCGCAACGCTGCTGGCTGTTTTCTTCGTCTCTCAACTCCATCTCTGTTTACGTTTCTATGATGTGAGACTTATGGAACTTGATGGTTGGTTCGCATCAAGCTAAATTCCATCAACTGAACTAAGTAACTTGTTTGGTTGCGCATTGGAATATTAAATATGGAGGAGGAAATTCCATCCAAGGCGTACGTAGCTCATCATAGAAATACATAGAAAGAGAGTGAGGTTAGAATTTTAAAGAAGATGATGAAAAATTCTTTCGACCATATCAACCGTAAATAACGTTGTCGTTGTCTTTGTCGTCGTGGTTGTCGTGCCTGTCATAAATGCTTGCAGCAGGCTCATCGTCATCATAACCAACAAAATCCACCGACCGACAGTAAGATCAAACCAACCAAAAGTAGTAAAGACACATCACTACACCGATGACGTTGATCACAACGACAATCTACGACGGACGCGACGTCAAAATGACGTTTTCCACTGACATAGGTTTGGGTCAATGCTTTGGCTGCTGTGGCTGTCATTTCATCTTTCATTTTTTCTTCTTCTTTTGTTTATATTCCCTTCTCTCTCTCCCTCTGTCATACAAGACTGCACTGTTGCAATTTTTATCTCATTATTATCAACGATATCGCAATGTGAAATCCGCAAACGTTATGGCTGTGATGAACTAAATTCTTTTGTCTGTCAATATTTATCATTTCATTCAAACTGTCAATAAGCGGGTGACAGAAGAGAGATAAATGTATGTCAAATAAATGTGCAGCGTGTAAATAGAGAGTGCATCGAGATTGTTGCGGCCACAGCTACAGCAGCAGCGAAGCCGACGATGACGATGACAGCGGCAAACATCGACGACCTAACCGACCGACTTGACGAGGGAGCGACGACGGTGACGGCAACTCACAACGAGATGCATATAAAGAATTCCTGGAATGCGACTCTGTTTGCACACTTCGCCTGAGGAGAGATTGTAATCTAATTTATAGCGAAGGTAAACTGAGAGTTTCTTTGCCTTCTCTTGTCACCGCCATGCGCCGCCACCGTCCGTCGCCGTGTGGTTTGTTATGGTTCTTTTTTGGTTGTTGTTGTCATTTTGTTATAAGCTTTATCATTTACAACAAATCGCGCTATTTCGTTCGTTCTTCACTCTTCTAATATGTCGACATCTGTCAAAGAAAACTCACAGGGTGTGTTGGCTGGAATCATCCACCCACATATAATAAAGATTTGTAATTTTTGTTTTAATTTATTAACTAATTGCGGAACATGAAAGCGTTTATTATTATTATTATTTTATAGGCAAAGGCAATAATGCCGACACCGACATCGACAATAATTAATAAAAAAATGTATTTTGCGTGGCGTATATATAAGCAATAAACAAATATTTTATTTTAGTTATGCAAACGATTGCAAAAATTAAAAACTAAAAACATACATAGTAGAAGTACACGATCGAAAGGCGCTGTTTATGTTCCGGATAGAAACTCTCACTTCACGCTCAAGGTCGAGTAGTTGTTCGTATCATTGAGAAGTGGGACTTGATAGATAAAGATAAACAAGGTTTTGCAATTTTGTTTTTATTTTTTTTGTCGTTTAATAGGTTTGAAGATTAAAGTAAATATTTAACGACGGAAATAAAACAACAACAAAACGTTTTTAAATACCTTGATATTTAAGCCGCATTGCTGATTTTAGCGGATCATATGTAGCCAACAAGGTTAAAGAAGCTTCGATAGTTTTTTTTTTCGTTTTTAACTGAAGTCTCCCTTTAAGTTCAGCCTTAAGTTCTTTATCAGACAATAAAATTAAAAGATAAACAATCTTAAGTGAAAATTTATTCAAGGGTGATGATTGAGTGATATTTGACCTTTGAATAATATTTGTCTACAGTTTGTTCAAAGGCTACTATAGTCTACTTCAGGTTGTAAAGTTTCTAATAACTCATGGCCCTATAAATAAAAGAATTGCGATGTGTTTTACAATTTAATTTTATAGTTTAGGCATTTAACATTAAACGAAAGTAAATCGAAATGATGTTCATTGTGAATCAATTCCATTTCGCTGTTTCCTTATTGTGACATACCACAAACATTGCTTTGACAGATATTCGTTATTCTATAATCGATAGTTGAAATATGATTGAGCCACGTTTTCATGTCATTTGACACATTTGTCAAGTTGAAACTCGTTTCATTCGACACAAACCAAACTTTAAAATGGAAAAATAAATTAATTTAATAATCACACATTTAAATCAAAAAAAAATAAAAAATGTCATTTCCTTTGTTGTAAAGTTAATTTGTTCTTTGTTTTGCCTTTTTTATTTTCTCAGATATCTTCTAAGATTTTGTTTTGTAAGTCGGTGCCTTATGCGAAAAAGAAACAGCATTTAAAATATTTTTTAATGACAGATTTCTATAAAACACGGAAGTTATATTTATTTCTATTGTGGCGAGAGCAATAAAACGATTAAAAAGTAAAAAAACGATTAAAAGTTCAACGTTCAAAGCCAAACTAATCAAACATACTTTGACAACCACGCACTTCATCTGTCACAAATGAAAAACGTCAACTTCTCTAAAAGGTAACAAACCACTAGAAACATTAAAAAAAAATCAAATATGGTCATCTCAGTGAAGTGAAGTTTCATTTTGTATTAATTTAAAGTTTTCATCCGTACAGGAACCTATCTGATGCTTTTGACCTCGAAAAGCCCATGATTAGATTTTCTATCAAACCATTCAAAAATACAATACTATAGAAGTTCAATAACCCAATACAAATAAGTGCCATGTGTGAGGGGAGTGTATCGAAATTATTTTCAGATTCAAAATGAAACATAACGAAAAAGAAACAACAAATATATAGTTTCAATGGGAATAAGACCCTTTATTCAATATGTCTATATACGATGTGCTATAAATTTATCTAATCATCATCTCACCGCAAGATAGATACGGAAAATTTAAAGGGAACAATTAATACATTCATTTTGGAGATCATCATCAGAGGAACTCGACGAAGACGACGATGCACGATGGAAAAAATAATACACAATACAAAAATACATTACGTATACGTTATACGGAATCAGCCAGCGATTGAACTGTCAAGGTTAATAGATCAATCTATCGACTAACAATGAGATTACCGCTAGAACGTGCGTTCACATACTCATATATCTGTCATTTGCATTCCTTATTCATTTCGAAAATTCTCCTATACATACTCGTTCACATAAACATTGAAGTGAAAGATTTCTTTCAACTCAAGTTGTCAAGAATATTGTTGATGAAGAAAAAAAATATAAACGTCTAAATGTAGATTATTTCATTTGTTTGTTATAGTTTCTTCATAATTTTTTTTTTTAATTTTAATTTTATATTTTATAAGACCGTATTCAGTTTAGAGAGATAAAATTACAGGGAAAGAAAAATGCGACAGACCACAACGTCAAATGACATTGAGTGCTTAATTACTGAATTTAAAAATGGTGTATGGTTTGTGACATTGATGTGGAATAATATATGGAATATGGTATTCTTTGGAATTTTAAACTAAAATTAGATAATTGTATACCTTAAGAAAAATTAAGATAGACAAATTGAGACATAATCTTAGATTTGGAGAGACAAATATATTTCATCTGAATAGGAGTCGATTTGAGAACTGTCAAAAAAAAAGTACATTTAATCAGACCCTTAGGACCAGCTAATATTGAGTGTTGTATTTTAATGAATTAGATCACAACAAATGCAATAACTACTTCTTAGTTAAGGATTAAATTTATTTCATAGCTGTCAAAAATCTATATTGAAATCTAATCAATATTTCATGATTCAAACGATTATTAATTGCTCTGGAAGAATTAAAAAACCACCACACGCTGGGAATTTTAAGATGACATTTTTCTGTCAAAATCCAGTGTTTATTGTGGTTTATTGATAGGTTCTATTGTGAATGGTGTTCAAGATTCTTTAAAAAAGTTTAACCCCCTTAACCCAAGCACACATTCAGCAAACATGCCTCAAAAACAATAAACTAAAATAAGATAATTGTGTACCTTAAGAAAAATTAAGATAGACAAATTGTGACATAATCTTATATTTGGAGAGAAAAATATATTACATCTGAATAGGGGTCGATTTGAGAACTGTCAAAAAATAAGTACATTTAATCAGACCCTTAGGACCAGTTTATATTGCGTGTTGTATTTTAACCAATTAGATCTTAATGAATTAGATCTCAACAAACTCAACAACTATTTCTTAGTTAAGGATTACATTTATTTCATACAACTGTCAAAAATCTATATCGAAATCTAATCATTATTTCATGATTCCTATGATTATTGATTGATCTGGAAAAATTAACAAACTATCACACGCTGGAAATTTTGAGATGACATTTTTCTGTCAAAATCCAGTGTTTATTGTGGTTTATTGATAGGTTCTATTGTGAATGGTCTTCGGGATTCTTTACAAAAGTTTAACCTCCTTAAGCCAAGCACACATTCGACAAACGTAGCCTCAAAACAATAAACTAAAATTAGATAATTGTATACCTTAAGAAAAATTAAGATAGACAAATTGAGACATATTCTTACATTTGCAGAGAAAAATATGTATATTACATCTGAATAGGAGTCGATTTGAGAACTGTCAAAAAATAAGTACATTTAATCAGACCTTTAGGACCAGTTTATATTAAGTGTTGTATTTTAATGAATTAGATCTAAACAAATGCAACAACTATTTCTTAGTTAAGGATTACATTTATTTCATAACTGTCAAAAATCTTTATCGAAATCTAATCATTATTTCATGATTCCTACGATTATTAATTACTCTGGAAAAATTAACAAACCATCACACGCTGGGAATTTTGTGATGACATTTTCCTGTCAAAATCTAGTTTTAATTTTAAAATTTATAAGTTCTATTGTGAATGATCTTCGGGATTCTGTATAAAAGTTTAACCTCCTAAAGCCAAGCACACATTCGGCAAACGTGGCCTCAAAAACAATGTGTCATCTTTAAAGGAAACATTAAACGTGATTTACAAACACCTTCAACTGGGAAACGAACATTATTTTTGATTTTCTCTACTCATCCAAATAACTGCGTGGATAAACATTTAACCTCTGTCAAATTTGACAAGTCAGGTATGGGGGCCATGAAAAATGTGTCAGTTTCGTACCAATCACTGCGAATGATCCATCACATGACATTTAGCATGATGATGATATGACTGCATGTGTTCCTGCTTTATTATTAGAAATAAAGGTTAATGCAATAAAATGCGTTTATAAGTAGGTAGATGTATGTATACCAAGAGACTCTTGGAGTTATACCACACGCAATGATGAAGTTCACTCCCCTCTTTTTGTTTTGAAACGCAACCAACGTATTATGCCTTACATACCTCATTCCCAAGCTCTCAAGAAAGTTTTTTTTTTTTTTTTAAATAATAATTGCTAACTGATAACATTCCGATTTCACATCATATCGTCTTCGTGGTCGTCGGGTGACAGTGCGGCGAGGTGGCGGCGCTGCCTGGCAGCAGCGGTTTGGTTATGGAGAGAAGCCATGCTGAAGAACAGCCGCTGTAACCGTCAACGTCGCCAAAGAGATCGATGATGGGGAGAGAGTCGCGTCGCCATCGCCATCGAGACATTGTAGGTATATAAGTATAATAGACGTCGTCGTTGACGTTGCCGTGCTCGTTTCCATCAAAGACGCACAGAATTACTCGCGTCTTAATGCCCGCCCCGAACCCATCATCAACGTCACTGGAAATTGCAAGCTGACGTCTATAGAATAGATGGATACGCTACGCATGCATCACATCATCGTAGAAGACTCGTATAGAGATGGATGCCTATTTTAGGCCTTTTAGATACTCGACAACAAATTGTGGTTAGAGATTGGATTGGATTCGGATTCTGCAAAGAGATCCTACGTCCCCCTTTCTCTTCTATCTCTGCTTATGCCTTTTGGCTAGGCCATCAGCATCACAATCGTCATCACATCATCATGGAGAGAAGGCGAATATTTCCAAAGGTCGTTTCAAATGAGCGCGCGTACTAGTTGATACTTTAAGTTATTGTGAATATGTGTACGAGTATATGGATGGATCTCATCTAGTGTGTATCAGATTACGTGGTTTTTAAACTCTCTAAACCCTGAGAGAAGAATAAATTGTCATCGTTCAGCTAGTGCGACTAATTAGCCAAAGAGGTCTTTGCTCTGCATGATGCTAAAGCTGATTTACAGCATAAAGCCGATGAACAACAATCAGCCAGCCAGCAACAAAAGCAAAACATCAACAAATACAAAATTGAAGTAGAAAGGCAGGCAGACGCAAATAAACCGCACCTATGATGGTGGTTTTGTGAGAAAATCGATTAATCGATCTCCAACCAAGTGACAGCTTGTGAATTATTTTCTGTATTTTGACCCAAATATCGATGACGCTTTTGGTGAACTATTGCATTTATACGTCGCCGAGAGGAGTCGTGTAAAACTTCATTTTGAACTTCATTGCATTTTACATATATAATGTCAAATCGGCCTAAGAATGAGCGCACTGAGCAACTTTTATCGAACATGCATAAACGTCAATGTCTATCTGCCCCCAATTTTCGATATAATACCCCAACTACATGTATCGACTATATTGACAGTTCGAATTGAAATCTATTCAATTTTGTTGTACATTATTCTGATAGAATATATATTCCTTTGACGGTCATGCTTAATGGAAAACTAGGGTGACATTGTTTCTTTTCAATTTCTATACCAAACTAAAAACTCAACGAAGGGGGTGCGTGTTCTATGCAGTTTGAGTTCTTGTATACATTTTACGTGTCATTGCTTTTTGACGTTTATACATTTTACAACTTTACATTGAAAAAAAAGGGAAAAGCATGTGGTGCATTTGTATTCAGCCAGTTTGATAGTGTTGTAGGGGGCTAATAGAATATGTTCAGTCACGCAAAGTGGGTCAATTCAGTTCTTGGGATGGAAATCAATAGAAATGTCATTATAAAAATTGAAGATTATTTTATATGGTCGATTGGAAATCGAAAGGGAGAAGGTTTAATACATAAAACAATATGCAACAACACCGGAAGCAATATCCGGTGAGCATTGACATTTAAAAAAAAATCACATGAATAAAGAAAAACAATAACAAATAAATAATAATACAAAATTAAAAAAAAAAAACATAAAAAGCACCATGAATAATTGATTTTATTTTTGGGTTGAGCTTGATATGTTTATTTCCGTTTTGGTTTCTTTTTTTTTTGTTTTTATGAATGATGCATTTTGTGGAAAGTTCACAGGGAAGTTGTATTAAAAACTGTTCTTCAAAAAACAGATTTTAAACTGGTTCTCATGATTTATAGGTTTAAACAAATAGACGAGGTTAAATGAAGTTGAAGTTGGTTAAATCAAGAGTTGTTTTGTATAATTTTGTTGCTTTTAGTTGTGAAAAGTTTGGGATTATTTAATTTTATTGAAAGATTTAATCACAGTTTTAATAAACATAAAGTGAACATTAAATTTGACACTTTCAGTTTTTATTGCTTTTGACATTTGAATTTTATCATTCACTTTTTTTGTCAAAAGAAATGTGTTTTCATTGAGGAAGCTTTTGAGAGTAGAAGGTAACAGTAAGAATGCAAAAAAAAGCATTCAGCGAATATTTATTGGAAGTAGTGGGTTCAGTTTTGTATCCGAACACGTAGTAGAACGAACTCCTTTATACAAACTAGGAAAATGTCAAAATCGTTTTTGACACCTGTCAGTTGTAAAATAATGTCTTTTCTTATAAAAACTTACATTATCTAGTTCAATTTGGTTGACTTTAAATATTATTTACCTGAAAATAAAATAAAAAGAGAAATCCGTTAGCATACAATGAATTTATCGAAATTGATTATAATCATATTAACAAAAAAACAAAAAAAATGCTGTTTTAATTACATTTCCCTCCCACAATTTAACTTAGCTTCAAATTAATTTCCACAGACAGAAAATAAACAATAAAATAAAAACCAAAGAATTTTATGTGTTCTTAATTCGTGATGGAATTTCAAGCGCCAAGCCCATAGCCATAGACTCTTAAATTTCATTTCAATAATAAAATAACCCTATCTCCATTAAACAGCAATTTATAAATTCTTTTTCTTCTCCAAGAATAGGTTATAAAGCGTTCAAAGTTTCCAAACGCAAACAATAACAACAATGTTAGACTACAAATTGACAACAAATATTTTTTTGACATTTCAAGAGACATCATTGCTAACATAGCTCCTATGCGCCACCAGCACCACCACTCAACCATAAAGCACAACATTTGAATTGAAAGAAAGAAAATACAATAAAATCAGTCAGCATTCCCCATAACAACACAAAATGGACGCTCAACAGCACCACCTATATGTATAGTGTATAGACGCCCAACAATGCGAGCGGTCCCTTTTAGCTTAGGAAGTTCAATCCGGGTGCGCATCACATTTAAATGTATGTCGTATGTGTACCAATAGTATATACGCGCACAATAATAAACTTTAATTAATTCAGAGGAAATGATCACAGGAAACCGGCAACAAAAAATAAAAATCGCAGCCATTGAGGTATGTTCGTTTGGTTGTTTTAATTACTCCCTCGACCAAGTTAAGTTATGTTACTGGATGTTGCCATTACCACCTTTGACCATGAATGGCAGCTTCAAGGTATATCTAGCTAATTTTTTTTTTAAATTACAAAATAAACTAACTACGTAAATAAAATATATAATTTGCAACACACATCGCAGTGTAAGTATAAAAATAGTTAAACGTGCTAAATATAAATGTGTACAATAATGGCTTCTTTTGAATGATGATGAAAATATTTAGCTCTGTTTGACTTTGAAGTGTGATTATTATATACCCTCATATAACCAAAGGGGTCTCCACACTCGTCGCATCTTTATTCACATCGAGTAGATCTTGTTTTTTTTTTCATTTATATTTTAAACTGCACAAGATGGATGGAGAGTATGACAGACAAATGGGAATACATTTATTTAACGCTTCAAGCGCCCTTATTTGCATAGCAATATTTTCAACGAAAAAAAATAATAGGCGTTTATGTTTTTTTTTCTCATAAATACCACAGAAAATCTTCAACAAGTTGACTTAAACAAAAAATAATAATAATTGTACATAAGCTTAGTTTGATTTCACTTGATCTTGACCGAGTGTCAAAATATATTTCAAAAATAAAGTAAAACCTTTAAAAAAGAAACGAAAAAATAAGACGGACAAATTATTTAATAAAATCAACAACATTGTTGATGTGCTGCAATACTTTTTTATGTTGCTTGTGATCTTGACTTATTGTGTGAAGGGTACTGACACTTCACAATTTGGATGTTAGCTGGTGGTACCCCATCAGTTGATGTGGTGACAACAACATTGAATTTTCAAAACATGTTCAATATAACATCATGATGTAGTTTGTAGCCAATCAATCAAATTTAAATCATTTTTTTTCGTCTGTAACAGATGACAAATTTTAAGTACTGTTCAAATTGAATTTTGGTGGTTTTTTTGTTCAAGGTTCAATTTGACGTTTGACATGTGTGATGAAGTTTTTATGATTTTTTTTTTAATTCAAACTGTTCATGGGCATTAAACTTCATACACAAAAATCGATAGATTTGCATATACATACATACATACATATATATTATATACATATGAAAGTTTGACAATTATTTTTTTAATTTCGATTCAAAATATTCATTCTTTAAATCTTTTTAACAAAGGAAACAAACCTCAACGTAACCAAGGGAACTGGAAAATTAACGGTCATTTGTCTTCTGAAACTTTTAACACTACAAACACTAATGGCTGAATCACAAACACGCTTTAGCTTCGGCTTCACCTGACGTTTACGAGTTCAGGCATAGGAATTCAATGCATGCTATCACAATGGAGCTTCGACCTCACGTTTCGTTTGACAATCGTAAGGAAAAGAACGTAATGTAACGTTATGTGACTCCAAACGGAAGCTTTAGTTCAATTATTCAATTATTGCCTTTTGGATAGATGAAATAATAGAAATGTCATTCAAAGCAACCTCGAAGCAGGCCCACCGTAACGCAGACGAAGCCGAAGCTGAAGCGTGTTTGTGATTCAGCCATAAATGTCATGAACTATAAACGTGAGAACTTCAACCATAGCGAACTTTTAACGTTTGAAAATATTAACGCAAGGAACTTGTTACGTACGTAAGGATTATGTAACAAAATGGTGCGATAACGTAACTATAACCACTGACGTAATGAAAATCAAACTTACGAATATTTGACATAAGGAATAATTGACATAAGAAATACTTGACATAAAGAAAATTTAACTTAAGAAAACATTTGACGTGAGTGATATTTGACGAAAGTATCATTTGACAACAACATTTAACGTAATGGGCAGCTAATACATGGAAAATGTTGAATAATTAAACAATGATTAACGAATCGTTATCGAGTACAAACTGATGATTCAGCTGAATGTGATGGAGATGCATGAACATTAAGTATAATTTCTTTAAACAGTTAATTGTTTCAGTTATTTTATCAGTAAAATCGCTTTAAACAATCTTATCACTTCTTTTTTAATAAACAACCAAAATAAAAGTACAAAGTTCAATCAAGCGGATGGTAAATTAAATTAAATCTTTGTTTTGCTGTTTTGACGTTCGTTCTGTTGCATGGAGAAAAGTCATTGCCCCTAAAAAAAACTCATCATCAAAGTAAATGTCATTACCCAAATATAATTGGCAACGAAAAAGGCAGACATTAAAAAATTGGGAAAGAAGACAGTCTCATTTTTCACATGCATGATGTATAGTGATGTACCTATGCGCCACAACCGCCCCCACTCAGACAGTTCAAAATTTTTAATTATCGAATTTCATCGTTCGTTGCACTACTCTCATCACCAGAGTGCATTGCGTACGATATAGCTTAACCCAAAAAAAGGCATTAAAACCTGCCCCATTAGTTAAACTCATATATAATTATTATTTTGTTTAATGACCAAAGTTAAATGAATCAAGACACAAAAGTAAATGCAGTAGGTAATAATTTTTAAAGTAGCAGCAGCAGCTGGTTGTGGTAAAATAATTTCACCTTGACATCGAATTTGAACTTGATTACATTTCTTAGGGTGGTGTAATCGAGAAGTAGACACGTTCAATGAGCTGTCATGCGAAATGTATAAAACAGACAAAAGTTCACGATCGTTTCTTTGGTTGCTCGCCGAACGTTTCGTAGAATATCTGCGACCTATTTTAGGATATAATAAGTCCATAAAACCACACGAATGATCCACGTTTTATATCTCAATCCAACCAGAGCAACATTGTATTTTAGATCAATGCAAATAATATAAAATGAACAAATCCTCGCAGCGTCGATTTATATTGTTCCTGCAACAGAAAAAGATAAGTTCATATATCGCATGAGGCAAGAAAAGCGATATTCAAAGGCCGGCATTGTCGGGCGGGCAAGATGGCGGCAGTATATTCGTAACTTGGAGATTAATTGTGTTATTGAAGCTTTTATTCCTTTTGTATTTCTTTAGAACGAAATAAATGCTGTCTCGCTCTGTCTCTGAAGTGCCCATGGGAAATTACATGCCCATGCAATAAATTGCTACGTGACACTATTTTTTTTTTAGCTTGCGGAACGGACTGTCCGTACAGTATCGATGTAATTCTTTAAAACAATGATGAGAAGCTCAAGACCTTAAGACCGTACCGTATGATCGTCTGTTGTTGTCGGCGGTGGCGGCGCGGCGTAGTTGCCAGTTTAAGTATTGCACCTTTTGTTGTATGTTTTTGTTTTTATTCTATTCGTTAAGTAAATTGAAGGTAATATTCACGTCATACAGTGGAGCCATCTATTCGTCAAGTTTGGAAGAATTTTTATGGATATGATTAATATTTCGTGTTTCACTGAAGTTATTAACATAACTTTGACGTTACAAACTGTCAAGTCGATCAAAGACTAACTCACCACAATGATGACGCCATTACTTCATTTTGACAAACATCTTCAATAGAAACCTTTGACGTTTCATATTTTTTTTATACTTTTAGTAGTTTTTTTAAAGAATAAAATCAATTCTTCCTCAATTTCCAATCTTGTTTTAACAGTGAAGTAAGGTCAGTTCGGTAAAAAGATTTCAATGTCACATAAGCGGTTAGTGAAAACTCTTACAAATGTCAAAATATTAAACAGAACTTCTCTATCAACGGATGTTGTTGTCCTTTTTTATTTAGAGCAGCATACCGAAATGTCAATAAGAAAATCATTAAGGTCAGCGTACACGATGTGCGTTTCGTTAATTAAGAATTCTTTAGGAGTGTTGAAGTTTTATTTATGAAAGAAAAAATAACAGAACTAAAACAGTGTTGCCATGGATGCTTGTTTAAATTCCACTTTAAAATCTATGCTGTCCCAATGTCTGTAGGTGGTTTTTATTGATGATGACGATGGATAGTATAATGCGATCCAAGCAAATACGGAAAAGAGAATGTAGGTAGACCTCCAATGTAACTATTTTATTTATATAAAATTGATTTGCTGTACAATGTATTTAATTGAGTTGATTGAATTTTTATTGCGTACTTTTGCGAATTTTATTGGGTGATGGCGACTAGACGATGAAATTTCTATCCTAAATTATTTATTTTCAATGACAAATCGTTTTGTGAGTGAATTTCAATAGTTTATTTTTATAGTTTTCAAATATATACTTTCATATAGAAGAAATGTATTTCTAGTAGAAGAAATTAACAACGTAAAGTAATTTGACGTTTGACAATCAATCGATTATTGAATTCCTTAAATTAACACCAAGTTTACACGAGGAAAAAAATCTTTATTTAGTTTGAACTTAAATGTCAAAAAGTTTAACTTTAAATGAGAATTGTATAAGACAATCTCAGACTTGGCATCTGTCATTTAAAATCATCGCAGTTATTGACAACTAGCAGTTTACACAAAAATAAACCAATTCAATTGTAAATACACACAATGTTTAGCTTCAATATAAATGTCAAAAATTCTAACTTGGAATGATTGCTTAAATTTGACTGTTGTACAAAAATTTCACAGACTGTCATCACATTATTTGACAACTAACTATTTTTTTTTTATATTCTTTACTGTACATCATGTTTGTCTATATAAAATAATTGAATTTACTGATTCCCAAATTACCATAACTTATTGAATTCTAATTTAAATAAATTTTTCATCAAATATAAACAGACAGTGATGTCATTTTTACCAAGTTGGTACTTAATCAAACTTAACATCATCCTTCTTTAAATCAAGAAATTTAAGATGTTTATCCAAAAAAAGTCACACTCAGCGCCAGGTGTTGGTGTATGGTGTTATTCTATAAAATATTATTACCTATACTTCTTTCCTATAATGATGCCCATAAAAAGTATTGATTAGTGAATCTCCAATTTGTAACCTTAAATGATAACTTGAGCATATAAAATTTATAAACCTACTCATTATTTGCATGGCTTGATACTTTTCAACAAAAACGACAACAAAAAGAAACTTAATATCAAATTTAATTCCTTTCGCCCACGTTTTATCTTATTAAATAAATACATTTCACATTTAGGATAATTCATTTAATTTGGCAAAATCAAATCAAGTCAAGTTTCCATAATTGGCTAAGTATACAATCGATAAATAGGCATGTCTATATAGTACTGTCAAATTTGGTTCCACAAAATATATTCGCAAATGTCAAATTAAGTGTCATTATCATGTTAATTATTGATTTAGTATAAAATGCTCTTTAAATTTAACACGAACAAAGTAAAATCGAATCGAAATCAATACAATAATTTGCAGTATTTAACCAAAATCACAATATCGAAGCCTATAAAACGTGTACTCCTCCTACTATATGCTTAAATGAACATCAGACACAAAACGCCATTCGTGCTAATCAAAGTCCGTCAAAGGTCTCTTTTATTTGCACAATTAATATGCAGAGAGAAAAAAATAAATTTTAGATTAAAGTGAGTCGTGACAGGAAAACAAAAAAAATATACATAAAAACCTAACCGGCTCCAGGTATTACTCATAGACTGGAATATTTTTGTATGACGTCTTTTTTTTCTAATTTGGTTGTCGAACATACCTTTAAAAGATTGACAAAGATTTGGTTGAATATTTAAAACCACAAAAATTATCTATTCATTTATGTTTTATGTTTTTATTTCACAGTTTGCTGAAAGTTTTATTGCTTTCTTCAACGAGTAAAAATAAGTTGTCATGTTACTTTTTTGTTGTGGTTGTTGAATTTTGATTTCTTAAGTGAACTTACAATCGAACGATGTCGATGATCGATCGATGATTATAGCAAGAGGAATTTGACACGTTTGTGTGTTCAAGATTATTTTGGCTTTTGTAATTTTTGACAGAATGGATGAAATCTGAATAATATGTCATTTCATTATGTAGAAATAAGAAAGGGATAAAATGACACTTTATATTTGACGTTTCTGACAAAAAAAAATTATAACTTAAACAAACGGAGCGAACATAAATTTGATTTACATGGGCGCGTTCTTGAAACAAACCAAATTTATCCGTATATCCTTATCCTTTGTCAAATCAGAGTGAAATGAAATAGTTGTCAAACTAATATTTAAAGTTTCAGAGTAAAAGCTAACTATACAAGATTATTATGCATTTTTATGAAAGTCTAAAGAAATTCAATTTAAACACGTTCAATATTCTTAACTGTTGATTAGCATTTTTTCTTTGTGATTTGCTTAAATAAATTTCTTGTGTCGGTTTCTTTTGAAATTCATTTTTTTTTCATGAGAAGGTGGGATTATATTTAACCTGATAAAAAGAACAAAACAAAAAGGTTGAACGCGGCATAATGTATTTTTCTCTGGATTCTTTAGAAGACGACAAATGAAAAAATAACAAATCGCATCAAATAAATCTTTTGCAATCTCAAGCGATTACATTTTCGTAAAAGAGAATAAGATTTTGTTGAAAAAGATTAAATAACCAATTAAATGTTCTTATCACGTGCTGTTGGGTATTGCAATTTTAAATATACGTTTACATAAAAAAGGTTTCAGCAAAATGAACGCAGAAGATCAAAAGAAAAACCGAATATTTGAAACGATTTGTTTTACTTTTTTGGAGACTTCTTTTGCTCTGAAAGTTCTGTTTGTTTGTTGTTTTTTTGAACATTGAAGTCCTCTTAACTTGAAGCTGGCAACACATTGCAAAACGAAAATACAGAAAAATAACATCGTGCAATGTGTATCTAGTTTCATAATCAAATACAAAGTTATAAGTGAGCGATTTAAAAGTGTTTAATTCACAAGATTATAAATGTAAATTGCAATTCCCGCGCATGTTTTGGAATATTTATCTACACTCAAAAGTTTTTTTTTCATGGAAACCCAAACAGTTTGGCAAAAATGTTATGTCACAATTTCTATTGTAATGACATTAAACCATATGACAGTTAAATTAATCACGTGAAAAAGAAAAAAAAGTGACAGCTTTTGTTAGCAAAATTAGATCACATTCTCTTTTATAACTCAAACATACCTATGTATATTGTTAAGGTACCCACACATTTTTTGTTTTTTCTTGTAAGAAGATTGTTTTTCAAATATGGAATGTTGATAACTTTCTAAGCTCATGTTCAAAAAACTTGTTAGCTATAGAAAAGTTTAAATTAAATAAATTTGATCAACTTTTTAATAAAACCAATCAAAAGTTATGACTTTTCTTTATCTTTTTATATCTTTCTATAGCTCTAAATTATATTTCTTCCCTTTTTTGGAATGTTTGCTTTATGTGAACACCCCTTTGATTTGACATTTATTGTATCCAAGCAGCAACAATAACACTCCTCCAATTCCACCACCATTGTGCATTGCCAAACCAATTTCGAATTGAAAAAAAAAGTCAGTCTGACACTGACAACTTTAATGACAATTAACGCGTTCAAATTGCTTGAGAGAAGAATTTTTGTCTATTAAACAATTTCAAAAGAAAAAATAGCACAAAGAGGATTTCTAGAATTTCTCTCTTTCTCGTGATGGTACATTATTTGGTGCCTGATAATATTGTACTCGTATGTATATGACTGACTCCACCAAGGCACCAAGCAACCATCATCAAAAGGGCTACAGTCATTATACAATGTTAGAGCTGGTGTTGAATTCATTGTTATTTCTCTACACATTAAAAACATAGCATCTATCTCGAATCTCCATTGTTTTCACAGTAAAATTGTGTTGCTAGCGCATGTGGATTTTCATAGGAAGTAGAATAAAACAAAAAGAAATATCTAACTAAAGAAAAAAAAGTAAAAACAACGTCAAACACAGGGTGGATCAATTTGGATGTTGAAGTTTGCCAACTGTCAAATTTGAACTGATGTAGTTTTTCATTTTGATCTCTGATTCCACTCTTCTTTTCTTTAAATACCTGCAATTAAGACATAAAATGGTGGAAGTGTGGTGAAAAATGTCACACAACACTACATTCGTGGTGAAATGTCAAAAATGCATGCATTTGTCAAATGTACTGTCAAAAGAAACAGTGTTGCCAATTTAATAACAAAATAATAAGAAGAAATATTCCTAGAATCTAAGCCACCCTGTATAAAGAAACGTGTGCACCCGTCTGCTGCTTCTACGTGTCTTCGTCGTAGTCATATTATAGCCATCCTATAAAACTGCAGAAAATCGTTTACCCCTTATATTCCCGGATCTCCGTCAAAAACGGAAACATTAACATTCCTCGGCTCATCCCAAGCTGAACCCAAGCGGGCGACTTCCAAGATTTTGCTGCTCCTGCTGCTTCTGCAAAAATAATCTAGAAAAAAAAACTCCACTCACCAGATGATTGCAGCATGCGGACAAATGTTGCGCTGCGCTGCGCCGCACCGTGTGGAAATGGAAAAACAATAACACAGAATGCCAAAGCATAGAGAGTAGAAGAATTAAACAAAAACAGTATACCAACAAAAAAAATACTCCTCGTTGCATAAACAAATCATAAAAATTCCTTCCGAAAAGGGAAATGAACGTTTTGTTTTTTTTTTTTTTCTTTTTTCCTGCGAAATTTTTCAATGGTTGTTTAATTTTTGTTGTTCCTTTCAACAAATCCTGGTTCTTTTTACTTTTATTATGTTTTGTGTTTTTTTTTTTGTAATTAGTCGAAATGGGAAATTTTTCTCAATTAGTTTCATTCAAAAATAACATCTGAAAAAAAAGTACTTCACTTCATTGGGTTAATCAGTTTCTATTTAAAAATCTTTCATCAACTTGAATATAAGTCTCATTTTCATTTCATGACCAGCCAACTAACAACCAACCCCATCTTCACAATTTTGGTTTATACTCGTACTATGTGCCTGCCTTACCGACAAGCTGGAGTTGTTTGAATTGCCATTACTTGAGCGTTGTTGAAAAGTTTATGAGAGGGCTGTTGTAACCGGGGTATTAACGTTCCACAGCTGTTCACATATTAAGTGAAATGTACGTATGATGAAAGTTAGTTCCTTTTTTCTCCGTTTTTTTTTTTTGTTTTCTGTTGTTTTCTCTTTTTTTTGTGTTGTGATGAGGGCTATCGAGAAAATTTAGCTCAATGTGTCTTTTGTTGGAAAAGGAGTCGAGTTTCTTCAAAGATTTGTAATCAAATCAAACATACTTTATACAGATTATATAAATGCCCTTGCGTAGGATGTTTTTGTATTGTCTTCAGACAAAGGGAATTTTATTGATATTATTGGAAGGGAAAGTTCTTTAATACGTGTACATACATTGAATCTTTTATTGGAGAGAAATGGGAATGATTGGGATAAAATATATAAAAGCCAGTTTATATATCATTGTCATTGTGGAGGCGGTGCAGATTAAACCCTTCATAAGCACACAACCCTGAAATTAATGCTCACCGCACAGCATTAGTCCGTGGTCTGTCTCCAATATGGGGGATCCGGCTCGAAGGACCAATGTTTTGTATGCGCAGTATATAAGTAGACTCGATTCTAATTGGATTTCCGTTGTAAATGGTAAAATTTAGGAATCTTTCCATAATTAGAAGATTTTAATAAAATACTTGTGCCCAGAATTCGTCTGTTATCTTTTCCCAACATTAGCAATCCGGCTCGAAGGACCAATATTTTCTTAATTTTTTTTATAATTCACCGATCATAATAAAAGAGTCGTGTTTCTATCTTTTTAAGAATTTAATAAAAGAACCACAGACACAAACAGCAGTAGCCGTGACGTGATGGTTAGTGCTTTGGACTATCATGCCTGTGGTCTTGGGTTAAATCCCTGTCTGTGACATCTAAAGTTTTTTTTTCACGGGTACTGCCTTTTGCGAAGAATTGACAAATCCTCCAAAAGTAATTTTTGACATGAAAAGTACTTTCTCAAATAAGCAGTTCGGATTCGGCTCAAAATTGTAGGTCCCTTCATCCCTGACAACATTACTCGCACACAGCAATGGTTGATATTTGTAAGTAACTAGACTTTAGTTCTCAATAGACTGTACATTTATTTTATTTTAGAGAAACAGATAATTACAATTATCTATAGAACTTTCTTATTCTTGCCTTCGATACTATTTCAAAGAAATCAGGCTGCAGCCTAAATAAGTAACAGTAGAACTCAATGTCAAAAGATTGTCCAAATTGTTTATTAATTCTAATATATATTTGCTACAATTTATTAACTTGACATAATGTAATTCCCTTTTTCTTTTTTCCTGGAAATATATCTGTCAAAGCAAAAAGTTTCAAACATTTTTGGATGGTCCGTTCATACTTACTCCATAAATCATATCTAAGAATCCTTTTTAATAACTATTAACAAAACTACTCTACAAAACGTGTTATAACACTGATTTGTTACAATTTGTGTCCCTTTTGTTCAATTTACAGGTTCAACTGTCAAATTTCTACGTCAGCAAACACGTCTATCATTTGTTAAATACTTGTCAGACTAACAGTCACCATAACACAACTGTCAAAACATTTCTCACAAATACTACTTTCCTCTCTCTTTCTCCTTCTATGTCTTGACTTCATCTTACAATTTCACTTCTATTATAACAACTATAACAACTGTCAAAACAAAATATCTCAAAACTAATAAAATTACATCTCGCTGAAATTATTCAATAGTTTAAACAACACAATATGTATTACAAAATCATTCATTTAAATCATATTCAATTATTTTCCACTTTATCTATTCTACATTCCTTAGCGCAAAAATTCCTCAATTTTCTATTAGATAACTCACCTCGTTTAACTGATGTACATTTATTTGTATAGACCCCTTTTCATCTCAAACATCATCATCATCATCATAGTCTTCGTTTTTCTGTGAGAATGACCTTCTTAACGGTTATCATCACACATCATTATCATTGTTTCACCGTTAATATACATATTTGTTTACATTTCTCGTGTCATTCAATTCTCAAACTACCCTACTTCCCAGCCTGTCCCACCACCGCCGATCGTCTCGAACTGAACTACTTCCACATTCTCAACACATTTGGCACTTGCTATATTAATTAATTAAACTGCCGCGGCATTGCCGTCAGAATAAATGTAGTTGTTTTGTCTTTTCTCGCAAAATGATTTAACGGCCAAGATATGAATACAATACAATTTGTTGTATCATTTAATTTTACATTGTTAAAACTTGAACAACAAAAATCAAACCTATCACGAGAAAGAGAGAGAGAGAGAAAAAAAAAACAGAACTTTGGAACGTGGAAGTCAATCAACAAACGACGGAATAACGCCTTTCATCTCATGCGTCATTATAACAAAAAAAAAACCTTAAATAAAATTCATAACAAAACGATTTGACAAGTTTTGTTATAACTTTTTTGTCTGATTGTAAAATTACATAAAAATTGATCAGGCAAATAAATTGGAAATCATATGAAGTTCAAAATGGTGATCTTGTTACATAGAATGGTTCTGTTCGATTTTCATTTTGTTGGTTCTTTCACAACTGTCAGTTTTGTGTTATTTTGCAGTTTTCATATACAGGAGGGATTGAATTCTTTGTTTGATTTGTTGGTAAAGAATTCTATCGTAAGGAATGCTTTTAAAATCTTTTTTTTTTTGTACAACACATATTAAATGATGTATAGGATATTAAAGAGAGTAAAATGGCGCCCTTGGGCTATGGCAGCACTCCGCCAACTCGACGACGAAGCACGGATGGACATGAACATAGAGCAATGTGAGGTTTTGTTGGCTTGCTTGCACTGACAGAAGTCGTCAATTTTACATCAGAAAAAAATTGAAAGATGAAATATGAGTCAAGATAGACAAAAAACAAGTACAAAATTAAAGGATCTAAATCTAGAAAAGATGATATAAAAGACAACATTCAAAGAAAAACGATGGAAGAAAGATGAAGTTTGAAAGAAAAGGGACAGGCAAGGCGTCCGTCGTCGTTGTAGCCAAAGGGCTTGTGTTGTGTGTTGTTAAAAGGAATAATTTATGATGCAGTTGAGTGTAATTTGACACATGGTTTTAACACCTTTTCTACTTTAACAAAAGGAGCACATAATAAAATGTTTCATAGACAAGAGCACTATGATAGTACATAAACCTCTATAGAAAACATATCTCTTTTGATAATATTGTATCTATAAGCTATCCTTGAAAAAAAATTTAAAGGTCATTGACAAGAAGTGCAATAGAATGGAATTCACAATGAACTTAACATTAAATCTTGAATATAAAGGTTGTTAGTCACTTTTATTGATGTTTTGTCCATATGTCAAATTGATTTCGGAATGAGCTGTCAAAAGTGTGAACTATTTCAACAATAAAAGTATTATTCTTTGAAAGGAGGAAGTTTGGAGGACAACAGAATTAGAGAATAATAATAATAATAAATTTAACTTTTAAAAACGATCACTTTCATATTTTGACGTGAAATAAAAGTTATTTTACGTTCCTGTCAAAAACGTCAAACGTTTTTGCAAACCACAATAAGAAATAAATTGACGTTAAACGAAAAACGTCAAGTCTAATAAAATGTTTAACTTTCTGATTGTTTTAGTTCTGTTTGAAATAACAATTTTAAAAGTTTGACAGTTCTGTATGTCAAGCAGCAGATAAGTTCTTCTTTTGATAAAAGGCACTGTTCGTAAAAAAAAACGTCAATTTAATTTATTTAATACAAAATAAAGTGCA
The DNA here is from genome assembly GCF_945859685.1 of Eupeodes corollae. Classification (NCBI taxonomy): domain Eukaryota; kingdom Metazoa; phylum Arthropoda; class Insecta; order Diptera; family Syrphidae; genus Eupeodes; species Eupeodes corollae. The sequence goes on along the minus strand of NC_079148.1, from coordinate 7,653,640 downwards.
TGAAGCATAAATTTGTTTACCACAAGTTAATAATATAATAAAACCCCATTCAATAAAGGAAAAGAAACATTTAAGAGAAACAAAAATATTGTTTTCATTATTTATTTCAATGCTCCATTTAACTTAAAAAAAAAGAAATTAAGATCAATTACGAATCATATATGAATGTATATGTAGATGATTATTTCACAAATAGCTTAGATATATTCTTTTAATAAAAATTTCTCGAAATCACACCACAGACTTTGTAATAGATTGCAAAGTGAGCTATTTTCCGCTTGCGGTTAAATTATTTGATGCAAACATAACAAAATAAAAGTGATATGAAATTTGACATTTAATACTAAAGAAGTTTGTCACATGATTTTATTGTTTTTTTTTATTATGATTTATCTGTCTATAGGTATCTCGAGTTTTCTGTAAGCACGTATTTAAATCACACCTGTTTAAGGTGTTTTTTTTTTATTGTGATAGGTATTTGGTATTATCAATTTTATTTTTTTGTTTTCAAATAGAGAAAGATGATGTAACCAAACCCATTTGAATTGTACTTTTTATTTTGTTTCGAACTTGACTTTTTGTTTTTCTGCTGTCAGTAGAACTAACGAAGGAAACGAACAGTTTTAAGATTTAACTGACAACCAATAATCCCCAGAAGTCATCTCTTGTTGATTCGAAAACGTCAAAATTATAGTTCGTCTTTCAATTTTGTTTCAAAAAATACTTCTTCTTATTTCTTACTCGTTCCATTTTGTTATGGGTTTAATAATTGTGAAACAGACTTTGACAGCTGTCTATTCTTTATTCGTCGGATTGCCCGATGGCGCAATCAGGATTTAAAATATGACACGTATTGTCAAGAATGAAAATAAATAAAAAACATAACTAACGGATAGATACGTGACAAATCAGTTCAGAAATGTGAAAGGGTTAAACAATTTTCAAATTATACCCAATATGTCAAATTTCAAAACAAAATTAAAAAAAGGATCCTTGAAACTTTTTCAATTGCCTCATGTCAAACAAAGTGTCATGACTCATTTTCAAAAAAACAAAAAAAAAAAACATATTTGATTTGTGAAATTAACCCCCACACTGTCAAAAGGGATAAAGACCAAGACTTTTAAATCCTTAATTTTGAACCAAAACTCTTTAAATGCGGTAAACCCACCACACACGTCAAACAACCAACAAAAATATCGATTATAACAATGGCCAAAGCCAAAGTACTTAAAAGTACTTTAAAATTCACACAAAAAGCACGTTTCTTCGAAATTGCAAATAATAAAAGTGGAAGCGAAACCAACATAAATAAACCACTCTTTCGTCCTCCCCCAAGGGAAATTAGTCAATAGCCTTATAGGTATAGTATGGGAGGTCGGTAAGTAGTTAGGTAGACTCACGCAAACCTCCTAGGTTTTTTTTTGTTGTTATTGTTGTTGTCACTGCAGTCATGTTCTAGATTTTTAATTTTTTGGTTTGCTCCTTACTCGATGCGGGATCACCCTTATATCTATGAGTTTATTTGTTGCAGGCAACAATTTTGTGTCCTTGAGTGTCACCCAAACGCTTAAGTAATTTATTGGCCTTTCAACTTTTCTCACTTACCGTTGCGTTGTTACCAACGCCGGCAACGTTGCTATTGCCGTCATCGTCATTACCGGCCGGCAGTGGCTGTCACTAATTTGAGGGTGAACATGCACTGGAGTACATATGGATGACGTGAATGCAGTACAAGCACACGTCATCGAACCCCATAATACTCGTAGACCAACAAAAACAGAGCAAGGGTGGTTTTTTTGATTTCACCAAATAAACAAAAACAAATCAAGAATAAATGAAAAAGAAGGTTTCTTCTATATTGCAAAAAAAAAACCTGTGCTTATGTCAGATCTAAAATAAGGGTCCCTCTTCATCTGGAACAGAGGAACAGCAAATACAAAAAAAAAAATGGCAACAGGCAAGACTACTTCTAGGTAGGAACATATTTTGATGGAAACAAAAATAAAATAACATTTTGTATTAAAAATGCCGGATTTTGGTTCCGACGCAACGACGTACGATGACGATGAGTCGAGAGTCGACGGACGTTAAAAAAAAAAAAGAAACATTCACACAGGAGAGAATGAAAAATGAAAGAAGCAAAAATGTGAAAAGAAACAAAAATGCAATAAAATTCCATAAAAACATGAGCAAACGACCTTCACAGTTGTTGGTCACCTTTTCAACAGTTTGAAGTGAAGTGAAAGAAAGAGAGACAGAGAAAGAAAAGAAGGCTGACCCAGATGCTGGTTTGTTGGCTGGATAAAGTCAGAAAAAGCGGGCATAGGGAAAAAGGGGAAACCCCTTTAACCATCAGTTCAGCTTCAACTTCAGCCATTTATAGAAGAAGACAACACAAAATGATGGACAAACAAAAAATAGGAAGACAAAACCTGAGCTCTCTATACCACCACAGCTTTACGCGGGGTTAAAAAGTCGTTGAAGCGGATAAAGATTTATAAAGTTTCTGGCGAAGTACCTACCTAGTTTCTTCTGTCCATTCTTTGTATCTGATGGAAGAAAGAGGTGATCTTTTTCTAAAGGGTGTTTTAAAGCACACACAGATGTTGGAATTTTCATTGCTTTTAAATTCTGCACAACTGTCACTTTTTAATTCAAATGAACTGTCATTTTTGATACATCTGTCCATTTGACACATTACAAGTAGGTGATTAACAGCCATTTTTATTTTGACATGTTGCTAAGTTGTCAATATCGATTGTTCATACATCAAATCTATTCCAAAGATTAGTCTTAGTTTAACAGGAGTCTCGTTGGCGTTGAAAAGAAATACAAAATTATAGAAGAAATCAGATTAGATAAGTTCTAGGAATGTGTTAAACGTCAGTTTTCAACCTTCGACAAGAAGCTTTTGAATTTCAAGAATTCCAAGACACTTTATGTCAACAAAATTTCAATGACAGTCAAATGGATTATGAATTATGTTCACTTTTAAATGATAGAACTTAAAACACCCTTTAAAAATAAATCTTGATAGGAAGGAAAAAGGGCTATCTCGTCAAAAAGACAAACCACATAAGAAAACTCGAAAGTAACAAGCTGCATACCTAACTCTGGAACTGAACTGAATAAAGAAGAAGAAAACTTGTTAGAAATTGCAAAAAGCCCTGCTGATGATGATCTTTGGAACTTCTATTTTCTTATTTTCTCATCTCCCCCTTTTCGTTCGGAAGAACACTACAAGATTCAATAAAAAAAAAACAACAACGAAAAATAAATAAAAACCTTTAACAAGAAGAAGAAACAAATTAACAACATTCCGGCCATTTTGTGTTTGTTATTCAAATGCAAAAACCTATTTTTCTTAGAGGAACTATACAACAACACAACAACAAGAATTTGTGAGTTGAAAGAGAAATCTGCATAGGTCGGTAGTACGATGAACGAACAGGCTTGCCAGACTTGACTATCTTTTTTTCCAACAATGAAGTATGACAGTGACAGCTCAATAATAATTTGTGCTATAAGTAGCCCAAATCTAACCTTGGGTTATATTTTTCATTGAACAAACAAATAATTTACACAAAAAGCAAATTAAACTTATGGTTTAGCAACGTTACGTTAAAGATACCAGATTTGTTTTAATTGAAATTGGGCTAATTTGAGCTACTTTTTCATTCCGATTTTGGATTACAAATAATTTTAAACTGGGTTATCGCGATAGTTCATGACATGACAACCCTATTTACGAGTATAAGAAGACCCTCTTTTTTGAAATGTTACGTTGAATGTAGTATAAGTCAAGATGACCGTTGTTGTGTGAAGCTTGCCAGACTGGGCTATCTTTTTTTTCCAACAATGAAGTATGACAGTGACAGCTCAATAACAATTTGTGCTATAAGTAGCCCAAATCTAACCTTGGGTTATATTTTTAATTGAACAAACAAATAACTTACACAGAAAGCAAATTATTTAATTTATGGTTTAGCAACGTAACGTTAAAGATACCAGATTTGTTTTTATTGAAATTGGGCTAATTTGAGCTACTTTTTCATTCCGATTTTGGATTACAGATAATTTTAAACTGGGTTATCGCGACATGCTATCATGACATGGCAACCCTATGTAAAATTATAAGAAGACCTTCTTTTTTTAAATGTTTCGTTGCATGTAGTATAAGTCAAGATGACCGTTGTTGTGTGAGTGTCAAAGAAACGATGAGTGAAGAAACAACAAAATCCACTAAAACTAAGGTACCTAACCTACCTACTTCTTCCCATTTCTACTTTATATTATAGTCTTTTCTTTCAAATTTCGTTCTATGGAATTCCATATAGATTTTGTTTTAAAAATTGTCTGTGCAATTTTTTTATTTTATTTTGTGTTCGTTCATTTTTCGTTGTATTTTTCTTTGTTCTTTCAAATGTTCGAACACCTGTTAGCATTTTTATAAATTAAGCAGATGATAGAATGAAAAATAATATATGCAAAACTTTTAAAAATATCCTTTGTAAAATGAACCGAAATATAATTCCAATGGAGATAACGTAATGCATTATGCATACGAAGCATCTGACAACTGAACAAGGTGTTTACACAAAGCAGTTAATGGGGCATCGAAAGGGACCTAGAAGCAAATGTCAAAACGGTGAACATTTAGACATACAAATACTGAAAACATCTTTGTTTATTTCTTTCGTTAAAATCATCAAAATTCAGAATTCTTAGAGCCCTCAGTAGGGCAGCTGTCATTAAAAGTAAGGATATCTTTTGATGACATTTAGTTACGTTACAGAAACAAAGGTATGTTGGGTGATTTAAAGTTCATTTTTGAAGCCACCAGTGGGCGGGCTGTCATAAAAAGCAAGATGTCCCCGGTGACACCCAGTTACGTTTAGTTACGTTACAGAAGCTAAAAGTTTGTTCGATAATTAGGTTTCGTCAAAATGAACTTGCTGTAAAATTGTTAATTTTGGAAATAAATATAAAAACATTTTGAAGTTTTTAACTATTTTAATATTCATTGAAGTTACGATTACGATTACAAACCAAAGGATGATACTCATCAATTATTTAAACAGAAGCTAATGTTTACTCAAGGGGTAAGGATTCATGTTCGGATACTGGTATACATAAAATCATGTAGTTGCCTTTCAAATGCCAAAAGGTTCAAAATCCCACACTTTTCTCTAAATCCATTAGAAGCCTTCAGTTTTCATTTATTTTGCGTAGGCGAAATGTTAAAGGCAAAATATATGCTTCTGTGCTATAAATAGCAATAAACTGAAAGTTCGCAAAAGTCCACTTTAAGAATAACCTTTCATCGAGTTAAGGGTAGACAAAGACGTGGATGTGGAACCGTCAGCAAATGTTGACTTTAACGCCTACAATGTCAATGTCAACTAATTTTATCCAGAAAGTAGCCCTTATAATAGATTGGCATATAGAACGTATGTATATAGAACGTAAATAGATTGCGTGACATATTCCATTTAATATTAAAATGTACACTCACGCACAATTTTAACTTTAATGTTTGAAGTTAAAGTCAATATTTATATCCCTCTTTCTTCTCTTTCTCTTTATCAAAGAATATTTGATTTGATATTAAATATTTTGCAGCAACAAATTGACGTTTCATCAAACATCAGGGCGGGTCGTCAATTCACTTGTCATCCATCATCAAGTTGACAGTTGATTGTGGTTGGTTTTTATACTGTACTGTTCGTACATACCTCCCTTTCTAACCACAAGGAATAATGTCGTTTTCTTTTTCATATAAAACGAGAAAAAAACAATAAAGAAGGGTGTATTTTATGGGTATTCTTAAAAAGTAACAAATTCAAACTTTGAAAGATAAATTTCATTTGTCATAAAATATATAATTTTATAAAAATACTGATGTCGAATTAAATTTCCAGTTATCTTCTTATCGAATAACTTAAATACACTCTAAACAACAGTCTTATCAAGGAATGCGAAAACAAATGAAGATAACAAAAGTTAACCTTACCTTTATTTTGTACTTTTTTGATACTTGGTCTTTAATGTTGAAAAAACAAATTTATTAAAAACACATCTGTTAGATTTTTCTTTCATTTACGCGTAAATTGCAAATTTAATTTTCTTTTGTTATAGTTTAAGGGATGAGAGATGTTATTGGGAATGGTCTTTTACCATAAATTTTATAGCAGTTTTCCTAGAAAAAGGGATATTTTTGTTTGGCATAATGAAATTTGTGTAGGCAAGGGTATTGACATTACGTTGAAGGGTGTTGGAAAAAGCAATAAACACAAATATTTTATGAATATATATGTTTTCTTATTATTCAGATAATAATAGCTGTGGCTAATTTGTTCAGTACGATATGAAAATGTACACAATAAAAAATGTGCTAGGGTGGTTTCTTTTTTGTTTGTTAATTTGTTGAATGACGTCAAGAAAATTAAAGGGAATTTATTTTGCACATGAAATGTTGTAGTACGTAGTGTATTAAGAAAGATCGATAGTTATTATTAACCTACATATGAACATTCTACGTAACGTATAAAACAATTTGTAGGTATTTACTTAAAGATTATACTTTTTATAAAATTAGTTATAAAATTGCCATTTTAAAACTTTTCTTTTACTGTCAAAAATGTGACTTGTCAAAAAAAATGTATATGTGAGCCCTATTTCTAAAACATTGACAAGTGCGACAGTTGACAGATGATGTAAATAACAAATATCTATATTCTGTCCCATACACAAATTGACAGCTTTGTAGAACTATCAGGAAATTTTTGTATGGAACAGAAATAAATACAAATTACAATTAAGTATCTGTCAAAATGTCAAATATTATGTTTTCAAGTAAGTAATACAAAATTGGATGTGTAATTTCACGAAATACGGCGTCCTCGAATTTTTAAAGAAAGATTTAAACTTTATTTTGCTGCATAAAGTGATTTTCAATTTTATGGACATTTTAGAGGCTGGTGAAAAGTGCAAGAAAATATACTTTTTTAAGAATCGGTCCACACCTCTAACATCCCACAAAAAGAAGTTTTTCATTAGGCGTTTTCTTTTTTAGTTCAGAGCTAAGCACTGAGCAGAGTCTGAGCGAACAGAGTAGAGTAGAGTTCTGAGCTGTCATGATTTAAAATGTCGCCTGTTTGAAAGCTTTAATCAAATTAAATAAAAAAACATTCATAGAGTTGGTCCATTTGAAGCCTGAAAAAAATTTAATTCATAAAAATGTTATATGCAATTAGTTTTTTCTAAATTATGTTTCCTTTTGCACTAAAGCGACCAGCCTCTTCCGCCATTTTTATTGTTTTGATGATGATTTTTTTAATTTACCGGCTTTCAAAAATATCAAATTGTTTGTGTTCAGCATTTTACTCCGTTTACTCTGTTATTTTATTCTGAGCTCACAGAGTGCGCTCTGAACATGTTCAGAACTTAAAACAAAAAACGAATTTGAAGCTCTGAACGATCAGAGCTAAAAAAGAAACACAATTATTTTTTTGACAGTTCGAGTTCTGCTCTGAACTAAAAAAGAAAAACGCCAATTGTTTTACTGCTACGAAATTTTCATTGTATTCAACTGACAATTGTCAATACGTTAAACAAAAAAAAACTTGTCAGATAAGTGCGACAAATTTGTAGAATTGTTGCTTGTCAATATGTATGAAGGCTAAACTTGACAAGTTACGAAGATATAAGAATAGACAAATTGTTGACAAAAAAACAGCAACATAAAATTGAAAGAATAAACTGGCTACAAATTGGGAGAGGGGGCTTGAATAATAGGTCCGTTCGCGTACTTTCTGCACTAAAATTCGTAAAAAGATATAATTTAAAGAGTGGGGTGAAATTCTCTTACCAAAAAAAAAAAACTACAAAAAAGTAAGCGAACGGGAAAACCACAATTTTCCACACAATATTACTGCTTGTTGCTGATCTTTGAAAATTAGTTTTAAAATTTTATAACTGACGAGCAATTTATTTAATTTATTTGAATTTCTATCAAATTTGACACTTTTCACAAATCAGCCCAAAGAAATTTCTTGGGCTAAAATTCGTAGGTTGGGGAAATATTTTATTCTTTCGTGAGCGCTCTCTTTTACGAAAAACTACGAAATGTTTAAGTACGCGAACAGGACTTGGTGAAATTTCTTATTTTTTTTTTTCGTAAAATTGGACTGTTTAAGGAGGTTACGGAAAAGGACCTTATATGTACATGAATCATTGAAACATAAATATGCTGTCTTGTCATTTTCTTTTAACCTAAATTCCGAATTTACTTTGACAGCTGAAAGAAACTTTTTAAAAAAAATTGTTTTTATGGAAAAATTAAATGATCTTAACTGTCAATCTAAATTCCGAATTTACTTTGACAGTTGAAAGAAACTTTTGAAAAAAATTGTTTTTATGGACAAATTAAATGATCTTAACTGTCAAACTAAATTCACAATTGGAAGTGTTGATCTACAGAAGTGAATAGTTTGTTTACAATTACTTTTTTTACTTAGAAGAAAACAATGAGACTAAAAACAATTTGTTTGTTATGTTTATATGTTTTTCTTTTATTCACCACTTTGTCTTTCATTCTGTTGTTACAAAAAAAAAAAACTTATATAAATATTTGAAAACATATCAATACATTATTTGCCCCGTCAATTTATAGTAAATTTCTCACATAAGCAAAAGCAGTAACAATTTTTTGTATTATTATTCATTTTGTAGTTTAGAGTTATAAAAAGAATTTACGATGCTGGTAGTTTCACAAAATAAACAATATCTATTATTTTAGCATCGTAGAACAGGCTTTAAACAAGTTCACAACGAAAAAACACACAAATTTTAGGCTTTGAACGTTCACACGTAAAAAGGAAACACAATTTCTTATTTGACACTTCAGCCGTTGCTTTGAACTAAAAAATAAAAACACCTTATAACTTATTTTGCTGAACATGTCCAATTGATAGGTATGTTCGTTTTAAATCTTATTATGAATTGTGACAGAAGATTTATTTTAAATTCAAGATTAATTTATTTGGTCAGCCTATACCTGAGGCATCTTATTCTTTTCAAGTAAGAAATAAGTGTAACTTCTCCTTAAAAGTGATAACGATTAAGGTAGAGCTGTCAAATTTCTAACTTTGTTTCGAATTACAAATGAAAAGAAAAACTTTTATTCGTTACGCTGCAGCTGAAAATTAAGGGGTATTTCTGACGAAAAATAAAAATCTGCAGATTTAATTTGAAATCAAAAATAGATCAATATTTTTGACTCATGGAATGCAAAAGCAGGGGAAATTTTTGTTTTGACAGATCTAGATCGAAAATAAATTGCTTTTTTTAACCCATGAAAAACCCCCTCCAAAAATTCATTATATTTGCACGGTTTTCTTTAAACGAAGGTATATTCTAACAAATAAGAAAATCGATTAAGAAGTAAAACTATTTTAGGTATATTAATATCAGGTATTTCATTTGTGATTCGAAATTACTAAAATTTGATTTAAAATACAATTAAACATGACTTATTGAACTAACTTATCCATTCTCTGTTCAAAACGTTGCTGCATTTTTAAATTATTTTGAATAATTTTAAGCAAATTGTTTTCAAATCACTTAAAATAATAATTTGCTTATATGAATAATACAACTCGACTACGAACCTTCTACTAAAAATTCGCAAGACTCTTCTTTACCTCCCTATTTTTCAACAACGAAATCCTTTTTCCAAGAATCACAGGTAGGTGGTACCTAATGTAGCTGAATTTTAAGACCATAATTTTACAACCATACGTGTACGTTTATTGTATGCACACTTTTATATGTAAGATTTAAAAATATTTATCTTTATGACGGTAAGCCGTAATAGTAGCAGCTATAAGAATTCTTATTTTTTCTGCTTTTGAATGGAATGGAATGTCCATCATTAGACTTGTTGGGAGTTATAATTTTTTGTATTCAATGATATACAATTGGGTTTTTCTGAATATAGATATATGGTGGTCCTACCTATAATCTTTTTACAATCCTCAGGTAGAGATTTACCTACTCACGTTTGCGTACCTATTATATTTATGGATTATAAGATGTAACCTTAAGTTGAGAAAATATTTGCTTCTTACCTATTTTAAGTGTATTTTAAGATTGACCTTAGAGAGTTTACTAGATGTCTACTATATGTGTGGCTGTGTTCAAAAAAATAGTATTGTTCCAGATTGCATGGAGTCTGGAGCCCAATGAACACTGACCAAGCTCACTTAGTATGTTTGCCCAGGCATCCTTAACCACCTTCCAAAGTTCAAGGTTATTTGACAGTTTAGACTTAAAGTATGGCTGTTTTAAGATCCCCCATACATTTTCTATGAGATTAACGTCAGATGATTGTGCAGGCAAAACGATAACCTCAATGACGTTTATCCTAAAACATTCTTTGGCCGCTCAACTCTTATATGTTAAGCCATTATCCTGCTGGAATATAAATTCATTCATACCTAGCGTCAGTCGGTATAGTTCTGTCTTAAATATCCACATAGACACGTTGCTTCATGATACCCTCGATAAGATGTGAAAAATGTGCCTGAACTATTATTTTTGACAGTTTTTGTAGGAAATCTGGCTGATATTTCATGCCTTTTACGAAATTCAAGGTAATCGGAAACTTTTACGAATTCCGAAAAATCATATAACGTATAAGATTGTCCACTACGAACTTATTTGGAAATAATTTTTCGGGATTCTTAAGATGGAAGTCGTTGTAGGGCTGATTGTATATTAGTAGGACGGCGGACGTATTGGCATTATCTAGTACTACCAAAAATTGTTCAAAAATTGCAAAGTAGGAAATCAAAGGTGAAAAATTACATGTATAGTGATAAAAAACTTAATTATGATAACCTTTCGCTTTTATAACATCCTGAAGGCTATTCTTCATAGAGAGAACTAGTTTTGAAGTGAGTTCCGGCGAAATTTTGTTCCATTCTTCCAATATAACAGCTTTAAGCTGGTTTTTATTACTTATTTTTGATTTTCGGACCTTTCTTCCTAAATAATCCAAAAGATGCTTAATGGGATAGAGGTCTGGAGATTGGGGAGGACGAGGCAATAGCGATTTAACGTTGTTTATAATCGTTGTCTTGCACAAGTAAAAAGTGGTCTTTAAGGCCAATTTTTAAAGCGCTGGATTTCAAATTTTCTTTTAAAATTTGTAAATATTTGTTTATATCCATTGTTGTTTCTATAAAAACTAAATTTCCCACACCATTGGACCCCATAACTCCCAGATCATAACATTTCCGTCTCCATGTTTCACCGTTGATTGCAAATTCTTCACATCTAATGCTGTGTTTGATTTCCTCCACACAAATCTGCGACCGTTCGACCCAAAGACATTAAACTTGCTCTCGTCAAGGAATAACACATTCTTCCAAAAATTATCTGGTTTCGAAACAAATGCATTCGCATAGTTCAAGCGGTTTGAAACGTTTTTTTTTTTGTACCGTGCGACCATTATAGGTATCCATTTGAATGCAGAAAGTTCCGAACAGTTTGAGGGTTAAGCGATATTCCATCATTTGCTTGAATGTCAGCAGCTATTTTAGGAGCACTTAACTTGGAATCAGCCTTTACCATTCTTTCAATTGTTCGTTCCATATGAGCGTCTAGTATTTTTTTACCTCTTCCACTTCACACTTCAAAGCTTTTATTTTTCAAATAATTTTTTTTAAACATATTGAACTGTAGACCGTGGTCTACCAATAGTTGACGATATCTCAGCATAACTTTTTCCGTCGTTTCTTAGTTTAAAAATCAGTTTTCTTACTTCAAAAGGTACTTTTTATTAGAAGCCTCCATTTTCAAAATAAACTTTGCAAAATTAAAACAAACACAATTGAAAAGATCAACACCACTGAAAAGATCAATACATACTGAGCCTAGATCTCTCAATATCATTACAGTACACAATTTACATTTCAAACAGAACCGTTATTTCTATTTTGTTAGAGAAGAGAGCAGTGTACGAACATTTGTTTGATGTACGAGAAATTTGTTGACATTCCTGGCAAAATTCTACTAACGGTAAAAAAAACATGAGGCAAAGCTCGAACATTTTGTTATAGTTTTGTTGGATTTCCTATTATACAATATAATTTTATCAAATAAAGTCAATAAGCTCAGGTTTGTGGTAGGAAGTTCATACTTCAATTTTTTGATGTAGCGTACCTACATCTATTATAGTAAATACTATCTTTTATCACTATTGCAGACAATTGTTTAGAATAAACCGTTTTCATTTTTGACGAATGGTTAAAAATAGTTCCTGGTTAGAAGGATCTTGTGTAATTTTATAAAACCCTAGACATTCACCTGCGAATTTTGTCTAAGCCCTCCTCAAATGTCTTTTTTGAGTAGAATAATATTAATACAAATTTCCATTTCTTTTCGCTTTGCTCAGGTATGAATTAGATGCCTCCAACCAAACGACTTTCACATTATTAAAATATTAATAAAACATTTATTTATAAGTATCCATTCTAATTCGAAATTAGTATTCGTAAATAGATACACATAAATATTCTTAATTCTTATTTATCTCTCGCAAAATACAAATTTCAAGTTTTATTTAGCTACTATTTCCACTAAGGTGGACTATCTACCTACTTAATGACTTCCATCAAATTGGTATCAACTAAAAAACCTTTCCCCTATTCCCATCTGAAAGAACTTGTTAAATCTTCATTTCATTTGGACTAAAATGTATCCTACTCAACAAAATAATTCTTCAAATCCATCAACAAATGTTTATTTTTCAATTCAAAAACTCCAATCATTACCAAAAAATAGGAAAATGAGTTTTCTATTTGGGTAGGTATAACTTATCTGCATGTTCCCCCAAAAAAAAAAGAAACTCTCCAATTCAGCTGGAGAAATGTTAAATTCAGCACAATAAGAAATGTCACTTTAAAAAGTGACATTTTCCTTTTTTTTCTCTTTTCTCCTTTTCAACTTCTCGTCTCGTCTCTTCATCTTTCATGCCTATATCCTTTTCTTATACGATACGAATACGATACGTTTTAGTTTTACTACAAGTTCTTTTTTTTTTCATCTCCTTTTTTCTTATTTTCATCATAAGTTATTCTTTCTACATCTTAAATACTACACAGGAATTAAAAAACAGTGACGTTTCATGAGGATTTTTGTTTTTAAATTCTACACCGAATGCACTTTCTTCTTTAATTAAGTTAAATCTTTCATTTTACTCAAAAAGTAACACAAATATAAATAAAAATACAAACCTTGCAAATGGAGTTTGTTCCACATCATAAATTTCGTTTATGTCGTCCTGGACAAGTAATCCTTTCAAACGTTCATCGTCCACGTCCAGCAGTCCATCGCCAATTGGATGAATCCCTTCGGAAAACATTGCACTGCACTGTTGTTCTTTTTTTTTTCAAAACACACGAGTTTTAAAATGAAGTAGTTTCGTTTTTTATTTTTATTATTTTTGGGGGTTTTATCGGTTTAAGTTCGATTAAGCGACGAATCCGATGAATTGGAAATGGAAAACAGTTTAATTTCGATCTCAAATCTTCGAAAAAGGCACTTAATTTAGTTAATTTAGACCGGAAAATTAGTTGTTTTGTTTTTGACAGGTGAGATTTTCTTTTTGAATTTTTTGAAAGAAACGACGAATTTTTTTTTTATTTCTCGGTCGTCGATTCTTCTCTTTCTCTCGCTTGCTCACTACGATTTTTTTACTTACTTCTTTTCAGCAGAGAAATCGCATTTGGCATTAGCAGCAGTAGCACATTTTTCTGAATAATTTTAATATGCTTCATAAGTACAAACGAACGCACAGGCGACACAAAAACGAAAACTACGACGAAGACGTAGACGACGGACGAACCGACGAAAAGACTACGGTACGGCGGCGGCGACGAAAACGACTACGATGACAAGAAGTAGTAAAGTAGAGAGGCGACAACGACGACAGCGAAAAGACAACTTCTCGACTCGACTTGGAATACGTTTTGGGTTTGGGTAACAAGTTGAGTTGTAAGGTTTTTATTTTCTTGCTCTTAATTTCTTCTGTTTTTCTTTAGTTTACAATATTTGCACTTTTTTTTGTTTTCTTTAATTAAATTTAATTTTGTTGAGAGAAAGATCCTTTTTTTAATTTTTAAAGCGAAAGGTTTTGTTGGTTTTTTTGAACTTTTAAAATATTGAGGAGGTTCACAAATCAAACATTTTTGTTCTTTTCGTATTTTCGTCAGAGAGGAAGTACACTCATGCTGGGTTCAAGATGAAAAGTAGTGTTAAATATGCACACACCACACCATACCACGCCCGGGGCTTGCTCTTGCTTTGGGGGTTAACAATAAGTTTAAATTTGCTGTTTTAGGTTTTGTTTGTACCTTTAATAATTCAATTTGATTAAAATTTAAGAAAAAACAAAAAAAGAAAATTCTTTTCTTAACTTGACTTGACACACACAAAAACTTCCTATCTCACTTTGATTCACGCTCAGCGCGGTTACACTCTCTCGCTCTTCTTTTTAATTTTTCTTACTTTTCAAAAAGCAAACAAACAACAAAACTTTCGGATCGCTGTGTTGCGTTTTCTTCGCTTTAATAATTCCACAACTCCACTCGACTCGGTCTCTCAGAAATGACTGCCTGAGCTGAGCTGAGTGCCTGCTGCTGCCAGTGCCTGCCTGTGCCTTCAAAATTGCCTTTGACTGGTTTTCGTTTTCGTTGGTCAGGAATTTTCTCCTCTTTGAGTGGTGTTTCTTGTCTTTTTGTTGTTGTTGGTTCTTCGTTGTTTCGTGTATTTGGAATTGGAATTGATGCAGCTGGTTACTGAATTGCTGAATTGCTTACGATGTGAGTTGATTTAGTTTTGGAGGGTGGGGTGAAATTTTAGTTTCGAATTCAGTCGTTGAATGAAATAGCTGAATACGGAGAAGTTGATCGATTATTGAGGTAGTGTTGGTGAGTTAAGAAGACAGTTACTTTTTTTTTAACCAATTCAGCTCCATCCAGCGCCAGCCGGTCGGTCGGTTGGTTGAGAAAGGGGAGCTTGCTATGGTTCGAGCTCTGCTGACACTGAAACTGGTATTGTGAATTGGTTGTGGGTTTTTTATTTTCTTTTAATTTCGCAGCTCGGATGACAGATTGTTGATTCGTTATTGTGAATTGATGGGGAGTTACCAGGTTTGTTGTAGAGCTGGAAATATTTAAAGAAAATCTGCAATTTTTATAAGTTCTTTGATTCTTTGATATATTTGACGAAATATGATGCATAATTTGACAGTTTTTGACAAGTAAATACAAAATATTGTCTGTCAAACAATTATAAACAAGTCGGTTCTAAATTAGTTTGACATTCAGATAAACGACGATTAAAACATTATGGGGCATATTCATAGATGTTTGCTTAACTGTTGCTAAGGTGTTATTAATCAAGTCCACAGTTTAGGCTATTTATATATACATTTAAACCTAAGATTAGGGCTTAATCTTTGGTTTAACTATAAACATAGCAATTGCTGTGTTTAAGGTTTTATTATCACATCCAAATATCATATTTGATTTTTGTTTGTGTATTGAAAAAGTAAAATATATCAAATAAAAATGTCGATTGATATTGCATTTGAAGAAGATTTGGATTTTTTAGAGGAGTTTGGATTATTTGGTGATCTGCAACATGTGCAACTAAGAAAAAGGAAAATATAAAAAACACGGTTAAATTCATTTGAATTAAGAAGTTTGGATAAAGAAACAGTCACATTTTTTTTAGTATTATTATTATATTATACGTCCAATTTGAGGAATGGCAGTATATTTTTGCTTTGAACTGTCATTTGAAGTATGATTGTAGTAGAATACAACCTTAACCTGGGGTTGGGAAGCCATGTTTTAAGATCCAACCCGAATCAATAAACATATTTGCGCAAAACTATAAACGATTTAGTAAAATTTTAAATACATTTTTAGCAATTTACTAAGCTTAAAAGATGATTTACCTAGTTTTAATCGATTTTTATATATAGTTAGATCCCTTATAGTTAAAATCGGGATCATGACGAAATCTATAACGCAAAAATCTCGAATTTCAAGATTTTATTTTCTAGATTTTAGTTTTCGAGATTTTTTCCATTCTAGATTTTTTTTCGAGATTTTCATATTCAAGATTTTTACTTTCTAGATAATTAATTTCTAGATATAGTGGTAGACCCGTTAAAATCACAGAGTGTCTACAATTATTCGTGGATGAAATGGTACAGTCAACAGTTGGGCATTAAAATTAATGGGTCTGTTTAATTGATTTTCTTTGTTTATTTTCACGAAATGTCATTTTTTAGACATGTTTGGATGCTGGAAAGGCAATTAGCAATTTACTGGTTAGTCAAAGGAAAAAAAAACGTTTACAATATTGACCTCCCTTAGTAACATTGCTAAATATTTAGCAAGTTGCTAACTAGTAAATTGTTAAACCCTTAGGTACATACTTTAACCCCGATTGAATCTTATGCTTAATTCTCTAAATTCTATCATTAAAACTTGATAAACTTGGATCAACAATTTCATTCATTTCAAATCATTTATTATGAATTCGGTTTATTAATTGAAAATAGAGATTAAGACTCTAAATTTTGTAACGACCAAACAATTAGAAACTAGCAAAATTATAATATTTTGAGTGGTATCAATTTTCTTTGCTTTTAATTGAAGTCTTTGCATTTATTTGAAGTCTTTGCATTCTTTTACAATACCCGTGTTTTATCAGAAAATCTATCCATAGTATAGTAGGATTTTACACGAATAAAATAACAATATCCATAGTATAAATACTACCGACAAAACTAAAAGTAGAATCCTACTATGGATGGTTTTTTGACAATTATACGAGTCTCGAATATATCTTATGTGATTTCGGTCTAGAATTTTGGTATGATTGATATTGCATTCGTATCTCGATGGCAGCTTTCGTTGAGCAGTTGTGCATTTGGAATCATGTGTTTTCCATTGGCGAAAAAAAATCTGTTACGGTTGAAATTATTTAGTTTTGTTAATGAAAATGGGATAACTGGGATTATTTTGCAAGAATAGTAAAGATAATTATGTTTTGCTATGTTTCCACTAAAAGTTTATATCAGTTTAGATTTGACAAATCTTTTGGGTGTTTCCACCGCACAAGAAGATTTAAAACTGATTAAGTTTGGCAGCACTTTCTAAAATGCAAATGGTGCTTCGATGTTTCTTATGAAATGCAAGTGAGATAGTTTGATTCGGGTTAAACAATGAAGAACTGAATAGTAATGAAGAACTGAGTAGTTCAGCAACATATAAAAAACATATAATTTGATTAAAACAAAACTATATTTTTTGTACACAAACATGCAAAAAAACAGACCATAATGCATTATCTGTAAAACCAACTCCTCCACACAGGTTTTTCTTCACAAATTTTGAATCGACTCCGATCCCCGACCGGAATTGCGTCAAATCAAGCTCATTTCAACTCGATTCAGTTATATAAAGAATTGAGTCGAGATTCAAGATCGCTTTAATACCACATGTGAATGTAGTAGTCTACGAACAAACCCCCTTCTTAAAGTTTGTATTTTATGTAAAAGCTGCAACTGTTAAATGAACTATTTTTATAGAATCTCAATTTCCAGTTGTTTTCTTACCATTTCTTCTTAAAAATTATAGAGTTTATAAGTTTTAGTTAGTTTATTTTGGTGGAGTTAATTTGAACTTTTGATTTTCATAAAAATTTCTTTTAGTTGTGTGTTTATTTTATTATTATTCTGACAGATCTTCTTTCAGTTGTACCAATTTTTAAATACAAAAATCTGGCTACTGCCGATGTGTTTTCTTGGGTATTCTACTATACTATTTATATAATGCCAAAAAACACGGTTAATCATTGCGTTTACTTTAATGCCTTGCAACCGTTACTCAACTCGTATGTATAATGATTCCAAAGACTTCAAAGGAATGCGAAGAACCGCAGTAAATCAATCGCAAAGACTTCAATAGTATGCAAAAAAATCCATTATATCTAAACAAATTGGAGTTTGGAAAAACAATGATTGCAATATTTTTAAGAGATTCAAAAGATTGCATTCTCAGAAGATTGCTTTCTTTTTTAAGCTTAACCAATGTTACTACTTGTCGGTAGTGAATTTGTTTTTGTAGCAAATGTGACGTTGAATTCTTTATATTCATTTGAATTTTTAGAAAATTACTCATAAAAGATACAATTTTTAATTCAAAATTCATATGAGTGTTGAAGTTTTTGTTCTTGGATTTTCTGAATTTTAAAAACAAAAAAGTTTATATATATAGATTTTCTGTTTGGGCATTTTGGCAAATCAATTATGACACATTAAAGTAAAAATAAAGATCTCAGAACCTAATATCTTTTTATATAAAGACAAATATTTTGTACATATTAATTTTGTCTTCCGCTTAAGATTGAAAAATAAAAGAGTACAAGTATTTTTTTACTTTCAATTCTTTATTACTTGAAAGTAACGGTTGATTTTAATGTTGTTACTATGACTACCTTATATGGTAGGCAATAAAAATGTGTAAATGATTGAAAAGTAAAATACCGTTTTGCGAAAAATGAAGATTGTTTGTGATTTGGGTTGTTTTTAGTTGGACATAGCCCGTTTTGCCATCAAAGAGTGTATTTTTAATTTGTGTGATTTTTTAAAAAGAAAATAATCTTTTTGAGGTAATTAAATATTCCTTTAATGATCTATATTTAAAAAAATGCTGATCTTTGAAATGAAGACAAAAGTGCGGACGGTAACAGACATTTTTAAGTTGTTAAAATGCTCCAGGAAGCTGGTTTATAATTCGTCATTTCAAAAAGTTTGGATTGATTGAAAACGCTTAATGCACGACAACAACCCTAAACACACTTCAAAGTTAGTGAAGTATGCCTTAGAGGTGAATAAAATCGACGTATTGAAGTTCCCAGAACAATCACCCGATCGTAACCCGATCGAGAATTTGTGGAATGATGTTGAACATCACATTGAGCAAAAAAACCAACCAATTTAACAAAATTGTGGCAGGGGATTCAAAATGCTTGGTATGCCATTCCAAAGTCACAATGTGAGGCTTTGGTTAAAAGTTTGCCAAGAAGAATTGCTTCTGTACTGAAAATAAAGGGTTCCCTACCAAAAACTAAGAAAAAATTAGAATTGATAACGTTAAGTAAAATTTTAACAAGAAACTGTTGAATGTGCTAAATTCGTGTCCAGGCGAAACATGGATGTTTCTAGATTCCAAACTTTTTTCTTCTTACAGATCATAAACATATTTGATGAAGTACTATAAAAACATAGTGCTATGTATATGTATGTATGTATGTAATGTAAATAAAATATAACTAATTTCATAATACGAAAACAAACTGAAAATTAAATGGTTTTTATTTTCTTTAACAAGTGTGCTAAATTCTTGTCCACCACTGTATGTATTCACTTGTTTAATACTCTAAAGATGGAGATTTAATTTTCTAGTAAAATGTTGTTAGGACGGTTGATAAAGGGTAGAACTAGGTTTTGCACTTCGCTTTCTCCTTACTTAAGGTGGCGCTACAGTCCGGGGCGGACCTGGGCCTCAACCAACAAGCGTCTCCAGCCAGCTCGGTCTTTACCTAGCTGTCTCCAGTTTCACACGCCAAGTTGGTTGAGGTCCTTTCCCACCTGCGTGCGCCACATGATTCGCGGTCTTCCTCTACTGCGCCGTCAATCGGGATTGGATTCGAAGACCTTCCGGGCTGGAGCGTTGATGTTCATCCGCTCTACATGACCTAGTCATCTAAGCCGTTGGACTTTAATTCAGCTAACTAGGTCAGTGTCGCTGTACAGCCCGTACAGTTCGTCGTTATATCTTCTCCTCCATTCTCCATCTATGCGTACGGGACCAAAAATCACCCGAAGAATTTTTCTCTCGAAGCATCCTTAGACGCTCTCATCTTTCTTTGACAGGGTCCAGGCCTCAGCGCCATAAATGAGAACACAAATGATGAGTGTCTTATAGATGGTGATTTTACATGCTCGAGAGAGGACTTTACTTCTCAATTGCCTTCTAAGTCCAAAGAAGCAGCGATTTGCAAGAGTTATTCTTTGTTTGATTTCAGCGCTGGTGTCGTTGTCTGCATTAATAGCGGTGCCTAGGTAGACAAAGTCCTTAATTACCTCAAAGTTATAGCTGTCCTATGTGACGTTTTGTCCAATACGTCGTCGTTCAGTGTCCTTTTTTGATGACAGCATATACTTGGTCTTGCCCTCATTGACCACCAAACCCATCTTCTTCGCTTTCGTCGCAATGCTCAAAAACGCTCCACTGACATCACGCTTTGATCTTCCAATTATGTCAATATCATCTGCGTATCCGAGTAATTGGATGGATCTTTGGAAGATTGTGCCTCTAGTGTTGACGGCTGAGTTTTGCACAATTCTTTCCAGAACGATGTTGAAGAAGTCACATGACAGTGCATCGCCTTGTCTAAAACCTTTTTTGACATCAAATACATCGGTAAGATCTTTTCCGACCTTGATAGAGCAGCGTGCATTCTCCATCGTCATTCTGCACAAAAGGATAAGTTTGACAGGGATGCCAAAACTATACATTGCTCGGTAGAGCTCTTCCCTATAGATGCTGTCATACGCGGCTTTAAAATCGATATAGAGATGGTGGGTATCGATTTGAAGCTCCTGGGTTTTTTCCAAGATCTGCCGTAGGGTGAATATTTGGTCGATAGTGGACTTTCCTGGTCTGAAGCCACACTGATAAGGTCCAATCAGGTTGTTGACGAATGGCTTCAGACGTTCACACAATACAGCAGAGAGGATCTTATACGCAATGTTAAGGAGACTGATGCCTCTGTAGTTGGCGCAGTTTAGAGGGTCTCCTTTCTTATGTATCGGGCACACTATTCTGAGATTCCACTCATCGGGCATGCTTTCTTCCGACCATATTTTGCAGATGAGTTAGTGCATGCTCCGTACCAAGTCATCGCCTGCTGCTTTGAATAGTTCGGCAGAGATGCCGTCAGCTCCAGCAGCTTTGTTTGACTTAAGTTTAGATATAGCTATCTTCACTTCGTCAAGGTCGGGTAGGCGGAATTTTTGATTTTGGCCTCTCGGAATGTTTGGATATCCTGGATACTGGAGAAGTGTCGTGCGTCGATCGCAATGTGGTTTATCTGGTTGACGGTTGATTGATCAGGATATTTCCATGTCCCCTTGTGGATATTGAGATGCGTGAACTGCGTACTAGCTACCAGAACGTCTCGCCCGCAGCGAAATCGACCAGCCTGAATCCGTTGTCGGAGGAAGTGTCGTGCAGGCTGTATCTCCCGATTATCCCACCAAAGATGTCTTCTCTTCCTAGCTTGGCATTAAAATCTCCTAAGACAATTTTAATGTCATAGCCAGGGCACTGCTCATATGTCTTGTCCAAGAGCTCGAAGAATATGGTGTCTTCATCTTTCTCCTCTGTTGGGGCATGCGCGCATATTAGGCTTATGTTGGCAAGTTAAGCCTTGATGCGGATTGTATGCGCTCGCTCACACTGTTGAAACTCAAGACTTTTTGCCTGAGTCTAGTTTCAACAACAAATCTACACCCAAATAGACGCTGTCTTTGTTCTCGGTAGCAGTCGCCGTAGTAGATACCGCAGTCTTTTAGTTTGCGTTTGCCCGGTCCATCCCATCGCACTTCTTGGATGGCTGTTATATCTGCCTTGCAGCAGTTTAGGGCTTCCGCTAATTGTTCGGCTGCACGTGGTCTGTAAAGGGACCTAACATTCCACGTACATATCCGAAGTTCGTTGTCCTTATTTCGTTTGCGTGGGTTGTCAACAGTGAATCCGTCCGTATCCGAGGCTTGTTGGTGCTTCGAAACTTAAGGTATTTTTACGTGGCCAGGAAGTCACCCCAACGGCACAACCCCCAACCTGGAGCGCCAGATCCTTGGTATAACTTCAAGGAAGGGGAGCCGGATAAACCGCTCTTTACAGGCCTGGGCTCCGAATATGTCGAAGAAGCCCTATAAGGTGTTCACTAAGTAGTTCAACCTTACTGGAACTGTAGACGCCACCGTTGATTCTATCTCGAGAATTCGTCCGCTGCCTCCTGGATAAGGAGAGGTGCCTTAGTGGAAACACATCTCCCCCCTCTCTCGTTTGCTGCCCCCAACAACTATCCACTGGGGTTGGAACCCAATCTCCAGTTGAGGTACTAGGCACCCGATGTTCACCGCGGGGAGGTGAGAGTAGGAGTTGATAGACAGAGGTGGGTTTTGAGAAAAACCTGTGGACGCTTGTGTCCTCTTGAATGCACATGTCTACCATTTGAACATCACTTCGCTTTCACTCGAAATTAAATCTAAATTGAAAATGCCGGGAAAAATTAAATTCGAGGTGACATAATTATCATTTTTTTACGTTTGATGAAAGCTTATATCGACATGACTTAGGACCTTCCCAATAATCAAAAGATTACTTAAATATTTACCATACCAATGGCCATTTTAAGGTTAAGAGCTAACGCCTGTTTAGATTTAATTATTAGGAACTCAACTATAAACAAAAGGTTCAATAAAACTCCACAGTTTGAACTGTCATTTTGACAGCACACACAAAAATTATATTTGTCAGGTCAAAAAAGTTAAGATTTGTTGTGTGTCTCGATTGTTGGTGACAATATTTAATCAAAAAAAAAATAAAAATGGAAAAATATCAAATCTTTTAAGATGTCTATGTCTTCAATAATTTAATCTTCCATATCTATTCTAAAACTTAATTTTGTTCAAATAAATATTTGTGTTTCGTTTAATTTTACACATATTACTTATCTCACTGTCTTTTTCACAGCGTGTGTAGTAAATAATGAAGTAGAAGTGTAATTAGTGAAAGATGTTCTTATTATTAACTCTCTGTTTAGCGATTTGTTATTGGTAAGGCCATTCGAATTTTTGTTGAAATAAATTGAATTTGGAATACTGCAAAACAAGTAAAAGTCCAACTACACCCACTTTTTAAAACCATGCTTAAGAAATCTCCTGGGACATATTTATTATTACCGTTATTAAAAAGTATAAACCTACATTTTATGTGTACATGCTGGATAAATATTTAATCCTGGAGTCACATCGGCTATGGTAATTTTTGATAAATGACAGTTAAAAAATAGACGAATTTAAACTATGTATGAAGGTGATTTCAAATTGATAGCGGAAAAGCTGTCACAAAAAAAATATGATTGTCATTTTCCAACAAATTTGATGTTTCTGTATCAATCAAGGGAGCTACCAGGCGCTTACCTTTTTACTTAAAAAAAAAACATTCGTGTGAATGTCAAAGCTTACGACAGTTTGGATATTTTATAGCAATTACTTAAACAATTCACTATGGCAAAAATAAATTTGGACAAATATAATTGGAAGCTGTTCAACAGAATTGAATTGAGTTGAATAATTTTACAGAGAGGGAAAGCACGGTGGCATTCAAATTGATTGTCAAAAATGTGAATCACACAATATCTTAGCTGATTCCGAACTCTATTGTCCCATAAAAAGTTAAAAACCAGGTAGCAACTTTTTTGAACTTTTATTTAAAAATGTTATTTGATAGATGATATCATGAACTTTAAAAAATATATTCTTAGTAAAATAATACGTTTACCCAATGTAAATGAATGATTATCCAAATATGTCGTTTTCAATTTATTAGACCAATTATATTTTAGAAATTACAAACTTTTAAATGTCTCGGTAGCACTTATTTTTAAAAAAATTGATCCTGAATATCTTTTACACTTAACTTACATATTATGTTTTATTTAAATTCAAAATAATCCATTGCCAATTTTTGACAGAAACTCGACGTGTAGAATACACAAGTTATAATTTTACAAAAACGTTTCCAAAACTGTGTTTATTTACCTTCTTATAGTTTTTCATATGCACTTTAAAAGTCAAATTTGTATTTTATTGAAAATATCCCAATAATTATAAGAACATTTCAAATAACACTTTCCACTAATAAAATCCTCACAACTGATTTTCTTTTTTTTTCGAATTATTAAAAAACAAACTCTACAACACACCGAGACCAAAAAACTTTCGATCCGCAACGGTAAATCTCCCATCTAACATTAAAGTCCCTGTTGCACTTATTCCTGGCTGTATGCTCACGGATTAGCCAAAGGAATTTCAAAAATGCCTCAACCCGACCACAAAAATAAAAAATAGCAAACAAATTACAAGAAAAAAAAGAAACCAAATTAAAAAAAGAAAACAGAGAATCTTTTCGAGAACAGAAAATGCCAGCACCTCTGCGCTCTGCCACTGCTTTAACAGCAACAGCCTAGCAGAAGGCATCATCAGGCGGCTTCTGTTGTCCTCCACACCACCCAACTACCTACGCAACTATTTATTTTAATTTTTGCAGTCAAAAACGATTTAAAAAAAAAAACAACTAAAAATTAAATAAAACTTAAAAACTAAAATCTACACACAAAAAGGGCAAACACTTCAAATGTCGCGCTTTCTTGTTGGTCCTATTTGTTGTTGACGCCGGGCCGCTCGTCCGGCAGCCGATTCAAATCAATTTGAAATGCTTTCCACTTTTGTAGCTCCTCTCAGCGCTCTGCACTGCTCTGCTCTGCTGTGCTGTGTTTTTCGCATCCTCATGGTACTGAAAATTGAATAGCTGATGTATTTGGTGTATGGAGGTATTTTTGTGCGTCTGACGCGCCGATGTTGGTTTTATTTCTTTTCAATTGAACGTACTTGATATGGTGCACTTTCCAATCGAGAGGTTCAGGAAGACTCTTATAAAGAACGTGGAGTTTTATAGAACATTAGAGTTGATTATTTAAAAACACATATTGAAGAAATGAGAATTCTTGAAACTGTTGGAAAGCTACCCTACAGTAAAAGTGAAGTTTCATTCTCAAATCTGACATTTTGCCAAAATTAAATTTGAACACCTTTACACAACACATCACTCAAAAAATGATTTCATCATTCAGAGTTATCAAATGTCATAACAGTCAAGTTGAAATCTGTCAAAATAACCAAAAAACTTTTTGTTAAGCAATGTAAGCATATTGCACTTATTTCTTATAGATGACTCATTTTGACGTTTTATCATTTTATCCCGCTGGGACTCTATTTCTTACAAGAACTAAAAATATCTCCCTGACTTTGTTATCTCTTTTTTACCATCAAGTTGAAAGAAGATAGAACAATAAAGTGAATACCGTCTTGGAAGAAATGAAATACTCTGAAATGTCAACAAATCCTGTCCCACTATACTCCAATGTGAACACAGTCTTGAAAGACATGAAATGTGAAAATATACAAGCCTACAATTCTTCATTAGCCGTTAAACCATCAAGTGAAAAGGAGATAAAACGGAGAAATGTAAAAATGAACTACTCCAAAAGATTCCAATGTGAATACCGTCTTGGAAGAAATGAAATACTCTGAAATGTCAAAAGATCCTGTCCCACTATAACCATATAGTTCAAATTGAGTCCAACACCACCTGAGACGAAATTAAATGCCAAAATAAGTCTTGTTCCACTATGTCAATGGTTGAACTTTGAACGTTACGTTATGGCTGAATCACAAACACGCTTCAGCTTCGGCTTCGTCTGCGTTACGGTGGACCTGCTTCGAGGTTGCTTTGAATAACATTTCTATTTTTTCATCCCTCCGTTTGGAGTCACATTATGTAATATTACGTTCTTTCCTTACGATTGTCAAACGAAACGTGAGATCGAAACTCCATTGTGATAGCATGCATTGAATTCCTATGGCTGAACTCGTAAACGTTAGGTGAAGCCGTAGCTGAAGCGTGTTTGTGATTCAGCCATTATTGTTTCAAGTCTTTGACAAATAAACGGTAACAATGAAGAATTGTTTGTACTAATCAAAAATCATAACAGAACACAAATCAATCTTTCCCTAAACAGACATTTTTCAAATATTTGTACTCAATTGGAAAAAGTTGGAGTTTAAAAGAGAGAGTTTTTACAATGTAAGCAAAATACACAAAAATTATAACAAAACAATTCAAACATGAGATTGTACTTTGTACATTTGTATTATGCAATCATTCATCGCTATAGAACCTAGAGTAGTAAGTTCAGTAACGGATGCGGACGTAAAGATTTAGCAGACATTAACCCCTATCAACGCTCTCTTTTTCTTTTTGTATGTCTTTTGAAATGTTAAAGATTAATGAATTTGGTTTCATTTAGGATGACTCTGTATACAATTCAGAGATGGATTATTTTGTAAAAACTAAAGAATGAGGTGGACCGCAAGAAACATAGACACACATTGCTTTACAATCCCTTCAATCTGACACTACTAGTACCATACCCAGCCGCCACCGCGCCACTGGCGCATTAAAATGTTGCAGATCTAGCAGATCCGCGATCATCATCACATCGTGGTGCGAATTTGCCGCAATTAATTTGCCAAATAAGATCTGACATGCTCTTGTTTAGATTTCGAGTAAATTTTATTTAAAGCCTTTCGCATTACGCGTCGCACGTCCATCATCATCATTACTTGGCTGTACTATAGCGTATAGCTGGTTGCTGCTCCTGCTATAGTGCTGAGTTTAAAGAGTGGTTTGGCTGGGCAATAGAAAACAAAAACAAAACAAAAAAAACGAAGGCAGCTTCAATTGGGGACTCAGGAATTTCCCGGAATGAGATCGGGATGCGAAAGCGAATGGACTCGTTCGCGTCGTCGGGCATATGTGGTGCGCGAAAATGTAATCCAAGCTAAGGGCATTGTACACTCAGAAACAGAAAGTGCAGTCGTACACTAAAATTATAGTACATCATAGTTGTACTTGTACCAATGTACATTTATAGTTTTATTTTGTTTTGTTTATTTTACGCACTTCATTATGGCGGATGTTTGGCTTCCGGTGGGAGTTGGGGTGAGTTTATATGAAAAGAAGTGTGTACTGCGTTTTGATGAATGGTTATTGAATTGGTTTTGTTGTGTTTTGTTTAGTTTATTCAGGTGTTTAGGGGAATGGCACTAATGTTTGTTTTTGCTAAAGAATTTACTAAGAAAACTAAGAAGAATGTTTAATGGAAGCCAGAGTGTTATATAGAGCCTCTATTTAACGGTGTGGTCAAGGAGAATAATGATTTACCATCTGACGTTTATATGACGTTTGGCAGTCGTGGTGTGTATACCGCTTCGATATGAGTGGTAAGATGGAAAGTGTTTTTGTCTGTAATCGAATTTCAACAAAAAAGTAATTTAATAAGATTAAAAGGAAACTAAGTAAATTAGAGCATTAGTGTTACACTGGATATTTAGTACTTAGATTTGGTATTTTATTAAACTGTCAAACGCAATTCGGATTCAAGCTTCATTCCATATTTTACTCTTGATACTGCCATTTTAAACTTAACAAAATACTTATACGCCCTGGTGAACTAAGAGGATATAATAATAATTGAATTATGCATAGATTAAAAAAATAAAAGCAAGGTAATAGTGACCCAAAATGCAAATGGAATATTTTGTTACATTGATAAGATATTACAGAAAAATATAATGCAGTCAAAAGACAATAAAACAAAAAAATATTTCGTGAAAACAGGGCTTAATGTACGTTCTCTTCTTTAAGGCTGTGTTCACTTGTGGCACTTTTGATGCGACATAGTTTGACGTTTATATGCAAGAAATATGCTGTAAGTTGTTCTCTACAGGGAGTTAGACGCATCAGTAATATATTCAGCTCTACATTTCTTATCAACTTTTTAAATGACTCCATATAAAATGTTTTAAGCGGGTAAATTAAAATTAATTTAACATTCCTCAGCAAGATCTTGCGACTCTCGATACCAACTGCTTTGATCTTGTGTGGCTTTTATGGCCACTTTTCTCACGACCCGTGAATTATTGATTTTAAAAACGTTAAGCAAGAAGTCCGCTTGCAACTTCAATGTTTTTAAAAACAAAAGAGAGAGACCCGTTTCCAGCATCATTACGCTGTTTTGCATATTTTTCGGCAAATGAAATATTCTTTTTATAAAGTGCGTTAGGAGTTTTTCAACCGAATTGTACTTTTTACATTCCCATACCTGAGATCCATATAAAAGTATGCTCTCAACTACTGCTTCAAATACTTGAAACTTGCTACTATGTGATATGCACTTATTCATGAAGCATTGTTTCCAGGTCATATTAATAGCAGTTTTTGCCTTAACCAATTTCTCCTTCAAGTGTTTATCCATATTTAAATTATTTGTAACAGTAATGCCAAAGTATTTGTATTCTCGCACACATTCAATATTTTCTCGCATAGCTCCATTTTTTATTTGATGCATTACGTCCACCACCACTTTTAACAACCATAACCTTGGATTTATATATGTTTACTATTAAATTCTATAGCTGCCAATACTGGTAAACCCTGTTAATCATGAGCTGCAGAGTTCGCAGTGATTGCGCAAACATGACTATATCATCTGCGAACAAAAGTGCCTTAATCCGCATCCCTGCGAAATCCATACTCCACCCGGTATGTAGTCTAAAAGGTCATCAATGAATAATGCAAACAAGGTAGGGCTTAATGTACAACCTTGCCTCACTCCTGATGAGGTTTCAAACTAGTCTGAGAGTTCTTCACCTGTTATTACAGCCGCCTTTGTTCCGCTATATAGTTGCTATAGAACGCGACCAAACTTCAATGATATCCCAAGACTATACAGCTTATAGAATACTGCACCTCTATCGATTGTATCTAAGGCTTCTTTAAAATCGATAAAAAAAATACATACAACTTTTTCCTTTTTCCTGAATATAAAAACATTATCTATTGCTGAATATTCTGGTCTAAATCCAGCCTGGAACTCCCTCAGCAAGTTTCGGGTCTCAAACCAACAATGCTTATGCATCATCTCTGTAAATATCTTGTAAGATGCATTAAAAAAGAAAATCCCTCTTTAGTTAGCTGCATCAAATAACGATCCTTTTTTGTGGATTGGAAATATAATATGGCTGAATCACAAACACGCTTTAGCTTCGGCTTTACCTGATGTTTACAAGTACAAGTTCAGCCATAGGAATTCAATGCATGCTATCACATGGAGCTTCGATCTCACGTTTCGTTTGACAATCGTAAGGAAAGAACGTAATGTGACTCCAAACGGAAGGTCTAGATCAATTATCTTAAGATTTTCTTTGTCTGACAGCTCAACAACTTTTAAAAAAATGTCAACAAACAAAATATTTGCTCTTTGGAGGGTTGAAATAATAGAAATGTCATTCAAAGCAACCTCGAAGCAGGCCCACCGTAACGCAGACGAAGCCGAAACTGAAGCGTGTTTGTGATTCAGCCAATAGCATCGTGAAATTCATCTGGCGACAATTCTCTCTCCAAAACTGTATTAAAAAGGTTTATAAGATGTTCTTTGAGCATGACAGTCCCATATTTAAAAAATTCCACTGGAATACTATTCGATCCGGCTGCTTTTCCATCTTCAAGCGTCTTCAACGTTTCTTTCAACTTGCTAAATGTAAATGCAAAGTCCAAAGAGTCGACTACGAATTCAGGTGCTGCGAATTGCCACTTTGTCGGCGTTATTACTGGATTTAAAAGATCCTTGAAATGAGAAAGCATAACATTTGATAACAGTTTTGTGGGGATAGTAAAACGTTTTCGAAAACGAACAGAAAATATATTTGCAAACGTGTTTGTTAATAAAAGTAGGTGGGGCATCAATATTGAAAAATTTGCCCCTTCAGCTGTTAAAGAGCAGCTTTGGGGTTAGGTTTATATCATAAATACATTGGCTGCGTTCAACCTCTGACAGATAGGGTATGCGGATACCTTTTTGTTATTATTTTACGTGTAAAATAACAGCTGATCAAAAACAGCTGAGATGTCAATAAAAAGGCATCCAAAGTTACCCAAGAATTTCTGGGTATGTAGATATCTGACAGAACAGCTTGTTCAACAATTTTAGAAGGTAATCGTCTTCGTTTCTATTAGGATAGTTTTCTGTAAAACGTAAATCTTTTAAAACCGGAGATTTTGCAAGTAAATTATTAATAGTATAGAATTCCAATAATTGAGCAAAGAGGAAATTTAACATAGATTACAGATTAAGGTTATCTCTTATTTATTAAATAGAAACAATTTCACGAGATTGAACACCGCCATTGTTTGGTTCAGTTATCAATGGGCTATTTATATCCAAATTATGATTGAACTGTCAAATTGTGATTGAACTGTCAAACAATTGCCCAATATGAAAAGCCTGGATCGCGTCAACTTGGGAACATGCTTATGACCGCTTTTGAATTTAAATTCATAATCATTTTCTGCTTTATCAAGAAGGAGAATATTTTTTTTGACATCTACTATTCTCCTAGATTCTATAATATAAAATTGTCGCATTCAGTTCTCAAATGTTTAACTGCTTCACACTAAAAAACAATATCTTGTTTGTTACTAAAATGCATAATTTCTGTTGTGCACGCACAGATTCTGATGCAGATTCCATATAAAAATTTATCCCATATTATCTTGCATCTTCATAAATTATTATTAAATGCCACTTAATGTTAATTATAAGTTTATATTTCTAAAATTAGCAAATCGCATTTCTTCGATGAAAATTAGATATTTTTTCTTTCCTTCATACTATAACCAATCACTCATCTCATTAGCATCATCTGCATCACCCGACTTGGACGATCGACCGAACGACGCGACGGACTATCATCGCGTGGTCCTTTTGTATAGGAAATATTTATTATTTTGAATATTGAAGAAGCTGAAGCTATTTTATCTTCTTTCTGGTGTGTGGTGTAGCGTGGATGGCACGAAGTGGCGGCTGGCGGCGCGTCGCTCGCAGCAAGGCACACACACACCTCAGGCAATTGACTCCTGAGCAAGAAACACAGAATGCGTTCAAACACGCATTCGTGTAAATTATAATCGCAGGATGATTCAGATTTGGATTTTAGGGCGGATACGGATTGTAGACTCTCTTCTATGTATTCACACGATGACGTTTCAAGTAGCCACTAGGCATCGCGATCGTCGCCAGCGACACTACCAACTGATGTGGCTGTCGGCGGCGGTGGTGGCGGGCGGATCGCGACCACATCTTTATTTAGTGTCGCAAACAGAATGCAACATTTCCAATTGCAGTTCTTTCAGGCAAATACTTTCTATTTTGATACCACTGTGAGTGAGAGCGCTGCCATCGCATCGCCATCTAGCGAGGGTTATAAATAAAAGCACAAGTTTTTTGCCTTAACCTTTATTTATTGGGGTATGCCAGAGCAGAACAGAACCCGCCAAAGGGAGGCACGTAAGGAGATGGACGCACGTATCGCTATGTGAGGCAAAGGCGACCAAAAATGATGATGGAATGAGCGAGGTGGATGTCCGCGCGTTTAGAATCATAAAGTGAATGGCTGTCCTCAATGAGAACCCGATGATCATGTTGATGATGATCATGATGATGAAGAAAGATGACGATGAAGTGCATTCGCACCTTGACGACGGAGGCGCAGGTGGAGGGACAGTATAAGTTATAGTGAGATTGGGCCCAAAACACTGTATGTCGCGCCGGTGTGTTTACATATGCAAGCCGCTGGGTGTCGCCCCTTTGGTATGCAGTGCAATATTAAAATAGAAAAGTTTAGCGAATGGAATTCAGAGCACTCATCGTCATTTCGGTTTTTGGTTATGGTGGACTGGCTATACGGTTCTGGTGAGTGGTGACTATGACTAGGTACCCACTTGAGAGCTTTGTCTTTTTGGGGTTTTGGTAATGTTTAGGTTGTTCTTTAAATTTGTTATTCTTGTTTTTGATTCTTTAATTTTAATACGACAAGAAGAGCAAATATACATACCTTTACATATATGATCTATTTTGGTGGCGAAAGAATCTCTATTTTTAGGTCCGTGCTAAGGAATTTATCGTGTAATTTGTTTAATTTTGTACTCTTCGGGGTTTGTCATTGGCTGAAGAGGATTTTGTTTTCATGAGTGTTGACTTCAAGAGCTGTAACTGTAAAACAAAAATGTTTCTCAAAGATTATGCGTTAGACTCTGATACGTTACGTGCATACGAATATAATGTAAAGTGAGGTGTTTTTTTGTTTTTAAAATTTTGGCAAACAGATGAAATAGTTTGTGAGGAATTTGCAAACTAACAGCGAGGTCATTGATCGCTCTCCTACTAGGCTCAAGCGAGGGCCGGGTCATGTCATCGGGTTGAAATAACTTGGCATGGGTTTTTTTATTGGTGAAACATTCCTTGAGAGTCATTGCATGTCAGTGACAGTTGGTCGAACTGTAATTGAAGTAAGGAATTTGGATTGTAAAAGATTATTGTATTGTGACTTCTTGAGAGTCTGTTTTAAATTTGCTTAAGTTACTTGAATCCATTAAAGCCCAACTATAATAGACTAAACCGAAAGAAAGCTTATGTCAAAATCGAACAAAAGTTATCGTCAAAACAAAAAGTAACCATAAAGGATTTAAGTAACTTAAGCAAATGTTGGGTTGAAAAGCGTTTCAAATTTGACATTTGCTTAAGCTCGAGCCATTTAAATGGCTCTTGCGTAATTGCGCGATAGTTAGTTAAATTTAACGAAACTGAGCAGAACGTCTATTATGGTTAGTGACATATAAGGCTGCGTATTGTTTCGTTCCCTTAAGCTCGGTTAAGTCTATTATAGTTAGGCCTTGAGGCTGCGTATTGGTTTGTTCCCTTAAGCTGGCTTAAGCTCGGTTAAGTCTATTATTGTTAGGCCTTTATGGTTACTTTTTGTTTTGACGATAACTTCTGATAAATTTAAGTTCGGTTCTGACACTAGCTTACTTTCAGTTAAGTCTATTATAGTTGGGCCATAAGACTTTACGAGAAAGCTTTCTATGTTCCTATCCCTCTCAAGCCATTCAGTCGATCTGTCCTTATGTATGAACAATTACCAATGTTAGTAACTATCATGAGTAAAAGTACCTTTGGTGAGTTCTCAAGATTTACATAAATTTCCTTTTCCATTTCTTGTCCAATTCCAGCAACTTATATATAATTGTCCGTCAAGGGTATGTACTGCATACTCGATAAAAAATCTTCAATATCAACAACTTTCTCGATAAAAAATGCCTTTAACTTAATTACTTCCATTGTAATTCGGAAAACACAAAAATTCTAGACTTGGTATATGGATTTTATTTTGACCCCTAGATTTTGAAATTCTAGATTTTTGTTTTTCTAGTTGTTTTTATTTCTATTTCCCAATTATTAATTGTATTTGGAGCTCTTGGTAGTAAAATTCCCTCGGAATTTTTTCCTTTGATAGTTTGACACCCTTCGTTTTGGACTTCTTCTTTTAAGCTCAAATTGTACACAATGAAACGAGAGCTAAGACCCCAAGAGACCAAGTCACCGATTTAAATACAATTTAAGAGATATTTTCGACATTTTTGGACCATAGCTCCCATTGTGAAAGTTAAAAAGCTTTTAATTCATTAAGCATTATGCATTGTTTTAATCTGTTATAGAATTTAAAATGGATTTCAAATAAAGCAAGAATACTTAAATGAAAGAACAATTTTAAATATCCCAACGAAATAAGTAGTTTTGTAGTTACTGCCTTTTATAATTGCTTAGATGGCTCATCAAGAGTAGTAATCATTTGTTGCCGTTTCGGTTTTGACTTGACCGAAACTTTTTTCAGACGCAGCAATTCATCTTCCTATGACACTCGAATATTTCTGTGGAAGGTTCTTCTACTTGCGCAGTAGGTTTAAATTGGGAGCAACCTGCCACAGAAACGTACGTGGCCATTCACCACAATAAGTTCCAACCACGGCCTCTTGAGTCTTAATTTGCAGGTTCATACGACATACATAAGGGGGCATAGGTTAGGCAAGTTTCTAGTATCTCATTGGCCAGCTGAAAAGAATGACCTTCCAATTAATACAACTTTAATGGAAAGTTGACTGGAAAGTTAGCCAAGAAAAATTTCCCTTACTGTTAAGTCAAGTCTACTTCTATCAAAATGACAGTTGATCATGTGTTTTTATTCAACTGAAAGCTGAACTTTATTACACTATGATTTATATATTTTCTTCAAAATTCCATTTAATGTTTTGTGAAAAAGGATTACTTGTCAAACTGGAAAAGAAATAAGTAATATTTCTTTACAATACAAAATACAAATATTAATGGACTTGTAGCTTGCTTTAGGAGTGTTTTGTAGACAATAATGTTGTTGGTAGTTTTTGTACTATGAACTTTAAAAAGAGGTCCTCAAAGTAAAGTTCTGAATTTGTTGTTGAGTAAAGTTGACTGCAAATGAAGCCCCTTATGTTGACTGAACCTGCCCAATGTCTTTTTTAATTTAAGTTTTTGTTTCCGTTCAATTTTTCCAACGAGGCCTTATTGACAACGGCATAACGCAAATTGTCGAAAACATAATAAAACCTTTTCTTAGTGCAATTATATAAACAATTCCTAAATAACCTTAGATTTAAATAAGATATAGTCCCCAATTTCTACAGGAGCTGTACACATGCAAGAGATGACAACAGAAATCACTAGCATATGCAAAAAATAAGAACTGCAAATTAACAGAACAAAAGTTATGCTTATGACAAACCACATCAGAGAAGATATTGAACAGTTGAATACGTGGAAGAATATACATATACTTAGGATAAATAAAATCGTTTAAGGACCAGGGAAGAAATTAAGAGACGCATCACAAACAGCTGGAAACAATTCTGGAGAGTTCTCCAACAGATCTTAGGACTAGACTAAAGTACATATAAAAACACAAATATATCTTTTTGGCTCCGCCATTCTACCGGTCCTCACATATTTATTACAAACCCTGGGGTCTGATTATGAGGTTCGCGGTGAATCGTTTTGCTAGCGAGTTTGCCATTTTTCAATAAATGGTTTAAATTTCGCCTTCTTCGTTTTGAATTCGACCAATTATCGAACTCGAAGGCGAAATGTCATTATGTTTGTTGGCGAGTTGAAATCCGACAACTTTTTTTGCGAATTGAAAGACGGAATAAAATATAAAATTTCACAAATTCAATCAAAACAAAACAAAATTTTTGGAAAGCTGTCAAATCACTGGAATATAGGAAGAAGAAGTCACACCAAAAGTGTCAAATCACTGGAATCTGGGAAGAACTATTTTCGCTTCGCCCCAAATTCGTTAATAAGGAAATACGACTCGAGTCGAATTTGAAAAGTCGAATCCACTGCAAACCTCATAATCAGGGCCCCGAGCTTAACTACAAAATCACTTGAAATCCACTACATTAACCGATTAATTGACGTAATAGAAAGAACGAAAAGACTTAAATGGAGTTTAAAAGAAAACATTTCAAGACTTCAGAATCAAAAATGGAAAAAGATAACAACAAAATCTAAACCGTAAAGTTTCCATTTCCATTATAAAATTCGAAAGGGAATTGCTCATTTTATAAGGGACATCCGGCCCGGAGTGTACACCAATGAATTTTTTGTGGGACGGGTGCCAAACTTATGTAGAGCCTAGTTTAGCCATGACCTGGTCAAGTTGCACTTCCAGGACTTTTTTCTTTAATTCTAACTTCTCGCGCATTAATTTTTCCACGGCGAGATTGTGCCGACGGTTCTCTTCATACATTTTTTTTGTGTGTCATCAGCCTTTTGTATATATCTATTCATTCGGTGAAGTTCGTCCTTAATATCATCCAGTTTGGAGGACAATTCTGCAAAAAAACTTCCTGTACTTCATTTTGCTTATGAAGAATTTTAACTGGAGTGTCTTTGTTTGCTCTATTGCTAGAAGGTACAGACAGCTTCTCTTGGTCTTCAATTATTGCGCCTGGTTCCAAATTTTCTTCAAGGCAAGAAGCCATAGACACGTCTTATGATGTAGAAGCCGCCACCGTTTCAGA
This sequence comes from Eupeodes corollae, assembly GCF_945859685.1. Taxonomy (NCBI): domain Eukaryota; kingdom Metazoa; phylum Arthropoda; class Insecta; order Diptera; family Syrphidae; genus Eupeodes; species Eupeodes corollae. The sequence continues at coordinate 7,617,620 of NC_079148.1, read as the reverse complement.
TTCCTCTACTTGGATTATGCCAAATACCCTGGCACTTATGCCTTCAACGGACTGCTTAAGTGAAGTGATCCTGACAATAGCTTCCTCGAACTCGGTTAGGGCTACAAGATTGTTGTCATTGAATCCCGAATGTTTCGTTTTTGCTTTATTTTACACCAGTTTCTTTTTTGTTTTGGATTTAAAATCAGCCCAAACCTTGAAACCAAACATTTGTTACTATACACCTTTTTTGTTAAAATTTAATTTATAGACCTTTTTCCAAGTCGCTCCGTCTTTAGAAGGAGGTCCGTAGCTATTCAGCTTCTCCGCAGCATCTCTCCAAAAGCGATCGATGTCAACCCGGTTTGTTGAAAATCCCTTGGCTATCTCAGGATTTTCTTCCATCAATTTGATGAGAATCTCCTTCTGCTCCCGGTTGGTCCAATTGGAATGCGATTGCGAACTTAATTTAGAAAAAAAAACACATAATTCATAAAAGATTTTTATTTTATCTATTTTTCAACACAAATATCAAAGCTTACATGTTTTGAGGATCTATTCGCCAGAAAAAATTGAACGCTAATGAAATGACATTTGTTTCGAATGATTAGAAAGTCAAACTTTGCTTAAGTTTCGAATTAAAATGAACTTTCGAATCGTTAGAAAGTGAAAATACGTATCATACGAATTCGAATACCTTTCGAACGAAAGAGAATGTCAAAATAAGGCTGAATGCTTTTTTCTTTTTCGCTATTACTGGACTTTCTTCCTTACAGGAGCTCCTAAGTAATTTTTTGCTATCTTTGTCATTAAAAAGTTTTGTAGCTATAATTAACTGATGAGGAACCTGTAACACCTTACTAGTGTCTACACCACGGTATACGGAAGTTTACATCTATGAATGTTTCAGAGAATAGATACATAGCTTTTACTATAAATGTACCATGTTAAGCACAATCCTATATTGCAATCGTATTCCCTGAAACATAAATATGTGTTAAAAGATGGTATTCCATGGCATGGATAGGATACCATAATGTGAATGTTACAGGATACATTTATTATGGTCATCCATTTATTTTTCATAATTTGACAATAGATTCTAGTTCCGTTTGCTAACAGATTTCGTTTTCGAAGTTTTATAACCGAATTTTATAAAAGGTCGAACATCTAAATACCAAATAAAGGTCCCATTATGAGTAGCGAAGCGAGCTTAAAAATATGCGAATTCGATAACTTTGTATTATGATATGAGTATAGATTCGCTTAAATTAAATGCGCTTCGAATGTCAAGACATTATCGAACTTGGTTTTCGATAAATTATCATTGGGCAGGTTCATACAAAATAAGGGACTTCATTTGCAGTGACCTACATTCTTTGAACGTACAATTTGACTAAGGCAGCAAGTTAGTTTTTCAAGTGTCACAAATTGCATTCGGTTGAATTAAAAAACATGATCAATTGTCATTGTGACATAAGACTTGAATTGATAGGTTGGGAGATTTTTCTCTACTAACTATCCAGTCAACTTTCTAATAAGTTTGCCTTAATTTTAAGGCAACTTGTCTGCCCATAAGCGAATGTTTGCCAATTTAACGGCTCAAAACCTTAAATTCTTTCGAATCAAAATATTCAGTGATAACCCAGCGAATTCAGAATTTTCAAAGATACATTATGTATATGCAAATCAATTTGCTAGGCTGGGCTGGGGCATAGGAGTATTCGGTTCATCAAAAAGAAACCAACAAATTATTGTCAGAGTTTTGCAGAAGAACTGAACATTCTTGGACCTCCTCCGTTTCCTTAAGGAAAAGATTGGCATAATATTTGTTGTTAAAATTTTGTAGCTTCCATTAAAGACGTTTTTATTTGAAAACAGGTAGGTTTGGTTGGACTACAAGTTAAACAAGTTAAAACTCAAACAAAAATTGCTCAAAACATTTACTGGTGGAGAACCAGGTGTCTTTTTCTCCTTTTGAGCAAGCTCTAGACAGATTTCATAGCCCGAGCCTTTCTTTTCTGATACAAATCTTTTATTTGCTTATAACAAAAAATTCAAAGAAGGATAACAGATGTGGCAGAATAGGTCTAAACATATTAATTCATGTACCTTTTTGATCAAACCTTTTAAGAGCTTATTTTAGTAAAATTATTATAATTGAAACTATCTTCTTTGCATTTTTTAATTCTTTATTTTTTTTTTAATAAATTTATATCCCACATATTTGAATGCTTGTTTTGTCCCCTTTTTTTATAATCAAAAATGTTTCAATTTTGTATTCAGTTATTCTTTTTCTTTTTTTTAGTTTTTGAGAAAATCAAAAAAGACATAATTACATTAATTTTGCTTACATTTTGTTTTATATAATTTATATAACACACGAGACAAAATACTCACTTTTTGATCAAAACAATTTCCAGATGAGTGTTGAGGTTAATTAACATTAATGTTTTTTTTTGTTTTTGTTTTAAATAAAATATAATATTTGTAAAATAATGATATATAATTAATAATATAATAAATTTAATATATATATATATTTATATTTTTGTTTTCTTGTATAATAGTGCAATTCTCTTTAAAAAAAAAATAACTTAATTGGTCATGCGTTAAAACACAAGCTATTGTTAAAAATGTGTAAATTGGTTTTGCATTTTATTTCTTTTCATGTATTGAAGAATCCCACTATTGTTAAATAATAATTGCTAATTTATTTTATTCTATTGTATTTTGTTTTTGTTTAAGTTTGTTTATATAGAAAGTCTATTTATGATCAGAGCATTGAGACTACAAAAGTAAATTTATTATTCTTTTACTTTTATTGCTTTTGGTGCTTCTGGCGTGGTATTATTTATGGGAGGCAGGGAGGGGTACCATTTATCTATTTTTTTTTTGTTTTGTTTTGTTTATTTTCTTAGTGCGGACATGATTCGGAAGGACTAATGTTTTTACTGAGGAACCGCAATAAAATAATTTGATTATTTAGATATAATTAAAAAGAAAAAATCTATAAGAAACAAAATTAAAAAAGAAAAATAATTAAAAGAAGAAATTATTATTAAATAAAAAGCACAATGACGAATTCGATTTGTTCGAAGTGCTCGCCGGGAAGATTTCACAGGTACTTTCGGTAGTTGCGCAGATCGCCGTGATCGTCGGCGGCAATATCTCCTACCGCTGCCGCAGCTGTTTCAAACGATGGCGGCTCTGTACCTATTCCGGGGCTGGGAGGATCTAAAAGACGGCTTGTAGCGTCTTTGGGCGTCTTGCGTCGACCTCGGCCACCACGACTGCCACTTGCACCCGCTCCAGTTCCACTCGATCGACTCTTTCGACTTGTTTCTGTTGGGGTTCCCAGGGATTTTTTACCCGGTCGTCGCTTTCTTCGTTTTTTATTACCGTAACGTGGGTCATAGTCGTATTCGTCGTCAGCTGGAGACTTTGGCTCTTCCAGTGAATCGATTTCATTGATATCCATATCATCGTAGAACCATTCTTTAGGTAGTTCTTCTTTGAGATGTTGCTGGCTGTCTTTGCTATCGGATGTATCACCAGCTCCACCAAGTGATGATGATTCTTCCAGCAATGCTCCATTGAATTCCGGTTCGGTTGGAATCGTTGGAGGTAGAGGAATACTAACTGCTGCCGCTGCGGCAGCTGCTGCAACTCCTGCTGCAGGAATCACTAAGCTAACTGACTCTTCCTTACGCAGTGCTTGAAAGGGTCGATCGGGAAATCTATAATGAGAAAATATGATTTTATTATTTCAAAAAAAAAATGTTAAAGATCGATTTGTAAGCAAATTTAAGTTATGGATTATTAAATAAATAAAACAATCTCTTTTTATGTTAATAAATTATTCGGTCTAGGACATTAGTTAAGAATATTGAAAGAAAGAAGTTAAGGACTTTTAATTCTATAAGCAAAAACATGTTGCACTGAATAGATTGTCTCTTTTTTAGAGAAAAATAAAAGCACATCTTGAAGAAAAGATGTTTCAACTCTTGGATTCGATTCTTACCATCGTTGAATTCTAAACAATTGAAGAGAATGAATAACCAAAGACACAATGACCGAATTCATTGCAGATTCTTTGGAGGAACATTTTTGTTTAATAGAGAAATTATTTTGGGTTAAAGAAACACACAGATCAATCCTATTTTTGTTTCTGAGTTTTTTAATATGATTTTCTTGTTCTTTCTTTAATACTTAGTTAGAAGTTTTATATTATGAATTTACAGTTGTGTTCATAAAAATAGCAGTGTTCTCAAAATAAAACAAAAAGGCCTTCAATATCAACGTTATAATATATTTCATTAAACTTTAAATAACAAACTTGATAATAACAGAAAATAAGTACTATCGATTTTTTACCTTTAGCTTTGTCACAGTAAAAACCGGTTTTTAAATATATGGCTGTTCATAAAAATAGCAGTGACAAAGATTTAGATTTAGATTTATTTATTATTATATTTGTTGCTTGTCACTTAGTTCTCTCAAGTTTCGCGGAAATCTATTCCAAAGGCGTATAGCTGAGATAAAGAATTGTTTCTCGGATGTAAGGCAGGTGAAATGTGGTAAAATTAAACAAGCAGATCTGTTGGATGTCGAAAGCCGGATTTTATCAAAAATATATGACGGCTGCATAGTTTTTAGAATTGATAATAACAAACACATGGTACGAAACATCATATAATTAAAAAATGAGATGCCTAATAAATTTTTTTCTAATCTCCTCTGATTGTAAATATAGCGCAGAGCACTATTGAATACTACTTGAAGTTTTCTTTTGCTTTCAGTATCACAGTTATAAAATATTTCACAACCATACACGAGAACTGGTATAACCAAAGTCTTAACGAGAACTAATCTTGGCTTTGGTGGTGTAAACTTTTGAGCTGTCCATAAAGTTCGAAGAACCCCATATGTTTTCCCCACAACTTCATTAATATGGTCATTCCATGTCAAAGTTCGGTTGAATACCAACCCTAAGTTTTTTGACTTATCCACGAATTCAATTTTTGAAGAACCAAGCATGATTGAGGGAAAATAAGACAGATCTAGCTTCTTTTTCGATATAGCAAGGCATTTTCATTTCTTCGGATTGAGCGAGAGACCATTGTTTACCGACCACCTCATAATTCTTTGGAGATCATCGTTCAAATCATTGAAACAGTTTTCTATGAGCCCAAGAGGGCAGCTTTTATAGATTTGAATATCATCAGCATAAAAATGTTTCGATGAATTCAAGATTGTATGTTGTATGTCATTTATGTACATAGAAAATAACAGAGGGCCCAAAATCGATCCTTGTGGAACACCCCGTAGCACAGGACACAAATTTGATAAGGCAGTCTCTAAGAAGACAGCTTGTTTTCTATCACTAAGATACGATAAAAACAATTTTACAGCAGAAGAAGACATATTGAAACGGTGGCTCATCTTATCTTAGACAAGAAAAGTAACCTGGACTTCATCTAGTTGGGCTCTTATGTCTTCAACTACTTTCAAAATTGCTGTGTTACAGCTATGTTTGGCACGAAAACCAGACTGAACTGAGACGAGAAGATCATTACGTACGAGATAATCATTAACTTGCTTATGCATAATCCGTTCGCAGATTTTGGACAAATAGGGAAGAATTGAAATCGGCCTAAATTTCTCACCCGATGAGTTTTTAGGTATTGGAATAATTTTTGCATTTTTTCACTGACAAGGAAAATCACAGGTCAAGAAGATTGTATTGATAATGTGAGTTAAATACGGAAGAAAAAATGAAGTATAGCTTTCATAAAAACCGGGTGTATTTCATCCATACAAACTGCATTAAAGTTAATGGATAAAAAGCTTTTCACCACATTCGTACTTTCTATTCTTTCAAAGAAAAACTGTGTTTCAGGGGTGTCTATTAAACGGGACTCTATTACCATAGGTGATATTAGTATCTGGAATCGATAAGAAATTTAAGTTTAGTGCATTTACATCTATATCACTTTTGCACTTCAATTTCTGCTTGCCTACTCCTAATTCCCGAAGATTATTCCACATCTTTCGCCCATCTACATTAGTTTTAAGCTTATTAGAATAGAACTTTGTTTTAGCTATTTTTATCTCACGAACAACTTCTTTTCGTTTATTTTTGTAAGCTTGAAGGTACTCATCTATGCGGTAGCGCTTCCATCGCTGGCAAGCATGATCTCTTTGCATTATTAACAAAAGTACTGGATCTATTACATAAGAAGTCAGAAAAACTGTAATAAGTTACGTGAAATTATACAAATAATGTTAGCTTACAATTAGTACTTTGTTGCATAACCATTGTTTTTTATAATGCTTAGCATCTACGTGGCATCGAGTCAACTAAAACCTGACACCTCTCGACTGGTATTGCGTTCCACGAATCACGCACTGCTTCCTACAATTCTTTCAAATTTTTGGGTTTTGCTTCATGAACTGCGTTCTTAACATCCCCCCACAAATTTGGGATGGGGTTAAGGTCGGGGGATTAAACAGGCCACTCCATAACGGATAACTTCTTCTGCGCAAACCATGATTTTTCCGTTTTTGACGTATGCTTTGGGTCATAGTTTTGTTGGTTCACCCAAACCAACGGCATTTCCTCTTCAGCAAAGGGTAACATAACCTCCTCGAGAATTTTCACATACTCGGTCGGTTACATCCCTTATACCCCGATGGGATAAATAATGAAAAGCAAGCCCATATCATAATTTTTCCTTCACCATGCTACACTGTTTTTATAGTGTATCGAGGATCGTTTGCTGCATTTTAGGGTCTTGTCACATATTCCCGACGACCCTTAGACCGAAAACGGACGATTTTGCTTTCATCGCAAAACAGAACATTCCTCCATTTCTGTTTTGACTAATCTTTTTGTGCTTTAACAAACTCCATTCTCTTTGCCACATGCCTTTTCGTCAAGAATGGTACCTTGCGTGGACTTTGGGTTGGTAACTTCGCTGATAAAAGACGTCTTCGTATTGTGACAGCTCTAACATGGACAATGGACAGTTGAAGTCCATTTCTTATTTTCCTAGAGCTTATGGAAGGGTTCTGTTTTGCTAACTGAACAATTTTTCTGTCAGTTCTTTCAGTAGTCATCCTTTTGGGACCTAGAGTTTTTGGTTTATTTTGCCATTTTAAGGCGTTACTGACCATTTTTGCTGAGCAGCCTAGGATGTCTTGAATATTTTGGTAGGTTTTTCCCTCCAAATGCAGTTTTTGAATTCTTCGATGCAGTGTCTTGACCGTCCCATTGTTTATTTTTGAGCTAATATTTATTAATATTTTATATTCTAGTTACAAATACTCAAAACTTTAAATAGTGAAATATTTACTTACCGAAAAATAAAAAAAATTGAATTTTTAACCTTTTTAATTATAAAATCAAGAGCGCTGCTATTTTTATGAACACAACAACTGTGAGTACAAATATTGTATTTTTTCTAAAATTGTGTGTACATTTTAAAGCGAGGAGTTGAAGGAAGGTGTCGGAGCAAATTGGTTTTGAATTCCTGAATATTGCAATGACTAGGAAAGACAGACAGTGTGGAAAGGCATCATTCCACATTCGGGTAGTACGGCTAAAGAACAAATCTCTGTATAGGGTATACTGATGAGCATTCATAGAAGCGCGAGTATTACGGTTGAACTGTTTAGGGGGAGGAATGCAACTGGCTATTTCACTAGAGCATAAGCCTTTAAAATAACGGTAAAAAAGGGTAAGACAAGAAACATTTCGACGACGTTTAAGCGACGTAAATTATCTTTTGATGATCTTATCACCAATCAATCTAAATGCTCTACGTTCAATACTTTCCAAGAGGCTTAAGTAAGTTGCAGGAGCACCAGCCAAGATATGAAAGTTATACCCAAGCTTTGGACGTATGTAAGTCTTGTAGATAACAGCCAGATGAGAAGGGGTGAAATATTTCTTGCATCACCTAGGAAACCCAAACACCTTGCGACATTCCACAAGAGGTGGTTGGTGACACACATATCGAGAATATCGAGGTGTTTAGATTCATTGATGCAAGTGCATGGATAATGGCAATGGGGGTATATCTCGCTTTAACGATACAAAACTGCGTTTTTTTTTAATCCCCATTGAACAATGCTGTTTAGGTCGGAATTTAATAAGCTTATCATATTTTGTCGTTGCAGTTCCACATCCGAAGAAAAGGGATGTGAGTCTGAAAACGAATATGAAAAGCTAAGAGTACTATCTGCAGCTAAACAATGTATTGGATTAGATGTTGCAGACCGGAGATCATTAATTAAAATGAGAAAGAGTTTTGGAGATAGAACAGAGCCCTGGGGCACACCAGCATTTATTTATTGGAAAGGTAATTTCTAACCTAACGAAGAAGGGATTCATGAATACCAAATGCACGAATTTCCGATAAGTGAACTTGATGCCAAACTCTATCAAATGCCTTTGAAATGTCAAGTGAAATAATCTCTCTTGTTAGACTGTTCGGTGAGATGAACCATGAGATCACCAGTGGACCTATTATTTCCAAAGCCGTACTGACGATCATTAAGAAGCTTTCGATGTTCAAGATATTTCTTGAGTTGATAATAAATCAGCGTGTCCATGACCTTGGAAAGAAGGGACGAAAGTGCATTCGGTCGGTAATTAGAGGGTGAGGAAGATTCGGTTTTTTTTGGGGATGGGCAGTAAAAACATAATATTTTTTTCAATTGTTTTGACACCAATCAGATAACACTTTTAAGTCATCTTGAAATTTAAGAAAATCCGATGAAATTTGTAAGGCATCATAAATAAGACAAGAAGTGGTTTTTAATAGAAAAATGAACAAATGCAGTTTTCCATCCTCTTGGAACGAGACCTGAAGAGTAGGACAGATGAAAAAGCTTATGCAGTGATTTTGCCAGCGTTGAAGAACACCTCTTCAGAACAATAGCTGGGATACCATCCGGATCAGCGGATTTATATGTGTTTACATCTCTAAGGACTCTTGCCACAGTACGAGTGCGAAAAAAGATTGGTCCCATAGAATCACTAACTAGCTGAAGTACAGGCGGAGTCATAACACTCACTGGCAGCGCTTTCTCCAAAGGGCTAACAAAGGGAGTGTCATTGACAAGAATCGATAAAGATTAAGAATTCCTCATATTTTTTTACAAATGACCAAAAATTTGTACTGCCTTTGGAACATTGCAGTATTTTTTGCCGTAATTTTTGGTCATGTAAAGATTTAGTCCGTCGAATATGGGCGTTGCAGGACTTCCTGGCTTGTTTGAACTTTTTCCGGCTTTCCTCAGTACGGTTGGCTTTATAGCAACGGAAACTTACCTCTTTGGCCCTAATAACCTCTTTACAGCTCGCATCAAACCATGCGTTTTCCTTGGGTCTGATATTTTTAACCCTGTTCGGTATAAAAGTTCTCATTCCCAGGAGAATTAAAATGTTATCACATTAGCGCTGGCGTCAACGACACTATCGAGGAAACATAGTGACCAGTTAAAGATCCTTAAGTAATTATTGAGACCGTCCCAGTTGGCTTTCTTTTATTGCGAAACGGTTCTCTTAGGAGCTCTTTCCTTAGCAGTAGTAAATGATTTGCTTATTTAAGACCTGGTAGGCAACATCATTCCTAATGTATATGGCGAGGCCATGATGGGAAAAGAATAAAGGTACCAAGCTATACCCATGAATACAAAATTCAGCAGCATCGGAATCCTCACCTACTTGTGTTTCACTTAGTACCAAAACAGCTGGCCTGTATGGAACAGTATGGCGATATGCCAAAAAAAAATGTGCATTAGTCATTAAACTAAACCATAAGCTTATGTGCTACTTCTTAAAAGTAATATCAAATTACTTTTCTTTCCAGACAGACATAAACATCTATCGAATGCACAGTTTGTACAGTAAGCATTATATTGTATTTAAAGAGTCGATGAAATACACAAATGGAGTTTCAATGTATGATCACTATTAGTTAGGCTGTCATCAAAGACAGATAATATTATTGTATTAAAATTTCATTCGAATATTTTAAATAGTTTTTTTTTTAAGAATAAAAAAAATTCACGATTACACTTATAAACAATCCAATTTGAAAACTTTTAAATTCTTAACAATCACGAGTATTTGAGAAATAATTTTGAAGATTACAAACATCGTCGTTTGCATAAATGATGCAATTGGATTATTTTACCATAGACAATAATTCGTATTTTTAATGAAATTAAAAGAAGAGGACCTAAATGACTACCCTGCAGTATACCACAATTAACTTCAAACTTGTTTGATTCACAACCATTGAAAAGTGCAGAATATAATGTATCCAATAAGTAATATGGCTTCACAACTCCATGTCTATCTTCCTATAATATTAAAACTTACAAGCAATCTTCTAAATTAGCGTTTATACTTTGTACACATTTTTATTGGGTCATGGCAAAATATGAACAAGTCAACAACTTTAGTTATCTCTGAATTAAATACACTATCGAACTTATCGCAAATCTAGAAAAAAAACTTAGCAAAATTTACCTGTACATTTTACTCAAGTACTGTCGACGGCTCTTGCGCCACCTCGCCGCTGGATACGTGTATATCTGTCCCTGCCGGAAGCCGGGCATTCGTTGCCTTTTGTCCATAAACAAATTGGAATGATTTTGTGCGACGCCCGTTTGCGGATCAAGAAATGGCAGCCGCAGTCTCCGTTCGATGCATAATCTAGTATTGAAGTTAGCACTAACTTCTATCGTTTCCCTGTATGTGGAGTCCTTGAGGAAGTTCTCAATCTTCTCCAAATTAGGTGGATTAGATATTTGTATATCCAATGCGGACGACATTCTATTCTATTTGTTTTTGCAAACTTATTTTTTTAATATTACAGTTCCCTTATCTTAAAATTACTATTTTGCAATTGTTTATATAAAAATTCTTTTTTTTTCACTTCATCTCATTGGAATTTTTGTGTTTCTGTTCTCTTTATATTTATTTGAGAATGCAGACCTATTCAATTGGGAAAGATCGAAAAAGGTGATTAGAGCAGAGACTGCTTCGACTTCGACGTTTGCTGGTGTCTATAGAGTTGCTGTTTATGCTGTGGATGATGATAGCAAATAGCAATAGCACCACCGCAAAACACCACCGCCATAAACTCTTCTCCGGCAATTACCAACCCAATTCGGATGGATTTACTTTTCACCAATTTTTAATAATTTATTATCACGGCAACGACGATGACCAAGACGACGATGGTGAATAGCAAACTTAATTTAAATGGGATTAATTTATTTGAGAGTGATTTGGAGTTGAATTTATTTGTTTGTTTTTATTTGTAAGACATTTTCTTATGAGACAATATTCATTTTAGTACAAAAGAAAATAAACCGAAAGGTGGATTAAAAAATATTTTTCTTTTCGTTTTGATGATGAAGAAAATTGACAGATTTTCATTTGACAAGTGCAATTAAATATGGCGGCTTATGTTTGTTCTAGGGATATTTTGGTTTCTAATATTTATGACGTATCGAGAATTTCCCTTTTCATTTTCTACTTGAAGAGTGGAGAGTTGGTGGAGATTGACAGTGAGGCAGTTATTTTTGAATTTTTATTAAATTTTGAGAGACATTATAATTTATTATTTTTAAATGCCTTTAATGACATATTTAAAAAACTATCTAAAAAATATCAATGTTGAAAAATAAAAATTTGAGTAAAAGAAATTAACCGCTGTCATTTTGACACAAAAACACCTGACTTGACATTGGACATTTTCAGACGACATAAGTGACTTGAAAGTAAAGCAGGTTTATCTGATTGGCCAGCTGCCGAAAAATTGCCTTCCAATGTAGACAACTTGACTGTAAAGTTAACCAAGAAAATTCTCCCTAACTATCAAGTCAAGTCTACTTCAGCCAAAATGACAGTTGATCATATTTTTTCATTGAACTGAAAGGTTACCTTAATTACTTTATGATTTATTTGTTTTCTGCACAAATTCATTTAAAATGGTTTTTTGGTAATTTGGAAAAAAATTAGTAATATTTCTTTACAATACGAGATACAAATCGTATTGTATAGCTTGTCTGAGGAGTGTTTTGTAAACAATAATACTTTTGGTAGTTTGTGTACTATGAACTGAAGGTAGAGGTTTTTGTGAAGTAAGGGTCTAAATTTTAAAATTTAAGACACTTGAGAGTCTAACTAGTTGCCTTGTTGCCTTGGTCAAAATGCACGTTCAAAAATAATGAAGTTAACTGCAATTGAAGTCCCGTATGTTGTCTGAACCTGCCCCTTGATTGTGTTCAATCTCAGATAGATAAGGTATCCTGATGCTTTTTTGTTAGTGTTATGTATACCAGCTGATTCAAAACAGTTGGAGTGTCAAAAAAGGAAATCAATGCTATAGAAGAATTTCTGGAATATGTTGGTATCTATTGTTGAATTTAGGGTACCAGAAAATTGTTATAAAATTTGTATGTTTTTTGGTAAAAACACGAAAGTTTTTTTAATTTTTTGCCAGCTTTTTCAATTATGTATCCAACTCGTTTATAAGGTATTGATATTGAATGCAGCCATTAAGGACGATTTTTTGAATAATCTTCCATTAGTCAGCTAGAATTAAATATTTTGTCTTTACATTGAAGTCCTTAATTTCCTGCGAATTGTCTCTATGATTTATTTCATCATTGTGACGAGATATAGCAAGTGGTGGTAATTATTAAAAGAGAAAGTGGCACGTCAAAGTGTCATCACATAAATGCCAATTACTTCAAATCTCAAATTAGAAGATATAAGTTTTAACTAAAGACAGAAAAAAGGAAAGTGCAGAACTAAAAAATAAGTTATTTGATAAGTAGTTTTGAAAAGCAGCAAACATTAAGTTTGTAGCATATGCATCCTGTCCAACATGTCTGCAGGAAAATGGTAAACATTAAACAGAAAGAAGCGGTATTAGTCACCCACCATATTTTTGCTTTTAGTTCCTAAAAACCACTTATCTGGCAAGAACGTCATAATCATTTATTTTCTTATAAGAAGTATTAAAAAATACAATTTTTCCTGGGAACCACAGGCTTGCCAGACTGTGCCGTAAGGTTTGCGCTATAGAATTTTAATACTTCAAACGCTCTCTCGTTGATTTATATCTTAAAAACTAGGATAAATTCATATTTGTCAATTGTTTATTTTAAGTGATCTTTCTTACGTGAACGCAAAGTTTAAAGTCAAAATTAATTAATTTGCTATTTAAGTTTATGCAAATCTGGCAAGCCTATTGGGAACTGCTTTTCTAAATTATTTGAAAAGAATTTATTTCGAGGGTGATTCACGATAGCCAAGTCCATCATTTGTTTTTTTTTTTTAACTGTATTATAACAAACATTTGGTCATGATAAATAATAAATCTAGAAAAGGCTAATTGGATTTTTCAAAAAAAAAAAAAAAAAAATTGTTTGATTTATTTATCATTTGCCTATAGAGTTTGCGACATTTTGTTTGGTACTAATTCATGGGGTTTTCCATTGGTAAAATAAAGATTTTTTTTTGATTTTAGCAGACCGTTTTGTTCTATTGGGCAACATAAATTGATTTTATTTTTGATCTAAATGCGATTTGTTCATATAAATCTTTCGAGAGAGTTAATGCTTCTATTTGCATGGAAACCACTACAATAATAAATAATGATTACTCAAATATTGTACAAGTTATGATAGAGTTAATTTTTTCTTCTGGTGCACATAAAAAGTGTCATAACTTAATAAATAAAAATGACAGCTGAATAAAAACAAAATATGTCATAAGAATATATCCCTGGATCTGCCATATTTTGATTTTGGTCGGTGGTCAGAATTTAAAAAAAATCAAAACATTATTAAGTGAAAGTTAAAATATGCTTGAATAGATTTGACAGCTGATACGAGAATAATGTATTTTCACTAATCTGTCAACAATCATGGCCAAATCTTTTTTATTTGGACAATGAGCAAGAGTACGATAACTCAGGCGACAAGATATTATAACGGATTTGTATAGAACAGTTAAAAACGGTAGGGGCAATTTTAAAAAAATATTATTTAAAATGAAAAAAAATATCGGTAACACTCATAATTAAGTATGATGCATTTTTTTAAAGCCAACATTCTGTTCTATTAGCCAGTTTTTAATTAAATCAAAACTATTTGTAGTTTTTGAAAAAAAATTAAACTCAAAAATTTATTAAAAATGGTAAAAAAATGTTTAATATTTTTTTGTTTGTAATTTTCAATTTTCTCAAGAGTAGAGGACATACAAACATCTAATTTTTATTAAAAACAAATAAGGGCAATAAATTATAAAAAAAAAACAATTTTTTTTTAAACTATGCTGTAAAAGTTTTTCTTATATAAATAATAAGGCTAGTACACAAACGTTTTTATTTAATACTTTATTCGTCTAAATGTAATTTTGTTTTTGGAGGCTCAGCACAAATTTTCTTAGTAGACTAGCCTATATGTTAAAATTTACATCTCATCGTACATAAAATTCAATGTTACCGAAGATACATTTTAATCTTAGATAAATTGTAAATGCTGCCAAACAGTCAGGTCTGAGATTTACTTAACATATTGTTTAGTTTTGACTCGATTTAAAAACAAGCTAATAGACAAAAGTGTTGGCTTAAAAAAAATTATAAAACTTAGTTGTAAGTATTACCAATAGGGAGATAGACCCCACTCCCATGGTAAAAAATGCTTGTTTTTAACTGTTCTATACAAATCCGTCATTAAACTTTGTCGCCTGAGTTATCGTACTCTCCCCGGACAATGTAATGAAACAAAAAAGACCCAAAGCAAAAATAAATCTTCATGTAGAGAGACAGCTTTAATATCATTCAACGGTTTTCGTTATCAATAGGATGTCCTACAGTCCTCGCCACAAAAGACAACAATTGGTTCTTGAGATAATCATTGTGGGGTTTTTGGTGACCAAGCTGTGTGGTTTATTATGTACGTATGTGTATGATAAAGCTTTTTAGTTTTTAACTATTTTAAGACTTTCAGGCGAATTTTTATTTAAAAACACATAATAAAAGAAACTCGTAGTTTTTGCATAGCTTTGGTGCATTTAAATTCTGAAGTAAAATGATAGGTGAGCCAATGTTTTAAACGCAAGTCATGTGGTGGAATTTCTGGTTAATAGAGTGAATTCATGAATTTAACAGGATTGTTCACTGCTTAGTCAGGATCGGCAACAATGTCGGTCGATTTGAATAATTTCTCATTGCCGGGGGTATGACTGTTGTATTTTGAAGTTAATGGCGTCAAAAACGAAATTTTCGCGGCTACCATAGCTCGTTTACGAAGTCACACATGATTAATATAATTCGCTTGTAATCTGCTTCAATCAACGCATCTTCCATATTCCAGAAATTGTCTAGAAATTTGATGCATTTTATCTCTTCATACAACAGAGTATACAATGTACACATCGAATACAAGACCATTCAACATCAACTGCAATACCTTCACTTAAATGCATACACAGAAATTAGTTCAGGTCGATCCAGCCGTTTAGTTGCAGTATAGATAAAGAACTTAGTATAGAAAAAGAACGACTGCTGCGCCATTTGCCAAGCTGATGGGAGAACTCAAAACATCCAGGGTGCCACTAAAATGCATACAAAAGTTCATTCAAATCGGTCTAACCGTTTAAGAGTATTTCAGTGACATACACACATACTTTAGAATTACATATCGCCGCCCTAATATTGGGTTGCCGTAAACGCCAAAATTCACTTTTTGAGTTTGGTATGCAGTTCTATGTTTTCGGGGTAGCTCTTTCCAAATCTTGTATCCGCTTTGCTCTATCTCTTTCCATTGCAAAGATACACAGAATGGTTTTGACGTATATCCACCCAATTCAAAAAGTTCACGTATTGTTTTGACGTAAGCGCCAAAATCTGGCATTTGCGTCAAATTTTCCATACAATTTAAGCAGATTTGTTTTTAAGAATTGTTTTGACGTACGTCTTATTGTCCTGTAACGTACGCCATCAAAATTTATAATACCTGTTTAGTATTGTTTTGACTTAT
Source organism: Eupeodes corollae (assembly GCF_945859685.1). Taxonomy (NCBI): domain Eukaryota; kingdom Metazoa; phylum Arthropoda; class Insecta; order Diptera; family Syrphidae; genus Eupeodes; species Eupeodes corollae. The sequence continues at coordinate 7,601,561 of NC_079148.1, read as the reverse complement.
GTGCCTACAATATACAAGGTAACGCTATTTAATCGTATGCACGTACGTCATTGTAAAAAATATTTTTGTTTGGTTTTGCCGTACGTGCATACAATTTTACTGTGCCCGTAAAAAGTATAAATAAGGTTCTCTTAGAAAAAAAATCAGTTGCTTCCCATTTCTTGTCGTGAAAGGACCTCATTAAAAGATCATAAAAATGAGTTCTCCAGTACCCATTATGGATGAATCCCTTCTTTCGTAAGAACTTATATTCTATAGGTACACGTATGTATGTAGGTATTAGATTTAATTTATTGTTTCTAATCTTTTAAGTTTATTGGACGAGCTAGTCCCAAATGAGATAGAGTTCAGGGAAAAAACAAATAGTGCTTCCTCAAGTTCATCGGGAGAAGACTTTGGTAAAAAAAATGAATTCATTTAGACTTTCTTTTTCTTAAATAACGTCGTTGTTTCATGTTTGTAGGGTCAGATGATAGCGTAAATGACCCTGATTATGTTGATGAACCGAATTTGCCACAACTTTTAACAGAGAGTTTAAGAAGTATGCCATCAGAGTGTGATACTTCTGGTAAATAAGATCTTATAAGAACATAAGAACTACATATACTTACATGAAATATTTTTTAATAGGAAGTGATTTGACTCCAAAAAGCTCTACTCGAAAAAGACAAAAGAATCCTGAAATGTGGAAACAGCACCTTAGAAAACGTTTGCGAGAATCTGGAAGGGAGTACATGAATATTAAAGGAACAAATATTAAGGAAAGGAAAGTGATGGAACCGTGTAAGCATACCTGTTTTCATTTGTGTACAAAAATCTTTTCTCCTGAAGTGAGACAAAGCATATTCAATTCATTTTGGAGCTTATCTGACATAGAAAAGCCAACTTTCTACTGCAAATTTGTAAAGCAAGTTCCAATTAAGCGTTGAAGAAAAATTGAATCTTCAAAAAAAAACACAAACTTTTAACTTCTATTTGGAAAAAGATAACATAATTCATCAAGTCTGCAAAAAAAATTTTTAAATACTCTCTCAATAAACGAAAAAAGAATATACTATTATTTTAATAACCTCAATAAAAACGGAAGCCACAAGTCCTACAATAAAGGAAAAAACACTAAAAAAGTGACCCTTCCCGGAAAAATAAAAGAGATTCATAATCACATTAGAAGCTTCCCTACAGTAGATTCCCATTATTGTAGGGAGAGCTCAGATAGAAAATATTTGCAGCCTCACTTAAATATCACAAAGTTGTACTCCTTGTATATTGTATAAGGAGTCTACGAATGACCCTGTCAAAGATTGCATATACCGCAAGGAGTTCAACAATGCATTTAACTTGTCTTTTTACAAGCCAAAAAAAGACCAATGCTTTTAAAGCTAAAGAAAATCCTACACGTAATGAAATTGCAGAGTTTAATGAGCATAAAGATGACAAAATATTCATGAAGACCGAAAGAGACTTAGACAGAAACAACTTGGAGCCAAAAAACTTGATAATTTGTTTTGACCTCCAGAGCGTGTTTTCTCTTCCCAAAGAAAACGCTTCCTCATTTTATTACAAACGAAAACTAAGTGTTTTTAACTTAACGGTAACAGTTTGCCCCGCCTACAAAAACCAAAAGTAACTTACTGCGCTATTTGGAGTGAAGTACATAGTGGTCGCTCTGGTGACGATATAGCCAGTGCTCTGATTAAAATATTACAGAACGTCTTGGCAGATCATCCTCATGTGGAAATTTTGACATTATGGAGTGATTCTTGTGTCCCACAAAATAAATACAAGATAATGTCAACAGCTTCAAATACGTTTCTTCACAAGTCACCTAACCTGAAAATGATATTACAAAAATTTTCTGTGCCTGGACACTCACTCATACAGGAAGTTGACTCTGAGTCAACAATAGATAAGCATCTTAAGAACATTGAGATACATAGTCCATTAGCACTTCTCAGGCAACTTAAGAACATACGCTACGAAAAGGTAACCTGAAATTAATTCAGATGCAACCATCAGATTTCAAAGCGTACTCTGCCAAAGCAAGTCTCTTAAATTTTGCAACTATGCCTTTTTCAAAAATAAAATTTATTAAGTATGAGGATCCTCACTTGTTTCAACAATCTTTTAGAACAAATGCTAGAGATGTACATTATAAATCGATTTCATTAATTAAAAAACCTACTAAAACTACTCTAGGAACACCGAAGAACTTATATAATCAAAATTTTAGTACCATTCAGAGAACAAAAACTATATCAAAGGAAAAAATTAATGATATAAAAAGTTTGTATACTTTTATATCATCAGAGGACAAGAAGTATTTTGAAGCTCTTTTCAAGCAACTGAAATAATAGTAATATTCTATTATACTTTGTAGAATCTAATGTGAATTTTTGTTTTTAAGTTATTTATTTTATTACTTAGTTATTTTTGTCGTAAGCAAAAATGTATAAAATGTTTGAAGTCATATATTTTATTTTTTATTATTTATATTCTTTTTCATCGTTTATTATAATAACGCAAGACTGTGTGCAAAACAATAACTGTGATTTTGCTGTATACAAACAAATAAATAGTTAAAAACTGTGTAGTTTTCTACTTTATGAATTTAATTACAAAATAAATATATTTTTTCATCTCAAAAACTATCTTTTTTGTTTTGAAACAAAAAAACTTGACTGTGTTTTATTTTTCATGATTTTCAATAAATACATTTTTATTAATTTATTATTGGAATGCTGTAAGTGCACAATTTTTTACGTACGTGTATGAGTAAAAGAAAATATTGAATTCAGTGGCGTATACGGCAAACTCATTTTGTAATAAATTTTAAATATTTTGAAAACAAAAAGCATTGCAGAATAATTCATTACATTTTCTGAAAGAAGATATCCGTATGAATATCGTGACAAAAAATGAAAAAATCCCAGCGGTTGGTTTTCGAGCAATTGGCATTCAAAACTTAAAATGCGATTTCCCAGAAACATTAAAATGGCGCTTACGGCAACCCAATATTAGGGCGACGATATGTATATAAAAGGAAAGAAGATAATGAAGACCTATTTTGTTTGACCTCAGGAACTCACTGTTATCTTCTGCACTTAGGACTAAAGGACACCCTGTACAATATAATTCCATGACATTTTCCTAATTTGCATAGAATATTAAAACAAAACAATACATATTTTTTTAATATAATATATATTTATATATATTTCTTCAATTTATTTTAAGTACATTAGTTCTTATGTATTTTCATTTACATCTAATTTATGTTTATATTATGGTAACTAAAAAAAAGAAGACAAAAACGTTTATAGAATTGAAAATACATGACCAAATTAAAAAATTATAATGCGAACAAACAATAACATTTAGTTATTACAAACTAATAGCATGTAATAAATTAGCAAATAGAAACATAGAAAATGTTGATAAGAAATCACGTCATTTTCCTTGACAAATCGAAAAATAAAATAAAACAAATATTTTTAAAATAATAACTTTTCAGGATTTAATAAAAAAAAAATACCAACGGGAAACGGGACGGTGTTAAGTATAAAACTTTATTTGAAGCCATTTGAATCGTTTTGTTTTATGTTTTTTTTTATTTTGTTTTTCGTTTCTTTTTTAATATATAATTTCTTTTTTGAATTCCATTCAAAAAGCGTTTATACATAATACATTTTTCTAACACAATTTTGAAATAAATAAATAATAAAAATCCGCTTTTAAAAGTAATTATAGTTGCCACTATGTGAGTGTGTCTTTTTTATTCTTCTTGTGTTTCTGTTTTTTTTTTTTTTAAAGTTGTATAGAAAAAGAAACTAAAATTTGAAAATACTAAAAAATAAATAAGGAAAAAATTAAACAAATTATTCAACAAATTTAGAAAATAAAAGAAGAAATGCTGGAATCTGTCATCTTTTTAAAAAAGTAAAACAAACATTTTTGTATAAACTTAATAACCAACACTTTTCTTTCTTACAATTCAGTTAACAATTTTTTCATTTCATAGTAATTATAGGAATAATACAAATAATAAATTTTACATTCAAATATAATTGGTTGGTTTACTTAATTGTTTATGTTGTCTGTTTGTATTTTACAAAATTGATGGTGTTGTTATTAATTCTTTTTCTTTTTTTTTAATATATATAAATTTAATTATTTTGATTTTTATTCGGGGGAATTATCGGGAAATCCAGTCACTTCCGTTTGTTCGAGTACCGGTTGACCATCTAATACATATGATATGCGTAACCTCATTCGGAGGATGGCCTAAAATAAGATTAAGCATGATGTTTATAGCATGACAAGATTCGTTTTGTGTAATGTATTCTATGCAGATGCAGATTTTTAAAATAAACTCACCTTGGACGTACTAACGACTCTCATTTCTTGGGTTATAACACCACCTGGTGCAAGTAAGGAACCCGATGGCGATAACATTTGCAGAGTAAAGCTCCTAGGAACTGCAGCCTGTAAGACACGAGAAGAATACATTTTGTTTTTAAAAAAAACAAGCCACATTTATTTCAACACAAATACTGAAGGCGTACAGTTGAGGTCAAAAAAATAGCACGGAAGTGAAATTTAAATTATTTTGAAGTTTTGTGGAAGAAGATCCCAAAAATTCAAAACTAAATTCTAAGTACATATCAAAAGGGTTTACTATATGCTTTGCTTAGGAGGTCTTATGAGAGTTCCGCAAATAATAAGTGTATAGATCACACACAATATATTATTTAGCAGAGGCTTGACGGCTTGAGTTTTTAATTTTATTTTGATACACTCAACCCAGGTTAGGTTAGGTTAAAGTGGCTGTCCAAGATGGAAACGGACACACTTAGGCCAGTTTAATGGCCCATTGTGATACCACATGATTTCTGAGGCTTCCTCCTAAGTTCAATGGAACATTTTGAGTCCTTTTTTAGATCGTTTAGATCGTTAAAGAAGAATTCTCCAAGATAATTCTTGCGTTTTCAAGCCAGAGCAGGGCATGTACAGAGAAGATGAAGAATTGTTTCCTCCTCTTCCATACAGCTTCTGCAAGTCATTTGAGAATACACATAGTCGCGTGGCGTGCTTTCCTATCAGAGATAGCAAGCACCTTAGACGTTTTAAATCCAGTGTTGCCCAGATGGTTTGTGTGACCTGACATGTGGTGATGTTGTTCCACCAGGTGCCTGCCCTCCTCAGAACGTCTTGCATTACTAACAGTTTCCAAGAAGCGATTGGTATGCCTGTATGTGCCAAACGTGGTAGGATGGGCTGCACTGTACCGTTCCTGGCGAGTTCATCTGCCTTACAGTTACCTGAAATGTCTATATGGCCCAGCACGCAGCAAAGATGAATATTAATCTCCATTAGAGATGATCGACAGTTATGGACTGTTGTAGAGTTTGTAGAGACGAAGTCCAGAGATTTGATAGCGGCCTGGCTATCAGAGAAAATACTTATATCACGTTTTCTTTGAGCCAAGACAAGACTTCCTTTATCGCCAAAAGTTGCGCCTGGAACAACTCTACAATGATTGGGAAAGTGGAATGAGACACTTAATTTCAGTCTTTCAGAGTACACACCTCCACCAACCCCTTCTTTTGTTTTTGAACGATCTGTATAAAAACTGCTCAACCTAAGAGTTATAAAAACTTACATGTTCAATACGAGCCAATACGAGGTCAATGTCAACTTTCTTTAAATACCTATATTAATTGAATACATTTGGCGATCAGCAAATATTTATAGATATGGCACAGACGAACATGGAACTATAGCAGAACAGTTTCAAAATTCTATTCGGTTAAGTCCTTCACATAGGAACTCAGAATTGCTTACTCAATCATAGATCACGTCATTGCATTTACTTTAGAATATTTTGGACTCATTACTGTCTAGAAATAAAAACTATACGCTTTTGTTGTTGATTTAAAAGCGAAATTTGAAACAATGGTGGATCTAAGTGCGTTGATTATTATTTATTTTTATTATTTAGATTCGGAATGTCATGCAAATTCTATGGAATTTTTACATGTGATGGAATTTGGTCGCGAACTTGATTAAGTCTTAAATAATGGTTTTCAAGAGAAGGGGAGGAAGATCTATGACAAATGAACAAGTGCAGTACAACAACGAAAGAATAGAAGTGGTTAAGTAAGATAAATACCAGAGAGTTTAATTTACTCAGAATATAAAATTGGAGAGGTTTTTTACGTAAACAAAATTGGCGAAGGCAGAAAACCGCCTTTAATGCCTTTGCCTAAAAGGAGCAATTGGAAAGTGTTTGAATCATTATCTCAATCAGTACCTATTGTTTTACATGGCTCAAGTGTGGGAAGCGAAGAAGTAATTACTTTCAAAAAACTTTTTCGATTTTTTATGTCAAAGAAAATATCGCATTCCTACAAGCTAGAACAATGTTTATCATCACTTTCAATGAAGACGATTAAACTTCAAGTTAAATACATGCCAAATAATAAGTTACCAATAAAAACGGCGCTACAAGACTTACGACGTAAAGAATAGATCGATCTTACAGAGGAGACAGCTTTCCAAAACTTGAGACAGAAGTACAGAAGAGAAGAAGTATAAAATTTTCAGCAGACGTTTGCTATAAGCTAACTACTTTCTTAAAATTCTGATGTCTTAAAAAGGTGAACTTTTGAACTTTAACTCGAACTCGAGAAGATTTACCGCTACATTGTGAGATGAGTATTCTGGCAGAATATGAGGATGTCTTACCTTTTTTTGAAGGTGCCTCGAAACAAGAAAACACAAACTGGGTACTGAATACAATGATAATGTTCTGTGGTGCTATTTTCTGACAGCAGCTTGAATTTTTTAAACTTTGTAGTTAAATTTTTCAGGTCAACTAATATTTCCTTAAACAAAAACTTGTAAAGAACACGATCAGCTCATGGATTTTTCAACAACTGAAAACAAATTATCTATATTTAATATTATAAATGCGAAAATAACTCTGTCTGTCTTTCCGTTACTCAATCACACCTAAACTACTGAACCAATTTGCATGAAATTTGGTATGGAGATATTTTGATACCCGAGGAAGAACATAGGCAACTTTTAACCCCGGGAAAATGACGCATCCCCACTACTGAACCGATTTAAATGAAATTTGGTAAGGAGGTAGTTTGAGACTTAAGAAAGGACATGAGTTACTTTTGACATCGGGAAAACAACGCATTTTCATGGGAAAATTTAAGTTCGCTGTCTGATAACTCTGTTTCGGCAGAGGCGCGGGCGAGTTTGCAGGGGTCACACGCGGCAGAGTACCCCATAGAGTTTCTTAATTTTTTCAAGTTTTTTCTTTTCATAAGTTGAGATTAAAGGTTGGTGTTTTAGTCCTGTTAATGAGAAATCTTGACTCAACTAGGAGGAAATATTATAAAAGCTATAATCATGACTGGAACACCAAAAGAAACAAATGTTTTAATTTCAAGCATTACAATAATTCCAACCGAAAGCAGCATTTGCAATAACAATAAATAAAGTTTAGTGGCAAACGCTGAAAGTTGCAGGTGTAAATTTGAAAAAAAAAACAACAGTTTTTCCCATGGACAATTATATGTACGAGCTCACGAGTCTTAAATCCAGAAAATCGTTACGTTCTGGCCAAGGAAGGAGAAAAACGTTGTATATAAAAATGTATTGCAGTAACCTATCTTCTTCTTAAAATATATTAACCTAACCTTACCTAACCTATAACAATCACACTTAGTATGGCCTCATCGTATCTCGGACCAATTCAAGCATACGTATACAGCTCAGGTTTTTTCATACTACTATTAAAAAAAAAACTATGTAATGCAGACGAAGTCGCGGGTAAAAGCTAGTAATTTATATTTTACATACCTGAAACAGATACTGTTCGATTGTACTCAATGAACTGTTTGTTGTTGTCATAAAAATCTGCATACAATCGTTTCCTTTAACCGGAACTAGTTGAACTAAAATACCATTTTTATCTAAAGCCGTTAGTTTAGGTCCTTGAGGCTAGAAGAGAACAACAAAAAATACATACAGTTTAAAATTCAAAAATATTAAAATAAAGAAGCATTGATCTTTTTTTATATACCGTTACACTTGTCGTTGTCGCTGTCAAATCATTTAAAAGCGAATTTGACATAATATTAGATTCTATAATCGATGGAGCAGTCAAATTAAGTCCACCACCTCCAAGGGTTGATATATCATTGCCATTAGTTGATGGTGATGTTATCATTCCACTTCCGCCACCATCCACCATTCCCATTATATTCATATTTTGAACAGGAGCTGCTGGTGTTGGCGCTGACATATCCAATCCACCAAGTAAATCCAATAGATCTTGGTTGTTTGAGGTTTCTGTGGCCAGTGATGCAACGACATTGGCATTCTTTGTGTTTTTCTTTTGCACTGTTGATGCATTCGAAAGTTCTGTACCTAAATCACTTCCACCCAAAAGGTCCAAAAGAATGTTCTAGAATAAAATGTGTACTCTTAATACTTGTTTGTCTTTAAATTCAATTTGAAATTATATTCTTACCGATTGATCACCTAAGGCAGGCATTGAAACTGTATTGTTTTCTGCCTCCTCAACACCATTTTCGATTAGATCAGGATTATTCTCATCATATGTACCGCCGCCGTTTTGTGTTGCAATTCGACTTATCTGCATTGGTGGCATCTTTTCGAGCAACGCCGGACGAAGATGATTATGGGAACCGAATAGTTGAGTGAATTCAACTCCTCTTTGTTGAAGATCAACGTTCAAGTGGCTACCAAATGATTGAATTAGGCTTTGGATTTCACTAAAAGTATACAACAAAAAAAACTGTCTTCATTTCTGGAATTGTATTTTATTTTTGTTTATCTTACTCTTGACAGTGATGCAATCGAGTGCTGAGTTTCGCTAGCGCCACTAACGCATACTGCTTGCTTGTAGTCGACACTTGAGCTGATGTCAAGAACTTGTGATACAAAGCAATAATATCTGCTTCAGTGGGGCGTTCTATTTCTATAAAAATTTTACACAAATTTTCAGTTAAAAACAATCAAAAAATTAATTGAACTCATCAAATATATTTAGACTCACCATCTTCAGAAGCTCCATACATGAAAAGGTCTCCATACTCTCCAATTGCCCATACCGCCACTTGCAGAAGTGGCTGCTTATCCTCACAATGATTGCTCACTTGTAGTGATTCCCAGAAGCGATTAGTTATATAAGTTTGCTCAGCAACAGGGCTACTTGATACCAGTTGGATCGTTGATGAGACCACATCATCGCGCACATAATTTCCAGCCTGCAAAAAAATCCCTTAAAAAATGTCCATTCAACAAAATAAACCAATTTAGTGTACCGCAATTAAAACACTCAATTGAGTATCTAAATGCCATCGAGTTGTTGGTGAATATCTCTCAGCCGATAGAATCATCCCGGAACTGCATTGTGCCTTGAATTCGGGATCAGCTTTCTCAAGGAACAAAAGCAGTTCCTTGGTCATTGTTCTTATATTTTGACCATTGATCAGAGCAAATGATAGCTCCATGGCTCGACGACGAATCGAAACGTCGGGATCCTTCAGACATTCAAGTATTGTTGTGCGATGTCTTTGCACAGCCGAGGTGTCTGCGTGTACGGTACGCAGCAAAGTATTCAAAGCAACATAGCGAATGTTTTTATCCGAATTCAATAGAAAACGTCCCAATATATTGACAGCCAATACTCGAAGTCCTCCTTCAGAACTGAGAACAATTCAAACAATTAATATACATTTTCTATAGTTTTTCAAAAGCTAATAGTTACCGAATATCCATGATTGAGAGAACAGTTTCATAAAGAATAGTATTACCAACATTTTTACTAGTTTCTGTATTTGTGGCTACTTGTGCCAAAATATCGTTCATCGCCTCCGACGCATCTGGATCGTTATGCCCAAGAATCCTCAGCAGTCGCAAAATTTTCACTTGCAAAAATGGATCACTTACTCCACTGACATCGTGTTCGGGGGAATAACCGCCGAGTATAAGATTTTTCAATATTCGCACCAAATTTGGGACAATCTAAACAAGAATTATACAAAACGAAATTAAAATTTCAAATTTCCACATCCCCAAACATTCAAACTAACAAAAGTTGTGCTTTTAATAGCTTCATCTATCTAGGGCATTCATTATTCAATCATATATAATAATTATACAAATATATAATCTAATAAGTTATTATATTCTAGCACTCCAAAAAATGAAATAAAAAAAAAGAAGAAGAAAAATGTTCAAGCCAACTGGCAAATTTGGCATACCTCTCGATTTCCGCTATCCTGGCAAGCAACATACAAATTTGGGTATAATTGGAAGAATTAGCTATTTTAATGCTTATTGAATAATTTTAATGCATAAATTAAAAAATGTGAAATTATAAAACCAAAATTATTAAGTTGTTATTTTTTTTAATAATAATAATATAATGTCCTTATTTACAATTATTGTGCACATGCACATTACAAATAATATAAAGTACATAATAATGCAACTACAGTAAAATGATTTTGTTGATTTATTTGTTTGTTTTGTAGTTGGCGTGGGTAAGATTGTTTCAAACTATAAGTTTCTAAAAGTAATACTGCTATCATCAAAAATATGTAAGAAAAAGAGAACAATGATAATGTTATTTTACCCTTTACTTCAGCATCAACTTTTTTCTTATCCTGAAAATTTTGGGAACCCAAGAACACCAAATCGACACCCACCATCTTTTCATCGATTTCAAGGCCGCATATGACAGCATCTACAGGGACGAGCTGTATAGAGCCATGTCTAGTTTTGGCATCCCTGCCAAACTCGTCCGTTTGTGCAGGATAACCATAGAGAATTCACGCTGGTCCATAAAGGTTGGAAACAACTTAACAGAACCTTTCGATGTCAAAAAAGGTTTTAGACAAGGTGATGCGCTGTCATGCGATTTTTTTTTAACTTCGTGCTTGAAAGAATAGTGCAGAGCTCACACTATCTTTCAAAAGTCTGTGCAATTACTAGCATATGCTGATGACATTGACATAATCGGAAGAACTCAGCGTGATCACAATGGGGCTTTTGTGGGTATTGAGGCAGAGGCGGCAAAAATGGATCCAACGGTTAACTAGGAAAAAGCAAAGTACATGCTGTCTTCAATAGAGGACAACACCAACGTCTTGGTCAAAACGTCACCATCGACAGACCTAACTTTAAGGTAGTCAATGACTTCGTCTACCTAGTCTCCGTTGTAAACGCAGAATATCTCTTGCAAATCGCTGCTTCTTTGGGCTAAGAAAGCAATTGAGTGGTAAAGTACTTTCTCGAGGGACCGAAGTGTTGCTATATAATACCCTTATCATCCCCGTCCTGCTATACGGTGCAGAAGCATAAACTATGACAAAAGCGGATGAAAGCACCTAGGGTCGGTTCGAGAGAAAAGTTCTTCGTGTGATCCACGGTCCCTTATGCATAGAAGGGGAGTGGAGGAGAAGAGTGAACGACGATCTGTACGGGCTTAAGCAGCGACGTAGACTTATCCAGAAGGGTAAAAGTACAACGACTAAAATGGCTGGGTCACGTAGAGCGCATGGAAACCAATGCTCCGGCCCGGAAAGTCTTCGAATCCACACCCAAAGGACAGCGAAGTAGAGGAAGACCGCGGATCAGGTGGAGCGCACAAGTGGAAAGTGACCTCGCCCAACTTGGAGCGTGAAACTGGAGACATCTAGCTAGGGACCGAGCTAGATGGAGTAGTTTGTTGGGTGAGGCACTAGTTTACAGAGAGCTGTAGCGCCACTTTAAGTAAGTAAGTAAGGAAATGTTGGGGCTCAGTTTAAAGACCCAGATTGACAATAACAACCAAGTGATGACAAAAGAACCTTTAATGAGTCAACGATACATGTGCCTTACCCTTGTTTTAGGCGAAAACGATTTCTGTGGCTAAATTCTCATTTTAACTTGGTAACTTTATGAAATGCATTTAAATAATATTGAATTTTTATTGGAAAGGTTACATGATTACCAACTGCCTTGTATTTTAGGAGATTTCAATTTATGTGATATTCATTGGAAGTATTCCGGAGATGATAAATGCTTAATTCCTTATAATGTTAAAAAAGATTTTGAAATTTTATTTATTGATTCAATATTGTCTCTTAACTTAATTCAAGTAAATTGTATAAGCAATTCTATGCAAAGATATCTAGATTTACTCTTTTTGTATAATAACCTAGCTTATGAAGTTAAAGAATCTTTATTTCCAATTGTAAAAAATACTATTTATCATAAAGCGATATGCTTAAGTTTACGAATGTATAATAATAATGTTTCTAGTTCAATTAAACAATTCCGTTGTAATGATTTCAATTTTTTAAAAGGAGAATATGATAACTTGAATGATTACTTTTTATCAATAGATTGGTCATTATATCTTTTTGGAACAAATTTGGATGCTATTTATAAATAATTTTTAGAATGTCTATTTGATGGTTTTTGTCGATTTATTCCAAAAAACAAAAATAGGTGTAATTCAAAATTGCCTTGGAGTAACAAAAGACTCCATAATGTTAAAAATATAAAAAATAAAGCTTTTAAAAAGTTTAAGAAAACCAAGTCTGATATTGATAAAGATCGATATTGTCAGATGCGACGTGAATACGATTTCTTAAATAAATTTTTATACAGACAATATATCTTGGATACTCAATCAAAGATATCAAGAGACCCAAAATCATTCTGGGCTTTCATAAATTCTAAGAAGCAGAACTCGGTTATTTTCAATAATATGGAGTATAACGATCAATATTCTTCAGATTTAAATACAACATGTGATTTATTCGCGTCATTTTTTGAGAATGTTTATGTGGATAATTCACCTGTAATTATTTCAGACAGTTTAAATTATCAGTTACCTGTTTCCAACTTGGATTTAGGGCACCTTTTTTTGTCATTAGACGACGTTAAGGAAGGGATTTTGAATGTTAATTCAAGTCTTACTCCAGGTCCTGATGGTATTCCATCCTATGTAATTAAAAAATGTTTGTCTTTAGTTGAACCTCTTCAAATTATTTACAATTTGTCTCTTTCAAAAGGAGTTTTTTAGATGACTGGAAGTTTTCGTTTATAAATCCCATTTTTAAATCAGGTCAAAAACATAAAATTGAGAATTATCGTGCAATCACCAAACTTTCTGCTATACCGAAGCTTTTTGAGTTGATTGTAAAAAACAAAATTTATTTTCATGTTAAAGAATTTATTTCTCCATGTCAACATGGATTCGTGAGTGGTAGATCTGCTACAACTAATTTGACACTTTTCACTCAACATTTGTCAAATGCCTTGGAATCTGGTTTTCAGGTTGATGTAATTTATACTGATTTTCGGAAAGCGTTTGATAGTATTTGTTCTGGAATGGATTTATTATTACTATAATTTATTATGTCAACACTTTATTTTGTATTCATTTTTTTTTTTTTTTTTTTTTTTTTTTCTAATTTTTTGTTTGTTTAATTTTTCATTTGTAAATTTTTAGTTTCATTTGCCAAACATTTCCAGTAATACCCTATGTTTGTATTGTAATCAGTATAATGCTCTTAATCCTTTTGTTTGTTTAAACTTTGGTGATAAGTTAATCTCTACAATTGCTTTACATTGTACCTCCGTTGCTGCAGAAGATTTCAATGTACTTTTGCATAAATTCGATCTCTTCTGCAATCAACCACCATCGAGATCACATCGATTTTTCATAGTCCACATTTTTGTCTTGGTCAATGTACAAAAGTAAAAAAAAATAAAATTGTAATTGAGTTTGAAATTTGAACAATTTTGTATTGCTGATCAAAGTTGGTCCTAACGAGCCGGATATTTTGTAAAATTAAAGCAAATTTGGTGATTTATGGTGGTTGTTGCAAATTTGGCTGAATTGGACATTGATACCAGGTAACATTGTATCAAATTTTTGGTGATTGCTGTTGCTGTTGTTTTGCTGGTCTTGCTGTTTGCTAGGCTGTTTAATAGAATTTTGCTGTTAGAGGAATCGAATGATAAAATCGTGTTAGATTTATTTATTGATTATTTAAGATGAATTTGTTGAAGCAATCTCGGGGTCATTTAAAAGGTGCTATAACACGTGCACATACGTATATTTTGGAAATGGTCGATGCCGACATCGATAGTTTAAAAACTCGGTTAGAACGTTTGGAAGAAGCGTGGAAGGGGTTTTGTGCGAATCAAAACGAACTTTTTCAATATGCGGAGGTTGAGGGGTACGTTGACCCTGAAATTGACTTTGAAACAACCGAAGCAAAATATATCGAGGCAAAAAGTGCGTTTATGAAAGCCATTCGGAACAATCAACCTACCCTTCTACCGCCAATCCCAGTGGGTCTTCCTTCGAAGGCTTCCGCGGAAATCGAACTTCCGAAATTTAAAATATCTCCGTTTTCTGGTGACTATCGCGAATGGCCGGAATTTCGCGACATGTTCTTGGGAAGCGTTGATTGCAAGGAAAAACTTCCGGGTGCCCAAAAAATGCGTTATCTAAAATCATTTTTGATTGGTGATGCCTCAAAATTATTAAACGGTATCGAAATTGCAGACTCTAACTATGAGCAAGCGTGGGATAAGCTCGAACGTCGGTACAATAAGCCGTTATGTATTATTAACGCGTATATTGAAAGCTTTTTAAAAATGCCAACGGTGCTTTCCGCGGATAGTGGACATTTGCGTCAGTTAGCGGACAAATCTGATGAGGTTATTCGCGGTTTAAAAGCTATGAATTCCGAAGGTAGAGATCCTTGGCTCATTTATTTGATCCTCGATAAAACAGACTTAGAAACGCGGAAGGCTTGGGCACTTCATGTTAATAATTCGGAAACCGTGACGGTTCAAGATCTTATCGATTTTTTGGAGGAAAGATGCGATGCCTTAGAAGCATGTGAAACTAGACGTGAAAAAGATACGAAAACTCGCTTGAATAAACAATTGACGCGTCCTGGTCTCGCTTCAGGTAGTGGCCCGAAAAATATTAAAAGCCTTGCAATTTCAAATCCGTCGTGTCCCATGTGTAAAGAAAGCCATGTTCTTCCACAATGCCCTCAATTTCTCACGTTGTCTATTACGTCTCGTCGCAATTATGCTAGGGATCAGAAATTGTGCTACAGTTGTTTAGGAAGCAGCCATTCCGCTTCGAGATGTCGTTCAAAGACCCGCTGTCCTCATTGCTCTGTTCGTCATCATGTCTTATTGCATTTAGATTCGTCAGGTAATCAAACTAGCAGTCTGAACACAGTACCACCTTCGCCTTCTAATACGGCTGCGATTGTTAGTAATCATTCACAAAATGAAATTCGTCCAATTGGTGTTTTGCCCACTGTTGTTGTGCAGGTCGTGGATGCGTTAGGTAAAACTCAACGTTGTCGCATGCTGCTGGACACAGGATCTCAAGCTTCATTTGTCACAGAAAGTTTAGTGAAACGATTAGGTCTTCGTCGTCGTCACGCTCGTCTTCCGATATCTGGTATATCTTCCGTTGAAGCTGGTGTTACCCAAGGAGCTGTGAGCCTTAAGCTTAGCTCTTGTATGGATTCAAACGAATTGGAAGTTGAAGCCTTCATTTTAAAACGAATAACTTCAAAAACCCCTCTATTGCCTTTTGATTTTGATAGAACCTTGTTGTTGGATGATTTGCAGTTGGCTGACCCAGGTTTCAACACGCCAGGTCCTATTGATGTGTTGTTAGGATCTGACAAAGCTTGGAGCATTTTGCGTGACGGTCGTCGCAACGATGGAGCCGGTAATTTGGTTGCTCACAACACTATTTTTGGGTGGGTAGTAACCGGAAGTATTCCAGACAAGGAAATCGTTGCGTTTCATATAGGGGTGGAAGAGGACGTTGATTTTCAAATGAAATGGTTTTGGGAAATTGAAGAGGTACTTCAAAATAATTATTCTTTGGATTCTGGCGACTTTGCTGATACTCACTTTATTGAAACTTTCTCTCGTGCGCCTGATAACAAATACATTGTTGAGTTACCTTTTCGTCACAAGGATATAGTTTTTGGTAATACTCTTTCTGGAGCATTGTCCAGGTTATTTGCAATGGAACGGCGTTTCGCTCGGCAAGATGATCTTCGTTTAGAATACTCTCGTTTTATGAAAGCTTACCAGGATCTAGGGCACATGGAACGTATTCCTGAACACGAGATAGAACCTTCTTCTGGGAAGACCTTCTACTTACCACATCATGCTGTTGTCACAAACAAGCTAAGGGTAGTTTTTGACGGATCTCATAAGGACGGAAAGGGTAACAGCTTGAATGAGATGCTGCACACAGGGCCTCCACTCCAGCGTAACCTAATAAATGTTTGTTTAAGGTTTAGAATTCATAAGTATGTTTTTTGCGCCGACATTGTTAAAATGTTCCGACAAATTTGGATTGATACCAAACATCGGGATTTTCAACGAATTGTGTGGCGAGAAAATCCGGATCAGCCTGTTGAACATTATAGGCTTCGTACCGTCACTTACGGCACTTCACCAGCTCCATTTCTGTCGATGCGTGTTCTAAAACAAATCGCTTTAGATTACTCCAATCAATTCCCGATTGCTTCGCATTCCATTTTGCATGATTTTTATGTTGATGACATCATGACAGGGTCGGATTCAGTGGCAGGAATTTTGGAGTTGAAAAGGGAGTTGATTGAACTTTTGTCTTGTGGAGGTTTGCGGTTGAGCAAATGGAGCTCAAATTGTTGGCCGGTTTTGAAAGGTTTGGATTCAGAACCTACCATTTCTCTTGATTTGGATAGTCGTGAAAATTGGACGAAAGTTCTCGGATTAGTTTGGAGTCCTCATCGTGATGTTTTCACTTTCAAAATTTCGTTAGAGAAGGAATCGTCGTTGGCACCCACTAAGCGAATGATGTTGTCAGAGATTTCAAAAATCTTTGACCCTTTGGGTTTCCTGGCTCCTGCCACCATTTTGTTAAAAATGCTGTTTCAGGAGTTATGGGTGCATAAAACGAAGATCGGATGGGATGATCCACTGCCAACTGAAGTAGCTGACAAATGGATTTGCTACCGAAACGATTTACTCTACTTCGAAAAGATCGAGATTTTGAGGAGGTGCACTTTGAATTCGAAGCGTTTTGACTTGATAGGATTTTCAGATGCATCCGAGAAAGCGTACTCCGCGGTTGTTTACGCTCGAAGCGTGGCTGAAAATGGGAAAATCGAGGTTCAACTGGTTGCTGCTAAGACTCGCGTAGCCCCTGTTAAACAGCTTACAATTCCTCGCCTAGAACTTTGTGGGGCTCTCTTGTTAAGTCGTTTGATTGAATTGGTTCGTGCTTCGTTGGACGTCAGACCCGTCAACACTTTTGTATTTTGTGATTCCCAAATAGTATTAGCGTGGCTTTCTTCGCCCCCTCGTCGTTGGAATACTTTTGTTGCGAATCGTACTTCACAGATTCTTGATGTTCTTCCCCGTTCTGATTGGAACCATGTTCGGTCTGAAGAAAACCCAGCTGATTGTGCATCGAGAGGTGTCGAGCCCAAAAAGTTGTTGCAGTTGGGAATTTGGTGGAAAGGTCCTGATTGGATTTCAATGGATTTTGAGTCTTGGCCGAGATCTGCAGGAAAGGTGGAAATAGATGAGGTGCCTGAAGGTAGGAAAGAAGTTGTGGTTGCAAATTTGTTGTGTGTGCAGGAGAATCTCATAGACAAACTAGGGACTCGAGTCTCTTCGTGGTCCCGAGTCATTCGAATTGTAGCAGTTTTCGTCCGTCGTGCTAGAAATAATCAACTTCCTCCAGAAGAACGAGTTAAAGGTCATTTGCGCTCATCAGAGCTGCTTTATGCAAAGCAGAAATGTCTTCTATGGGCTCAACAGGACGAATTCGGAGATGAAATAAAGGCATTGAAAGTTGAGAAGTGTGTGTCTAATACCTCCAAACTCAGTTCATTGTCACCGTTTCTGGATGAAAACGGGTTACTTCGTGTTGGGGGCAGAATTTCAAAAGCCGTTGACGTCCCTTTCAGTCTAAAGCACCCTCTTATCCTGCCAAAAGGTCATCCGGTTTCCAGGTTGATTCTTAGGGATGCTCATGTAAGATTCCTTCACGCAGGTGTATCAGAGCTTTTTTCATTGGTGAGGCAGGAGTTTTGGATTCTTGGAAGCAGAAACCTGATACGAAAAGTTGTTCACGATTGCATAGAATGTTTTCGCCAACGTCAAGCCACGTCATCGCAGCTCATGGGAAACTTGCCTTCTTCGAGACTTTCACCATCTTTTGCCTTCGATCGAACCGGTTGCGATTATGCTGGACCAATCACTCTTCGCCTATCCAGAGGAAGAAAACCCAAGTTCGTGAAAGGATACTTTGCGCTGTTTATTTGCATGGCAACAAAGGCTGTGCACTTGGAAGTCGTCAGCGATCTATCCACAGATGCATTCTTGGCGGCATTAAGGCGATTTATCGCTAGAAGAGGAAAATGCAGCGTCATCTACTCAGACAATGGCACCAATTTCCAGGGAGCTGCAAGAACATTGTCAGAATGGTATGCGTTGGTACGATCCGAGGAACATAATCACCGCATTTCGACAACATTGGCAGCTGAAAGCATAAAATGGGAGTTTATTCCTCCACAAAGTCCTCATTTTGGAGGTATTTGGGAAGCGGGGGTTAAAAGTGTGAAACAGCACCTTAGAAGAGTTGTAGGGAATACTATTCTGACCTTTGAAGAGTTGTCCACCTTGCTGTGTCAAATTGAGGCCATATTAAACTCTAGGCCCCTTTGTTCTGTCTCTGACTCAGATTTGAACCCATTAACACCCTCTCATTTACTTATAGGTAGACCATATACTGCAATACCAGAGCCCAGCTGTTTAGAGATTCCACTTAATAGACTTGGACGATGGCAGCTTATTCAAAATATGGCCCAAGGCTTTTGGCGTCGTTGGCATTTGGACTATCTAACATCGCTACAACAACGCCCTAAATGGCAAAAGCGAACCAAGAATTTTGAAGTTGGTGACCTGGTCGTCGTCAAAGAGCCCAATATGCCACCATCAAAATGGGCACTAGGACGAGTTGAGAAACTTCATCCAGGAGAGGACGATTTAGTACGAGTGGTGTCTATTCGCACCAAAAATGGCATTTTCAAACGATCTATAACAAAATTGGCTCTTTTACCATGTTCCTGAAATTCCTTCAGGGGGCGGCGGCGTGTTCTGGAATGGATTTATTATTACTATAATTTATTATGTCAACACTTTATTTTGTATTCATTTTTTTTTTTTTTTTTTTTTTTTTTTTCTAATTTTTTGTTTGTTTAATTTTTCATTTGTAAATTTTTAGTTTCATTTGCCAAACATTTCCAGTAATACCCTATGTTTGTATTGTAATCAGTATAATGCTCTTAATCCTTTTGTTTGTTTAAACTTTGGTGATAAGTTAATCTCTACAATTGCTTTACATTGTACCTCCGTTGCTGCAGAAGATTTCAATGTACTTTTGCATAAATTCGATCTCTTCTGCAATCAACCACCATCGAGATCACATCGATTTTTCATAGTCCACATTTTTGTCTTGGTCAATGTACAAAAGTAAAAAAAATAAAATTGTAATTGAGTTTGAAATTTGAACAATTTTGTATTGCTGATCAGTATTTGTATACCACTTCTTGTTCAAAAACTCAATAATTTCGGTTTCCATTCAAATTTTCTCAAGTGGATTTCAAGCTATTTGGTTAATAGAAAACAAGTTGTGAAAATTTTGAACTCGCTGTCAACAAAAACAATATATGTACCATCTGGTGTTCCACAAGGGAGCCATCTTGGTCCATTGTTGTTTTTGATTTTCATAAATGAATTACCATTATACTTGAATTTTACAAATGGTCTATTATTTGCGGATGATTTTAAAATATGTGCAACTGTTAAGAGTATCAATGATTGTATATTAATACAGAATGATATTGATACTATAAACGATTGGTGTAAAAGTAATCATCTTTCGCTTAACATCAATAAATGTAGTTGTATGTCTTTTTCCCGATGTCATACCATTATTAATTATAATTATAATATTTCAAACGTCGTCTTAGGTAGAGTTTCGGAGATTAAGGACCTCGGTGTAATATTCAATGACAAATTAAATTTCTCCGGGCATATGGATTATGTTATTGCTAAAGCGAATTCAATGTTAGGTTTTCTTAAAAGAAATTGTGCCGAATTTTCGAATCCATATGCAATAAAATCCGTCTATATGTCTCTTGTACGTCCTCATTTGGAATATGCTTCAGTTGTATGGGATCCTCATTATACAGTTTCAAAAAATCGTATTGAGAAAGTTCAAAAGTCTTTTACAAAATTTGTAGTTCGACAACTTAAATGGAATTTAGATTCAATGCCTTGTTATTCTACAAGATGCGCTTTAATTGGTCTGAACTCTTTAGAAAATCGGCGAATTGTTAATTGTGTAATGTTTGTTCATGATATATTGTCTTACCATATAAAATGCTCCGATTTACTTAATCTATTAAATTTGTATGTTCCTCAAAGATACATAAGATCAAGACAATTGTTTTATATACCATATCATAGATTTAATTATGGTTTAAATGAACCAATTTCAAGGTGCATGAAATCATTTAATGAACTTGAATTATATTTAGGTATAAGCCTAGAAAGGAATGTTATTAAGCAATATTTAAATGATAAATTAATTAATTAGTATGTAGTTAAAAGCAATCTGTAAGAGTTAACTCGATAGATGAAGTAAATAAATAAATAAATAAATAAATAAACTTTAACTCTTGGTAATTAGTTGAATAATTTTTTTTTTCTTTTTTTCTTTTTTCTTTTTTCTTGCGAGGAAATGGCAAATTCTCCAAGAGTAATTCTTGCCATGAAAAGTGCTTTCTCAAATTTCCCGTTCGGATTCGGCTTAAAAACTGTAGGTCCCTTCCATCCCTGACAACAGTACTCGCACACAGGAATGGTTGAGAGTTGTCAGTCACTAGGCCCTAGTTCTCAAACGGACTGTTGCGCAACCCAATTTATTTTTATTTTTAATTAGTTAATTGGAAAAGGCTGAAAGGGAGGAAGCTTCTAGTTTTTTTCAGATTTCCAAGGCAATGGCCCATAAATTAAAAGTGTCTAAAATGAACGCAAAACTTAAATGTGTGCAGTAAAAAGTAAACAAACCTTAACAAAATTAAACAAGTCGAAAGCTGACAGTTTAGGGACTGAAAGTGGAGCGTTACTCGTTGGAACATTGTTTCTTCATTATTGAATAATATTTCAAAAATAATGGAAGCTTGGTGGCCGCAATTTGAAAATGCGCAGGTTCAGACGACATAAGGGACTTGTAATATAGCCATTTTTCTAGTATCTGATTGGTCAGCTGCCAATTGAGGCAACTTTAATGGAAAGTTGACTGGAAAGTTAGTCAAGAAAAATCTTCCTAACTATCAAGTCACGTCAACTCATGTCAAAATGACAATTGATTATGATTTACCTTTAACTGAAAGCTGAACTTTATTTCTTTACTATTTATTTATTTTCTGTACAATTCAATTAAATCTTTTGTGTAAAAGGTTTCTTTGTTAAATTGGAAAACAAATAAGTAATACTTATTTTAAATACAAAATACAAGTCGATATGGACTAGTAGCTTGACTGAGGAGTTTTTTCAAGACATATATGTTTTTGATCGTTTTTGCACGGTCAACTGAAAGTAGAAGTTAGTGAAGTAAAGTTCCGGTTTTGAAGTTTATGACACTTGGCCAAATAACTAAATCCTTTCAAGGAATGCATTTGACTGCAAATGAAGTCCACTTCACTTGCACTTTCACTTTCATACAAAAATGGTCGCAAAGCAAAGCATATTTTTACCTTGATAGGTTTGTTAATCGCCAAAAGTGCCGTTTATGGGGTCTGATAACCCACATTTACCTGTCGAAAAACAAATGCATTTTAAAACGTGTTACTGTTTGGTTTGAATTTTGGGCTGGAGGCATAATTGGACCATCCTTTTTTGAAAATGAAGCTAGTCAGGCAGTGAATGTTAATGTGTATCGTGTATCTCTTTGTTGAAATTAAATGATATTGATGTGGTCAATATGTAGTTTCACCAAGACACAATAACAATGCCATGCACCTTGTGAGACACATCAATTAAATGAGACGTTTTCAGATCGTGGTGTACACTCTTGTTTCATTGATCGTGTGATTCAACAAAATTTAGTTTGTTTTAATGGGGTTATTTAAAATTACAGGTCCACAAGTTAAAAACCACGCGGAGAGGATTCAAAGTTCAATCAAAGAAAATTTAGCCGTATTTATGCAAAATGGTCATTGAAAATTTCGACAAACAAGTGTGCATACGTACGCAAGGACGGGGAAGCCATTTGTCCGATGTCTTTTTCCATAAACCTTACAAAAAATTATATTTAATATGTCGAGCAATGTACATAATTAAATATGTTAGTGCTATGTTCCCATTTCCTTTTTTTTTTTTTGCAAAAATACGTTCTGTTCTGGTTTAACACATTTTGAAATGCTAAATATCAAATGAAAGAGATCTGATAGAAGTTCTCTTGAAGGAACTGGCTTTGAAGAACAAATGTAGTAAGAGAAGAATCAACTTTAAGGCTGTGAAAACTAAATTCAACTACTCAATGCATAAGACGTAGACTTAGCAAAGATTTAACAAGAACTAAGTCTGGAACTGGTTTGGTAATTGATCACAAATTAAATTGGTACGAACATATCAAAGTAATAAAGAAAAAAGCCTCAGCTGCCTTATGCTATACCTGTAGCGGAATTTTCGAAAAATTGTTGGGTCCAATCGTGCCCCAAAATCATTTAGTGCATTTACACAGCCAATGTAAGGCCATGAGATCTAAAAGTTTTGAAACTTTCTTTATAAACATTTATTTGTAATAATTAAAAATAACAAAACCATGTATTCCCTTGAAATTCCTCCTTGAGAGGCAATACCTACTCCCAGCGCTACTTCCACTGCAGAAAGTCATTCTGGAAGTCTTTTTAAGGAATAATTTGTATCTCCTCTAGCGATTATTTTTGAATTAATTCAATATCGTTAAATCTTTCTGCTTTATGGCTTTTTTCATTTTTGACCACAAAGATAAATCTGCCACCAGACCTGTTGAATGAAAAGGTTGAGAAATTACTGTCTTCGCATTTAGTGGACGAACATTGATTGAAACAGACGAGGTCATTTACATTGGAAACATGTACGTTGTCAGTAGGGGATCGTCCACGATTGTTGTCTGAGCTTCTTTTAACCTTTTAAACCAATCTGACACTTTGAACGACTCAAACATCATCCTTAAAAGTTGTTTGTAGCATTTTAATTACAAATACATCACACTTTTTTCTTAGGGTTTTTTTCTTGTAGTGTTTTCTCTTAAATAAATTTATTTATCATTTTTTTTCTTATCTTAAAATCTTGTTATAAATTTGTTATTTATGTTAAAGTTTAAATTTAAAATAATGTAAAAATTGTGCTACAAAATAAAACGAAACTGAAACTGAAACACCCTTTTTTCTCTTTCAGCACAAACAAAACTACGATATCTCCAAAAAAATCGATTTACTAAAATCACTGTCGTTCTTCTTAAGAATGCATTATCAACTTTCTAAAAATAAAAAAGGGCTGTACTCGGACAAATGTACATTACATTTACATTCCACACTACTCAGCACATAAATGTACAGAGTAGAGAACACAGCACCTTGAGCGACTAGACTATGTAAGGTGAAAGCAACACAAGACATTAATACAAGACAGAAGAGAAAGAACAGACATGACAACTGCACGCGGTAGGTTTCGAGACGGTCCCCATCTGTCTACTAACCACGCTCACTGATGCTTGAATTCGGTGATCGATGGAAACCGAAGCTTTATCAGTGGCTAGACCGTTACCTCGGAAAAATTTACTTTGCACAGTGTCCTGAAGTTGGCGAGTTATTCAAAAAGTTCCGGAGTTTTTTGATCAGGTTCATTGCACATGTTTGGTATTGTGGACTTTAATTTTTCTAGACCCTTTTTTCTAATTATGTAACAACTGCATTCCGGCATTTACTCTGTAAAAACTACAAAAGCGAATATCTTTCGGTAATGGAAAAGTAAAGAACATTTTTGACATCGAAAGAAACATTATAAAAAATAAAACTATTTAAAGCAATACATAGATTTGTATCTCAGCAGCCATATGCAAAATTTCTACTAAAAAGGAATAGATGGAAAAAAGGGTCATAAAACAAATCACCAAAAGGGAAGAGAGAGTAGGATCTGGTAGCTTTTCATTTAATTCTCTCCTAAAAAATCAATAAAGCTTCGAGACATATGTATTTATCGAAAGCCAAGTGGTAATTTAGACCAACCTTGCTATTATTACAAAATTTAAACTGGAAGGAAAGAGACGTTGGGAGTTACGTTACTAGGAGCGGATACAAGAACAGGAATGTAATAAGAGGTAAACTGGAAAAAAACTCCTTCATTCGAGTCAAACCGTAGTAATAGCAACAAATTATACGCCACTAGAGAAAATAAGTCTGTAAATTCGTCAAAGTTGTCTCGAAACAGCAATCAGCAGATGAACAGCCCTTGAAGGTAACTGTATTTCGATAAATCTATGGCCTAATTACTGGCAAACCTCAATTGATCCATATTGATTGTAATCAACTCATTTGAATGACTTAGAAGGTGTGGATACGATTAAACGGAAGAGGATACCTTTTAATTTCTCTGCGAATGCCTAAGCCTAGCTTGAAGAAGAAAGTAAGCACTGGAAATACTTATTGCGACATCTCGTCTTTGCAACTTCAATACATTCTGAAATCCTCCTCTGAAAATCCGGGTGATTCAGAGAAACTCCACCTATTATAATCTTATCCATATACATAGATATCCGCACATCTTTAATATTTTGAGATTTAACGATCTAATAAAGCTTCCTACCGATAGGAAAACTATTATGTTATGTCACGTCACATTTGCAAATCACTCGTGCAATATACATTGTCATAGATGATCAAGTAATTGGCTTTTCTTTTTAACGGTTGGACAAAATACATAATAATAAAACTTTGTTGTTTTTAAGGAGATATTTTTTGTCATTCAAAAGTCTGACTTTCAAATCTTTTTTAAATGGTTTTAATAAATATAATAATTGTATATCTGCGATCTTTTGCATAATGTAGACAAAAGTAAAACAGAATTCCAAAATCGTTCACAATAACGGAAATATCTTAATAGTTTAAGAAATTAAATATAATTTCATCTCTTCAAATGCTCTTTTAAAATGCCAATGCCTATCAACATTCAACAGTTGGTTCACATTATTTTTTTCTCTATTTATGTAAAGCAGGTTCATGCATTTAACTAAAATAGCTCAACGTAAAGTCTTGCTAATTAGTTATTTGAAAAAAAAAAGAAAACTACCTCACGTGTCATTTTGTTTATTAACTTAATTAAACCAGTTTCCATATGGCCTGCCTTAGACTAGAGCAAAACAAAAACAATAAAAACAATCTTACCCACCACCCATTTATGAACTGTAATATTTTTCTAAACTGAATTTGATATTTTTATTACGAAAAAAAACAATAATAAAATAAAATGAAACAAAAATATATCCATAAATGCAATGCCTTCGCGAAAGCAGGGGGAATAATATTGCTATATTATTATTTAAATGATTACTTATTTTGTTTTTTTTTTTTTGTTATTTTCTGTATTGAAAATTTATTTTGTTTACGAATGAATATTTTATAAATAAATTAATATATTTTATTTTTGTATCAATAATTACTTACCTTTTTAAAGTGACTCAGTGTGTCAGCACTGTTCTCGCACATTTCGGTAATTAATGTGACGCCAGTTATTAGAATTCCTATAAATAATTTAAAACAATGTTAAAGTTCATTCTACGATTTGTATCGTTTTCTAAAATAAATATATACCATGATTTTTCTCGCTTAGCAATGATCTCGTTGCTGGCAAGAAAATCTCCATTAATTCCGGTACCCGTCTTATGACGCGAAAAGCGCACAGAGTTGCTTTCTTTCTTATATACGTGTTTGGAGATTTCATAAGCCTTTCAACTTCGCTAGCTAAATCTCGCGCCATTTCTGGTGAAGCTATTGCACCCAAGGTACACAATGCCAATCCAACAACAAACTGTGTTGAACTATTAAGATCACTGAAGAAGAAAAACAAAATAAGGTAAAAGGAATGTAAAATTATTACCCAAAGAGAATAAAACAATACTTTTTTAAACAATTTGTTATCAGCAAATGGACATCTTGTCTCTCGTCAAGTAAGAGCATCGCTCCCAGATAACCAATTCTTTTGTCTGTGAATCGTGTACTGGCAGTCAATTTAAGGCATTCCAATTGGCCAAAGTGTGCTGGGTAACCAAGCATATGGATGTACAATAACTTGGCGATGTTCCGACATCTGCAAAATGAATTATGCAAAAATTAGAATTGAATAACATTGAAAAAACAACAACAACTACTACTACTACAACACTTAATTAAAAATTCATATCCTTTCTTCACTTTTTTAAAAGAAGAGAAGGAGAGTGTGTTCGCTAAGAGCCAACAAACCAACACTTACCTCCAAACCGAGTCTTCTTCTCGAAATGTACTACGGATGTAGGCGCATTCCTTATTCACCACAGCCCTCTCCTCGGCAGCTGTCCTAGCAGCGCGAATTTGTCGAATGAGATCTCTTAGCCGCGTGGGTGTGGGCATTCTCACTATCGTATCGCATAGGAATGGGTTGTTGTGTCGTTTTCAAGTTTTAGTTTTGTAGTAATTTTTCAATTAAAGCCAAGAAAAAAGGAAGTAAAGTGAAAACAGAAATTATCCAAAGGAAAAAAAAATGTTGTTTTGTAATTTAATTGTTTTTTCAGAAACTATACACATCGCAATGCGAGCGATAGTCAGTAGTTGGTAGGTAATAGTAACCAGGTCAATGCACACTTAAGGGTTAATGCAATGGTAAATGTTTGATGTTCGGTGGCTACTTACCCCGTTCGACGGCTTCTGTAAATGCTTGGCGGATTGTCGCCATATTAAAGGCCGGATTAAATCTGTAATGCACAAAAATAGGAAGAAAAAAAAAACACAAAAATCAAGTACCATGCAAAAGAGGAGTTAATATATAAAGTTTAAAAATGTAAGTCCAGAAACAAAAATCGCAAGTAATTTAACTTCTTAAAAGAATTGGGAGGGGTTACTGCTACCGAAGCGCATAATTTAATTTTAATTAAGTTTTTTTTTGTTTTGTTGTTGTTTGGTTTTGTTGCTGTTTTAATAGTAGCTATGTACTTGGGCTGCTATCATAGGGATGCAATTAATAATGCAAGCAGTAGCAAGGGTATAAGTGGCAGAGTTAACATGTTTGTCTGAGAGAAAGTCAATGACATCAGCTTGCATGCAAATGAAGATGAAATAAGTAACATGATGGGGAAAAGTCTTTATCCTACCCTTAGTCCAGAATCAAAAGTGGTCTACTTGACCAGAAAACTTAATCATATTATAAAATATGGTTATTATTGATTAAGTTTAAGTCAATCTCAACTTAATGTATAAATAAAGTGATATACTTAAGTTAATTATGTAATGGGAAGAACAAAATTAACTCAGGCTGAAATCTTATTTGCCTGGCCAAAATGTGGTAGATGGATTTGCTAGCTCAGGCAGCATAAACTATAAATAAGAGTTGTACAGTTTTGGTCATGTAATTCTTCCGGAGCTTTACTTCTGCATCTACATATGTACTTAGATTTGTTTTAATTTAACCTCAACTGTTGTAAAAAAAAATACAAGTCTCTCTGATTTTATTCATCGGTTACAATTGAAATGGGTTCGAATAATCTGATAAAATATTTTTATAGAGTATTTCAACTGAAAATCTTACGATACTGTCACTGAACCAAGTGATAGAAAATTTATATTTTAAAAATACTAGAATATTGTGAAAATAACATCAGCCTTAGATTTTTCCATTGGAAACCACTATAAATACAAAATTTCTAGCTTAAGCAAAGCAGAATCCTTTTTTGACATTAGTACAAATAAGAGACCAAAAGAAAATTGATTTAATATCGACACAAAACTAGAAAGTGGTGATTTAAGAATAATGGATGCTTTGCTTGATGCAGAAGTGTGGAAACAGAATACTAACTGAAGGAATCGACATTTTCACAAACGCCCATATTCTGGGAACTTGGTTAGTTGAAGTGTTTCACAATGATAGAATAAAGGCGTCTTTAACTAAAATAATTGTCCCCTTGATACACCAAACACAGAATGAAAAGTTAAGTATCTCAGGCCACTCATTGTGGGTTTGGGATTTGGATATTTCAACATAATAATGATCCGATGCATTGTTCTCGACTCATCAAAGTATGTTTTAAATCCAATTTTATTTAAGTTTTGAAGTACCCTGCTCAAAAAAGTGTTGATGTAAGCCAATAGAAAAATTATAGGATATTATAAAAAGGGCAATTGCTACCTGAATAAGATCCCACTCTAGGAAATAATCAAACAGAAGAAAATCAAAGTGACTTCTCCTTAATTTGTTGTGCTGGTTGGTACATTGTGGAAAAGATATCCAGAAGTTATAGAACAAAACGGATTCTAATGAAGATGACTCAGTTATGTGTAAACTCGAATTTAATACATTTTAAAAAAAAAACTTTATTTTCAAACAGAATTTCTACTTTGAAATATGTTTAAGAACATATAAATTACAAGCAAAACACTTAATAACTTGAAAAATTTAGTTAAAAATAGAAAATTAGTGGTTTAAAAGTAACAGTAAGTATGTGAGGAATTTATTAAATTTAAGGATAACCAACAACATTAAAATTGGTCGCATCTTGGAGCTTATAAGTTAGTATACCTCAGTATAAGAAGCTCGAATTCTTCACATTTTTAACATTCCTAAAACTATTCTGGGCGGCATTTTGCCACATTTTGCAAGAAAAAACCATTAATATCTTTAAATATTGTTCTTAACTTAAAAGAATAGCAAATTTATCATTGCATGTTTTGCAAACAAAAGTGTGTTGCATTGGGGATACAAATTGACTGCACTTCAATTTTGTAGCTTACGCGTCCTGTTGCGGCTAAGCAGTAAAAATTCCAAATTTTAGCTTATTAATTTTCTTTGTTAAAGAAATTGTAAATAGTGCTTTAAATTTCTGAAAAATATATTAATTATATTCAATGAAATTAAAATTTTAATTATAGCTACGTTTAAGTCCTTTTGCTTAGGGCGCAGATTTTAAAAGAAATATTTGAACGTTAAGTTTAAATGTGTGAATTAAATTACTTCATAAATAGCGATAGCATTACAAATATAATATGTTTGACTCTTTCTTTTTAAGTTCGAATTGAACGTGGGACATTGCCAGGTGCGGAAACACTCTCCCATGGTAATACGGACGTCTCGTTCGGATTACCAATTCCTAGCTGACCCACTTCGAGAACTGTTAACTTGGTGGCCGGGCCCGTGCAGACACCATTTTTTGTCTTAATAACAGCCGACCGTACTTGGCCATCTAAGCTTGGTAAAGTTTTTACAACTTTACCTTTGGGTCAGGTATTTCTGGGACTATTTTCATCTACAATAATCACTAAATCCCCCACTGCTAAAGGTTTTGTCTTACTTTTATAGGTATTTTTTTACCTATCGTTTCCAGAAGTGGTTTCCAAAGTTTTCACTTCGCAGTAGTTTTTAATTCAATTAGACGGGCCAAGAAGAAAATGATTTAATGTTAAAGCCTCTTCAGTCTCGGTATCGACTGGGACATAGGTCAAAGGCCTAGAATTGATAAAGTGTTCGACTTCGGCCATCATACTTAGGAGTAGCTCATCTTTGGGGTTTCGAATATTTGTTATTTGCCCCTAGGCTTCTTTAACTCAGCGAACCCGGCGCTGCCAGCTTCCTCCCATATGAGAGGAAGCTGGTGAGATGAATTTCCAGTTTAAGCCCTGATTCATGACTTTCTCCGATAGATCGTTACTATTCGAAAATTCTTGGCTTGCCCCCTTAAAATTAGTGCCGTTGTCTTCTGATAGTTAAATAAGTAAATTGAAACCCCCAAAGTTTCTCCAGTCGTCTCCCGAAAAAAAAGAAAATAAATTCCTAAATGACTTGAGTCTTACAGGAGGTATGTAGGTCGGCCATCAATGGAGGTTCAGGTTTTTGTGATTATTGGGCAGGATGATAGGTCTTTTGCAAGGATTGTTGACGTCTTCTACTGCGTCTATACGACCTTTAATTCTAATTACCATACTTGTTTTTCTTGATTGCAGTCTCTTTTCAAAACGATTAAGATTGACAGCAATGTTCATTAAACTGTATACCACATATGAATTAATTTTATCTACTCCCAATCAAAATCATAAAAAATTTATGATTTTGGTGTACAAGACGCAGTTTTTCAGACTCTGGCTAAAGTCAAATAAAAAATAATTCGTTTCACAACTATTTGATATTTCGTCGATCATTATGTAACCAAACAAGACAAAAACCAAAGCACACTTGTCAATATTTAACAACAAATCATTTGATTCGCACCAGTCAACAAATGAATTTAGATCATTTTGAGGCAGAAGACAATCATTTAAATAAGAAACTCGAGAAAAGAATTTTATGTCATCCGCATACATAAGGCAATAAGAATTATTAAGAACATTCGGAAGATCATTAATAAAAAGTAGGAATAATAAAGGACCCATATGACTACCTTCTGGAACACCAGAAGTAACCTTAATCTCTTTTGAGAAAAAGTCCCCGATCTTTACTCATTGTTGTCGACCAACTAAATATGAAGAAAATCATTCAAGAAGCGGTTAATGTAAGCCCTATGCTTGAAGTTTTTTTTAAGAGAATGTGTAAATTAACCCTACTAAAGGCTTTTACAAAGTCTGTAGGAATCACATGAACTTGTTTTCGATTGTCCAGAGTATTAATGACAAAATTTGTGAATTCTACTAGATTAGAATTAATAGACCTAACTTTCCAAAAACCATGTTGATATTTACTTACATTTTGCTTTATGATAAATTTATCTTGAACAAGGCTATCTAAAAGCTTTGGAACAACAGGTAGCTTAGTTATTGGTCTATAATTCGTTACTAAGTTTTTTGATCCAGATCGGATCAATGATAGAGACTTTCCACTCATTCAGGAAAATACCATTGGAAATAGATTCATTGAATAGATGTAATAGCGGAACTGAAAGAGAACTTGCACAATGACGAAAAACAATAGGGAAAAATCCTAATTTATATACAGTTATTTTAGGTTTAAGTTTAAGCAAAGCATCTTCAATATCAGTTAAGTTAAATGATACACTAGACCAATCAAAAAGAAGGCAATCTGTTTTATCAACGTTCTCTTCATAAAAAAATTGATATTTTAACCTCCAAGTTTTCAGTTAAGTTCTTATTCCGACAAATATGTGTCTTTTAAGGTAAGGCCATTATATTTATGTGGTATCACAACGGACCAACTGGGCTAGTATGAGTGTTTTGGGTTTTCAGCCAGCAGCCACTTTAACCCTAACCTAACATAATCTACACTAATCTTTGAACAAGTTGGCTTAATTAATCAATTGGATACAAATAATTGTTTAAACCATACAACACCAGAGATTAAAATTCCGAAATAGATGATATGAGAAGTTTCTTTAGGAAACACCATAGAATGCAAAGAAAGCGAACCGAAGGTTCTCAATATAGATTAACAGCACCTCTGTGATTTAGTCATTGAATCACCTAGCTTAGCATAATGTTGTGAAACATTAAATAGCCAATGATTTAGGAAATATAATGCGCTTCATCTTGAGTCTATAGTGAATCAAATACATACAGCCGCAAAAAAAATCATGTTACGATCATCTTTGATATTTCTTAATTTTTTTTCGACAAATCTATGTTATTTTTGAAGATTTTTCTAAAGCTTTTGATCGGGTGTGTAATAGTATAAAGAAAAAAGATTTGTTGGTATTTTATTCTAATTTCCTTAAATGGATAAGAAGAGGATCTTTCACGTTCAAATTGTTAATTATTTTGCTGTGCCGCAAGGTAGCCACTTAGGTCCTCCACTGTTTCTACATTTCATAAATAATCTTCCCTCATTATTTACCTATTCTTATGTTTGCAGCCGATGTTAAAACAGATTGTTTAATTGATGTTGGAAGAACTTTTTATAAGTGATGAAAAAGAAATTTACAATCTTGTCATTTTCATTGCCTACAGTATGTGATTATAAAGTATAAAAACTTCCATGATTAATATCTAGCAATTTATTTGAGTGCAATTTCTTGTTGTTTTTGTAGGATTTGGTGTTATTTTTTGACTTTATCATTTTTAGAAGAAATGTCCTGTGAGGATTTCTTTTTAGAAAGTCTTCTGAACTTAAAGATCCATATGCTTTGAATGCTATATTTATTTACGTAGTTCGTGTGGTTCTTGGAAGAACTTGTGTAAAAAAGGGATTAAAAGTATTACAGTATGCCCTGGATTGTTCTCTACTTTAAGTCTTATTTGGTGTCTATGCTCCCTCACGAGCTTTTAAATCTAGATCTAATGAATTTTTCATCGTGGTGCAACAAATAATTAATAATCATTAATAATCGTTATGCAAATGTTATCGATCGTAAAGTTCTTATACAGAAGTAATTTTAAGTATTACATATCTATCTTATTTTTATTTAAGTATCTAAATGTGTAAAAGTGCCAGCCACCAGGGAATATACCCTATGGGACCCACATTGGGCGCCAAATTTATTTGAAAAGGGTATTCTTCAATTATAATTGATCAAAATCTAAAATTTATATTTCGCCATAAACAAAGGGGGAGGGGTAGTATAACTTAAATTAAATTATATGACTTCTTTATAACAGTAACCCTTCCATATCCTTTTAGTAAACGCAAAAATGTATGATGAATATTAAAAAGCCTTATTTACCCATGTTCGGAATTCATGATTTTGTATATGTATTTTCTTAAGCAGCACTGCTTATGTTTTTTAATTAATTTATTATTATCTTAACTGAGCAATTATATTTTTTAATTATTTAATTAGTTTCAATAAGGTAGGTAGGTATGATAGTAGTTACAAGAACCCACGCACAGCACAGAAAAATTATTTAAAAATAAAAAAATAAAACAAAAACTAAAAACAAATTAAATTAAAGAAGGCGGGGTGGGCGGTGTCAGTGTCGGGCTCTCTCCAGAAACAAACCAACTCCAATTGACTGACTATTGACAACCACTTCGACAACGACAATGACGACGACAACGACGACGATGATAGAAGGACGAAAACTAAAACCAAAACGACTACGACTACGACGACGAACGATGTCACAGGAACAGAAACAGAAAGAAAATCGTGTCACAGCTCAAACACACGCATTTCGTGTTTTTGTTCTTGAATCAAGAAAAATTCCGAAAAAAATAATAAATACTTGAACTTTTATTGCTTATTGCTTTTTTTCCAATTGAATTGTATTTCGTATTTATTTTAAAACAAAAGTGCAGTCTGTGAGGTGTGTTATAATTCTGGTTCCAGCATTAATCACAGTCACAGCAGGGTTTAACTTTGCATAATGACAGCAGGATGATGAGAAGAAAATCTAGAGCACACAATTGTCCAAAAAAACACACAAAAGACAAGAAAAGAAAAATAAAACACCAAAATTTCACAAGCAAAATGCTTTAAAAGATTATAAATTATTTTCTATTTACAATTTGAATGTGGTTGGTTTGAATATTTGCAATTTATTTAACAATTTTCTACTCGTAAATTAACAAATAAAAACGAAGAGAAAGACCGAAATATGTGAGAAGAAAAAATCTTTGATTCACTTCACATTCACGGAATGACACACGACGACGACGACGACGAAGACGAAAACGACAACGACAAGGGGATATATTTTTTCTTTCGTTCTTCTTGTTGTTTTTGGTGTTTTTTGACTTTTTTAATGCAAGTTCAAGTTTGATTTTTGAAGAATAGTTTTTGGTTTTCGATGGCGGAATGTATACGGATTCGAATGGTTGGTTTTATTAATGATTAATTAGGATAAAAATATCCAAATAAATTGAAAGAAAATCACATAAAATCACACGAAATGACGGATGGTTGGACCGAACACTCTTCTTCTTGTGACGATGACATTTTTCGTGTGTAGTGTGGATTGTGGAAAATGTGTTGTTGTTGTTGTTGCTTTTAATGTTGTTGAAATTGAAGTTGTTCGTTGCTGCTGATGAAGGGAAATTTTGGGCTGCTTGTGCACTAAACACGGTGGGATTATTTTTTCGTATTGAATGGTTATGATGATTTAGGTGGAGTTTTCACTTTTTAAATGTTTGTTTTAAAAGGAATATATCATTTAATAAAAAGTTTAGTGGAAGTATTAATATTTAATATTTGACATTCGTTATGAATTGACTGGACTTTTGTAAAATAAATGCTTGTTAATGAAAAGAAAGCAACTAAAGTGAAAAAGAAAATAAGATGGTAGATTAAGTCCAAAATCCTACAAATTTCTTTTTTCCATCAGCATTTTTATGGATTTAACTCTTATTTATTTAGGCATTTCTTATCAGGACTTTTGGTTTACATTCATTTCAAGGAATGAAATAAAGAAATGATTGCTTGCACAAAAAAATAAACTACTTTCGTAAAATATAACAACTGTCACCGAATGACGTAACATAACATACATAATTACCATTCCATTTTTGCTGTTGAAATAGGGTTAGGGTATAGTGTAAGTGAAAAACATTCTAAGATTAGTCTTTAATATATATTGTCGTTGCGGTGCAAAACGAAACTAATATAGTTGCTTAGGATTGTGCATACATCTAATGTTTTTGAGAACACGGTCACTTAAAATCTTTACTGAAAGATTCTTATTTTAAATTAAGCTACCAAACATTTATTTTTTCTTTAACATTTTATAAAAGTGTAG
Source organism: Eupeodes corollae (assembly GCF_945859685.1). NCBI lineage: Eukaryota > Metazoa > Arthropoda > Insecta > Diptera > Syrphidae > Eupeodes > Eupeodes corollae. The sequence continues at coordinate 7,566,504 of NC_079148.1, read as the reverse complement.
AAAAAAGACTATCTTCATACTTTCTGAATAGAACCTACACTGAATTAAAAATTTCACTTACATAAGTCGAAAAGGGAAACTTTTGAAGCTCAGTTGCATTATTTGCATGCTTTCTTTTAGGAAAAATTGGTAAGCGGAAAAAATAATATAAAAATAGTTCAAATGCAAAATTATTGCTTTCCAAAAAAACCTTCCAAATTTTTGTAAATAAATTTGCCTAGTTTTTTATTTTTTCTTTCAAAAAGTTGATTTTATTCACTCTTCAGAAATCGTTAAAGTATAAGTAGGAGATATAGCTTTTTTTATCTGCATGAGAAATTTAAAAGGTTGTAGTCTTTGACAGTTGTAAACGTCATACTATGATGACATTTAAATAAGAAATCAATAGTATTATAATGGGGCATTTGTTTCTAACGTTGACTATAACCACAATGTGCCGTTGAAAATTTTGTGTACAAAAGGTGATTTAAAAAAAGCTGCACATTCTAATGCCGTCGTAGCCACTAGGTGCCTCCACCATATAATCTCGCGATAGTAGTATTATAGTTGTACCCATGGCATGATGGTTAGCGCGTTGGATTGTCATACGAGAGGTCTTAGTTTCGATCCCTGCCTGTGCCACCTAAAGTTTCATTTACTGGTACTGCCTCTTTCAAAAAATTGACAAATTCTCCAAGAGTAATTCTTGGCATGAAAAAGTGCTTACTCAAATCAGCCGTTCGGATTCTCCATATAAACTGTAGGTCCCCTCCATCCCTGCAATTACTCGTACACAGGAATGGTTGAGAGACTGTTGGGCCACAATTTATTTATTATTATTTAGTAGTACTTTATTTATTTATTAGTAGTACTATAAGGTTTGTCATTTCATTATCATTCTTTTAAAGCCACACCAACGCTCTAAAGAAACAAAAACTGTTTGTAAAGTTTATTGAATATTAATTCAATTTTACAGTGTTTAGTGATGAAGCTCGTTTTTAGTAAAATTGCTTCATCGCTAAGGAAAATTCCCACTAATGAAGTGAAGAAAATGTTCAAATCACCATAATATAATTTCAAATTAACTTTTTGGTGATCCCTGAATACTTTTATAAGAACATGTTACGCCATTGGCCTTATGTCCACAAATCAGCAGCTATTGAAGCCAATATTCAAGCGACTATTAACATCATGTGCAACGAAATTATATACCAGATTAAAAAAAACACTACCCATATAACTTAAGGGGTGTGAGAAAGTTTGTTTATAAAAACATAACATTTTAAAGTAAGAGCCATTTTAAAGCAGATTTTAAAATAAGAAAGCATTCCCAATGGTATAATTATAATAAACTCTGGATACTGGAATATCAACTCCAGACAAAAAGGCAGTTTTATGTTTTCTAAAAACTATCAAAGACCACAAAACAATGATTAGTTTGAGTTATTCTTAGCAACCTTTGATTTTCGATTTAAGTAAAGAAAAGTTAAGACAAACTGATAAACATAGGCCTTTTATTGAGTCTACTAACACTGGTTGTCGATGTCAAAATATCTATTAAATTTGTAGTGCATTAATTTCACATATAGATGACCCAACAAGCGCTTTGAAAACTTAAGATAACACACAAATTTCTTATCAGAATTCAAAGTATTACACTGAAGATATATGGACAGGTGATTTTACTTCAATCCAAATAGAATATAAAAATAAATACATAATACAAATTATTCTAATTAGCCCACTTAACAAACCTTCTATTGTTTTCGGGTGGTAAAACACTCCAGTCTTGCTCGTAATAGGGATACATTTTGGTATTTAAATTTATTTGGTATCTTTTAAAACTTCACTTCTGAAACACACACAACAAAAATCCCTTAAATATTATAAATTTAAAAACATGGTTTAATATTTTTCTTGGTTATCTTCTTCTTAAGAACGAAACTATAATCCTTTATTTTAACTTTATTCAATACGCACACCATACACGCGAACAAATAACGACTAGTTGGTATGTTATCATATTACTTTTAGCCAAGGCGTTGCTCACAGTTCATACATAAACTTATTCCCCAATCAAAAATGTAGAAGTAGATACTCATTATCAGGTGAAAGTAAATTAATTTACTGATAAGAACAGGTATATCGCTTGTAGCAGCAAGCAAAGCAATGTTATTTCTAAAAGAAAGACACAATAAAGAACTTGGCTTGTCTGTGCATTTAAGTGGATACAAAAACAAAAACGAAAGAGGTTTTGTAAATAATAATGTTAGGTATTTTTTTTTAATTGTTTTGTTTCAATTCAACCTTATAAAATAAAGATTAGAGACACAAAGAAGTTACACCTTGTGGATTATTTACATGCATTAAACTACATTTTAAAGTTTACGTGTGGAATAGGTTTTTTTTTAATATATATTAATAGGAAGAGAAGATCGAGGGAGTAGTGAGATTCAGTCGTTTTCCATAGGTGGTCGAACGATTGAGTTCCTCTTCACAGCTTCGACAAGCCATTGAATGCCTTCGTCAACACCTTCCCTGAAATTCATAGTGTCTTCAGTTTGTTATCAAAATTTTAAGTAAACAATTTGTTTTTTTACCCCGTAAGAGCGGACACGGGCATAATCAGACAATCTCTCCTCCCAATATGTTCGCCAGCTTGCTGGAACACAGGTTTTATTTCTCTTACGCCCATGACATCAGGAAGATCCTGTTTATTGGCCAAAACAAGTAATGGTACTCCTGACAAATGGTCATTCTTTATCATAGTATCTAAAAGGAATAAGTTTTTGTTTATTCAACAAGTTAAGGTTATACTTTCAGAAAAAATCAAACCAAAAATCAATTTCGATTCTTCCATCCTGTCACGGTCATTGGAGTCTATGACATAAATTACACCATGGCACTCTTCATAGTACTTATCCCATAACGATTGTAATTCTGTTTGTCCACCTAAATCCCAGAAGTTCAGTCGGATGCCCTGGACATCGACTTGACCAATATTTAGGCCAACAGTCGTAGTTATCTTAGATGGATTCATACCCTTGTAGTTCTTTGTGAACTTGGTTTTGGCTGCTTCCAGATAAGTCTGGGTTTTCAAATTGTTGTTGATATTTTTTAACTAACGAGACATTATTTTGTTATTCCTACTTACCGTCTTTCCTGCATTGTCCAGTCCAAGGATGACAATACAATATTCATCTTTTTGCGTATAATATCTGTATAGCCCCGAAAGTAATGTATACATAATTATGAATTTAACTTGGGTTTAACATGAATTGTTTATTTTTAATATTTTTGATTTCGTAAAATCCTTTATAATTTGCGTGTCGGGTCGGGAGTGAGACTTAAATTATGACAATGACAAGTTGTTTCTTTTTGTGGATTCCAAGTTTTGACAGCAGAAAGTAAATAAGTCCACAAAAAGTGATGCCACTTTACTTTTTTTTGCTTTGTACTATGACCAATTTCATACGAAGCGAGTTTAAGCTTATGTGGTTTTCCATGAGAAAATTCAGATTTCCTTTAAAAATTGATTTCTTTTTTGTTGATGCATTGAAATTATTTATTTTTTTGTTTACTTAGTCTAGGAATTCTGATTGGCTTAATTCAACTACAAAATCAGTTGAAATATCCCTTCCGACTTAGTGTACAAATTTCAGCTACAAAGTTAGTGCATACTTCTTTTGGCATTTCATAATCAGATGCTCTGTAAAGCATTATTCACTTGATTACGAAAAACGAATGAACGAATATTCGTCGATTTTAACATTTCTTTCACATGAGAGTTTTTAATTCGTTGCGAATATGTTTGACAATTGTTTTTTTTTTGTGTTTATCATAATTCTGTTTTGTTTTGAAAACAAACTATTGAGAAAATGCGGTCGAAGCTATATTTGTATACAAACAAATTATTGGTGTCCTTGTTAACTAACAAAACAAGAAAAAGATATCATGTGCATCCATTTAATGCAAATCGGAAAATTGAAGGAGGATATGTTTCCTTAATCAGACTGCTGAAAAAATATCCAGAAAAGTTATTTACATATACATACATAGTCAAACACCATTCACCACCGAAAACAAAACAAGAATAATTCTTTTAGATTAACTACGCACGATTATTTTATTCGTTGCGAGTGTAGATAATGTAGAACGCAAATAAAGTTTGACAGTTCGTATCAACTACCATTTATTCGCGACGAACAGTTCAGTTCTTAAATTCAAATATAAATCACTCATATTATTTCTTATTCCCGATTTTATTTAATTTAGAAACAAAATTACATGTTTAAAGTTCTCTGAACACACGTGTTTCTTATTTTATATATTCTATAAATATGACCAGTGTAACTTCGTGTATGTGTCAACAAGTGGGTTTCAGCTGTCAAATTCCCAGATAAACATTTGTTTATCAATTGTGTTAGTGTTGGTGCAAGGAGGTATGTACATCTGTGGAAAAATCCTGATCTGTAGATTTGAGCTTAAATCAAAAACAATTCATTTATTTTACCTCATGAAATGAAAAAAACAGTAGAAATTTATGTATTGATATATCTGGATCAAAAACAAATTGATTTATTTTACCCATAGAAAACCCCATTGAAACGAATTGACTCAGAGCAAGAGAATAAAATGTAAAAAAAATTCAATATTTTTTATCTCCTAGCAATCAACTTGGTATTTCCTTTCTTCATTTTTTAACCGTTCGAAAAAAGAATTCTTGAGAAATCGGATCGTAAAATTCTGTTCATAGATTCCTGACAGCTAACATGAATACTTTCGTTTACATTTATCAGACTACGGAAATCTCCGAGTTCTTAGAAATATGTATACTATACAATTAAACGAACGTAGATAGTCAATTTAATTTGACTGCTGCTCTCTCTAAGTTTCTGTATAAAAAGGGGGACATTTTTAACTAAACTTCTGTTTCACAATGTAAAAGTAAAGTTCTGAGTAGTTATTCAGTACTTAAATTACTTACCAGTTAAATCCTTCTGTTAGCGAATTGTGCGTTTTACATCCATCCTACTCATACATTTATGTATTGGGTAACTACTTGGTAGATATTTTAACGTTCCAGTTGGAAAGTTTTGACAAATGAAAGCCAAAAATATCAAAAAGTATCATTGAAAATAAAAAGAATAACTTAGTTATATGGACTGAAAAGAAAAGTGCTGGGGACAGCGTGAATCCGCCTTCATCCTTCATCTTTATAGAAGTGTTAATGTTAAAGACGAAATTCATATGAGGGCTCCAAAACTGACAGTCGGAAAAATATCGCTATTATTCGTACGGAGCGGAAACTTATCACATTAGACATGGATTCAAGTCTATCCTTCAAATCTCACTGGCTTAAGGTGAAATAAATGATTTTACTATAAGAAGATAGGATGATGTCCTGCATTTTGAATTTCCAGATATAACTGACGTAAGCTATGATGTCATTAAAAAATGTTGCCTAGCCCCTGACGAGTTCTCCAATTATATATGGCTAGTGACTACTCTCCTTTTGGCCTCAATAGCTCTAACACTATATATTTTGCTAAAACCACTTTTCTGTTCAGGGATCTGCAGATAGTGCACTCATTCTCAGTACATCAGGTGGCCAATCTCAAGACCTTCAATTTGGTATGGCTATTTGAGAGATACAGCAATCCGTTCATCCACAATAGCCCCTACACTGTATCCTTAACTAAAAGCACTTTGCAGTTTCAAGATCTGCAGATAATTCACTTTTTCCCAGTGCCAGTCCGGTGGCCATAGTTAAGACCTCCATTTTTGTGTGGCTATTGGACCTCCATTTTGGTGTGGCTATTGGATACAACCCTTCTTTTGGACACAATAGCCCCTACACTGCATCTTTAACTAAAACCATTTTGAAGTAAAGGAATTTGTACACAATGCACTTTTGCTCGGTGTATCATGTGGCCACTCTCAAGGCCTTCATTTTGGTATAAATTTTGGTTATGTAGATGCAGCCCTCCGTAGTCTGTTTGGCCAAAGTTAGCTCCAACACTCAATCGTTTCTAAAAACACACTTTGCCATTAATACACTGTACTTTTACCTTTGGAATGAAAATGAGGTAAGGCAGTCTTGGTCAAGAATATTTAAGTATAAATAGATTTTTTGTTAATACAGGGTGCGGCAAAACCGACTGACTAGTTTTAATGGGCTATAAATAACGAACAGTAAAACTTGGAGAAAACATTTTTTTTTATTTAAACCAGTATTCAATCCTATTTTTAAAAATTATTTTTGAAAATTATATTTCCAAGATGGACAGCTTTTTAGGTATCAATTTGACTATCAACTTGCACAGATCAAATACGATTATTTTGACTGTCAACAATCAAAAATCACCTTAGCCGATCCCACCCCAGATCTCAAGTCGATATTTGACATTATTTAAGTCATTGTTGTTTGAAAAAAATTGCTAATTTTTGGTAGCTTCTCATTCATCCTTTCGTTAAGCGTCAAGTATCCTTATCACGTATGTATATATATACATATGTATGTACAAGCAAATGATACGCTATGGACATATGAACAGAAAGGAAAGGAACAACACCATTGTTGGATTTGGTCTAAAAGACTTAAACTATTAGTTTTGGAGGAATAAAGGGTTTTGCAAATTACACCCAGATCGGTGGGTGAATTGAAAAATGGCCGCTGAAAGTGCACATTGTATATTATATTAACTATAGTACTCTCATGAAGAGGAACGATCGAAGCGACATCTGAGAGGCGTGGAGATGATTGAATTTGATCCCTTTTTTTATACCCCTCAATAGTTGAGAATGAGGGAAAATTCAACAATAATTAAAGATTAGAAAATAGAGAAGAACATATGCAAATGTAGTAGGAGATCGAGGGAGATAAAAGCAACAACGTTTTGACATTATATGTGTGTATGCATATTATACTTGAAGAGGAAAGTTTTTACGGTTATGCTTTGGCAAGAAATAGAAAAAGTATTTATAAGAGAAACAACAACAACGCAAAAAAAGGTAGTGAATAAATATATTTTGTAATATATTAGTTTTTCAATTCAATAGGGTGTTCGTGATATTTGTCTTTATTTTTGATATGACTCTTAAATCAAAAAAATTATATTTTATCTTTTTTAAACCAAAAATGTAATTTCATGTAATTCCTTTAGTTTGTCCGTTTTATATGTATATGTATATATTTATAAAGGGTGAATTTTTAAAAGTTATATGAAAGTTAAAAACAAACACATACAATTCGAAAAAATGCATGAAATCTTTATTTTAATGGATAGTACGGTCCATATAATTTAATTTTTGAAAATTATTTCATGCAGATGTTGAACTTGACCGCGCCTCAAGGAGCCCATTGCTTGTTCGTTTGTACGACGATTCATGGTGCAACAAAACACGAAACGTGCGTCAGCTGTTTAAACCAGTGTTGCCAACAAGATAACAGGTACAAAATCTCCCTTCACTTCAAAAGGGATTTTTTTTGTTTTCAAAAGGATTTTTTTTTCTTGATTAGCTTTTCGGTAATAATTTTGTTTTCGTCAGTACTTGCAGTTAAACCTCAAACTCAGACGAATTCTTTAGTAAGATCTTATATACTAAAGTCTAATGGGCTATATGTTCTGATAAGATATCCATTTTTGAAAAGTTTTTGTTCCTAAATTCCGAGACATGCTAATTAAAATGCCCGCCGAAAAGAAACTCTTGAAACAAGGTGAAAACTTGGCATACAATGCACTAACAAGTATGTTTGTATTTTTTACAAGAAAAGACCTTAAAAGATTAAAACCGCAAAAAGTTCCATAGAAGCAATTAATGTTATCATAATGATATCTCCACACAAAAAACACTTCCATTCTGTCAAAATCATGATACCTCATATATTAGGCTTATACCTTTCCAATTTACGCATTGACACCTGTAAGGTTAATTTTTCAACCTAGTTATATATTATATTGTAATTATTTATTTGTATGTTTTTATATAAAAATTTAAAATTCAATGAAGTCCACCCTATTTAGCCGTTAAAAACAAAAATCGACCTAGTTTTGAATAAATTTTAATTTTTGATTGTGTTTGTAGTTGATGCGTACAAATAACAAATAATACGCAAGAATAACAACAACAAAATAATTGAATATATTTAAAATCTAAAAATATGTCAACATTTCTTTTTTCAAAAAAATTGAACTTAAAATGAAATGAGAATTATTAATTTCAAAATACCTACAACGTTATATTGTATACATAGCTACAAACATACATATGTATTTGTATATGCCAAATATGGCAATATTTAATTTTTAACAAAAATTGAAAATTTAAAATCTAACGACAATTTTTAAATTCCAATACCTACAACGTTAAAGTTTACATAGCTACAAGCATATGAATGCATATGCATATCTCCTCTACATTCACACGTGAAAGCAAAAAAAATGTAAACAAATATTATTCCTTTTTGGTTTGAAATTGGTATTTGAAGGATTCGTCCACAATAGCCCCTACACTGTAGCCTTAACTAAAAGCACTTTGCAGTTTTAAGATTTGCAGATAATTCACTTTTTCCCATAGTTAAGACCTCCATTTTGGTATGGCTATTGGTTAGATACAACCCTCCGTTTGGACACAATAGCCCCTACACTGTATCTTTAACTAAAACCATTTTGACCATGTTTTCTTGTGCCACCATGATTTTTTAAAACTTCGTTGCACCTACGACCCATGGAATCCACTAACTTGCCAAGAGTGAAGAGGGCTCTGTAGCGTTCTCTTCCGGATTCTATAAATTGGTAATGTTGCCATCACCATGCTTAACGTATCGTAAGCAGCATTTTTGGGGTTTAGTGACTGCTGCATTTAACTCCTTCCTAAGGTCATCCAAAGATGGAAATTGGTTCGGCTTTTATTTCCGTACCAAAAAGGCATCGAGCCTTTTGGAGATAGTCCGCTTTTTGCGGTGCTGCTCCTGTTGTGGTTCAAAATGAATGGCTGTAAATATATTGTTTAGAGCAATTAGGCCTGCGATATCCGCCATTGATTTGATGACCATAAAGTATTAATAATTATTGCAACAAAATCTGCTTAAAAGCGATAGCATTATAAAGTACTGTTTTTGATCGGTCATATACAGTGGGGCACATTTGTAAATATTTACTGCAAAAGTTATAATCTGGCTATTATTTTTTCCATCAAATCTGTACGTGCTTAAATTTTTGTCAATTTGCCAAGTCCCTTATTTAGGGACTTGTCTTGATGATGATATTTAAAGTTAAGCAGAATCTGAAGTTCTCAGGGAACTTAAAGATTTAAAAATTGATTTTACGATTGCGAAGAAATGAATGTTCAAAGAATTGAAAGTACTTACTGCTTTTTTGGCAATATTTAGTTTTCACTTTATTTTCCATACCGTTTTGAGTCCTTTATTAAATCAAATTAAAAAAAACTAGAGCATCGTTTCGTCTCTGAATATGTTTTTCTGTTTTATTGAATTATATTCGAACTCACATAAATTTAAAATAAGATTTTGTTATTATTAATTTCATTTTTAATAGTTTTTTATTGTTGTTTTTGTTTGTTTGTTGTGGTTGCATTATATTCTTAATTAAGAAAATCAAAACATAAACTTGTATTTATATGAGAGAAAAAAATAAAAAATTATATAATTGAAAAAGAGAAATTTAAATTCAAAGTTATTTTATTGATATAAGATATTTTGATTTAAAGCAGATAATAAAAAGAAGAAGAAAACAAAAAAAGAAAACAAATCACAGAATAAAGAGAATAATTTCCATAATATTTTATATTCATAATGTATTATAATATATTATTAGTTATTTGTTTTTTATATTTTTGTTAAATAATATTTATTTAAAGAACAAAACAAAGAAAGAAAGGAACTAGAAAATATACTTATTTAAATTTTGTAGGATTGATTTTTGTTTGTTTATTTATTTAAAAAGATATCAATTTAATTGCGGAATGTTTCGATCGCTGCTCATCATAAGTTTATGTGTGTGTTTGATATTTGCTAAGTTAAAAATTATTTGTATTTAATTAAGCAAATTAACGATTAATTAAGTAATTGTAATTAAAAAATTCATAAAAATCACAATATTTCTTCAATAATATTATAATCATTACATAAGAATTAATAATTTTTTAAAAATATGAACGAAGGAAACAAAGTTTGATTGATATACATATTTTTTAAGGGGGAACCTCACTGCCGTTTAGGACAGCACAGGGCTAACAACTATTTTCAGGGTTTTTTTTTGTTTTAGTATGATTTTGTTTTGTTAATAATTCACTTTCATTGTATTTTGTGTTGTTTGTTTGTTTGTTTTTATTTAAAGATAGGCAATAGCATAATAGTATAGATTTACATTGAATATAATCCAAAATTGATGTCCAGTTATAATCTTTCATCGATTTGAGTTTTTTTGAGTTATGTACTTTACATTTATTTTATATAATAATATATTTTTGTTTTTAAATATCTAAATACATATGTTTATAGATTATTAATTATAGAAACTTAAAAAAATATATCTAAAAAAAAAAGAAAAATTAATTGCCTTCATACATAAGTACAAAAATATTGTATTTAAAAATTAACAAACAATTTTTTGAATGCTCTCTGCCCCTAACAAGAAGATTGGAATATTATGTTTTCTTTTTATGTATGTATGTTTCATAAACTATTTAATTTTCGATTGCTGTATTATTCGTTAATACTATTAATTTGTTTCTTTTTCTAATGAATTAAATAAGAATTATAACAAATTTTTAAATATTTTTCTTTTAACTAAATTTAATTGAAAACAAAAATTAACTACAATTTTATTTAATTTTTATAAATGTTCTTTTTTTTTGTTTTATTTTTTTCGGGCCAATGAATTATTATTTTTAAACATTGGTTAATTTCATGATTTTATTTATGTTTTTTTTTACTTTATGTATTTTTGTATATATATATATATATAATGTGTGTGTGTGTGTTGTAAAAATACAGTTCAACAATATTTATACATATTTTTTTCTTCGTTAAATGTTTTATCATTCTTATGAATTAGATATCTTATTTAATTTTTTTGTATGTAAATATTTATTTGTTTTTTTTTTTTTTGTTAAATTATTATTTATTATTTATTCATTATGGTTGTTGGGTGTTTTTTTTTTTATTTTTACAATAGCATTTAAGTAATATATGATTTAGAACTGTACCCAGTTTGCGTTTGCTGCCGATGACTGCTGATCTTGTGCTTGGTTGTTGGCTCTGGAAAATATTAAAGAATAATTTATTGGCATTGACTTTTTTGCTGTTTTTTTTTATAATAAAAACAAATAGAACTTTAAATGGAATTCGGCACATAGAAATACATTTTGCTAGATTTTCTAGAGCAGAGGTTCTACAACTTCAAGGATCAGTAAGATTTTGTAACACACAGCTCTGTTAACTTAGTGATTCTATATTTTTAACTTCCCATAGCAACTTATTGTACTGGGTTCAATTTGTTGAATTGAAAATATTGACATTTCTCGACGTTTCAAGGTCCTAGAGTCGAAATAAAAGATTTTTGGAAAGATGTCTGTGCCTGCGTGTGTTCGTTCGTTCGTACGTCCGTACGTTCGCTACGTTTTTTCGTCGTCCATAGCTCAAGAACCAGAAGAGATATCCACTTCAAATACATTTTGTTATACAGATAATAGTGTAGAAAGATGCAGAAAGGGCTCTCAAGAAAATGTCGTTAACCCTTAATATCTGACAAACAAATAACGCTAGAGACTTGAATTAAATTTTATATTATACAGTGGCGGTCAAAATAATAACAGTGTAATAGGCAAGAACCTCTAATTTTCCATAAAACAATAACACAGCCACTTTTTCGTTACTCTACTGTATTTTCGTACTCGGAGTAATTATGTTTACAGGTGTACGTGCAAGTGATAATTTAAGGCTAAATTCTCATTGCTTTGTTTAAATGGCGCTTTGTGTACTGTGATTTATTATTTTAGGCGAGCAAAATAATTTAAATTTTTATTTCAAAACTGATAAAAAGTTAGTCCTGTTATTCTATTTTATATTTCCAATAAACTTCATTTCAACTTCTTGACGCTATTGCTGGTTCAGGTCTTAATGTTATCAATAAATACCCAACTAGATACGCTCCAAATTGTTCCCCAAGCCTACTTGACCTCATTATTGTATCTGAACCAACAAACATTATTCTCAATGATCAATTATGTTTTGATGGAATATCAGACCACGACTTCTCTCATTCCCAAGTTCCTTCTACATTTACTTTTAGAAATTTTAAAGTTTTTTTTACAAAAAACAATACTAAAACTTGGTAAAAACTTACTTTGACTCTAATATCTTTTTTAAATTTAAAGGTATTGGTGTCAAACTTTTAGAAATTCAGTTAAAATTTTATAAAAATCCGACAGTCAGTTTTTCTCATAAAAATTAAAATCTACAAAAAAAAATAGTACGCAATCTCGTGAATAAATGAAGGTATTGACTTCAAAATGATTTCATTCTGTTATAAATTTTCTTAGAAACATATCTGTATCTGTTTATAAAAGAATTAAAAACTTTCAAAAAATGCTACTAAAATTGGTCAAAATTGGTTTTCGGCTAAAAAATCTCGTTAAAAAAAGATTTCGAAATTAAACTATTTCATCATATGCAAAATATTGTTGGTTTTAAAGCCCTCGATCTAGAAGCTTTTTATATTGATGCCAGCAGCGTGGCCTGGAGTGATTGTTACAATTTAGTGCATGTAGATAACAAACTAAACTTCATTTACAACCATGTGAAGAGATTGTTCGAAACGCATGTTCCTCTAAAAACGGTAAGAATTCAAAACGAGAAATGTCCATGGTACAACTTTGAAGTAAAGAATGCGATTAAAAGTCGCAGAAAATACTACCTCAAGTGGCGGCTTTCTCCAAATCCTACAACTTGGTGACAATACTGCTACTTTCGTAATCAAGCAACTCTCATTACCCGTTGCGCCAAAAGTAACTTTTTCGCCTCGAAACTCAAAACAAATCTTTCTTCTAAACGGCTCTGGAAAAATCTTCGTGACATTGGTATTGGTAAAAAGCCAATTTATAAGTGTGAACTTGATCCTAATGACCTAAACAATCAGTTTACTCAAACAAATCAATTAGCTACTAGCTTTGAGCCCAAGGCTGGCTTACTTTATGATGGAGTTAACGATTTTTACTTTGAGACGGTAACTGAAGGCGAAATTATACGAACTTTTAAATCCTTAAGGTCCGAAGCTATAGGCGAAGACGGTATTCCGCTAAGATTTTTGAAACTTGTCCTACCCTGCTTGATTAACGCTCTCACTCATGTTTTTAATCACTGTATTGTCACTTCTACGTTTCCTATTGCGTGGAAAGCAGCCAGGATAACTCCTGTTCCGAAAAAGCCCACACCTTCCGAACTCGCCGACTACCGGCCAGTAAGCATTTTACCTTGCATGTCCAAAGTTCTCGAAAAAATCCTTACTAAACAAATTATTGACCATTTTACGTCCAAAAGATTGCTGTCTCCATACCAATCTGGATTTAGAGCTAACCATTCCTGCTCTACAGCAATGGTAAAGATGTTAGAGGATATAAGACTCGAATACGATAAAGACAATATCTCAGTACTGTGCCTATTGGACTTCTCGAAGGCTTTTGACAAAGTTGATCATCGAGTTCTTTGTCAAAAACTTGAGCACTACTTTGGTTTTTCGAATTCAGCTGTTCGTCTCATTGGTAGTTATTTGTGTAACAGAACTCAGCGTGTATGTGTTGGAAACAATTTTTCAGCACATACGTACTTGAAGTTGGGCGTGCCACAAGGCTCTATTCTGGGGCCAATTTTGTTTTGTGCCTTTATCAACGATTTGCCTTCGCCATAACCTTTGAAGGAAAAGCAGAAACGAGGGGACGGAAACAATCTCTTACACCATCTTATAAAAAACGTGTTGTTCGCTTTTCAAGGAATAATCCCGCAGCAGCAGCTACAGAGATTGCAGACGAGCTTGAGGTTCCGTGCGGTTGGCATACGGTGAGGAGAATACTAAGGGAGCAAAACCTAAATGCAGTCCAAGAAAGGTTTCACTTTTAAAGAAGAACCATATAGTTAAAAGCATGAAGTTTGCGCGCGAGCATTTAGGATGGGCTCCTCAAAAGTGGCGAAACATTCTCTGGACCGATGAGTATAAGGTAGTTCTCTATGGTGGTAAAGGATCTCGACAGTTTGTGAGAACACTTCCGAACATGGAATATAACTCCAGATACACCACAAAAACAATTAAGCATGGGGGATCCAGTATACCATATGCCGAATACGAAATGCCGCTCAAATGGGTCTGCCAGCAAGATAACGACCCAAAGCATACCAGCAAAGCAGCCAGGCAATTATTCCAAGATAATATATGATTCAGGTCATGGAGTGGCCTGCATAGTCTCCTAACCTCAATCCCATCGAAAATCTTTGGGCAGATATTAAAAAAGAATTATTCAAGGCAAAACCAAAAACTAACAGAGTTATGGAGCGTTACTGAGCAGGCTTCGCAATCAAGTCAGGGGCTTATGGAGGCAATGAAACGTCGCTGTGAAGCAGTTGTAAAAAATAATGGTCATGCGACCAAATACTAGCTTTTATTAAATAAAATACCTTTGAAAAGAACTTTTTGTGCACTTGTTTTATTTTAATTTAATAGAAAAGGAAAATCACTGCTACTATTTTGAGATTTATTTAATTTTTGGATTACTGCTTAGGTAATTAGCAATAAATTAAATTCCATTCTTACGAAAAATTAAATTTTAATGAATATTAAGGAGTTTTACTTAAAAACATTTCCAACACCAACGTTTTTTTGTATGCTTTAAGTTTTATTTAAAATAATTTTCCATGCACTGCTATTATTGTAACATTATACTAAACAAGTACATTTTTGGAAAAAATAAAATTTATAAATTAAAAAAAAAACTAAAAATGATTTTATCTCCAAAACAATTTTGTGCAACGAAGAATAATGTTTTTAACATCTGGTAAAATTTTGAGAAAAATCAAATTGATAGTTTTTTGGTAAAAATTGAATTTCTACTTAAATATCTTTTCAAAACTTTGAGATTATGGCTTCCAAATTTTGTTTCTTTATTTTATAAGAAATATTGTTTTCAACATTTGGTAAAATTTTGAGAAAAATCGAATTGAAAAATTAATAAAAGTTGGTTAAAATTGATTTTCGACTCAAATATCTTTTCAAAAATTTGAGATATTGGATTTAAACAACTTTTATCTTTTAAAAAATATTGTTGTCAACATTTAGTAAAATTTTGAGAAAAATCGAATTGACATTTTTTTTACAAAAAACAATACTAAAACTTGGTAAAAATTTACTTTTGACTCTAATATCTTTTTTAAATTTAAAGGTATTGGTGTCAAACTTTTAGAAATGTATCTTATAGAAAATGTTGTTTTCGACATTCAGTTAAAATTTTATAAAAATCCGACAGTCAGTTTTTCTCATAAAAATTACAATCTACAAAAAAAAATAGTACGCAATCTCGTGAATAAATGAAGGTATTGACTTTAAAATGATTTCATTCTGTTATAAATTTTCTTAGAAACATCTGTATCTGTTTATAAAAGAATTAAAAACTTTCAAAAAATGCTACTAAAATTGGTCAAAATTGGTTTGCGGCTAAAAAATCTCGTTAAAAAAAAGATTTTGAAATTAAACAATTTCATCATATGCAAAACATAGTTGGTAATTTTACACGAACACTTACAAACCTTTTTAAGCAAGACAATTCGACAGACGGGATAGGAAGTTATCAGTGTGGGTCGCATCTCTTCCTCTTTTTTTTTTTATTAAATTTTCAAAGTGATATCTCAAAATGTATTTGAGTTTAATACGTGGATTGTACTAAGTGCACTTAGTAGCTAGGTATTCAATATTTAGTCTACAACCATGGCAATATTATTAGTCGTACAGTAGTTTTTATGCACAATCTCAATTTCCAGTTGAATATTGTTATGTACTTGTTTACAGAAATATAACAAATTCATCGATAATAACTTCTTAATAATCAAGGTTCGAATATCAGTGACGGTAGAAAACTTTTTTAATTAATATGAATGAACCAAAAACCACAAATAAAGGAACATGATGATTGCTTGGCATCCGTAAAAATATATGTACATATGAAATTCCAGTCTTGTGGTAGCACGATCAAGTTGTTATTGTAATATTTAAACTCTTAATTATTAAAACAATGTGTTTTCATAAACGTCTGCCTAACTTAGACATGGTATTAGACATGTTCATAAAGTCAGATTTGCGATGGAACAAATGCAGATGAATTGCAGAAGATTTGTTCATAATTCTCATAAAGGACATGACAGCTAATTGGAAACGAAAATAACTGGCAGCCATTTCAGGAAACAGTCTATTAGACTTCATAAAAGCCTCTAAATGGCCAGAGCAACACTTCAGGGAATCACAATAGATCTATGTTAAACTAAGTGTCAATCGCCAGCCACACATAATCTAACCTCTGCCATTATATTATGAAAGAAAAAAACTTGAAGCTTCATGCATCTTAGAATTGAATTTTCTGTTTCATATAAAAACAGATTAGATTTATGATTTATGCTTAAATATTATACATCAATTATGAGCAGCATAGTCGATTTTACTAAAATTTAGTTGATTGAATCTGGACTGGAACTTTCTCCACAACCAATCATAACGCGATGGGGGACATGGCTCGAAGAGGTGAACTACTGAGCCAAGCATTTTGAAAAGATTGTTCGGGTTTTTGATACTTTTGACAACGAGGAAGCCGCATCAGTTATGATTTGTAAAGATCTTCTTAAAAAAAAAAAAAACAGAATTGAAAGCCGAATACATTTTTTTGGCATCAAGGTATGGGTTTCTAGTAACATCAATTTCAAAACTTGAATCACGTCGTTTATCGATCAATTCCAGCACACAAAATAAAAGTCATGCGGTGAAGACGATCTACAGCAATAACAGCAAGGCTGGAAATCAGTGAAGAAAAAAATAGAAAATGTAATGGAAAAAATGCTGGCTAAAAGTAATTGCAATGGCTTTGTCAGGAGAGAAATTAATAGAAGTTGAAGACTATACAATTGCTGAAGTTTTAGCATTCAAATACGATCTGATCACTTCTGTTCACGTTGAACGGAGCTTTTCCATGTATAAAAGTGTTTTTCGATAAAACAGACAAGGCTTCCTTTTCAAAAATTTGCGTGAAATGTTAGTTATTTACAAACATTTGCAATACAATTTCTTATTGATCGCTGACATTAAAAAATTTCTTTTATTCGAAAATAAATTTGGTTTGTTAACTTTTAATACCACTAAACAAATTTGTTGGATGTTTTATTCATCTCCAAAAGGTTGGAGTGAAGAAGAAAAGTTTTGAATTTTCTTTTTTGATTGGTATATAATTTCCTAATGCAAATAACACTTCTTATAAACATCTTTTACATTTTTTGAGCATATTTCGAGAGGATATATTTGATTTTTTAAAGGGTATATTATAAGCGCTTAAAA
This sequence comes from Eupeodes corollae, assembly GCF_945859685.1. Lineage (NCBI taxonomy): Eukaryota > Metazoa > Arthropoda > Insecta > Diptera > Syrphidae > Eupeodes > Eupeodes corollae. The sequence goes on along the minus strand of NC_079148.1, from coordinate 7,548,919 downwards.
CTAGTCTTTTAGGACATATTTTTGGTTGCCCTAATTATGATAAAAGACGTTTTGAGTGGGTAGATTGTTAAGATAAATAACATATGGCGCAGTGCTGCGATGGTGTTATACGATAACGTTGGAAATTTGCATTTTGACAGGTGTCTATTTCGCAAAGGTAAATTCAAAGGAGATAATTACTTATTTCTCAAATTGCGATAATTTCAACTGATCTTCGAATTTAAGATTATTTTACCCGACTGATAAGCTTTTGGTACAAAAATCCATTAGTCTTTGTTTGTTCTTAAATAAATGACATTGAAATTTGAACTATATATATTTTATTATCGTTTTGCAGTTTTTCTGAATTGTTGTCTCTACTACAAACCCACATGTCAAACTTAAAACAGCTCAATTTTATTTTTCTCTTCTGCTTATCACTAGCGGGTATTTGCATCGCGTTTTCTACCACTATTGCTCAACTTAAAGCATAATGGATCAACTTGAGAATTTATTACAACTCTTTAGTTCAAAAGCAAGTTGTATTTGTATCTTTGTATTCACTAATTCGTTTTTTAACTTCCCATTTGAAAATCTTAGGTTGGATCTTCGAATTATAAAATATCCCTAGGATTTTTTAAAAACAAAACAAAGAACAGTAATTCTCAAAATTGAATTTGACTACAAAGAAAATACCGTGTCCAAAAAGCCCGGAGGTTAAATTTAATCGAGGGATTATGAATTTTTGTAGGCAATAAGCGGTTCAACAAAGCCCTAGACGTACAAACAGACTAATTAAAAATTGAAATGAGAGAGAGTTTAAAAAAACAATATGCGCCTAATCGTATCGTCACTTAGCGACTTTACATTTTTTGATTCGTCTTAGATTTTTATTAGTGCACGTTCGCCTACTCATTTTTGGACTCCCACTTTTATGTTCTTTTGAAAGGGCAACTTTATTTCAACTTTTTTTTTACCCTTCTATATTTCCGCTGATCCTCCAACCTTTGAAAGTCCAATGATTTTTAATTATCTATCCTTAAACATTTATCCCAATTAGATATATAATTCACAGCCTAAACTTTCTCAGCTAGTGCTGTTTATTGCTTATATTAAAATGTAAATTTATTTTGTATTTAAATAAATAACAATAATAATACCCTTATTTACAGCATTTTGCGTTTCCGAAACGTCGAATGTTTAAATCGCTATTCGTTAAATAACTATACCCCAAATATCCAAGAAGGAATCATTATTTTCATCTCAATTTCTAAGTTTGCTTCAACTTTATTTTTTTTTCAGGAGTTAAGATCTAAAGTTGGTTAAATCGAGAGTAGGAAATCGTAATGATATTGATGCGAGAAAAACAAAATCACAAGTTAAAAATAAAAATACTCTAGTTATGTTCAACTCCGACTGAAAAAAATGGCGTTTTTTTAAATTCTTTGGAGTATTTGACAGATACGTGTGTTTCAACTTTAGATTTGTATTTGTTCTATGCGGCTGTTGAAAAGCATACATAAAACATATCACGTCAAAAAAAAAAAATAATTTGCAAACATTGGATTAATATTCCCCAGAGCAGGATGTCTGCCTTGTTGCAAATGCTCCCCAATGTGGTTATACTGCCGAAAATAAAATTAACGGCGCAACGAAGCGCTTTAAGGACAAGGTGTTGGTCAATCATGGTCGTCAAATTTTACATTGTTTTCTTTAAATCAAAAATAATTCTTATTCTTCTTTATCTTCGCCTTTTATTTTATGAGAAACAAAAAAAAGAGGAATACAAATTTAAATTTGAGAAAAAACTTTCAAGATCGTGCTTTTAACTTCTGCTTTTTAAGTAAGTTGAGAAAACCTGAAGTTGACCAACTCGAGAGTTGAAAATCAAAAGTTGAAACCGTGAAACACTGAAGAAAAATAAATACACAAGATGAGAATAAAGATCTCCAAGTTGAGTTCAACTTGTGGTGAAGAAAATGGCTCTCGGCCAATTTGTTGCAAAATTTGAATGCAATTGTTTTTAAAGCAGATATGTTTGCATTAAATGTAAATTTTTAGTAACAGCAAAAGTTCTATTGATTGTTTTTGGATATCGATTCCGAAAAATAAATTTTATAATAAATATTTTGTCTTCTTAAACGAAAGACGGGAAAAAATAATAATCCTTACCCAGCAGAAGCGTAATCACCCCATTCGGTGCCAGTTTGAGGTTTATGTGCTGGTGAAGCAGCGGGGCTCTGTCGAACGCTGCCACCACCTCCGGATGGTGGTGGAGCGATTTTACCCACTCCACCAGGCGGAGGAGGCAAGATTCCGGTACCGCTTTTCGTTTTAGACGTCCGAGATGGTCCATCCGAGCCATCTTTTTTCTATAAAACAGAAATCAAATTCAATCAAATTTTGAAGCTTCTTCACACACAATGTGTACGTTACAGTTATTCTCATATTAATTTTAATCGTTTCGCCCTCCTTGAAACCAAGATCCAACTCCTGCTTGGGTTCGGTTTTCTCTTTTTCTATTTGCTCCTGGTTCTTAACCCACTTAAAGTGATCCTGTAGCGCCACATTGAGATCAAACGAATCAGAACGATCGCCAAAACCGAGCCCAAGAAATGCCGATCGACCTGTAGAAGATCCTGCAATCAAATAGTCACACTCTTATAAAAGGCCATTGTTTTCCAAGCATACCATTATCGTCTTGCACCCGAATCACAAAATATCTCGAGCTGTCCGATACAGCTTCGATAGCAACACCAGGATATGTATCAATGGGACAATTGGCAAACAGCGCACCAGACGTCTTGTCCTCTAATTTAAGATTGACTGTGGTGCCCTTGGCCACCAAACGCATACGTCCCGTCCACGTTGGTTCACCGAGATTCCAGTCAGCAGCTCTGTAAAGTGCATTGTTGGCAACAAAAAAGGGGCAGTCAATTGAGTTGAGTTATAAATTCTTTTATTGATAACGAATCTTTCTTTTAACTCGCTTAACGATTTTAAGATGGAATAAGTAAAAACAAAACATGTACGAAAATAATTCTATAATTATTTTTGGCATAATTATGTAGTTTTATTTTCGTTTAAACAAAAGGATTTAAGTTTTATTTATTTCTGTGAATCATCAACGTAATTTTACAAAAAGCTACAAAAAGAAAAGAAATCAAATCTTTCTTTCACCTGTATCCTCTGTTGCTGGCCCTTGGGGGAATTTTGTAGATGAATACTTCGGGCTTAACAATTAACACGCTTTCGTATTCCATGTTTTATTTAATTTGCTTATTTAGTGAGTGGCAATTTAATGATTAAATTTGTGTTAAAAGGATAATTTTGTTAATATAATTTGCTTGCAGTAACTTTGGGTTTTCTCTGTGGTGGGGAATCAATTTTTATTTCGTGTTTCCTTTTTGTTCTACGTTTTGACAGTTTTTTTCTTTGAAATGTCTTCTTTGGTTGACATTTCTTAACCACAAGAAATGTTATGGACACGATGACACTTAAACTTAGCGAAAATCAAAATTAAGCGAAATATGAGAAAGGTTGATTGCTTTTTCTTTTTATTAAGGAATTACCAACTACTTGAGACTTGTCAGATAAATCGGATTTGTAATTTTTGATAAATGACATTTAAAATCATCCAATTTTATCAATGTAAGGTGACAGTTAAGGATAATAGCTAAAACTAAGGTAAAATTCCTGCTTTTAAAAAACTGCAACATTTTGGTAGCTGCCAAGGTTTATGAATTTTTAAAAACAAGACAGTGTAGGTATATTATCACAAGATAGCCAATTTCGTACTTTTATTCCGATATATTATTGGAAACATTGGACAATTTTACTATGACAATTATTATATTTGTGATTATAATTGGAAATTGTTTAATCAAATTGCATCGTCTTATGTCAATCCTTCTGTTTTTCCTTTTTTCAATAGATGTTTTCACCAGATGTAGTAAGTGTGGCATGACGATTAGTGCGTTTAACGATCATGCTAAAGGCCTTAGGTTCAATCTCTGCCTGTGCCATCTAAGGTTTTTTTTTCACGGGTACTGCCTCTTGCGAGGAATTACCAATTCCCCCAAGAATAATTAATGTAATGAAAAGCGCTTTCTCAAATTACGTGATTGGATTCGTCTAAAAACTAGAGGTCGCCTCCATCCCTGACAACGTTACTAGCACACCGGAAGGGTTGAGAGTTGTACTTCATTAGGCTCTAGTAATCAACGGACAATAGCGCAATATTGTATTTTATTTTTACACGAAAAATTGAATGTCGACTAAGTTTGTCAATTTTTTTTAAATCAAAATCGGATTATGATGCGTCTATGGTGGAAGGCACTTTAATGTGTGGTAAACAGAAAATGTGTATTACGCCTTATGTACACATAAAATCTATGTTTTGGAAGCACTTAATACAACAGAATTGAATAATTTTCATGTTCAGATTTGAAAGTAAATAAACCGCAATTTGCCACTTTAAAATTTAACTCTAAAAAAGGTAAGTTAATTTTCATTCTACAAAATGATTACTTTAATATATTTTGCGTTTATTAGGAACAAGTATTAATTTATTAGAAATAGAAATGAAACATATTTAAAATTTGTTTAGGTTACAAAATTAAATATTTAGGTGCTCATGGTTCACAAAGATTATCTTCAATTTATTTAAAATCAAAAGCTTGTGCTGATTGCTGCGGATACGCTTTGATTTCCTGAACCTGGTGAAGTCTAAAATACACACTCAAAATACTTTTCCGCATCAAGGGCTCCATTTTGTCCCCGACTACCTACCTAATTTTTATGAATGATCTGTTCGTCCCTTCCTTGCGTTTTTTTATATTCGGTTCCAGACTCACGTCTCCCTCCTGTTTGAAGGTGCAACAAAATATGATGAACTTATTAAATTTTGATCTTAGCAAAGCATTTTAGTTAGAATGGGGAATTAGAAACGGCATGGAATTTAGTCCACAATGTTGTTTTGTATCATTGGACCTACTCCATTACCACTATTTATGGTTGGACCCCCCAATCGAATATTGTGGAAAGATCACATAACTTTTGGGGTTGTACACCAGAAACTTAAAATACAACACCCGAAAGCTAATTTAGGTAGTTTTTTTATAGTCGAAATTGGTAAACATAGGGTTATACAGTTTATCGCCTTGATATGGAATTGTACAAAAACATAAGTGCTAGATGCATACTTTTATCTTTCCTCTCCACATGTTACATCATTTGGCCTCACCCTTTTACCGTTATTTTAACGAAATATACTCTGATGGAAAATTTAGGTGCTCAAACTAATAGGAATAACCATCATTTTACCCTTGAGTCGAACTTCGTTCGTACTATGACGTACAGAGATTCCATGCTCAGCTCTACAGCGCAAATGTGGAATATGCCTTACCCACCACGCAATATTTTTCCCTATCATTGTGATCTTCAAGAATTCAAAATTAATATACATAAACACCTTCCTAACGACTCCCATATTTCTTAATGCTCACTCTATGTCTCAGATGTTTAACTCAAAAGCGAGTAATAAACCGATTGTACCCTTTTTTGTACCTTGACAAAGCTCAAAAGGAGTTTTAAAATTTGCCCATAGGTAGTAGGTACTTAATGACGATGAGTAGTATTATTTAAAAAGAATCCTAAAAAAATGTCTTGTTTTTGATTTTGCCGTTTCCATAAACAATATCTTATATTACCAATAATCTTTTCTTTAATTTTTTAGTTCAAGTAAGAACTTACTGAGTTATTATTATCTGTGTAACTTTTTACCCCATGACTTGTAATAAAATCACGGTTGTATCAAAAATACGTTTGTTGATTTGTTCTCTTAAAATAATATATTCTCAATAACTTTGATATAGTAAAATAAATTTGAAGCTAACGACACATTTGAAATAATTCAACGAACTTATAAAAGTATTCACTTACAAGGAACATATCGTCGTCGTTCTATTAAAACTCCATTTTTTGTGTTTCGAGATATTTGCATTAAAAGTTTGAAATCAACATGCAAATTAATAGATTTTAGGAATTTTAATTCTTTATAATTTAAAAATGGTGCATCGTAAAGCTTAGAGAGTTTTGAAAAAATATAAATTTTGTCATTTGCATGAACTTAGTGTATTTATTTCATTTTTGCGGAAAATTTACTTAGGGAGTTTTCAAAGAACGACGACGATATGTTGTGGCGCAACAATCCATTGGGAACTAAGGCCTAGTGACTTACAACTCTTAACCATTCTTTTGTGCGAGTAAAGTTGTCAGGGATGGAACGTATGCCTAAATCTAATATCTACCAAACCATTCCCAAAATTTGAAATGAAAGTGTACCTAAATGCTTTAAATAATCTATAATCCCTATCTTAAATATTTTGTTTAAATATTTTTAATGTCTTATTTACTTTGAATAAAATGTTAAGTTGTTAGTCTGCTGCCCTACATAAAACTTAAAGGGACTCTAAATATCTATACTAAAACAGTTTTTAACAGAAAAGCGCAAAATAGGATAAGAGTTATAAATTCCTGGTCTAAACAAAAACATCAAGTTTTCGAAAACTGAGCGTACATTAACAACTGTTTTGAATAATTAAAATGCAATGTTTTTTGTATTTTTTTTGTTTCAATTTAGAAAATCTTTTATTTAAGCCAAAAATTTAAGCAAATTTGTATTTATTTTAATATATCAAAGTAAGACAAAATGCAAAATTGGAATATTAATATTTGTTACAATAACTTTTATCCATTAGCCATTATCACAACTTCTAATCGCTGTGGCATCATTTCTAAAAGTTTCTTGTAAAAAATGGGTGTATTGTTCTTCCCAATTTCGGTTACCTTTGCTTTCAATTGATTTTTGTTAATTGGGTTGCAGTTCTGGAATCTTTGCGTGATTTCTTCCCAAAGATGCTAAATGGCTTTAAAGTCGGGTGATTGAGATTGGGTCTTGGGCAGGCTTCTGACATAATAAAGCAAACCTTCCATCATAACAAACCACGCATATTTTTTATTTGGTTATATTGTGGATTTACGCATATTTCTTTAAGAATGTCTACAAATTTTAATTTTATCATAGTTGTGTTAACGAATTAAACTTGCAGCCTCCTCCATATTTGAATTGCATTGACTTCCTCTAAATAATTTGCCTTCCTTCAGAACCTAATTTGATTTCAATAAAAACAAAAAAATCAAAAATAATAATTTGCCAAATTTCGCATCTTAAATATTTAAAGTAACCAATCACTTTTTTGTATATGAGTGTACGCTCAATTTTTGGAGAAATTGTAAATCGAAAAAAATTCAAAAATAATGTTTAAAAATTGGTATTTTCGAATTTCATTTTGATTCGGAATCAATTTAAAAAATTAAAGATTTTAAGAATTTCATATAGAGTCAAATGAAAGCTCTTAAGCCATCTCATAACTAATGAATATTTTTTAAAGCAAGAAGAATAAAATGTTTACTTTTGCAAAATAATCGTGTCATTTATTGTCAAAGAACTAGCTTTAAAACGACTGCATTAATTTTTGGTTTTTGCATCTTTAAAGAGGTGTATTTCAAAAACCTGATATGACAGATAAATTTAAAATTTAGCCAATTTTGAAGGGTGCTTCTGGTCATTATCCTGCATAAACTCTCATTTGATTTCATATTCATATTCCCACCACCGTGCTTCACTGTCTTTCTTTGTGTATTTTGAGTTAAACTTCTTGCCTTTTGGCTTTCTCACATACATTTTTCCATCGGAAGTAAACAAATTGATCTTCGTTTCATCCGACCACACAAAGGGAAGTCTTCTTAATAATGGTTTCTTGGTTAAAAAATGTCACTTTTCATGGACTTCTACCAGAAAGACTTGTTTCTATAAGTTGGTTTCTTATTGTCCTAGCTATCACTGGTCCGTTTTTAAGTAGTCTTAAAGAAAGTAATGGTTTCTTCTTACATATTCTTACCAATATTGTATCAAAAGGCGAAGAATTTTTCTATTTTTTTTTTTCATCTTGTTTCTTTTTAAGCCGTGAATGTAAAGATTTAAATACTTTTTTCTTTGAACAGTTTAAGGTTTTTATAAATTCAACTATCATTTTTGCAAAATGAGAACAATATATTTCACGACCCATACTTATTAAAATTATAGACGACTTTTAAAGAATTTAGTTAGTATCGAAAATAAAATATCTGACAAACTAATAAACAAACTCAAAACACTATTTGGATAAATTAAAAACTGATCCTTATGTTAGAACAACAGTTAAAATAGCTTGTCTCTATTATTTTTTCCAATAATTTACGATGAAGTGAAAACAAAAAGTTCACCCCTATTGTGAGTTTCACCCGGAAAATATTTCACCCGAAAAATTATTGTTCCCCCGGAATTTTTAAAGCTATTGTGAGTTCCACCCGAATGAATTTTCACTTCGAATTAGAGGTGACATTTCGAAAAAAAGAAGCGTTCATTGAAAAGGCAAATACAAGCTGAACGAAATATCTGAACAAATCCCAGAAAAAAGTACAATAGGACGGTGTTCTAGTTTTGCAAATAAATTATTATTTTCAACCCCTTTTGGAATGAAAATGACAATTTGTTGAGTTAAAAACTTTATTAAATATTTTTTGTATGTTAGAAGTAATTTTTCAAGAAAAAAAAAACAAACGACGGTATCCATAACCAAAACAAAAAAAACCGGAACAATTAAGAACTACATCACTTCGAACACGGCTAAACAGATTTTTGACAGATGAGTGAAGTGTGAATTAAAATTTTTAAAAAAGTAAACAATATCCGTGCATTCCGTGATTCCGTCTTTAACTCATAAAAATAAATATACTTGAAAATAAGTAAATAAAACGAATAAAAATTGTTTTTTGTGATTCTGCCGTAGCCTTTATTTGCTCTCATCAAAAGGTATGAACTTGAACAGTATGATATTTTATTACACAAATTGTTTAGAATTGTTTTTATATTTTACTTTAGCAACATGTATAGCATAGCCCTGAGGGAAATGATTAATGATGAGGAAGAAAAACAAAAACAAAAATCAATCAGAAGACAACTCAGAGATTCTTCAAACCCTTTGGAGTTGCGTGAGCCATTGTAAGTAATAAGTTTCATGTAAAGAATTTGTGAATATAAATGTAGATTACGAATCAAACTTTTTTTTCAGATTTCATCAACACTATCGATTAAATAAAGAAGCCTTCAAATATTTGTTGGATGTTCTTTCCAGTTCCTTGCCCCCAGTAAAACAAAAATTTGGTGTGCCCCCAATTATAAAACTTGCAGCCACCTTACGTTTCCTTGCGGAGGGCGGGTACCAAAAGGGAGTTGGGAAGGACCATGAAGTTGGGTTGGCACAACCATCTGTAAGCCTTATTATGGCTGAAGTGTTGAACGTGTTGGAGGAGAGGCTTTGTCCAGAATGGATAAAGTGGCCAACACAAAACGAATGTAGAAGAATCAGCCAAGATTTCTTCATGAAATTCAATATGCCAAGCATAATAGGATGTGTAGATGGAACACATGTCAACATTATATCGCCATCACACAACAAACACCTTTTTTATAACAGGAAAGGCAAATTCAGTTTGAATGTTTTACTCGTACGTATAAGATATTCAAAAATATTCATAAACTAATTTTCATTTTTATAGATTTGTGATAATGAGTTGCGAATACGCTACGTTGATGCAACACATGCTGGAGCATGTCACGATTCTTTTGTTTGGAACGTGAGCATGATAAAATCCAAACTGCAGGAAGATTATTTGCGGAATGGTAGCAATGGTTGGTTGTTAGGTATGTATGTAGTTAACATTTAAGATCTTTGCAAAGTTGCAATGCTATAAAACTATCCTTATCAACTTGAAATTTTAATTTTTTGAATATTTTTTTAGGAGATGCCGGATACCCCTTACAGCCTTGGCTACTTACGCCTTATAGAACACCTCAAGTAGGCTCTGTTGAGGCAAAATTTAATGATGTTCATTCAAGATGCAGAAATATAATCGAAAGAACTAATGGCGTCTTAAAAAACAGGTGGAGATGTCTGCTGAGTGCTCGAGAATTGCACTATTCCCCATCGAAAGCAGTGAAAATTATAAATGTATGTGCAGCACTGCACAACATTTGCATTCACTACAAAAGTGACATCGAGCACGAGGACATAACAGAAACCTCCAGTGAAGTGATGGAGAATCAATCAAGTATTCATCCCGATGAAAATTTTCTACCTGCAAGTCAGCGTATTCGAAATGAAATTGCAAATTCCTTATAATTAATTTAAATGAGGAGAAAAAATAATTAAAAAAGATTTAAACGTAAATACTTTTCTTTTTTTTAATACTTAAATGTTTATTAAAATAAAGCTTAAAGGTTTGTTTAAAACAACATACAGTTAAATAATAAAAAAAATAAACAAAAAATAACTTCAATCAAAAAAAAAGAGTTAAAACAAATACATAGGTAATTCATTAAACAAAAAAACACAAACATTTTTTGATTATTTTTTAGGTTGTACTCCTCGTAAAATTTCCATTTCAAGTTCCTTTAGTTGCAACATTTTTTGAGTTTCAACAATTTTATTTTCAAGTTCCTGCTTACGAAATGCTTCAATTACTTCGTGGTGACGTTTTTCTTCCTTTAGTCTCTGTTTGGAGAAATCACAAATACGGTCCAGAGACCGGTAGATTTTTTTAAAACCATTTTGAGTATCAGTATTGTGTTCTTTTAGAACACCAACAACTTCCAAAATATTCGAGCTTATTTCTTTTTGGACTTTGAGCTCTTCATAGATGAGATCATTTGTCGTGAGCCGAGCAGTCTTATAGTTTCTTGGTTGTGTTGGTTTTGATGTTGATGGCTCAAGATTTGTTGATGCATTCCTGACGTCATTGGTTTCGGTTCCGCAAGGAACACCATCATGAATATTATCACAAGTATCATCACCTTCATGTAAATATTCCATTAGATCCTCTAATGAATTTTGATCATCTCCATTCTCTTCGGCTACGTCAGTTTTTCTTTTTTTCTCAGGGGGAGGCAAACCGAAGGGTGAGCCAAAACCTTCCACAGCTTCGTTAACACCTATAAGCTGTAATATAGCTTCTTCCACGTCTGTGTACTTGACTGTTTTATTTGGGCCACCTCCGGTTGCTCTTTGGTTCGCTTTATTTTCCGTCGCCTTTTTCCTTACATATCTTTTCTGGTCATTCCAAACCTTATGAAGCATTTTTTAATAAATTTGGTTCTATAATAATAGAAGAACAGGTTACCTTTTTCCACTCAGTTTTTGACTTTATTGGAGGCCCTGCACTGTTTAGATCATTTGCCGTTGTCGTCCAGAACTCTGAAATTTTATCTTTATTTTCCTTTGAATAGCCTCTGGCGATATCGGGGTGTAATTGCATTTTATTCAAAAGCAACTCGCATTGCCTTCTATTTGTTGTTTTACTCCTTGAAAATAAAAAAGTTGGAGTTATTTTCGATTATTTTGTTGTTATTTATAAAAATTACTTACATTTTTCGCCAAAGTTGTCTTTTTCCGCCGCCAAATTTTGAGTGAAAGAAAGAGTTGTGAAAAACTTGAAGTTCCACCCGAAAAAAAAGTTCACAATAGGGGGAAATTTTTCGAAGTGGAAAATTTTCCGTCCGAAACTCACAATAAGGGAAATGTGAAATGTCATTTTTTTCGGACGGAATCCAGAAAAAGTGAAACTCGCAATAGGGGTGGTTGTTTCCATAAAACATTTTTGCCATTTGAGATCATTATAAGGTACGATTAAAATATAGAAAGACTAACGACAAAAGACTTTATTGCCAAAAAAATATTGTGTATCGAAAATGATGAAGACACATGCTTCTATTATTTTTTCCATCACTGTATGTCCTTAATTCGAATCTCGCCATCACTGTATGTCCTTAATTCGAATCTCGCCTTCAAATTTGTATCTTACATCAGTTTTTTAAAATATGCTCTTTTAAAAATGCTTAAACAACAAAATCGGGGTTAAAAGTTAAAACTCAAAATATCTCTAATAAATCTTTCTCTTCTGGATACAATTTGAATCATTTAAGTATCTTACTTAGTTTCTGGAAAGTCAAAATAGTTATGAGTCCTTATTTGACGGTATGAAGCTGTTTTAAGAAAACCTTGAATTTAATACTTTCATAGACTTAGTTTTTAATACGTTTTAGACTTAATTTTAAGTGCTGATTGCGAATCCAAACTTTAATTTTAACGATTTAACATTATTCTTGTAATTTTTAATACATTTCAAAAACTTGATATAATAAAATTGTTAAGACAATAGATTCGTGACAAAAATAAAACTTGCTTTCAAACCTTTTTGTGTTTTAGCATAAATGGTTCACCTATCTTTCAGATTTTTGCAGATAAAAACTTTTTAACTTATGATAATTTTTCTAATATCTTATAAATATATTAACTGAATTTTGAAGAAAGGGATTATAGATAAGTGAAACCCTCACGGATGTTATTGAAAAAAAGAGGCTGGGATGCGACCCACACTGATAACTTCCCATCCCGTCTGTCGATTTGTCTTGCTTCAAAGTTTGTCTATATGTACTCGTACCAAATTTTACCAAGTTTGCGTACTATTTTTTGTAGATTTTATTTTTTATGAAAAAACAGGCTGTTGGATTTTTATATAAAAATCATTGAATATTGAAAACAATATTTTCTTTAAAATAAATAAGTTTGAAGCCAACATCTAAAATTTTTGAAAGATATTTGAGTCGAAAATCAATTTTTACCAACTTTTGTTAATTTTTTTTAGGTTTTTAATTTTTTGTACAAAAACTATCAATTGGATTTTTTTCAAAATTTTACTGAGTGTTAACAACAATATTTTTTGAAAGATAAAAGTAGATAAAAGACAATATCTACAATTTTTGAAAAGATATTTGAGTCGAAAATCAATTTTTACCAACTTTTATACATTCTTTTAGGTTTTTATTTTTTGTAAAAAAACTGTCAATTCGATTTTTTCTCAAAATTTTACCAAATATTGAAAACAATATTTCTTATAAGATAAAATTAGTTTGAAGCCAATATTTCAAAGTTTTGAAAAGATATTTGAGTCCAAAATCAATTTTACCAACTTTTGTTATTTTTTTTTCGGTTTTTAATTTTTTGTAAAAAAACTATCAATTCGATTTTTTTCAAAATCTTACTGCACGTTGAAAACAATATTTTTCGAAAGATAAAAGTGAATTTAAGCCAATATCTCAAAGTTTTGAAAAGATATTTTAATTTTTACCAACTTTTATTATTTTTTTTTAGGTTTTTATTTTTTGTAAAAAAACTGTCAATTCGATTTTTTTCAAAATTTTATCGAATGTTGAAAACAATATTTGTTATAAGATAAAATAATTTTTAAGCCTAAATTTCAAGTTTTTGAAAAGATATTTGAATCGATATTCAATGTTTACCAACTTTGAGTAATGTTTTTTTTAGATTTTTATTTTTTTATAAAAAAAACTGTCAATTCGATTTTTCTCAAAATTTTATCAGATTTCAAAAACATTGTTCTCCGTTGCTCAAAATTGTTTTGGAGATGAAATTATATTTAAGTCGTTAAATTTTGGAGGTGACAAATTTTTTTTTCAGTTTTTTGGTTTATAAAAAAAACCGTTAGATTTTTTTCAAAAAATTTACTTCTTTGAGATCACGTTACAGTTTATTATATAAAATTTAATTCAATTCTCTAACGTTTTTGGTTCGTAAGATATTTAGGGTTAACCAAAATGTTCACCTTTTTTTTAAACTGCTATGGTAAAAAAACCACCCACGCAATTTTCTTGAGAGCCCTTTCTGCATTTTTCTGCCATATTATCTGTATAACAAAATTTATTTGGAGTCGATATCTCTTCTGGTTCTTGAGCTATGGACGACGAAAAAAACGTCGCGAACGTACGGACGTACGAACGTACGTACACACGCACGCACATACATCTTTCTAAAAATCTTTTATTTCGACTCTATTGACCTTGAAACGTCGAGAAATGTCAAAATTTTCAATTTGACAAATCGGACCCATTACAATAACTTCCTATGGGAAGTTAAAAAAACCTCCTTCATAATAGCCCAAAAGAGTTTTATGTACGTGTTTTTCTCGAATTTTAAAAAGTAATATCTCAAAAACCTGACGTAATACATTCATTTTTAAGTCGGATTTTGATTAAGACCATCAATCCCCATCGGAAAAGTCCAATGTTATACCTGGAAGAAAACGTCACCATGCTAACAAGATCTCTGGAAACAAACAACATAAATCCAATGTTATGTAACTATAACCTCAAATCCTCTGAACAAAAAATTGTCTGTTTAAGTTTATAAATTATACAAACAAGTTATATTCAAATTCCAAACGTTAAAATAAACTAATTTCTCCCCATATCAGAAGTATTATTTTTTGTTTGTATTATTAACTAAAAGTGTATGTTTCAAGAAAAATTAGAACAATCTTTCAGAAATGGAAAAGTTATTCTCCTCTTCTATGCAAAAATACATCTTTTTGGAAACTCACAAATGTATCTATTTTAACATCTTTGTCATTTCATGTCCTGTAGGTATATCATAATGATGAAACCTTAAGAATCACCCCCACATTCTAAAAAATGATTTACAAAATTCAAAAACTTAAACGTATTCTTCCTTAATAAAAACTTAACAAACTTTGCATCAAATTAACAATCGTAGAAGCCATAAAAAAGTTAATTTCACACTAAAAAAAATCTCTCTTAGTAAAAAGAAATTAAAAATCATTTTCACTGTTAGAAAAACTTGTGGTGGTGACATTTATTAAAGGTTTTAATTTATTTTTTGTATCGTATTTACTGAAATCACTATTAAAAAAGAACCTAGCTCTGAGAGTTTGAGTAAACCAGAACATTCTCCATTCTATTGATTATTCAATTATTATTATGCGTAACTTGTCGCTTTTTGCTTGAGAAAATCTCAGTCAAAAAAGAAATAATATAAGAAATGCGCTCTTTTTAAAAACATATTATGTACCTTCACTCCTTTCATCACCACCTTCATATCTTTTTTGAATTTTCTCACAAAACTTTCACTTAAAATCAGTATGTACCTACATACATATTATTATGTACATGGTTTCCAACTTCATATCAAACAAACTACTACTACTCGTGTAAATGGACATTTTCATGCTTATTCCCTTAAGAACTTAAAGGTTTTATGATTAATTTATAAATTAATATAAAAGTCAAACAAACTATTGTCTCTGTTTTTGCTCTGCTAACCAACCGCAGAAGAAAAATATAATAAAAATGTTACGTCAACAACTCATATAACTTATTGATTTTCTCTAACGATGTCACATAATACATGGCCAGCAGAAGCAGTTAAAACAACATCTCATCAGCAGTGGTAATGGCAACGGCAGCGGCAACGCTAGCGGAAGGACTTCCCATTTTCATATAAATCGTCATTTTTGGCAGCTATGATTATAACGTAGCAAGTATAAAGTAGAGTACTTCCTAACTCTTATTAATGTTTGGCAAATGCGAGAGAAGAATATCGTCAACTCCATTAAGCCAACTCACACCCTCACTTTTGCCACCCTCAATCTCAACCCCATCTATCCAACCCCCTTAATATTCATTCAGATTTCATCAGATTGTAATCTCAGAACAGAACATAGAGAATCCTGTTGTTTCTGTGTGTGTGTGTGTGAGTCGTGAGTACAACACATAAAAGCACAAGCGCACGAATTTTCCATGACCTTTAACGAGAAAAAGAACAAGACAACAACAACAAAAAAACTCCCAAAAATTAACAATGGAAAAAAATTAATGAAAAAGAAAAGAAAAATGCTTTTCAGATTTAAGATATATATTTAGATAGTTTTATTTTGTTTCCTTTTTTTTAATTTATTATATTTTATTTATTGTATAATTTTCCTTATTGTTTCAATTTTTGTTTTGCTTTGTTTTAAATTTTAAATTTATTATTTTTACTTTTATTTGTATTATAATTTAGTATATGCACAATAATTCCGTTTACAATACTGTCTTTCACAAATGACACGAGAACATAATTAATAATTATTATTTATTATTAAATTTATAATTTTTAATTAGAGAGAAGGCAAGAGGCGGCTATGCCATCCTCAACCCAAAAAACAACAGAACAACGATTAAAAAATAAATCAATAAAAATTAATCATATAATTTATATTAATTCTGAGAGACAAGTACAATTATTATATTCTTTTTTTTTTGTTGTTTTTTTTTGTATTTTTTTTTTTTAATAATAATTATGTATTTAGTTATATTTAATTTTTGTTTTTCTTTTTTGTTCAAAAATTCGCACGAATCAAATGGTTAAAACATTAACATTAAACATTAATATTGTTTCAGGTAGGTATATCAATACATTTTAAGCATCGTAATTGTAAAGTAATAATTATTATAATTTGTAACATTGGATCAAGCAACACCTGTATGCTAGAGATTTAGAGAGTGTGTTTGTTTTTTTTTTTTGTTTTGTTTGGAGACTTGGAGACAGGCTGAGAGTTGGAGTTAGAGTTGTTGTTTTTTATTGATTTAATTTGTATTTGGAAGTGGGACAACAATTTGAACGTAAGACTGTGGAAAGTAGCCGGTGCGGCCATTGACTGTGCCCTCGTACCAGTTCTCGTCGACACGCTGCAATAGAGTTATAATATCGTTCTCCTTGAAGCCCAACTCGCCTGGATTCTCTGGTTCGAAGTCGTATAGTGCCTGACAGGATGGCGGCTTATTGATAGTTGGTGTCCTTGCGGGCGACTTGACTGGCGATGATAGTGGCGATGGTTGTCGGCCACCTTCCCATGGTTCGCCTTCGACTTCTAGATGCATTGGCTTGTCGTCGTGTGAGTCTAGGTTAAGATCGTTCAGGGACTTGGGAACAAATTCAACCTTTGGACGATTTTCTGCCTCTTCGCGTTTCTGTTGCAGTGTTTCTTGTAAAATTTTGAGCATGTCAGCGCACTGCGAATGGTAATCGTACAGAGCCTCGCAGAAGACCACTAATTGAGACACTGGCTCGGTATCGTTATCGAGTAAATTGAACATTCCCATCTGAGCTGCCTGTAGGGATTCTTCGAATTTCTCTTCGGCGCCTCGGACTTCGTCGTCCTTGGCTTTTTGGCGACGCTTGCAATCGAAGTCTAACCTTCGACCTTGTAGTTTCTTTCGATGGTACATTACCTCTTTCAAGTCTTTAGTTTGTAAATGGTGCAGTGGCTCGAGGAAATTCTGCTTGATATTGTCATCGAGGGAGTATTTAACATCGGCCATTTGTTTTAAAGACTCACCAAATTCAATCAAAGCACATGCAAAGATACCATCTTCGCCTAGCTTCTTGCCATAGGTGAGCATGCAATCGGCCAAAATGCCCTCAGGCTGTGGATAAGTATTACTCTTGGCCTGACCGGAGAGCTTTGAAATACCTTTGACTGCAGCCATCTTTGCTCGAGCTGTGGGATTTGGCTGCAGAAACTCCTTCGTCCTTAGTTGCAGCTCCTCGACGAGTTCCACTGTGACGTCAGTCTTCCTTTCCATCTCCATGAAGTCCATGTCTAGTTTGGTGCCTTCAGCACCACCCATTTTCTCTGTTACATACTGGTTGGCTTTGTTTATCTTCTTTTTTAATCCAGCAAATGCCATTTTTGTTGTATATTATTTTAATATTATTTGTCTGTTCACTTTTTTAATTTTAATTGTTTTTTGTTTCTTTTTTTTTTTTAATTTATATTAAGGCAAAATATATAATAATTTATTTTTATTTTTAAATTATTATGATCAGCGCTACACCTCCACACTCGGGTTAGCAGTTTAGGATTTTCATTAAAAAAATTTTCCGAACGAATTATCGACACACAATTTTTCTTTTCACTACCAAGTGAATCGGAGATCAATAAGTAGGGAGACGGCAGAGTAGACTACTTGTCGAAATAAAATTGTCTCACTCTCCCAATCCAAATGGTTTTTGCTTTTGGTTTTGGTTTAGCTTTAGAGGAGGTTTTGTGGTGTGTATATATATGGTGTTGTTGGTTGGTTGTTGGTGTCGTTCTTGTTCGTAGAAAATGTGGACGTTCCTTGGGCTTGGACGACGTGACTACGACTTTCTATGCTCTGTGCTCTGCCCCCTGCGGCGTACTAAAGTGAATCAACATCAACTAAACCAACGAACGAACGAACGTGACGATGACGATGATGGTGACGGAAAAAGAGAATCTGTTTCTCTGTTCATTTGCCATGTGCAATACATTCATGAGATAACGAAAAAGATGTAGAGGCAGTTTAAGTGAGGTGGGGTGGGTAATGGGTGGTAGCGGAGCAGAGCGGTATGACAATTATTAATATTCGCTTTAAAGGGTTTTTTTTTGTATTCTTCCAACTTTCAAGCTTTGTAGTTGTTCTGTTCTTGTTGAAATTGAAATGGAACTTGGATGTACCTTCCTACAACTACAAAATCTCATCTTGGAGTTGACTCACATCACATGAAAGATAGAGTGTGTGTCAAGTCAAGCAAAAGCAAAGGTAAACAAGTGGCATTGAGGAGAAAGCAAGGACGTACGTTCACTTCACATTTTGAATTCAGTTGGCGTTCAGTTTACTTGAGTATATCGAAAGCCAGTGGAACTTATTTGTAGAAAATGAATTTGGATACTTTTGTCAAGACTTTTTGCG
This sequence comes from Eupeodes corollae, assembly GCF_945859685.1. Lineage (NCBI taxonomy): Eukaryota > Metazoa > Arthropoda > Insecta > Diptera > Syrphidae > Eupeodes > Eupeodes corollae. Next base: position 7,530,207 of record NC_079148.1, on the reverse strand, counting down.
TTATTTAAGGGCTAGAAAGCATCATTTTTTTTAAATTTTGACGATAAGTACAGAGAAGACAAGGCCTCTGTTGAAATATACGAAGTTATGAAATGTGAAATAAATCTCATATAATAGGGTTTAGCATCTCAAAATATTGGTATTCGTGGAAGCAAAGTTCTTTGATTTTCTACAAAAGACAACCTAACCTCAAAACTCTACCGAAAATTTCAATACGAAATATGTTTGGTGTAAGAGGTTTGAAAACCTATCATTTCCAGAAGACGTTTTCATTTATAACTATCATTCGGAAGAAGTATTGCTGCTGAAAAATATGCCTTCGTTTATTTTTGGAATACAAAAATTTAATTTCTCTTTTCTGCTAAATACATACACTAAATACATTAATTCAAAATAAAATATATTGGATTTTGCAACTAGCTTCTTGGTCAGAGCTTGTCCAAATTTCAGATTTTTTTAATATATTCAGCTTGCTTATCGAAACTAGTTGCATTTAAAATCGAAGACATTTTAGATTTTTTATACCAGTCTAAAGTTTAGTATACCATATTTAAAGATCTTCCAATATTGTCAGATTTTTCACAAACGAATTTCAACGAATTTCTCTTCAATTTTATCGGTCAAACGTGACAGGAAAGAAATTGGGCAGATTCAGACGAAGGAAAATTTCCCTGACTATCAAGTCAAGTCTGCTTATGTCAAACTGTCAGTTAATCAAGTTTTTTTATTCAACTAAAACCTTAACTTTATTAATGATTTATTAATTTTCTATACAATTTCATTTAATATTTTGTGTAAAAGGGTTCCTTGTCAAACTAGAAAAAGAATTCAATACAAAATACAAATGGTGATGGGCTTGCAGCTTAATTAAGGAGTGTTTTGTGGACAATAATGTTATCAGTAGTTTTTGTACGATGAACTGAAGGTAGATTGTGAAGTAAAGTTCTGGGTTTCAATAAAATTAACTAGTTAACCAGCCCAGTTGAAATCCCTTATGTATTCTGAACCTTTCAATTCTTTGTCATCTGTCAAGAAAATTCTCTTCCAATGGCTGCGTTCAATCTCGTGTTGGGTAGGGTATCTTCGATAGGTGGTTTTTTAGATACCTTGTTGAACGAGTTGGATAGCTGTATTAAGATAGCTGTCAAAAAATAAAGCTGTTCACAAAAATAAAGCTGTCAAAAAATAAAGCTGTTCACAAAAAGCAAAGTTTAAGCTTCGAAGTCAAAATTGTTGTAATATAAAACATTTAATGGATAATTCAACTGATTCGTCGGACGATGATAAGTTCATAGGTGGGTAACAATTTAATAAATAATAAGAGATAACCTTAATATGTAATCTATGTTTAATTTCCTTTCAACTCAATTGGAATTCTATATGATTAATAATTTAATTGCGAAATCTCCGGTTTTAAATACAAAAAGCTGAAAGCAATTTCCAAGTTTCTTGAAATTCAACCATTTGTTGAATCAGATGTTCTGTCAGATTCTTGGATACCTTTGGATTCCTTTTTTGACATCGCAGCTGTTATTTTACACGTAAAACACTAACAAGAAGGTATCTGGATACCCTATCTGTCTGAGATTGAACGCAGCCAATGAGTCTACCGATTTTTTGTTTTCTAAAGCCTTCCAACCGTGTGAACGGATAACTTTTAATTCGAAAACAAAAACTGTCAATTTTCTGCCGGAAATTGTCTTTTATTTGGGAAAAATCCAAAATTAATCTAATTGGATGCTATTGGAAGACTTGACAGTGTGAGCAACTAGAAGGCCTTTCAACCGTTTATGCTAAGCTTAAGGTACATTTTAGAAGGAATATTATGATGAAACAACAGGGAAGCAACACAAAATTAATTATAGTGCCATTAAATATTTAATCTGGCTGTCCAATTCAATAGAATTTTCAAAGTTTAGAAATAAAAATATTTGGTGATTATTGCACTTTCAAAACTGCAGTCGCAGAGTAAGACGCAGTGAAGATAAGAACAGTATAACCAAACATGTAGATTATAGGAAGTGCCTTGAAGCAGAATAAAGACAAATATGGTCATCTTTTTGTAGTCACTCTTTCACACATTGTTTTTTTTTTTTTGCAAATACGCTTATCATTTCACCATTTCACAATACAAATCTATACGAAATTAAATAATTATTATATAATTAAAATATTTGTAATATTTTTGTTTTAGCTTGTCTGTGCGAATAATGTTGAGACGTTTCATTTCTTATTCCAAGTGTATGGTTAAGTAATTTTCTCAGATAAATCAATGAAATATTTTCTAAAACAATTTTTTTAGGACATCCTTTTTCTATTATATCCTTTTATGGGTAGCTAAAGAAGCATTCAATATTTCGGTAAATATTTATTAGAACTTAAGGCTTATTCACAGATATTGAAGTATCTGTTGCGTAATAGCTAGTGCGTAGGACTGTCATGATGCTAGATGTCTTGGGTTATATCCCTGTCTGTGTGACCTAAAGTTTTATTTCGGGTGCGAGAAATTGACAAATCCTCCAAGAGTAATTCTTGTCATTAAAAGTGCTTTCTTAAATTAGCTGTTCGGATTTGGCATGAAAACTTTAGGTCCCCTCCATCCCATTTTATTAATCGCACACAGGAATGGTTGAGAGTTGTTAGTCGCTAAACTCTAATTCTATACGGACTGTTCCAAATTTATTTTCAATACATATTGTCCAATCAATGACAGATACCTTAGCTTTTTCCTAGTGATTCACGTGTAAACAGCTGATTAAAAAGAGCTGGGATGTAAAAAAAACAATCCATCTGTATCCAAGAATTTCTGGTATGTGACAAAACAGCTGATTTAACATATGGTTGAATTTGAAGGAGGCTGAAAATGTATTTCAAATATTTATATAATATTACTGATGTCATTAATTTTAAGCTTGAAACTTTGAATTAAATTGTGTAGTTAGTAAATAAATCACAGAGTAGAGCTTTCATTTAGATGAATTAAACATGATCGGCTGACATTTTGACATAAGTTAACTTGACTTGATAGTAAGAGCGATTTTTGTTGGAATGTTATATCGATCAATTTTACATAAATTTTCCTTGATTGGAAGCCAATTTTTGGGCACCTGCCCATTAGATTCTAGAAACTTGCCTTTGTTATGAAACTTCTAGAAACTTGTGTCCCTTATGATGTTTGAACCTGCTCACTTTTAGTAGACTTTACCTCTGTCATCAGCAATTTTTTTTTCATGGAATTTAAATCAATCCGGATTGATTTTCAGATGTCCGAACGTGGCCATTGATTTGAGTTCCACCAACATTTTGACAGTTTTCTTTACCACTTAAAGACTTGTTTATTTTGATGAACCAGTTGTCAAAGTGATGAACCTTATCTAGTGTTCATTCTTGGCGCGTGTTTATCTTTATTTTGATTGATTTGTTTTAGTTAAGCGGAATATGCAAAAATTGAGATTAATTTAAAAACAATGCGTCCCGAACATAAATATACATCGGATAGTGACCTAGAGAGTGTTTTTTCCAATGCGGAACCATCAGCATCGTCTGCAGAAGCCTCTGAGAAATATGTCTGCAGTTTTGGATGTGGCCAAAAGTTTAAGCGAATGATTCAATTGGACCGTCACGAATATAAACATTCTGGAGTTGTAAGTAACCACACTTAAATAAATGCACATTTACTATTTTCTATTAAAATATTAATTTCTTATTAAAAAAAATAGAGAAAACATGCATGTTTCTATGAGGGATGTTCCAAGACCTACACCAATACTCAACATCTCAAGCGACACATTAAGACTTTCCATGAAAAATCTCCACAAATGAAAAATATTAAGTGCAGCTTTGATTTCTGCGATAAAATGTTTGTTTCTAATGAAAATATGGAAAAACACATTCGAGAAGTTCATGAAAATGCCAAAGTCTATCGATGTCTTCATTGTGATGAGAAATTCACTCAGAGAATCAAGCTGAGGCGACATGAAGTCAAACACACAGGAGTCTATCCTTTTAAGTAAGTATCATAATAAATACATTTTGGGGGCGCTATAACTCGTGAAGAACCAAAGGTGTAGTTAGGACCTACTACTTATAGGTGTGATGTCAAAATTCTTCGAATAGGTTGCCTTCATTTCTGTAAAACTGGACATGGAGAAATGATAGAGAGTTATAGATTTTAATCAGCATTAATCGGGATTGTTGTATACACCAACTCCAATAAAGTGTAAAAGTTAAATAGCATAGGGAAATGTTTTATCCTTTCCCAAAGTGGCTGAAAGGTAGCACCTCAGACGCAATTCAAGACAGAAATGGGTGTCCCACAGTTAAGTTCTTTTGACCTTTTCGCTTACATTGAAAACAGTGTGTACTAAGTTATTCAACGACAGATTGTTATGACTCCGCCTTTATTCTAAATAATTGTATGGGTCTTTCGCATCCATGCAATATTGACAGGCTTAAAAGATCTGAACTCACACAAATTTCCCACTATTTTTCCTAATATGTTCATCGAATGTTAGTTCAGGATCTAAGACAACACCTAAGTCAGAAAATACATATACTCTACTTAAAGGACAAGAATCAAGCATGTATCTAAAAAAGATTGGAACTTTTTTGCGTGTAAAACTCATGGCTTTACATTTGTCAACATTTAAAACAAGACGATTATTATTGCACCATTCCCTGAATAATATTAAGTCTTCTTGCAAGAGAAGACAGTCAGATGTAGAGAAAAAATGAATGTCATCAGCATCGAAACCAAGTCATTTATAAATAAAACAAATAGAATAGCACCAAGGTGACTACCCTGGGGGACACCAGAATTCACAACTAATTAACTAGAACACTCATTACTAAATTTAACACTAATAACGTCAAATATCCAAATATGAGGAGATCCATCCAAACAAAAAGGCGTAGAGTTAAACAGATTAGTAACAGTTAAACGCTTTTTAACATAACCATTCTGGTTATCACAGATAATTGAACTACAGTGAAAAGAAAGGACACGCTACATACGATTGACTCAAATAGTTTAGGTATCACAGATAGTTTAGCAATAGGTCGGTAGATCATTATTTCGTTTTTAGGACCTTTTTTGTGTACTGGTATTATGAAGGAGCTCTTCTAGATAAAAGGAAACAGCGAGTTACTTAAAGACGCGTTGAAAAGAACACATAACGGGTGTGCTAAATACGCAGCACATTTCTTTAAAATGGATGATGGTACACCGTCGGCACAGGACAGTATCTTCACTTGATAGAATTTTAGTGGAGGAAATGTATAACAGTGGTAGATGTGTTAGGAAAACTTATAGTATTATAATCTACAAAAGAATCTTTGAAGTATTTGCAAACATGTTCGCAATTATTCTCGGCTCATTGCTACTTGATGTCGAATCAATCATTAAATTAGGGTACCCACATGATTTCTTTTTACGATTAACGAATTTCCAAAAACTATAAGGATTTAATTCAATTTTCCGAATATAGTCACCATATAGGATTTGGTTTTTAAGTTTTTAACGTGAGAATCAAACCATGGTGAAACACTCAACTTATTTCGAGTCTTTTTAAATGGAATCCTTTAGTAGAAATAGTCAAAACAGGTAAATAAAAAGGTTACACATATCGTCAATATTTAAGTTACAAAATAAGTGATCCCAATTGATGGTACATAATAAGTTAAAAAGGTTTTCAAAATTACACCTACTAAAGTTGAATTCTAGTTTGTTGTTATTAAATAGCATATGAGGTGAAGCCATGTTTAAATTAAATGCTGTGTCTAATGTAGGATGATGGCGATCTTCGTCCACAATTTTGACAGCAGAAGAAATCACAGCTGCTTCAGAGCATATGGCTTCGGAAAAAAATACCAGAATGAGTGTTTTTCCAAAACGGTTAAACACACCGTTTAGTTGACTTGAGCCACATGAAGACATACCATCTGTTAATAAAAACTCGTTTGAAGATGACGCGTTTATTGGAACGTAGAAGTTATTGGGTAAATTAAAATCACCAACAACCAGTACTTCGTCTTCGGGCTCTAAAAGGATATAAATACTTTCTATACAGTTGATTAGTTTTTCATAAACCTCGTTCTTGAAACTTGGAGTTATAAATGCTGGAACAATAAATAAATGTCCTGTTGCCATTTTAATTTTTAAGAATAGTATTTCGATGTCTGTTGATCGAAAGTCGTCAATCAGGAAACCAGTGAGAGTATTGTTGAAAGCGACAAGAATTCCGCCACCAACGGGCGGCGTTTGAATCGTCTGAGTTATTACGATCACGTCTAAAAACTTGATAAGAGGAGTCAAAAAGCTCCGAGTCCGAGATAGAGTTGTTGAGCCATGTTTCAGTCAATTGGAAGATTGTTAATGTTTTTGTAAACCATGTTGGTCTTTGTCCGAAGTCCATTTACGTTTTGGTAGAAGTTTAATACCTTTTTAAGCTGCTTTGACGGTGGTTTAGCGTTGTCCGATACTGACGAAAAGGGTTGTTCGAGTTATTCATAAATTCGTGAACTATTACTCTTTTAGGCCAAAACGATGGTGAATTTAAAACATGGAAAATTGAGTCAGGTGCACGTATTTTAGAGGACGAATCCTTAGTATGGTTATGATGTAAAATTTTCTCAACATTTAACGTAAATCGGGAACCCAGCTTTTCGGACAAGTGATTTTTTATGTGCATTTGTAGACGGTGCAAGTTTAGAAAGAAACAATATTTTTTGCCCTTCAACAGCCTATAGTCCGGATACAATTGGAGGTATTAGTAAAGTAGTTTCGTTGGTCTTTAGGAAAGTAATATTATTGCGCTTGCTCTTTTATCAAACAAATTATTCATTTGATTATAATGAATATCTTTTTCCTTCAATTAAAAACTTACCTTTTACAAAATTAATATTGGATTGTTTCAAGTCTGGTCTTTCCCGGTGCTCCGTTTTGTTACCGAATGCCGCCATTAATGAGTGGCACTTGCATCAAGAAAACTAATCATCTTTCAGTACTTATTTGCAGATCAGATTACCTCTTGTGGATGATCACATATTCTTCTTCTGATCTGACTGTCATTTATAAAGTCTTTATTCTGCTTGAATATAACCCCCATTTCTTAGCAGGCGCTAGAAAAACAAGTTTAAGGCTTTTCGAAAAATTAAAAAAGAAAGATATTTTGAAAATGATAGGTGCTAAAACTATGACTATCACATTGTATTACCAATATTTTTAAAAACAATTTTCTATCGAAAATTTCGCAGTAATACTCGCACTTCAAGCAATACCCCTCAGATAGGAAGATTCTTTTCTTAATCCTTGGAATGCTTTACCTAACTCTGTTTTTGCCCTCCATTTTGATATTTAAGACTTTAAGATCAAAGTGCATTCATATCTCCTCTTAAATCGTACTCAATTTTCCAATCGCTCGCAATATGTTAAAACTTGAAACATGTTTAGGGTCGTAAAAACCTCAACAAAAAAAATGGACACAAAGTCAGCCCGCTTCCTTTCCCATAAGCAAATTTAATCTCCTACCTAAACAATTGAAAAAAGAAGCAAAATAAAATTCGAAAAATTAAAATCATAGTCGCACTGCCATATATTTTAATAACTTTAATATTTTTTTTTTAAATAATTTGTCTCCTTTTAGTTGCTCGAAATGTTCTAAAGGATTTGTCCAGGAATACTTTTTAACACGCCATGTGTGCACCAAAATCCACAAATGCGATCGGTGTGAAGCCACCTTTGAAAAGTGGTCCGCATTGTTGGCACATCGCAAGGAGTTCAACCACCCAATGCTCTATAAGTGTGAACAATGTTTAAAGGAATTTAAGAGCAAATTTTTCTTAGAAGAACACAAGAACAGCCATGCAGATGACAAAGAAGTATTTAAATGTACGTACGAAGACTGTACACGTTTTTATACCTACAAAAGGAATCTATTACAACATATTCGAACAGCTCACGAAGGAAAAAAGATTCCATGTACTTTTGAAGACTGCGCAGCAATATTCTCGGATAAGAGAGCTCTCGATAACCACATAAAAGTAATACATCAAAAAATACAAATAAGAAACTCTAAGACGACGAAGAAGCCACGCTCAAAGCGCAAAGACGCTGGCAAACGGAAGCAATCAACACTATCGAAGCTGTCAGGAGTGTTTATTGAAAAGGAGATAGACAAGCAAATTATGGATGGAACGGCAACAATTGACGTCGATTTGCAAGCATTGCAAGAAGAAATACTGACGGGGATAGAAAATATTGCCAGCGACAATGTCGAGTGAAGTGATGCCATGACTATGAAGTAGATTATTAATAAAAATAAAATATAAATACAAATCTCAACAAAATACAAGGTGTTACTTCTTTTTTTTATGTGTCAATCCATTCCATAGCGTTACATCTGTTTGTAATAAGGATACTTACCGCTTAACGAAAGGATGAATGAGAAGCTACCAAAAACTAGGAAAAGTTCCGTATTGATTTCAGACAAGAACGACTTAAATAATGTCAAATATCGACTTTGGATCTGCCTAAAATCTGAACTCAAAACATAAAAATAAGATACAAACGCAATCAATAGGACTCCATCTTCATTTCAGAAAAAAAAGTCGTGTATAATTTGGTTTTGTGGTAGTTCAGAAAATGAAAACGAACACGAATTATATTTATTTCTGAAAAATTTGTGAAGTTAAAAATATTACAATAAAAAATAACAAAATAATATACAGTCAGTCACAAAAATAAGTACACTGGGTCAATCATAAAGTAGATTACTAAAAAAACAGTTATATTTTTCTCATATTCATCTTGCAAATTATGTGTGTAATTATTTACCACAAAAAAAACCCGTTAGGTAAGTTAAACCTCAAACTTTGCGGTAAAATTTGAGTGGGGCAAATATTTACATCACAAAAGTAAGTACACAGTCATCACATGCTAACTGAAATCGTAAAACAATAACTATTTATCGCCCAAAGTGCGTTTCTTTTTTTTAAATTTAATTTCTGTAAATTTTTGTGTATTTTCTATAATTTTTTCCTTTTAAATAGAATTTTTGCAATATGGCACCTCGGGGAAAACAACTTTCCAAAGATTTGAAAATTTTAATTATTAAATATTATAATGAACAAAAAAGTGTGAGAGAGATTGGCAAAATTATTGATAAGAGCCCCTTTACCATCCAAAAAATTATAACAAAATATAAAACAACAGGAAGTACAGAAAACAAGGCTCGTATAGTGGACGTCCAAGAATTTTCACAACAAAAGATAGTCGGCAGATCATCCGAAAAATAAATAAAGATCCAAAACTAAGCGCACCTGCAATCCAGAAGCAGACGGCCCATGAAACTGGAAAAAAGTGTAACCCCCAAACTATTCGCCGTATCACGGTCGAGCTATTAGAAAAAAACCTTTTATAAACAAGACCAATGGGGTAAAACGAATTACGTTTGCCAAAGAGCTTATAAGAAAAGACGCGTCTTTTTGGAATAAGGTTATTTTTAGTGACGAGAGCAAATTTAACATCCATGGCTCTGATGGACGTGGTAAAGTATGGAGGAAGGCAAACATGGAGTTAGGTCCGAAGAACATGGCTGGCACTGTTAAACATGGTATGACAGCTTCTGGAGTCGGAAACTTAGTTTTTATCGATGAGATTATGGATCGATACGTTTATTAAAATGTCCTTAAGGACAATTTGAATCAGAGTGCAGAAAAGTTGGGCTTAACTGGATCGCTTATCTTCCAGCAAGATAACGATCCCAAGCACACTTCACTCTTGGTCAGAGAGTGGTTACTGTATAATGTGCCAAAACAGCTTCGAACACCTCCTAAGTCTCCTGGGGTGGAATCGGCTAAGGTGATGATTTTTTTGATAGTCAAATTGACTATCATTTTCATTCCGTCTGTGTAAGATGATTCAACTCAATTCAATTCGATTGAACGATTTCAGATTCAAATTGTCAAAATTCGTTGTTGCCTTGGTGAAATTTTAAATTGATTCTTATAAAATATCTAAATAAAAGTTTCAAATTGGCTGATTTTGAATAAAATTCTTACTTTTCTTGCTTTTTTTGAATGTCGTAAGCTTTGTCGGTCACAGGAATGTGTTTTTTGATAGAAACAAAGCGAACTAAGGAAATTTTCCAGTCGTACTGGAATTGAACAGAAAATCACCGTGGAAATCGGGGCCATACCAGTCGAAATGTGCCGAAAATCATGTGAAAGCTTCAGAGATAGTCTACAACAGTTTATCAATGCTGACGGCCGCCATCTTGGAGATATAATTTTCAAAAAATTATTTTTACAAATAGGATTCTCTAAGTTTTACTGTTCGTTAGCTCATCAAAACTCGTCAGTCGGCTCTGCCGCACCCTATATTAAGAAAAAGTCTCCAACAAATATTTATTTTTCTTCCGTATTCTCCAGAAATTTTTTCGAACTGATTTTTTGAATCGGAAGGCTCCTCTATTTATACTTAAATATTCTTGTCCAAGCCTGCCTTACCACATTTTCATTGCAAAGTTAAAAGTACAGTGTATTAATAGCAACGTGTGTTTTTAGAAACGATTGAGTGTTGGAGCTAACATTGGCCAAACAGACTACGTAGGAAGCTCTTGAGAATGGCCACCTCATGCACCGAGAAAAAGTGGTTTGTCTGCAAATTCCTTAACTGCAAAATGGTTTTAGTTAACGATACAATGTAGGGGCTATTGTGTCCAAACGAAAGGTTGTATCTGACCATTAGTTATACCAAAATAAAGGTCTTAACTACGGCCACCGGTCACACAAACAAATTGGTATTTCGAAGGGCGTTATGTGGCTGCCATCTAAGCATCCAATAACTCCCGCAATCGTAGCCTTTTCATAAATAAATGCCTGCTTCCCATTTTTTCTTGGTCCGAATTGTGAGCATTTATTCAACAAGGGCAAAAGTACAATTGCATAATTTTAAGGCTCATCGTTTGTTCTGCAATGCCCAAATTGAAGTCATTACCTACACCCTTTTGGTAGATGCCTTCAGCAAAGAATCTCAATACAGCTGCAAGCTTTAAAATAAGTGGCACCGATAACATGCTTTGTCTTTTCGGTACCTTATCTTGCAGTTCATTCAGTAGATAAACAAAGGTGTCTTATTCAATCTAAAGTACATTGCGAATCTGGAAATCAACTTAATAGAATGATTTGCCCAAGAAATTATACTGATGAGTGTACATCATGTTTTTTGAATGGAGGAGAAGATATAACGACGAACTGTACGGGCTGTACAGCGACACTGACCTAGTTAGCAGAATTAAAGTCCAACGGCTTAGATGGCTAGGTCATGTAGAGCGGATGGACATCAACGCTCCAGCCCGGAAGGTCTTCGAATCCAATCCCTAGGGACGGCGCGCGCAGTAGAGGAAGACCGCGACTCAGGTGGCGCACCCAGGTGGGAGAGGACCTCAACCAACTTGGCGAGCGAAACTGGAGCCAGCTAGATAGGGACCGAGCTGGCTGGAGACGCTTGTTGGTTGAGGCCCAGGTATGCCCCGGACTGTAGCGCCACCTTAAGTAAGTAAGCGTGAAACCCTTAATATAGTCTAATTTCAATTGGAAAAAGATCTTAATTGTTCTGATTTAAAATTCAGATATAAACCGATAGATAATCGTCAGTACATCGGGATAGCAAAATGGTTATTCGCATTCAGAAAGCTAGTGACTACGTAGTCAAGTGATTCTGATTCACTTAATCTATCTACAATAGTAGTTGAAATTTCCCCTCCGACGTAGTGTACAAATTTCGGCTACAAAGTTAGTGCACACTGGGCTTAACGTTTCACAATCAGCTGCTCGATAAGGACACAAGAATTCAAAATGATATGAATCTTTAGGAATTAAAATATAAAAATATAAAGCAATTATACTATATCTTCTATTTCGTTTAATTGAATTTAAAAAGAAAAAAAAGCTATTTTAAGTACTGAAAACACAAATATTTCTTATTTTATATATTTGTATTTGTCATTAATATGACAGTTCCGGATTGACTAGCTTTGTAGTGCAATTTTGCACCAGCTTTGTGAATGCGCCCATTGTAAAACAATTACAAAATCAGCACTCCAGTGTAACCACCAAATAAATTCCCGAAATGTGAAGTGGCCTAACTAACAGAATAGAAAATGCAGATTGGTATCATTTCCAATAACTTCGCCACTTCGCCGTCTTTTTCAAAATTGACAGCCAGTAAATTTCAAAGTTCCCAGAAAAAACAAGCAACAATCTCTAGATCGAGTAGAATTGAAATTAAAGTTAAAACTTAACGTCGAAGTGTCGGAAGTCGTCTAAAACAGGATTTAAATCAAATAATTTTAAAATTTCATTCTCATAATTTATATTTTGTTATTTAGTGTCTATACATTTTGAAAAAAGCAATAAAAATACAGAAAACTAGACCGGTAAGCGAATTGTAAAAATATCATATTTTGCTCTATAGAAAAGTGCCTTAAGTGTTTGCAATCTCTTTATCATATTTTTTAAGTTGATTATTAAAATTTAGAAATTAGAAATTGATAAAATAATGTTCGTTTTGCATGTTAAGTTGTTCGACAGATGTTTTATATCGTTCATAATGTGCAATACATTTTATTTAATTGTAAAATTAATTCAATTGGAATTTTATTTTGCAAAACATAACTGTCAGAATTATTTCCCGAGGAATATATTTTGTTCATATATCTTTCCTGCTTTAACTAGTAGACATGCGCAGTTTGTTTTGCTCCTTCTTTTATTTAATTTTGGGGTAGGCCGGCTGGCGAAATGCATAAGAAACGTCAGAAGATCGCATAAGGGAGTAACTCAAAAATAAAAACATAGCATGTCAGTGCTATGGTGCGGAGGGATATTTGTATCCGCCCTTAAGGCGCCAGTTAAACCTATCTGTAAAATCCATTCTTTAAGTAAATGATTGATGTAATTCTCAATTAATTTATTTATTTCAAAATAAAATAATAATGCATTAAAAGTTAAATTTATTTTGAATTAAATGCCAAAGATAATCAATTTAGTTCATCAGATGGCTTTCCAGCTTTTTAGTCTTCCGATAGTATTGCGAACAAATTTCTCATGTGAATTTAGCAATAGTTAAGTCAATTATTGTTATATTTTATTTTTTGACAGGTGGTTTATAGCCATGGTAGAAAATCCACCAGACATTTTTTTCTGACAGATCTGTCATTGGAATTGTATAAAATGAAACGCAAAGCGCTGGAACTGTTCGTTTCAATTTTTCACTGTTCAGCTGCTAAGAAAAATTAATTATTTTATTTAAATAGACAATCTTTTGCAAACAATAATTTTATAAATATCTTCAAATTCTTGGAGTGATTTCCAATTGTTCAGTATATTGCTTATTTGTATTCCCAATTAAAAGCAAACAATAATACATCTAACCAAATGATAGTTTTAACTTTCTTCGTAATACAAATTAGAAAATAAAATTTGTTGAGGAGTGAAACTCGTGGTTATTTAAATACCTCTAACTTATTGATGTAAATTTACTGCCTGCTTTAAACGTTCATCAGTAACAAATGTTTTTCTCTTGTTTAATTTGTACTTTTGGATGCTATAACTGACGCATATTTTTTTTGCCAACAAGAAGAAATAAAGAAAGAGAATTTGACTAAACTGTCTATGACTGCGTTACTCGATTCTGTTGGAGAGTCATTTCCGATTCTACTTTCAAGGGTTACTGTATATGAAAGTTAAATCGAATGCCGATAGCGTCAACTAATTGCTTCAACATTTCCGAATTTGGATCGATTCTCGAATTTTGACTAACATAAAGATTAGAGGACTTGTTTCAACTTTTGAACCCCAATAGATTATTTTTTCATTGGAACTTATGTCGTACACTAAAACAACATGACTTATACCGGAAGAAGTTTCCTTCCATTGTAATCTTTAAAAAAAGTAAAAAAAAAGTCTTCCAATCATCATCAAATTGTGTTGTAATACGAACAAAAAATTAAATATATTTTTGCTGATTAAATTTCTTTTAACATATTTAGAACAACACTAGAGCTGTTAAATTTTCGTTGTTACAGAGTTACGATTTTGCAAATTTGAAAAGTTTGACTGTAGAATCGAGTTTAATAGTTGGGACCCTGATAACAGTTTTGTCATAACATTTTGTCCAATAAAATGAAACTTAACAATTTTGTATTGCTTTTAGTATAGTGTAAGCAGTTTTTAATCAGCCCAAGGCTCTTCAGTGAGCGACTGAGCGATTGAATGACGAGTAGCTGAGCGACCAATCTGAGCGATGGGTAGCCATTTACTAAGCGACACGTCGCTGAGCGATTAGTTGGAAAAATGCCATCGTCAAGTGCGGTTCGTCATAGCTTACAAGTTAAAAGTTGCGTTTATATTTATAGATCTGTAATAAGATTGAGAATCAGTAAATTTGGATCACACCACATAAATCGTGAAAGGGAAAATTATGGTGAATTTCATTATTTATACCTAAATCTTCGCAGATTTCCAGATAGATTTTGGCAATATTGTCGTATGTCAGTACCATCTTTTTGTTTGCAGTTGGAAATAGTTCTACCAAAATTAACAAGACAAAAGAATGCAATGAGCTTGCGCAATACTTTTGGGAATTCGGACATTAAAAAAAAACACTATTTGTAATTAAAGATTACATAAATAAAAACTTACCAGAGCAATTACAAATTTGTCCAACTTTTTACCACTCTTTATCGGTGACATTTTTATTTTTGTAATCTTTGTGGGTATCCTGCCATAACACTGCGCGGCTTTGGACAGCTGAAATTAAACTTTAAGTGTTCATTGCACATATCTTTTTTCTACGATCGACTGAAAAATTAAAACAGATTTGATTGCAGAGCGACGTCGTTCTGTCGCTTAAAAAATTGCTCAGTCGCTTAGGGTTTATTTGGCCACCTCCATACGCTTTCATGTGTTCTAATTTGTTTTCGTCGCTCATTGCGTGGCCGGACCCTTAGAAAATTGGAAAAAAATGGAATTATTCTTATGTAAAGAAATAATTTTTGGAACGAAAACGAAGGGAAAAAGAAAATTTTACTTCATATATGAATTACAGAACAAGTATCAATCCTCTTCTTAATTATTTTAGTCATATTCGGCGTTATTCCACTCGCTGTCGAAAAAAATTCGTACAGTTCATTGCAACACAAAAGGGTAATAGCACTCATACTTTCAAAAATATTTTATAAACAAATTTATAAAAAAACCACAAGAAAAACTAAGACAAGTTAATACTTTTATTCAGATATTTTAGAGCAATCATTTTATCATCAACAATGAATTGGGACAATTATAATATGAAACTGTTGAATCAAATTGATTTGAGTTGAAAGAGCTTACACAGACGGAAAACTTGATTATAGTCAACTTGACTATCAAAATTATGGTAGTCAAACTTCATCTTAGCCGATTCGAATTCGCGTTTGACGTTACGAAAGTACATACGACAACGAAATAAAAGCTTCATAACCTTCTCATCTCATTCAATATTTGCTTTCTCGGCAACTTCAAGTAAATGCTGGATGTAGTTTGGGCAAATGTAAATGCCTTCATCTTCTCAATTTACAGCATTAAAAACATTTCCAAATGCAGCGAAGTGAGCCATCATTGTGGGATTTGCTTAAGACAAGCCTCCTTCCTCCCTCCTTTGATTGACCCAAGAGCTTTCATTTGGTTCAATTTGTTCCAGGTTTAAAATGGTGTTTTTAAAACGATGGCAAATGTAGCCCGCCAAGTTTTCCAAACCATCGTAAGAAAGTGGGAGATTTTCTTCTGGCTCAGAAGCAATTGGGATGTTATTGTCGACTTTGACAACGACAAAAATCCTTCCTGAAAAGCGAATATTGTTAAGATAAATGGATTATAAAATTGTGCGATCAAAACTGTGATAGAAATTTCTTCCAAACATAAGTCTGGTGTATTATCCACACCGTCTTCATTGTGCCCAAGAATGTATGACCTCATCCAATACTTAAACTCTTGGCGATATGGGTGATGGCTTTTTTCACTTCAGTCTCAAACTGATTTATTCTCCTGGTCTTAGTCCTTAACTCTGTTTTGAGTTGCTCATTTTCTTCGCGTAAATTATTTTATACAACTTCAGACTGCATGGATAGTACGATTAAGATTTTGTTCTTATCATAATTGCATACAAATATTATTCGATATATAGGTACAATTGTTCACTTAACACATCAAATTGAGCTTTTTCTAATTGTGGATGTGAAGTATTTTCCATTAAGCTATCATTTTCCCATTGCTGTCCGGACACATTTTCATGCTCGAGCTCATTGGGAACTTCCAGCAACCCACTCTCTACTTCTTTTTGCTTTTTCAGCTCCATTCTTTTTGAGCGCTTTATTGTGTCAGGCTCAAACGTAACAGACAGTTGCTTTGGGTAAACCGTAGGAACTGCATCTGGTTTCAAAATCCGATACCTTGTGAATCCTACTGGTATAAATCTATTTCAGATTCTAATTCTGAACTAGGTTTTCGTATTAACTTACCCATTTCATTCTTTGTATTGTTTATATAATCTTCTCGTCACTCAAAAAGTGGAGACTACAAGTTCTTTGGTGAACAAGTTCCATTGCTTCAAAAGATTTAAATTTCATTTTGGAAATTTATGAAATCTGGAATCGCTCGTTATCTTCTTTTTCTTCGTTGTTGTTGCAGTCAAAAACAAAACAAACAAAAATGTTTTTTTTTTTTAATTTGGTATAAATTATAAACAATACCACTTAAAATAACTTTATTGATTTAAAAAATTGGAAATTCACTTCCTTTAAAATTCACAATAGGAAATGGAGTGAAATTGCGCCAAAAAAATAACTCTTTTCAGTTGATTGAGTGTTCGTGACGTGACGATAGTTTGACAACCAAAACCTTACATCTTTATTAGTTGTATCATGGATTCCTCCACTGATATCTGATAATTTATTGCTTAACTGCTTGAACAGAATGAGATGCAGCTGTAGCTAAGAAAATCGCTGTAGTATAAGCTGTCAATAAAAACGCTCACTAATGTAGCAAAGGTCGCCCACAATGGTGTAGCACAGGAAATTTATTCGGGCATGTTCAACGCATATGAAATTTATATTTGAAGTGAATTTGTATGATAGCATACTATAAAAAAGTTACAAAACCAGAAAAAATTCTCAAATGCATTGAACGCTCCCAAAAAAAAGTGAAAAGTCAAAGAATGAAATGGGTTTCCCCCATCTGTCATCTCAAATGTAGCTTGCAGCGTCGCCAAAAGTTAAAGTTGAGTCAACTTGCGCTGCAACTACTGCTACAGCTACAGCTACAGCTTCTCATTGTGTCGATGTATACTATTTTCGTATCTTTTAACTGTGACAGTGCTACAGGCTACAGCTACAGCTACACCATTCTGTTCAAGCAGTAATTTTCATGCGCTCGATCCAATTGGCGTTTTTCTTTTTTAGTTCAGAGCAGAGCTCGAACTGTCAAAAAAACAATTGTGTTTCTTTTTGAGCTCTGATCATTCAGAGCTTCAAATTCGTGTTTCTTTTTTAGTTCTGAACATGTTCAGAGCGCGCATCATCGTCAAAACAATAAAAATGGCGGAAGAGGCTGGTCGCTCTAGGGGGCGACTTTCCATTACCGCAGCACGAATTTCCTTCTGATTTTTTTTTTACAGTTAGGTAGGGGTCTCAATAGAACATGTTTTAAATATTAGGGGGAGGAAACAACTTTAAGTCATAAAAAAAATTCTTTTCCGGACTTAACCCTACTTTTTTTGTATTCCATTTTTTTAGTCTAAAACAAGTTTTTTTTTTAATTGATAGCACGGCGTACTAACAGCTAGGTATTAAAGGGGGGGCCGTGCTGCCCCCCTGCAACCCCCTGCTTGGGATCACTATAGGATTTGGGGTGGGTGCGAGTTTGGGTATATGCAAAGTACTTTTTCATTTAAGCACTAAAATAAAAGAAATCACCAAGAAAAAAAAACAAGTATGGCAACACCGAACAAAATACAGGAAAGAATTGTCCAAATCAACCATTTTTGTGTGTTTTGTATGTAAAAAAGTGAACTTTAAAAATCAATTAAAAATAGAAATAAATGTTTCCTCGCTCTAAAATTGCTATAGTTATTATTTATTTGCACATATCTATCGAATAAAAAAAACGCGAGTCGAAATTCGTGCTGCGGTAATGGAAAGTTGAGCCTTTCAGGCGTCAAATGGACCAACGCTATGACTGTTTTTTTTAATTAATTTGATTAAAGAAACTTTTGAACGCCTTTAAACAGACGACATTTCAAATCATGACAGTTTAGTGCTCAAGTTGTTTTATAATTAAATCCGAGAGCTCTGAACATACTCTGCTCAGAACTCTACTCCATTCTGTTTGCTCAGACTCTGCTCAGTGCTCAGATCTGAAATAAAAAAGAAAAACGCCATTTATTAGTTGTATCATGGATTCCACGTCTGATATCTGATAATTTATTGCTGAATTTTCATTCGCCCCATCCAATAAAACATTCTATCACTACTCTGTCTACTTGAAAAAAGAATTCCCTTATTTAATTGAAAATATCCCAAACTCTCAATCGAACATACCTAACAACAGCAGCAACAACAACAAAACATCGCACACTACTTCTGAACGCACACCCAACTGCGACGACGACCCGACCACATCAAATCGAAGTAAAATTAAAAAAGAAACATCGCCTTCATTGTACAAACTATACGAAAAAACCAATGGGAACGACAGCGAGTCGAGTACTCTGTGTATTTCGCTATCAATCGGGTAATTTGTGTGTTGTTCGTTTCGTGAGAAAAGAATCTTCCTAAAAAAACACACAAAACAAAGTGTTTTTTTTTTCCTTTAAACAAAATAAAACTCCATAAATTTATTTAAAAAACAAAACAATCCAAAAACAAAAGAAAAGCGCATCCAATCGTTGCTTTTTTCCGTATTATATTCTATCCACGGTCACCAAAACCAAATCCAAATCGGTTGTCGATAGTTTTTTTTTTTTTTTTTATTACTACCTACCTAGTTGGGGGCTTCGAGTAACCAGAGAGATTCTCCAATTTTTGTTGTATTGCAAATAAAAATCTACTTCCATTGCTTGGTACTTGGTGCAAACTTGGTGTAATTATTTTTGTGTTTGTTTCCTTGGATTTAGTTTTCAGTTTTGAGAGTTTACAACACTAAAAATTAACAAAAAGCTAAAACTTATTGGCAGTTTAATTTAATTTTTCATAAGCAGAGGACGAAGTGTGTCGCAATCCCACAATCGATTTCCTTCCTCCAGCAGCTGCTTTGCTTTGCTTGTTTCTTTTTTGTTTTTAATTTTATTTGTTAATTACTTTTGGTTGTCGTTTTGTTCGATTTTAAAAAAGAATACAAATAAAAATCGTAGTTGTTTTTTGAAAATTTATCAAAAATAATAATTGACAATTGAATTTATGTAACTTCCTACTTTTTGTTTAATCAAACAATAAAAAGAAAACTTAAATTTATTGTTGGTTTTCCAATTTTTTGCCAGAAACAAAATCAAAAAAAAAATCACCTACATGTTTGTATTTTTTGTTTTTTTTTTTTTTTTTTTAATTTAGCAATTCCGGGTGAATTTTTCTCATAGTTACTGTCGACTGAGTCAATATAATATATATTCGCAAATCAATTTTATCTGCTTCCCTGCCCCCTCGAAACTTAACCCACACACATCTAACTCACGGCAACAAATTTGTGAAAAAAAAAACAGAAAGGAACAAACAAAAAAAAAAGAAAAGATTGCCAAGCTAAGCTGAGCTGAGGCAGCCCACACAGAAGAAATCAAGAAACTTGAAAATAACAACAGAAAAATATATTACCAGCTAGTAGAAGCTCCAGCAGCAGCTCAACTCAGGCAACGTTAAGTCAAGAACAATCCAAGGAGAAGTAGAAGCTCTTTGGCAGCAAAATGGATCTAATCGAAATTGGACAAAGTGTAAAAATCAAAAGAACTGATGGTGAGTACCTAATTTTTTCTTTTATCATATAAAATAATATATTAAAATAATTTTGGTCGTTGTCGTCGTGTCTTCCGTCATCAAATCATACCGAGGAAGAAAAAAACAAAAATTGGACTTATCTTTAAAATGTTGTTGGCATAAATGGAGTGACTAACAGCTGGTTGCAAAAAGACACTTAAAACCACATTTATTAGACTTGGTGGGGTTTTGAATGCGAAAAATAGTGCTCCGCGTCATAAAAACTGAATATATGAGTCATTTCTTGAATTTTTGATCTTTGTTTTTAGTGTCACAGTCTCACACAATCAATCTCACAAGATATCTCTTCGCTCGAGGGCCACGATTCGTTAGTTCTTTTTTGTTTGTTGAAGTTGATCGTTGAGTTGGTTTTTGTTTCATTTTCATAGATCGACCAACCTACAGCCAACTTAAAATTAACACAGTTACTTTGTGGAGGAATATCTTAAGTCGGGCGGCTGCGTGACGGTTTAGCTTCTTAGATGTAAAAAGTTCAAACTTTATTAGGTGTTTCTTTTTCGTTGCACTTCACTTCAATTGTGCCCTTTTCCTTCTCTTCTGACTACGACTTATATTCATTCGAGTTCGTTTACAACAAAAAATAAAATTTGCGATGATGATAGCTACATATATAAAATTCTAGCTATCTTGAAATTCTAATAGGTTTTAGTTTTTTTTTAAAATAGTTTTGGTGTCGTAGATTGGTGGTTGTGATTGTTGTAGGCGTTTTTTATTCGTTTCTTTTTTGTTTTCATTAAATTTGTCGAACTTAAAAAAACACATGGCATTGTCCAAGCCATAGATATTCTTATAAGATTTAGTTAAGTTTAGGTACAAGTTAACGAGATAAGATTCAAACGTTTCCTAGTTCTAAATTTACAGGAAGAAATGTTGCTGAGATTATGTGTTGTTTTGTATTGCAAAAATAATTTGTTTATTAAAATCGAAACAAAATTCTGATGTCATTATTTAGTCTATCACATGTAGGTGTCAAAATGCATGCCTACATTTGAATCTATTGCGATTGCCATAATTCTTTTTAATACAAATTAATCATTTGAAATATATCTACTAACTTGACTGTATTCGCTTTTTAAATATGTAACCTTCTGGGTTGAGAGCGAGCAAATACTTTCCCTACTTAAACTTTGTGAATGCGAGAGATTCACGGGTTTGTTTTAGTTAAACGTTGTTAATATGACGCTAATGTTTTTTTTAAACATCGAAACAGATGTGAATAAAATGCCTTAGACTTTATGGTAATGTCAAGCTATTGTTTGAAAAAGTGCCGCCTAAATTACTAAAGATTGATATAAAATAAACAAATGTTAGAAATATTCTTAATTGATCAAGACCACTAATTTAAATAAAGAACGTTGAAGTAATGAGAACAAATCTGATAGAATCCAACCGTAGGTGGAACATTCCAACTTCTGCAAACCTAGGCATTATATAGCCAGGTTCACTGCAATATGTTTCCGAAACTGTTGGAGTCTGAAACACATATTGCCGAAGTTGCGGAGACCAACATGAGAGGGAAAGTGTGATTCACTTTCTCTACAAATGTCTTGCCATGGTCATTTCTAGAATGTTATCTTTCGAAGGGCATTCCTTAACGATCTTGATGAACTTTCTGAAATGAAAATCTAAGACCTGATCTCCTTTCTGAAGACGATTAAATGGCTTTAGCGTCCCTGAGTTGTCTATATATGTATATTTTTCAATAAAAGGGTCCAACTAGTTTATGCTATTATAATGGTGCCAGCGATGATAAAGTCTCTTAGCAAGAGCTGCTTGTGATTGCATTTCTACATTACTTACTTACTTACTTAAGGTGGCGCTACAGTCCGGAGCGGCCCTGGGCCTCAACCAACATGCGTCTCCAGCCAGCTCGGTCCCTAGCTAGCTGTCTCCAGTCTCGCACGCCAAATTGATTAAAGTCTTCACCCACCTGAGTGCGCCACCTGAGTCGCGGTCTTCCTCTACTGCACCGTCCCTCGGGATTGGATTCGAAGACCTTCCGGGCTGGAGCGTTGTTGTCCATCCGCTCTAGATGACCTAGCCATCTAAACCGTGGGAATTTAATTCTGCTAACTAGGGCAATGTCGCTGTATAGCCCGTACAGTTCGTCGTTATATCTTCTCCTCCATTCTCCATCTATGCATATGGAACCAAAAATCAACCGAAGAATTTTCCTCTCGAAGCATTCTAAGACGCTCTCATCTTTTTTTTGACAGGGTCCAGGCCTCAGCGCCGTAAATGAGAACCGGTATGATTATAGATGGTGATTTTAGATGCTCGAAAGAGAGGACTTTACTTCTCAATTGCCTTCTAAGTCTAAAGAAGCACCGATTTGCAAGAGTTATTCTTCGTTTGATTTCAGCGCTGGTGTCGTTGTCTGTGTTAATAGCGGTGCCTAGGCAGACAAAGTCCTTAACTACCGCGAAGTTATAGCTGCCCATGGTGACGTTTTGACCATAATCGTTGTCGACCATTGTCCTTTCTTGATGACAGTATTTTACTTGATCTTGCTTTCATTGACCACTTCGCTCCCGTCGCAATGATCAAAAACGCTCCACTGACATCACGCTTTGATCTTCCAATTATGTCAATATCATCTGCGTATCCGAGTGATTGGAATGACCTTTGGAAGATTGTGCCTCTAGTGTTGACGGTTGAGTTTTTTCACAATTCTTTTCAGAACGATATCGAAAAAGTCGCATGACAGTGCATCGCCTTGTCTAACACCTTTTTTGACATCAAATGCATCGGTGAGATCTATTCCGACCTTGATAGAGCAGCGTGCATTCTCCATAGTCATTCTGCACAAACGGATAAGTTTGACAGGGATGCTCTGTAGAGCTCTTCCCTATGGATGATCTCATACGCGGCTTTAAAATCGATAAAGAGATGGTGGGTATTGATTTGAAGCTCCTGGGTTTTTTCCAAGATCTGCCGTAGTGTGAATATTTGGTCGATAGTGGACTTTCCTGGTCTGAAGCCACACTGATAAGGACCAATCAGGTTGTTGACGAATGGCTTCAGACGTTCACATAATACGACAGAGAAGATCTTATATGCAATGTTAAGGAGACTGATGCCTCTGTAGCTGGCGCAATTTCTAGGGTCTCCTTTCTTATGTATCGGGCACACTATGCTGAGTTCGATGAAGTCAGCTCCAGCAGTTTAGTTATAGCTATCTTCACTTCGTCTAGGTCGGGTAGGTGGAATTGTTGATTTGCGTCGCCTAGGTTGATTGGTTCTATCTCCATTACAGCGGAATTCGGTACGTTAAATACGTTATATAATTTGGAGAAGTGGTCTTTCCATATTCTCAACATAGACTGCGGTTCTACTACGATGTTTCTCTGACTGAAGAACAGTTTTAAAAGTATTAATTTCTAGTACTCATTTGTGAATTTAGATCGGTTATTAGTGATTTGAAGAATTGCAGGGGTACTAGTTTTTTGTTAGGACTACGTAAATATCAGCCACAGTATCTCTCCTAGTTAGACTTTGTGCTGGAATAGCTTAATAGTAATGTGAAGAAATCAGGCCTAAGAGTTTTTTTTGTATTACAGATTATTTTGTATATGTTTTGAAACATTTGCAAATATTTTTGGTGAATTCTCGTGCCGCAAATGGAAAAGGATACAATGTTTGGACTTTAAAATGGGCTGGCGAAGCATTTAATTCATGAATGTTAAATGCCTGTTTCAAATTCTGGTTTGGTTAGCATATTTTTACCTTCTACCAACAAGCAAAGATAAATAGAAAAATAGATCACATGATTAAGCACTCCTATTCTTAAACACTTACAAGTTTGTGCTAAGGTCGACCCAATGAACATGTCAAAGAGACAAATTAGTTTTTTTTTTAATTTTGCGATAGAGAATTCTTAAGAAATGAATCATATAAATTCTTATCTCAGATTTCTTACAGCGAAAGTAAGAAATTTGTATGACATTTTTTTTTTATTTCTGGAAATAAGGAAACCTCTAAGATCTTTAAAATATAAACTTTAAAATTCTTATTCTTATAATTTTGTTTACATGAGCAAATATTCGTTTAAATTATGACTTATAAAAGTTTTTGCTGTCCCATAGTATCACCTATATAATTGCTCTTACCTGGGCACTTTTTAGAGAGGCGGGATTCGTTTCCTATTTTCTTTTTCTTGTTCCTATTTTAGCAGCTTTAAACAAAAATCAAAATTGTTTAATTTTTACTTGGGTACCAAAGGGGCACACTTCCCTTTGTAATAGTTCTGAAAAATACTATTTTCATAGTTTATAATCTATGCCGTAAAACGTTTCTAGCCTGCCATTTTCGAGGATGTTTAAAAATATAAAAGTTGCTTTTATCCAAGTTGCTCTCTATCCAAGACAAATTAACTCTCTTTTTTGCTTCTTTACCTCGTCGCAAATTTTCTTCGAGACACCAAAAAGGATTTTTTTTTATTATTTACAGACTCTCAAGGGTTTATTAGTATTCTTTATATGTTTATATTTAAACACAGTGCGAGCATTAGGAAAATAGGGAAGGATTTAAAATTAGATACTGGTGCACATTGGTCTTAAAGTTTTGATGTTTACAACTTTAAAAATGGGAGGGAAAAACAGAGTTGGCTAAAGCATTCCACATTCTCGATGTGCGATTTAAGAAAGAATCTCTATACTTGACAGTACGCCCTAAATTCAGCTCAAGAGTAAACTGATGAGCTTTCCTGGAAGTGCGAGTATTACCGCCGAATCGTTTAAGGGGTGGAATGCTAATTCGAAAAAACGTAGTTTGTAAAAATATCGATAAAACAACGAAAGGCATGAAACATTGCGGCGATGTTCTAGCGATGTAAATGTTTCGATTATAGTTCTATCGCCTGTTTAGTTTTGGACGGATGAAGGCTTTGTAAATTACAGCCAGATCAGAAGGGGTGCAACATTTTTTGCACCGCCGGAAAATTTCTAAGCACCTGGCACCATTTTTGCCTATATCAAATATATGATCATTCCATAAAAGGTGATCTTGCAACTGCACGAGTGCGAAAGAAGATTCGTCCCATAGAATCATTTACGCTCTCAAGAACAGGAAGACTCATGACACTCTCCGGTAGCGTCGAATTAACAGCAAACGATCGAGCTCACATAGGGAGTGTCATTGTGGACAAGCGTTGGTACCGAGGATGACGTGGTGTTTCGTACGTTTTTTTTACAAATGACCAGAAGTTTTTACTACCTTTGTGACATTGTAGTATTTTTTGCCTTAATTTCTGATCATGCAAAAATTTGGTTCGTCGAATATGACCATTACAGGTCTTTCTAGCTTGTTGGAACTTATTCCGGTTTTCCTCAGTTGGGTTGGCCATATAACAACGGAAACCTACATCTCTGAACCTAATAAACTCTTTACAGCTCGAATCATACTATTTTTAAGGAGGTTTACGTTGAAAATTCTAGCAATCCATCTATTGATGCTATCTTGTATCGAATTTAATTGCAATATCGCTTTTAATCCATTATTTGTGCTGCGAAGACCTTGATAAGATCAAAAATTATTTAGTGATTTTAATAATAATGCTTTCTAAATCTATTTTTGAGGCTTGACACAATTTATGTTGATGCTGTCTTAAGGCATTCTAAAATTTCTAAATTGGACACAAATTTTTTCACTTTATATTAAGAAAAAACATACATTTATGAACAAAAATTGGGAGTACTGCACCTTAAAATGTTAAATTTGTTACTTACTTGGGGTCTCCATTGAACATTTCTGATGACAGGACTATCGGCCTGTCATCAGATAATCCAATAGAGACCAACAATCCAACATCCAGTCCATGATCCGGTCATCGCAGTTTAGATTTTTCGTCAAGTTTGACCTTTGTGTTGTATGTAGTGGTGAGCGTCCATTTTTCACAATCTTTTTGAAATTAAAATTTCATTTCGTTTAAAATGTCGTCGAGTGCCTAAATTCATAAATCAAATTAATATTATTTTATTTATTTATTATTATTATTATAACTATTATAATTACTAGGCACAGAACAGCTTCAAAGCTGCCGACCGACATCCTTCGAAAATCTGCACAGTCCTCCCATAGTAAGTCCTTGAGTAGGTGAAAAATGGATTCAATCAAAATCTGTGTTTTTTGTTGCCCTCTTGAATAGTTAGCTGTTGTAGTTCCTCCAACTTCTTAACCAGCATTCATTTTTTTTAAAGGGTTAATTTTTGTTTATCCAAATGCATTTTTTTGTATATAATTTGTTTGAAAGTTAGTTTTGTAAAAAAAAAACAATAACTACCAACACTAAAGGTAGATCAATACAAAATTAAACAACAGATTAACCGTTTCTAATGTCAAATGTGTCATTTGAGGTTGCTCATGGTAAGAGAAGAGAATCTGGATTGGATTTTACTCTTGTAGAGCCTCAGGGTTAGTGGTAATTGATTCTTATAGTTCTATTTTAAAAATCTAATTCATAGCTATTTTTTAAAACTCAAAAAGGAGGTAAAATTAAAGTTTTTAATCCTATACAGTTAACAGTTTCATCCATACTGCTTGAAAATGTAAGTTCTACGTATCCTTTAAACAATAAATCGAGAAATGCATGTTGTTAGATTTATTGAATTTAAACTGTTTTTTCTTGCGCCGCTGCATTCAAAAAGTTCAACTGTAATAGTTGCTACGCTTTTATGAAAGCCCATCAGTCTACCGTTGAGCTAAGTTCTTTAGCCGTACTACGTGAATGTGGAATTTCCGTAGCACGTTCAGTCTTTCTCTGGCATTGCAATGTTTTAAGAATTTAATACCAATGCACACCGACACCAACTTTCTAACATATTACACTATTTTTAAGGCTAGCACTGTGTATTTGGGATATTAAAGGTATACAAAACACTTTAAGTGTGTGTTAACTATAAAAAAGTTAGTTTTCAGCTTAACATCTAATTAGACAAAAATATGTTATTGCAAGATGCCCGTCAAGATGCTTAAAACCTAGTCAAAAAATAAGTTTAATGGTTAACAAAAAAAAAAAAACATTTCACATTCAATTAATTTTAATGCAACAATATAACCCCAACATTAATTTAACATTCAATTAAAAAACCAAAGCTAACAACTCTTAACCTAAATGCTTTTAAAATTTTAGATTGAGAAACAAACTGAAAATATAAATATATATTTATGGATATAAAATTGGTGCAAGGCCAAGTGTTTTGGGTTTGGAGCAGAGCAACACATTCAAATTGCCCTCAAGTAAAATATTGTTGTGCTATCCCCTTCAAGTTTGCTACATAAATATATTTGTGCACATAAATTTTAGTTTAAAGACCAAAAGCATAAATATACCAAGCAGAAATGTTTCTATCTGTTCCGGAGGTCATTGGAAAGGCCTAAAAATAGTTTCGAGTGTACCAACTCTCTAACTTACGGTACGGCCGCTTCCTACCGGCCCCCAATGCCACGAGGTTCATATCTTTCTTATATCTTAAACGAAAGATGAAGTACATTTTAATATTTTAGATAGTCTATGAACATTTATCTTTAATGTTTGTTTTTTGAGTTTTCACACAATTTATCCATCTCTAGACAGAAAAATTAATAATAAAAACACACGCATAAGTAATTGAGTTGAGACTTAGGAATACGCTTCTCTACACATTTTCTCTACACTTTTTATATTGTTTGTATTATTAATGTTATTAATATGCCGTCACCGCGACGTCACCGTCACCATTTTTATGTGCTCATTCAATTGGAAAGGGTCAACGACTTTCTTTTGCACACAATATAACGCAACAAAGAAATATATTAGAGCCGCCGCCGCGTCGTTTGCTGCCGACCGGCTAGAAGAGACGAGAATTGTTTTTGCTGTTTGCTGCTTCGACTAAGGCTGCTGTTTGTAATGCATCAATCTTGTTACGCACTTTTTGATATTTAGAATAAAAATGCATGAGCACACATGCGGGCTACAATCTTTAGTGACGCTGGCAAAGACACACCACTAGAGACGACATTTAGTCAAAGCAAATTCCATAATTTAGTTTTTTTTTTTTTGTCTTCTCTGTTTTGCTGTTAGTTAAATTAATTTTAGAAATTTCACGCTTATTGATTGAAAGGTAAACTATAGAGCTTTGTGGATAATTAATGGCCCTTATCAAGATGTGTGCTAAATATTTGATGAAATGCCGCCGACAGCACTTCTAAGGGGTGAAACAAGGTGCTGAGATGTGACTTACCTTTATCAATTTATTTCAACACCCACTGCCAGCCACCCCACTAAACTTTGAACCCTGGAAGTGTGCATAATAAAAACAATTTCTTATTCACAAGCAAGGGGAAGGAGTGATGCTAAGAAAAAATACAGACCAAAAAAAAAAAACATACATAACTCCCTCGGGAAATTGCTGGAGGTGTAAAGTTCAAATTTGTTTCATGTGAGATACGATTTATCACACTCATAAACAAATCGTCACTAAAGTATATTGTTTCTGTTATTTTTGAGTCTTCCTCATGTTATGTGACACATACGAGTAGAGTTTACTTTACCTAGAATAGCTTATTAATTTATTGTTTTTTTGGATTTTTGTTGACGGGCTTCTGAAATTAGATACTGATGCATGAATTTCCTACAAAGTGAAAGGTAGCTTACTCACTTCCGATGAAGTCTAATTTTTGTTTTATTTTCATTTCTAGTTTCAAACACAATTTTTATATTTGTTCGTTTTGTCTTTACGTACTATTTTTTTTTCATTTAAGCGTGAAAGCTTTAGAATTTTGCTTTTATCAATGTCGGACAATCTGGATAGAATGTCAGTTGAATAGAATAGCATAGAAATAATTAACATGGAATTTAACAATACATTGTTTTTATTTTTAAAAATAAAATATAAAAAAGGGATGGATTGAAAATAAGTAAAAAATAAGAAATGTAATGTGAAAGTTTATTCATGTAGAGCTCAGTATACCCTGAATGAAAATTTTACTCTTATATGTAATCATTTAAAAGCTGAAAGGCGGAATTTAGTTGTCAGTCATTTAAGAAAAAAAAAAATAAAATAAACGTTCATTTAAGATGACAGTTAATTACTGACATAGAAAGATAAAAAACCGGCTTATTTAAACGTTGATTTTTTGTAATTTGTAATTTGTATTTATTTTTTTTTTCATAGTAAGGAGGTCAAGTTGGATTGAAAAAATGAATACCTTTTATTATATCTGAAAGTTTGATTATAAATATGATGAAATAGTTTATTTGATAACATATTTGGAACTTTGTAAATTGAAGTTATTTAATAGCCATATAATGTTAATTACATTAAATGGCGGTATGAGGTATCTACTATCTACCCCAGAAAGCCTCTCTTGCCTTTTAATCAAGAAGACTGGTGGTTCTTAAATAACTGAGGTTGAAAATAATATATATATATATATTTCTACTGTATTTACTGAAGTTTGTTTTGATCTGGCTGAGTTCCAAAATGTCAACAAAAAAGTTTTGATGCGGTTGCTTTATCACTTCGCTTTTCAAATGCACCTGCAATGCAAACATTATGTTTGGATTACTATGCACAAAATATTTGCAAAGGTTTGGTGTTCATTAAACAAAATCAATTTACTATAAAAGACTTCAAATTAAACAACGAGAAATCTGAACATCTAAAACTATGCGAATTTTACTTAAAAAAGTAAATGATGATAGTTAGAGATTTTTGAAAGGCTTACAGATCTTTAATTTGCGAATGTGAATAAAATAAACTATTTCATTCTTTTCTGACATTTTGTTGGCTGATTTCCAATTTTATCAAGAAATTTCAAACACCATCTTTACGAAAATTAAGTTATCTTTTTTAACCAATGTACAAATCTATTGAGAGTGGAAATAATAAAATATATTTAGGGAACAATGTATACAATTTTTTAATTCTGGAATAACTATATTATGTACATTAGTAATTGATACATTATTTACATCAAAAGTAGATTAGGTAGGACAGTTAAGTTTTCGGCAGATGTGAAAAGTAGTTTACATTTTTCTATTGATAATTTCGAGCTGGACATTACAGACCACGTATGGATATGGTCAAATCTGACATTTTGCTTAAAATATAAACATCGTCAGCATAGAGACAGTGGTCTAATAATTTATGTTTTTCGAGTATATTGCTTATGTCGTCGAATGCTATGATGAATAACATTACTGATAAGGGAGATCCCTGCGGTATACCATTTTCCAAAGAGTATGTTTTACAAAAGTGGTTGTTAATTCTTGAGGAGAATTTTCTGTAGTATAAAAACGATTCCATGAATATAAACATTTTTGGATCAACATTCCATTTCTTTAATTTGTTTAAAATCACATGTTTTCCAGTTCTTTCAAAAGCCTTCTCGAAGTCTAATGACAAAATGGATACATGGTTTTTAGATGATATGGCTTTTAAGATGTTGTGGTCTAGATGGAGATGGACCTCAACACAGCCTTTGTTTGGTTTGAATGCAACTTGTTTCGGAGATATACATTTCTTAGCTTAAACGAACCATAATTTTTTCTAAGACCTTTGACAGGCATGAAATTAGTGATATGGGTCGATAGCTTTTAACCAATATTATGTCTTTGTTTGGTTTTGGGATAAGCAGTAAAAAAGATGTGTTCCAGAGTTGGGGTATCGTTGAGGTATCAAGAATGTTATCAAACAGTTGGATTTGTCTGGACTTTACAGCGTAAGGTAAATTGTTAATCATAGGATAGGAAATTCTATCCCTTCCTCGATTAATTTTTTATAATAAAAATAATCAATATTATTGGAAAGAACACTGTTTATAACTAAGAAAAAACCTAGCTGCGAGAACCAATATAACTAAATATTTAAGTAATAACAAAAGCAACATACACAAATAATCTTTCTCAAATAACAAAAATGTTAGTATTAAGCTAAATAGATTTTGGAATATATATTTATGGTAAAAGACCCAAATCTACACTAAATAGTATTAAGCCCCATACCATCAAGCAGTAAGATGATGCCTCAACGCCTTCCCAACAACACCGATATAAAACTTGCTCCCCGTGGCTGGACTCCCAACCATAGAACATCGAGTTGATGAACTAACATTGAAGTTAGCCGCAAAACTAGTCTTCTCAAGTAACTCAGTAATTGATGCCTATATTGCACAGACAATAAATGAAACGAATTCCATCCAGTCTTAAACTACGAGTAGTACTGGCCAAACCTAGTCAACTACAACTTCCAAAATGGGGTTATTACTTTAAACCCACATATCCTCCTTGGTATATCAAACCCAAATCCATTGATATGATACTAACTCAATACAGAAAAAACAACACCAATTAATCCGTTTACAGAGCACTGTTCACTGACATCAAATTAAAACTTGAAGGATGAAAGTTTAATTTCGCTGACGGACAAAGACAAATACGTCATTCGCAGTAACACGAGAGGACGGATACATTTTTAGCCATTTGATCTTACCAAGTTTCTCATCTGTTTTTACGGCTGAAGCGTTTGGTATCCATTACAACAACGACAAAGATTCGCGGAAATACTATGATCTGCTTCCACACTATATCTGTTTTACAAGCCATATTCAATCCAAATAACAATAACCTAATATTTGAAATAAGGGACCATATCATTAAGTTACCAACCATAAACTTAATGTGGGTTCCCGGCCATACTGGTATATGTGGCAACGAAGGAGCAGACAGTTCAGCTAGATCAACGAAAGATTCATCCGTATACAATTTTAATATCTTTACTAAACGTGGCAAAACCAATTTCATACGAAATTTAATGAAGACGAAACAGCTAAACGACTGGCGCCAATACCATCATAAGGAAATCAACAGCAATAGATCTCATCCTCGATACCCAAACATCCCAAAAACGCAAATAACTAATTTTGTTCGCCTAATACTTGACACACTTCAATCACACACGAACATCTTTAAAAAAAAAAAACTAAATATTCCCTTATGCCTCTCATGTAACGGAACACTCAATTTACAACATTTGTTAAAAAACTGTACCGAAACAAGAAAACAATTAAATGCAATTTCAATAAACTTAAATATAATAGAAATCTTAAAAAGCCCAAATTTAAAAAATATCCAAGTAATTAATGAACTCATATGTAATCCTCAATATAAAATTTAAATATGTTAATATCAGAGCTAATAGTCCTCACAGCTAGGCTCTATAAAAAAAAACTGTAATTACCAGATAGCTTTTAAGTATCTGCTAATAAATAATAATAGTAATATGTAATACATTTTTTAAGCCACTAGGTTTGTTCATTGAGCTTTATTATTTTATTTAAGCGATCTAAAAGTCTAACTTAGGTTTATACTGTGGATCGATGAGATAAATAATAACCTGCCAAAGTTGCACCTAATGTAAAGATATATCGGTTTTCATACTTTGGATTTTGTTGATGTTGTTAAAAAGTCTGGGTGGAATCGGCTAAGGTGATTTTTGATTGTCACCTTTGTGATCATAAAAAGTGATCAAACTAAGTTTTGCGTCTGTGTAAGGTGATCACCAAATTTTGTTAAGAATTTGGTATCACTTTAAAAGAAATTCACTGACGTTTGTTACAATTTCAGTGGTTGTATTCAAAAACCGATCTGATGATATTCTGCCTGCACAATAGTCAGCATTTAACTTTTCTCGTTGAGCACTCTGTCTCCATACAAAGCTGTCGTGAGCTCTCCCGTCATATTTTGCATTTATTGCCAGAATTTTTCTGTTCTCGTTGCAGATCTAGATTGAAATAAACATTCGATAAGGCAACAAAAATTAATGAATCAAAAATGTCGTCCTTTTCTATTGAAATACATATGCTCATTTTCCGAAGGGCGAAGAATTATAATATGACTCCCATCAATGCAGCCGATTACTAGGAAACAAATAATAAAATAAAAAACAAGTAATAAATTTAGTTTATTTTTACTAAGAAACAAAACCCTACCTCCAGGAATTTGATATTTTTCGTAGAAGAACATTTCTGTTGCTTCTGAAGCCGATTGATTAAATTTGATTTTTAATGGGCACGATTTCCTCTCCATTTGTTTTAAGGTCAAAGAAATAACCTCACAAACAGTATTTTGGCCCATTGGAGCTGACCAGTCAGCGCCAACTTGCCTTTGGTATCCACCACCTCCAAGAAAATTTAAAGTCGAGGCTAATAGAAGGATAGGGAGAATGTGTGTTGACCGCATTCCAGTTGACAAATCCAGAAGCGGTAGGATATGTAAAAATGTTTCCTTATTCAATCGAAAGTTTTTTAAGAATCTATTTAATTCAGAATATTAATTATAAATAAAAAAAAACAAGTTATAAAAAATAGGTATTTATATGTGAACAAATATATATATAGCACATATGCGTACTTACTTTGGACTTGAATGATCAAGAATATGTATTTTATTGCAGAGGTCAAGAGCCGGACATTTCAATTATAATTAATATTTTCATTTTCAGCATTTTCAGAAGTTAAATTCAAAGGCACAAACACATTCATATTGTCTTGAAATTTCAGCAACTAAAAATAAAAATCAATTTCCAATGAAAGTGACAACTAAAGAGCTGTCACCAGAAAAAGTCACCAAATCGTGATTGTCATTGTCACCGGTGACTATCACCTTACACAGACCGAATTTGTTGATTGTGACTGTCACCTATCACAAATCACCTTACCCGATTCCACCCCTGGTCTC
This sequence comes from Eupeodes corollae, assembly GCF_945859685.1. Taxonomy (NCBI): domain Eukaryota; kingdom Metazoa; phylum Arthropoda; class Insecta; order Diptera; family Syrphidae; genus Eupeodes; species Eupeodes corollae. The sequence goes on along the minus strand of NC_079148.1, from coordinate 7,496,412 downwards.
TGTTAAGACAAGTGATGTATGTCTGCACCATATAAATCCCACGTTTTGGAATATGATTTTGCCAATTTTGCTGCCTTTTACTTATTTGAATGTCCAAAGCAAACAGATGCCTAGAAATGCTGAAAGAATTCTGAATATAGATTTATGTATGTCAATTCTTTCCTATTTGTCTTAACCTAAAACAATCTAGTTTCCTCAAAAACAACACTTATTACCGTGATTGAAGACATACATAATACAAGCTTTAGATAAGGATTTCTTTTTCTAAGCCTTTCGACACTGTCAATTATGTTATACTTTGTGAAAAGCTCATGCAGAAGTTTAATTTTTCGGCAGTTTAATTTGCCGCCAAACTCATATATTATTAATTTCCTAAAATATATGTTCTTATTCAGCATGGTTTTGACAGTGAACAATTCTCCCTAAAAACCTTTTATTTATAGATTTTTAACAAATGTTATGGACGTTATTTGTTCTCCCAAGTATGTTCGTATCCAACCAGTAACTGAATATAAATCTTGGCCTAACAATTGATGGCTAAATTAACTAGAAAGTTAGTAAAAAAAAATATCTTAGCATTGCAAAAATATCTATTGTCAACCACTTATGGATGTTGTGTTTCACTTGAGAAACCTTTGTTGCAAGGCACTTTGCCATTTATTACGGACTAGATCAATCTAAAATAAAATATAGAATAATATGTTGGAGCGGTACTAATAAAAACTACTTTCAACCTTCATTATTCATACAAAAGCATATTTTAAGAACCATCTTAGAAGAGAAAAGATGTGAACACAGCTTTTTTTTTGTTTGTTGTCTGCTCGGGTATTCTCCTACTTGAACATTTTTATTTTATTTAAAGTACTAAAAATATTTTTCTGTAGACGTATATTTTTCTTCTAAGCCAGCTTACGATAGAAATCTTGTTTAAATTCATATGCAAAATAGTCACAATATTCATAATTTGTATACCTCAGTAGCTCCAAGACTGTTCAATACTTTACTTTTTGAAATACTAGTTTAACTCTTTAATTCAATAAAAATAAATTAAAATTTGATATTATTGCCATCAAAAACCTTTTTTTAAACATTGGTTTAACTTAAACAAATTTAACATATTATTTGTACGACATCTTATTCCACAACACTTGTTGATTAAATATTTATTTTAAAATTAAGTATTTTATACGTATATTATATATTTTCGTTTGGTTCCTTCGATACTTGTCGATAGAGAACAGATTGTGACATTTCTTTTTATTTGCCTCTTTTGAATTATAAAACAATTAATATCTAAACTGCTTATGCACATATTGTAAAAAACATTATTGATACAATTCCTATGTAATTAAATACATTTGTTTTTAAATTCTAGAACGATAAAAGAAGAAGAAAAAATATTGAAATTTAATAAAAAAAATAAAAAAGTATTCTGCCCACAAGGCTCTATACTGGTCCCTCTACCTTTCTGTATTTATGTCAATGTACTTCTATGTAAGATAAAAAACTGTTCCTGTCGTTTTATATACCGATTAAACTCAACTTTATCTTAATTGTCCTCTCGGTCTTATTGAGCATGGAACCTCAAATGTCAATGGAAACCTTGATTAGGTCCCATTTGAAAATGAGCCAAAATCGTGCTTACTTTCACCTGATTGTCATTAAGTAATGATTCCATTGAATGTGTCGAAACTGCTTAACATCTCGGCTTTTTGACTTGACACAATTATATTAGTAGAATCGTCAGTTTATGGTGTATTACGTTGGGCATAAGGACCCAGTATATTATGCATTTAAAAATCTTGCCAAAATATGGGTTATACCAATTTTGATATATGGACTGCAACTGTAGCTTTGGAAGTTAATGTTGTACATACATCAAATCTGCTATCAATAATATAGTTTGCAATGTGTTGGTTTTCGAATATGACAGTGTAACCAATTTAGCAACTAGATATGCCTTCTGATGATTTTCTTAAACACACAAGCCACAATATTGCACAATATTGTCTGACCGTTCATTTTCTTGGTTTTAGATTAAGTTCTTGTTATTAAGTATTAAAATTATTCTTAGGCCGAAAGGCAGTAGTAATAAGATAATGGATTAACTTAGACCACAAGAGTAGAGCCAGTAAGATCTTTTTTAAGTTTTTGAAATTTATGCAAGTTTTTTTAAAGAATTTTTTCTAGCTTTAAGATAGTTTTAAGATTTTGATAAAATAAAAAAAAAGTTGTCTGGCAGAATTAATTGTCCTACCTCTAGCAACTGATTCCTCCTCGCTTATTATTATAAACGCAGTTTTTCTAGGTTAGGTTAGATGATACGGGTTAATGCAAACATCTCTCTTGGGTCATTTGGGATGCATTGTGCTCCCAAGGAAAGAGAAAGAGAAGAGCTTAGGTATAAGAAGGTTGGTGGGTGCCTCTCCGAACCATCCTGATTTCTTGGAAAATTTCAGAATGTTTCTTAATGCCAAGGACGACAAAATGTTCCACCGTCTCCTCGCTTTTACATCCTCTACATAAATTGGATGAGCTGAACCAATTTTATTCATGTGGGTGTCCAATGAATTTTGACCAATACCTCTGAATAAAGACAAATGATTTCCGTCTAGTTGTAAAAGGAATTCTGTTTTACCTTTGGAAATATTACGAGTATGGATTCCTGCTGAGCTGACAACCTGGGGTGATTGTTGACTATCAATTTTTTGATAGTCAAATTGACTATCATTTTCATTTCGTCTGTGTAAGATGATTCAACTCAATTCAATTGATTGAACGATTTCAGAATCAAATTGTCAAAATTCATTGTTGCCTTGGTGAAATTTTAAATCGATTCTTATAAAATATCTAAATAAAAGTTTCAAATTGGCTGATTTTTAATAAAATTTTTACTTTTCTTGCTTTTTTTTCGAATGTCGTAAGCTTTGTCGGTCACAGGAATGTGTTTTTTTAAAAGAAACAAAGTGAACTAAGAAAATTTTCCAGTCGTTTGTGTAAGCGTCTGGTAGCTTTATTCGGAATAAACAAATTTGTTTGAAAACGACTATCACATTTTTTTGTGATAGCTTTTTAAGTATCAATTTGACTATCACCTTATGTAGATCAAATTCGATCGTTTTGATTGTCATTTATCAACAATCACCTTAGCCGATTCCACCCCTGTTGTTTATGATTGCAATGCAAATTTAGTGAATCTGGTTATTTAATTGATGTAATGGTTTTTACGAAGGTTGCTACTTATGTTTCTAGCCTAGGTAACAGTAAGTGTTGCCAGGCGCCATTTGTCATTTTTAACGGAAAGTTTGACAATTTTAACCATAACCTTCTACAGAACATATTTTATTTAAATGCGATTTGTATTGTTGACAGTTACTTGAAAAATGGATCTCGGGCAAAAATGGAATTAAGTCGTGAACATTTCCGTGCCATTATTTTTCATAATTTTCGACGTGGATTATCAAGACAAGATTGCAGCGACGAACTTTATTCTTTCTACAGCGATAAAGCACCATCCTATAGCACTGTAAAAAACTGGTATAACGAATTCACTTATGGTCGTCGTTCGCTCCAGGATGAATTCCGTGAAGATCTCCAAAATCGGTTGTTGTGCCACAAAATATGGATGCTGTGCTAAACTGATAAATCAAGATCGACATCTTAAATATGGTGACATCTCATCTTTGTGCTTTAGTATGACTAGCATCAATAAGATATTACATGAACATTTGGCCGTGAAAAAGATTTGTTCGCGTTGGATCCCGCATAATCTGACAAACTTTCCTCCGTCTCCTCGTGTCGATTGATGCAAGAAAATGGTGAAAAAATACGGTCAAGGTGCATCAAAGGCTGTGTATAATATCTACACAGGTGATGGATCTATGCGTATGTAGCAAAAACAAAACAGCAATCGACTGTATGGGTCTTCCAAGATGAGCCAAATGCAACAAAAGTTGTTCGCGGAAGAAGCACATCGAAGCAAATGGTTTCTTCGGCATTACCGGTCACGTTGCGACAGTAGCGTTAGAACAACGCAAATCGGTCAATTCTGAATGGTATACGACATTTTGTTTGCCAGAAGTCATCGGAGAAATTCGAAAAAAGGAGAAGAATAAGTGAATCATTCTTCATTATGACAATGCAAGCTCTCACACATCGGCTCAAACAAAGAAATTTTTGACCTGCCAAAACATCGAATTAATTGGTCATTAGGTCAGAAATATAAGTAGCAACCCTCGTATATCATTGATACCATATTGCTCGGACTATGCTTTCATCCGTTTTTGGCCAATTTGTCTGCCTTCAATGTTACACTGCCCTAGAACTCAACGGAGAGTAACCGTGTTGGCTTCGCTAGGTAAACGAAACTCCTTACGGCATTGCTTTAACAGTTTTGACTTTTTGTCACTGATAGGTCCCGCTAAGGAAATTCATCAAAATGCAATAAGAATAAAATGAGGCTCTAAAATATTATTATTCAGTTTCCATTTATATATTTTTAATGTTAATACATAACTTTGACTAGTATTTCTTTAATTTTTTGTCACAATTAGATTCACTTGATATTATTGTATCCTATTTTTGTTTTACAATCCAAGTTTTTTTTGAAACTCTTGAAATTGTCAAGAAAACTTGTTAGACGTAATTCTGGTTCCGCTACAGCTGAAAAGTATATGCTGATTTTCATTAAAACACTTCTTCAAGAATAATTGTACGAGTATTTCAATTCAAGATACATTTACTTTCATCGGCGCATACCTTGGAGATGGTTTGACGAACTTTAAAAATACAATCATTATTAATATATATAATCCTTCAAGTTAGGTTATTTTTTTCTATTGAACGTTTAGCTTTATTTAAAAATCACATTTTAAAAACTAAAGAATAACAAGAGTCAGCGTAAAATGTTCCGATTAAGTCCAATATGACAAAATTTAGTTTTTTTGTAAGATAAAGGATTTATCACTTCCGTTTCGCTAGAGTGCCTCACAAAAAATAAGGAAGACTCATGCACACGAGAACATCTACTCCTAGTTGACTTGCTTTAATCTTACTCCGTTATCAAGATTCCAGCTGAGACAAATAAAAATATATTCCAATAATGCACAAGTCCGATTTTAGTTGTTGAATCTTTTCATCTTTATTTACAAATCATACAAAGGAGACAAAAAAAAAATAGTTCCATAAACAGCTTTAAAACAAATACAAATATAATTTATAAACAAGGTACCTATAAAATAAAAATTACCGCCGGAAGCAATACAGTTGTCATTAAATAGTGAAATCAATCAGAAGTAATAGAAATTCTTTACGTAAATTTTAAAAAGTGAATTTAAATTATTTTTATTACGAAAAATATTCATAAATTGTGAAAATAACCAACAAAGTATTGAGATTGTTTATTTTAAAGGGACAAACTTAATCAATATCAACTTTTAAAACTTGATACTTGAAAAAGTCGTACATGTATTTTGGTTTTGCGTCTCGTTGATCTATTTGCAAAATAAAGCTGTTTTCAATTGACCTTTCATATTAGAATAAGGGAATCTAAAAAAAGATGATAAATCATTAAAACTATCTTAAGTAAGCTTTTCTATTTCCCAAATGTATTTCATTCTCCTCGAATTGTGTTGCATCTCTTTTTAATCTTGACTCTGACATTGTTGGAAATGCGTGTTTTTGTATGAAGTTAGTTTTTCATTGTTGTATTATGGATTGAATATTTCCATAGGAAAAACTTTGAGCACGACTTTTATATTGCATTCCATATTTGGCTGCGAAATCAGTAACAGACAGAGAAAAAAACCGGAAACTTCCATAAAAGAACCAATCTCTAGTCGTGTATGGTACGAACCGAGTTTGCACAATAGAACTGGATTCTTAGTGTCTTGGCCGAACAACTATATGACATTGTGAGTATGTAAAAAGTCCAATACACACAAAATACTGCTAGAGATACAGAGAAGAGAATCGATGTGATTCTTCCTCCTTGTTTGTTGCTGATGCTTGTCACATTGTCAGAGCGCGGGTAGAAATTTTTCAATATAAATAAAATGTCGTACTTCGGGAGATTGACTCTATTTTTGATTAACTGAACTCTGATGTATCTTGGCGGCGCGGTAGCAGCACCTCGATCCGTGTGTTTTCTACAAAAAGACTGAAGCTTTCAGTGCAGTATGCACTTAACCTTTTGTATTGTAATTCAAAAAGGCAAACGGCCAAGAGGAAGCCTGCTATACTTTTATAAATGATGTGTTGTTGGTTGTGACTCCCAGTTGAGGCACACTTTTTTTTTCTAATTTCAACTCGATTATTTCTTCGGTCAGAGTAGCAACTTGTTTTTTTCTTAATACATATTATACATATATTTGTTTTGCTTTGCTTTTGTTGTCGTTTTTTTTTTTTGTTTAAATTCAAAATTACTTTATTGTTGAAAAGTGAAAGTTGCCGGTGCAATTCAAATGGACTCACAATTGCAAATTCAATTGTGTTGCGTTAGTTTTAAAATTTTTGTCTATGATTTGTAAATTTTTTTAACGAATTTTTAATAGATTCGTTTATTATATTACGTTACCTACTGAACGGACGTGGATTGTTGTGTAATTTATAATATCTCATATTATCGTAATTTACGGACGCGACGGGACAAATCAACGAGGCGCGAATGATAAATCAAAGGAGTTTGAATTGAAATTTAAACTAAAACAAAAATGATCGAAGTTGTGATTCTATTTGTTTCCGGATTGTTAATATGGCGTTCGTTATCCTCTTCTTCTTCTTCTTCTGCTTCAGCTTCAGGTATGAATTTGAAAATAAGAGAAATGTTTTGCACGGTTATTGTGGTTGAGTTGACTTTGTTAAATTAATTTAATGAAGTAAAGGGTTTTCCAGTAAGAGATTTCATTTTGAATAGTTCCCTATTTTGACAGCTGTTGTCTTTAGTAATTTGACAAGTAAGGACTGTTGTCTCTTGCCAAGTCGGCATCACGGAATCCTTGAATCTGGGTATGTTACTGAAAGTAGATAAGTTTCTTGTTGATTGTTCCTTTCAAATATATAAAGACTGGCTTAATGGCTGTCCAGTGAGCTTTCCCTGGATTGTTGCTGTACATGCTTTAAATATTGACATCATAACTAATGCCCAGCTTTATTGTTTGACCGGCGAATAACAAGGAACAAAAACATACTATGAAGTGGACATCTTACTTACTTACTTACTTAAGGTGGCGCTACAGTCCGGGGCGGACCTGGGCCTCAACCAACAAGCGTCTCCAGCCAGCTTGGTCCCTAGCTAGCTGTCTCCAGTTTCGCACGCCAAGTTGGTTGAGGTCCTCTCCCACCTGCGTGCGCCACCTGAGTCGCGGTCTTCCTCTACTGCGCCGTCCCTCGGGATTGGATTTGAAGACCTTCCGGGCTGGAGCGTTGATGTCCATCCGCTCTACATGACCTAGCCATCTAAGCCGTTGGACTTTAATTCTGCTTACTAGGTCAGTGTCGCTGTACAGCCCGTACAGTTCGTCGTTATATCTTCTCCATCATTCTCCATCTATGCGTACGGGACCAAAAATCACCCGAAGAATTTTTCTCTCGAAGCATCCTAAGACGCTCTCATCTTTCTTTGACAGGGTCCAGGCCTCAGCGCCATAAATGAGAACCGGTATGATGAGTGTCTTATAGATGGTGATTTTACATGCTCGAGAGAGGACTTTACTTCTAAATTGCCTTCTAAGTCCAAAGAAGCAGCGATTTGCAAGAGTTATTCTTCGTTTGATTTCAGCGCTGGTGTCGTTGTCTGCATTAATAGCGGTGCCTAGGCAGACAAAGTCCTTAACTACCGCGAAGTTATAGCTGCCCATGGTGACGTTTTGAACATAATCGTTGTCGACCATTGTCCTTTCTTGATGACAGTATTTTACTCGATTTTGCCCTCATTGACCACTTCGCTCCCGTGGCAATGATCAAAAACGCTCCACTGGCATCACGCTTTGATCTTCCAATTATGTCAATATCATCTGCGTATCCGAGTAGTTGGAATGACCTTTGGAAGATTGTGCCTCTAGTGTTGACGGTTGAGTTTTTCACAATTCTTTCCAGAACGATATCGAAGAAGTCGCATGACAGTGCATCGCCTTGTCTAAAACCTTTTTTGACATCAAATGCATCGGTGAGATCTATTCCGACTTTGATAGAGCAGCGTGCATTCTCCATCGTCATTCTGCACAAACGGATAAGTTTGACAGGGATGCCAAAACTAGACATTGCTCGGTAGAGCTCTTCCCTATAGATGCTGTCATACGCGGCTTTAAAATCGATAAAGAGATGGTGTGTATCGATGCCGTCAGCTCCAGCAGCTTTGTTTGACTTAAGTTTAGATATAGCTATCTTCATTTCGTCAAGGTCGGGTAGGTGGAATTGTTGCTCCGCCTAGGTTCTATCTTCCTTACAGAGGAATTCGGTTCGTCATCGCATCGACGTTATATAATTTGGAGTAGTGGTCTTTCCATATTCTCAATAATGATAATGAGATGGTGGGTATCGATTTGAAGCTCCTGGGTTTTTTCCAAGATCTGCCGTAGTGTGAATATTTGGTCGATAGTGGACTTTCCTGGTCTGAAGCCACACTGATAAGGACCGATCAGGTTGTTGACGAATGGCTTCAGACGTTCACATAATACGGCAGAGAGGATCTTATACGCAATGTTAAGGAGACTGATGCCTCTGTAGTTGGCGCAGTTTAGAGGGTCTCCTTTTTTACTTACACTATGCTGAGATTCCACTCATCGGGCATGCTTTCTTCCGACCATATTTTGCAGAGGAGTTGGTGCATGCTCCGTACCAAGTCATCGCCTGCTGCTTTGAATAGTTCGGCAGCGATGCCGTCAGCTCCAGCAGCTTTGTTTGACTTAAGTTTAGATATAGCTATCTTCACTTCGTCAAGGTCGGGTAGTCGGAATTGTTGATCTGCGTCGCCGAGGTTGAGTGGTTCTATCTCCCTTACAGCGGAATTCGGCTCGTCATCGCCGTTATATAATTTGGAGAAGTGATCTTTCCATATTCTCAGCATGGACTGCGGTTCTACTATGATGTTCCCCTGATCGTCTTTACAGGCTTCGGTTCGTGGCTGGTACCCTTGGGAGGTTGTTTTACCTTTTGGTAAAATTTACGAACCTCATTTCTGTTGTGGCATCCCTCTATCTCCTCGATCGCGCGCTTTTCATGCTCTCTTTTTTTCCATCTAAGAAGCCGATGTTCCTTTCTCCTTTTCTGCTCGTAGAGCTCGCGAGCAGCTCTAGTCCTTTTGTGCAGCTCTAGTCCTTTTGTGCAGCGCCGTTTTGTATGCCTCTTGTTTCGCTGCGTGCGCTTGCCGGCATTCGTCGTCAAACCAGGGGTTTCGCTGTGGTGGCCGTGTGAAACCTAGCACTTCAGAGGCGGCATCTCTGATGGCTGCAAGGCAATGTTGCCACTGGTTTTCAATGCTTAACGCAGGAGGCATAGGACTCGTTAAGAGGTTATTAGAGACTCGATCGGAAAAGGACATGGCAGTCTCTTGCGATTGTAGCCGTCTATCGTCAAATCTTCTCACAGTACTTCCTTGTTTTGGCTTGGATCGGGATATCCGTAGGCGTACCTTGGCTACAACGAGGTAGTGGTCCGAGTCAATGTTGGCCTCTCGGAATGTTCGGATTTCCTGGATACTGGAGAAGGAAAATTGTTACAGTTGTAAAAAAAGAAAGGTCGCACTTCAGCTTCTTATTCCAACCATTATACGTTTGTTGATTAATTCATCAACAGCGAAAGACTAATAGGAGTCTCATTTATAAGAATTTTGTCATTAAAAGCTGATGATTTATTTTTTTTGACGAAATCGATTAGGCGGTAACAGTTTGTAGTGGTGTTAAACATAAACATCACTCATACTAAAGAGTCCCTCGTATGAAGTCCCAATGAAAATTTTGTTATGCCTTGAAAATGAATAAATGAACATCTTAAGCTCCGAACGAAATCAAAAAAAGTATCGCCACATAGAAAATTCTCTTGTTCGCCCGGAGCAAAGATACTTTTCTTGAAGCTTCGTACTATGAATCTATTACGACGACGGCTGTGATAAGGCTGAATATCTGTTCTGAAGTAGCTTTTTTAAGCCTAAGGTCATGGTAAAGCATTCATTTCTTTTCCCCAACTTATGTTACTTTTTTACTCAATTTGAAATGTTTGATATTGGGTTTTAGTTTTGCTGGTGACTTGGTCATGACTCATGATCTTTAATATGCTTTCCTTTATTAGCAGCTATAAAATACCTCATTGGAAGATTTAACAATATATTTCCTTACACAAGGAAACCAATGTTTGAAATCTTCTTTTTTTTCGCTTCATATGAAATACATATACAATTTTATAGATGTTTTTCTGACGATACACAGTGGACCGATCCATACATGCCAGACGTAAAAAAGTCAACTGCGACTCACTGTTGTTCATGCGGATGTAAACAATAACAATACCCAGCTGATCTCAGAATTTCAATCCACTTGACATTTGGTTGGTTAAATAAAAAGTTCTGTCACTTCAAAGTCAAACTTTCAATTTATAATATTTCTTGAATAAAATTTTTGCAATTCAAAGTAAACACAATTTTTTTTATAATTTTGAATCCAAAAAGAATTAAATTTAAACAAATGGCAGGTGTATTAGTCGGTTTGTTCTCTTATATTTTTCCATGTTTGATATCTTGTGTCCCGTTTACTTGTCTTGGAAATGAGCTTTCAGTGAAACACTTATTTTGTGGTAAAAAATGTTAAAAATGTTATTTTGTTTTAGACAATCTAAATATGAGTATGTCAAAGTGTCGTGATAAATTATATGTTTTTGAAAAGTGTGTCATGTCTAGTTAAAGAATATATGTTTATTTTCTTTCGCACTAATTTGCAAGGCCTTTTATTTTTTGGTTTGAATCCTACTAGAATGTTAAAATTTTCGAACATGTTCTGGATAAATTTAGTCTTTCAGAAGAAAATATCGAGGTCTGCAAGCAGATTAAAAATAAAATTAAGCTTTTGTCTGCAAGTTTTGACAAAAAGTGGAAGGCAGCTGGTTCGAGAAATGATAGATTTCGCCTGAAATACAAAGACTGGCTAGATGGTTCCAATTTTATATTAGCATTGGACAATCAGAATAATAGTTTAGAAAAAAATGAGGGGCACTTTAAGAGTGGAAGGTCAAACAAAAGAATTCAGTAAAGTTCGAAATGAAATAAATAGTATTGAGGACTTGGAAATATCAGTTGGTGGTAAAAATATCAAAGTAAAATTTCAATTTGTGTTCACCATGATACACGGAAAAATTGCGAACTTTTTAACATCTAACCGGTCAACTCAATCTTGCTACATTTGTAGTGCCAAGCCAAGCGAAATGAACCAAATTGTAATAAATAGAACACCAAAAACTGAGTTTTATGAATATGATTTGTCAAGTCTACATGCTTGGATTAAAGCACTTGAGTGTTTTTTACATATAGCTTACAGACTTGATGTACGGAAGTGGGCTATAAGAAGTGAAAACGATAAGGTTTTGGTGGAACGCGAAAAAAAAATATTCAAATTCTTTTCAAATCTGAAATGGGTTTAATTGTAGTCAAGCCAAAACCTGGCTTTGGCAACACAAATGATGGCAATACTGCCAGAAGATTTTTTAAAAATTATGTTAAAAGAGCCTAAATAACTCAAATTGATCCAAACATTTTACAACGGTTTTACATTATCTTGAGCTGTATTTCATCAGGATACGAAATAAATATAGCACTTTTCGAAAACTATCTGCAAGAAACAAAACTGTCATACGTTGGGCTTTATAATTAGTACCCAATGCCCATCAGTATTCACAAATTGTTGTGTCATTCTGCTGAGGTTATAAAGCAGTGCATAGTTCCGATAGGACAACTCTCCGAAGAAAGCCACGAGGCTCGGAACAAAGACTGTAGACGTTTCCGAATGTCTCATACTAGAAAAAATTCTGGGATTAACTCTAATAGAGACCTTTTAAACATGCTTTTAATTACATCAGATCCCTTAATAGATTCTTTTCGAGAAAAACCCTTAAAAAATGATCGATCTATTCCACCAGAAATCTTAAAATTTTTTAGTAGAACCTGATTTGACTGCAAGCCAGAGATCAAACGAAGATGATAATGACTTGAGTCTTGAGTACTCAGAAACATCCGATAACGAATCCAATTAATTAATATTATATAACATTTTTATTTATCATGATTTGGAAATAAAATTTAAGTTCATTAAAAATTCCATACATATACACAATTTTTAGGTTTTTTTATTTTTTTTTGCATTGAAAATTGTATTCTTGGGGGAGAGATTCTTAGGACCAATTTAATGGCCTAAGCAAAGCAACGAAGTTGTCTGAGCGGGACAGAGAATACAAAAGGGTGTTTAAATCTTGAGGCATAATACTTTAAAGTTAAAAAGCTGCTAATATTGGCGAAAATAGCCAAGAAAATGAAAATATGATGAACAGGTAATTTTTTTATTTTTAATTTTCTCAAAAACCAGAAGGCATAGAAGCATATGGTTTTCAGTATTTGATTAGAAATTAATTAAGGTAGCTTATTTCATCTATTAATTTCATATTTAATGTCACAGTCATGAAAGAAATTGTATTCAATGTGTTTTTTCAAACTTTTTTTTCACAAATTTTGACTTTGAAATCGATTATCTCGAAAACCATTGATTAAAATAACTTGTATTGTCAAATAAAATCATTTAACCAAGAGAAAGAATTTTTTACGTTAGCATGTATGGATCGGTCCACTGTGCGATATTTTGACGATAAATGCAACAGTGAATGATTTTTATTGATTTTAATTTGTTTTGCGTTTTATTTTTATTGCACAATGATTCAATGAACTTGAACGAATAAAAGGGCTCTCCCAACCGATAAAGATATGAAAATAATGAATCATTAATTTTTCTTTCTCAACCGAACGAAGATAATTTTCAACTTCAACATCTTTATTTCTTTTATCTTCTTGACGGTGGCTCTTAACTTTTGTTATTTCATTATAAAGACGCTTTATTTGGGTGTGTTTTTTTCCTCAACCCACGTTCAAAAGCACCAAACCCTTTGTGTTGTAACGTCTTTTAAATTAGACATGTAAAACAAAATAACCAAATCGAAATGATGTCTTTTTTTAAGTCATTGAAAAAAACATTAAATACTCATTTTCATTTTTAAACATTTCGTGAAAAATCGTCACGCACTCACGTTTGGATGAAGTTAGGCAAAGAAGAAAAAAAATAAAACCTATTTTAAATATTTCACGCTTCCATGTGCTCGTGGAATATCGGCATTCAACAATCAGCATATCACTTACAGCTATTCGTATATTCTTATGCAAAACGCAAGCATGCTCCAACCGCGCCCATTTTTATTATTCAATTAACACCGTATGCAACGTATACCATCTATAGTTGAATATTATTATTATTTTTTAATAGAAAACAAAATCTAATCGAAACAAAAACACGGCCTGTAGTTGAAGTCTTTGCAGTTGTGGTGAATCCATGAATCGTGACTCATATGCTGCTTGCCGCACATCAGCTCTTCCTAATTATTATCTATCTTTTGCTTATTAACTATTTATGATTTAATTTGTTTTTAATTATTATTCAATCAAACACACCAATATGTAGAAATAGAAAACCCAAGTCAAATGTTGGTAGTATCATTGGGAATGTGTAAAGTCGTAGATTGTTCTAAAATTCCCGACACTTTACACCTCACACACGCACGTTTTTGTACAGCTACAACAGACAACTAGATGAATCTTTAAAAAAAAAAGACATTGTTCTCTGATTGACATTCTACTCTTAACGTCGAACTTGTCGAGTTGTAGAAGCTGAGTAGTTATAGAAGTTAGTTATAGAAACTTTTATAATATTTCAATGATATCTACAATAAATTTCATAGCTTTAAGCCGTCTACCAGAATGACATTATAACAATATTATACATTTCTTACTAAAATAGAAAAATAAAATAAAATTTAAAAGTCGCCTTCGACTATTCGGGTTCTATAATTCAGTGCCATCGTTGTGTATTTATACAATTTCTCCCAACCAAGACTTCCATTCAAAATACATAAAACTTCGCTCATAGTCATTATGGATTTACCGAAGAATCTGACTCGAAATTCACTTAGAATCGGGCATCTGGCAATAAAATGATAAATATCTTCTCTTTCCTTGAGGTTGCAAATATCGCACAAAATAGGCAGGTCCGGACGATGTGGAATGTAGTTAAGGTTGATCATTTCCCCTCTTACTTTAAATATCGTACTTATCATTAAAAGCGGTAATCTGTTTAAGAAGTAGGAGCTTTCTTGTAAGTTGTAGTCGAGCTAGCTATATATCGTCCTATACTGAGAAGATTGAGCTTCCAAGGTATAACCACTGTAAGCTGAGTAAATTTTGAAACATGTTTCTCAGAATAGTGGGTCCGATACCTGGTTGAATCTGTAACCTTTCTCCACACTCAACGCCTATTTCTTCCCATTTTTTGACGAGGTTGCCTCTTAAAGTAATTATCGACTTCAGGATCAATTTGGGTAGTCTTGTTTCATCCATCTCCAGCAGCTTCATTATATAATCGAAGTGTAATTTTAGCGTATTTAAGAATAACGGTAGTTTCAAGGTACACCATGTAATTTGGAGTACAGGCCGGCAACCGAAAAATGCGTTTAAGAAAATATCTTTGAAACTTTTTAACAACATCAAACTGCCAGCAACCCCACACTTGAGCACCATACAACATGATGGAAGAAGCAGTGGCACGAAATATCTGGATCTTTGCGCTATGGTCCACAAACCTACTCTCTATACAACGTCCCCAGATTGAAGAAATAGCTCTCTTTGCCTCAGCTAATTTAGTTTCGAAATGTTTTTTAAAGTTAAGGTTAGCACAGATCAATACACCGAGATACTTATACTCTCGAACAATTTCCAAATTCTGACCCTTGTAGGTCCACCTTTCGTTTCTCGAGTATCTTCCACCTCCATCCCTGAAGATCATCATTTTAGACTTTCCAAGGTTAACAGTCAGGTTCATCAGATCACAGTAGCGCTCTAGACGGTTGATCATGAGCTGCATTCCGTCAACTGATTCAGCCAGAAAAACTATGTCGTCAGCGAAAATGAGGCACGGTATTCGTAAACTTCCGAACTCAATACCCCCTCCCAACTTCCTCGACAATGTCATTTATAAACAAAATGAACAGCAAAGTACTCAACACATATCCTTGCCTTACTAACATTTCCGCTTCAAAGTCCTCTGATGTAAATTGTCCGTCCCAAACATAAGACACATTGTTTTCATACATTGCTTTCAGCAGATTCACAACTTTGCTTGAGATACCCAAGGTATAGAGCTTATAGAATAACGCTGCACGGGCAATGGAGTCAAAAGCAGCTCTGAAATCTACGAAGAAAGCATATAGCTTCTTCTTTTTGCTTTTAAAGTAATCGGCAATGTGAAATAAGTTGAAAATTTGATCTACAGTCGAGTGGTTTTTCCTAAAACCAGCTTGGAACATGTTGAGTATGTTTCTGTCGTTAACCCACTCTGTTAGCCTTTTAAAAATAAGTGCACTGAATAACTTCACTGAAGAATTCAAAAAAGAAATGCCCCTGTAATTCTCGGGATTATCTTACGCACCTTTCTTATGCAGCGGATAGATAATTGCTTTTTTTAAGCAGGCTGGCACCTCTGCGGTTTCGAGCTGAGTAAGGTCAATAATACTCAAGAATCTTCTCCAGATGAGTCCTGAAACTAAAAGACGTTCTTATCCCTCTACCTTCCCAGAATCATTACACATAAACAAGGCATACAAGTCAACGTTTATGTCACCAACTCCTATCCCATCTCCCACTTTGTAATGGCGAAAAAGCTAGACAGCGCTCCTCTCTCCAATGCTCCTCCTCACTCTAGGTAACCTAGCTGAATTGCTGTTACCGAATCCTTATCTTTTCCTCACATATTAGAATGATGTTCTTAACATCAACTGACTCCTCATCCTATCTCTTCCTCTCCAACCACCTCTTATCTTTATTGAGCTGGATCTAAGTTGTTAAACGAATCGTGCCGATGATCAGCTTGGCTGGGGGTCCTACTCAAAAATAGCCCAGTCTAACTGGCGACCTCAGGATTAACTAGCCTTTTCTGTATATGCGAATCTCTGTACATACGGACCTCTCTTTCTTCGCAACTTGCGGGACCAAAAATAAAAAACAACAAAAAAGAAAAAAATGATGAGACCGGTATCTCTTCAAGACCGGGTGGCAGTTTGGCGTCAAAACCTGTTGCCGTATCTCCTGGGGCAAACAAAGAGAAGGGAGTAGTAGCAATCAATGGACCCTCCTCTGCTGTTGGTAGTAACGAGAGTAGGAAGGTAGCGATACCTAATTCCAGTAATGGCCGGGTTGTGAATAATGTTCCTACCACTACAAATGAGAGTACATCTAGAAATGGAAAGGGGAAACTCTCAAAAAGCCTATATAGACAAAGGACACCGCAGGAAACCGCCAACCAACCAATAAAGACTTTACGTCTAAACGCGAAAGGCCTCTTGATTGGGCCATACCGATACCAAAACAGCCACGTGTGCACAACACCAGCACTCTGCTCAATCTGGTCAAGGTTAAGCTCTCGGGTGGCTTTTTAAGCATTTTGAGAGAGCTTCCAGGACCACTTCCTTCCATAAGCGACTTTTTCAGCAGCTGTATGGACGAAGAAGAGGTGGAAACAGTTCTTCATCTTCTCTGCACATGGCCTGCTCTGGCCCGAAAACGCAAGAATTACCTAGGAGAATTCTTCCTTAGAAATCTAAACGATCTAAATCATATCAGCATAATCAGCCTCTCACGTTTCGTAAGGGACTCAAACTGGTTCCATTGAGCTTAGAAGGAAGCATTCATGTGGTATCACAATGGGCCATTAAACTGGCCTAAGTGTGTCCGTTTCCATCTTGCACAGCCACTTTAACCTAACCTAACCTGATTGATTGCTTTGGGCCAACACTTCAAAGTAAGATTCTCTAAGTCAAAGTAGTCGTCTTGATCTTGAAGCTAGATTTAAGATTCTTTTTTTATTTAGGTTTATAACTTAAAATTAATTTCAGTGGGCGCTGCATTGTGCACATGTTTTCAGCTTTTTGCTCTTTTCAGCTTGTTGCTCTTGCATGGCTTACATCACCGCTAAGTATGGTGACATACGTGTTTTATTATAAAGTACAATAATAAATTATTCAGTTTTGTATTTATGGCCAATACCTCAGAGAAGTTATTATATCTACCAACCAACCGGCTTTATCCATTGGTTGGTTGGTTACACTTGATGTCAGTTTGTCAGACGACAGGGCAAAGAGTTATAGAGAATACTCCAATAGCCAAATACGGTGGTAGTGTGAAAAAAAAAAAACAATAATTATTATATATTTTTTAATATTTCTCAGGTTACAAAAATTGTCTTGAACTAGTGTTACCAGTTTTGTTTATTCATGGTTAAACTGTTTTTGTATTGAAGTTGAAAAACCTTGTTAATCACGCAATGGAAATGTTAGAAAAACGTCGATGTTTCTGGGTTCACTGAGATAAATCTGATGATGCTATCCTTTTAACTTCTAGAGGTTAGAGCGTATTTGGGGAGGTTTCGTTAAGTTCACAATAAAATATACTCAACATTTTCGTTACATCAGATTTACTCGTATGTACATAGTTCTCAAAGTGATCTGTGTCATGCTTGGTTCACAGCTCAAATTCTTAATTTTTGAATGACCAATGATCGCCCTAAAGATGAATAGAACTGTCACCTATAATTTATAGAGCTCTCTTTTGAATTCTGGCCAAAAAACTCGAGTAAGCTATTGAACTTGCCCGAATATGGGAAGTAGACTTGAGTTTAAGAGAAATAATGGCTCCTTATATTGGCGGAGAAAACCTACAAACATAGCAGCGTGATCACTCCAAAAGAATTGGATTCTGATGCACATGCCTAGAACTGATTGCTACTTCAGTCTCTTCGAAACAAAAACCCATTAATGGAAACTGGTATTAGGGGAAAGGTACACTTTATCGGCAGTAGACAGTTTTGAATTTTAGAAGCTATTATTTCTAAACGGTTTATGAATCTGGCGTCACCGAAACAATTTAATGAATTAGAAGTTTTAGACAAATGATTAATTATAAAAGTAAGGAAGAGTGTTGGAGATTAAATGGAACCCTGTGGAACACATGTTTTTTGTGCATTGGAATTTGAAATAATTTATGCAAATTGTACGCAAATCAAATTTGATTTATCAATCAAGCGTAAAAAAGAAGTTTAAGTGAAAACGAGCGTATTAACTGACAATGACATAGTCTTACGTACAGAGTCCGTTTATATTTAAAGCTATTTATAGATAAAATGGTGTTTCGGTTATGGATAGATAGAGGTCTACGTGCCGTTTTTAGTAATCATAATGGCTTGACACGCTGAGCTTAGCACATTTGTCGTAGAGAAATATATCCGTGTTTCCGTAATTTTTCGAAGAAAATGGGCTACAAGTTACAGTTAATGCGGTTCGCTACTGTCACATGATTGAGACTTTCGTCCAACCAAACTTAAATCAGTTTAATCAGACAAAGAAGTCTGGTTCCAAAAAGATGGAGCCACATCACACACTTTACGGCGTTCACTTTTAAAATATGGGAGATCTTTTTGCCGGACCCTGTACTTGGCTTTATTAAAACGGCAACTTACATCTTTGATCTTGTTAAACTCATGAAAGCTCAAATTAAAACATGAGTTTTTGAGTTCGATAAATTGTTTACCTATTATAATTAATTTTAAAAAATTTGCACCGAATCAACGTTAAAGTTTCAGGAAAAGTCGTTTTACTTTCATCTCAACTTTAATAACAGCCCTTAAACGCTGTTTCTATTTTGTTAACTCTAGCATGCTTCTTTAATTTGGATTAAATTATAGATTTCCCGAGAGCTAGTCTTAAGCTTCTATAAAATCTACAATATTGACCCTAAGGCACTTTTGTGTCGTCTTGCCTTTGCTTGCCTCACCAGATAAATCCATCTATACTTATTGTACAACTTATCAACCGTTTTCACATTCGTTCCTTAAAATGGCGGGATACTTTGTAGTAAGACTTTCAATCAAACAGAAGCGTTGTGGCTTTTAAGTTTGACCCTAAAAACAACAGTTTTAGTTTGATATAATGATGTTGCATAAATTGTATTGTTTTCTTTGTTATAAAATTCTTCAAGCTTATTTCTCGTAACACAGTAAAAGCCCTTTTACTCTCTCTACAATTTGGGCTGTTAATTAATGATTTGTCGAGCTTACTTTAGTTGGCGCTACAGCGCATTGTGTCCCTGGGCCTCAAGTAATAACTTTCGCCAGCTTACTCGATCTCTAGATTGCTGCCTCCAGTTTAGAATACCAAGTTGACGTGCGTCGCCCTCAACTTGATCACTCCACCGGAGATGAGGCCTGCTTCTGCTTCTTGTTTCCTTAGGCTTGGCGTTGAATACCTTACGGGCTGGAGCTTCGATGTTCATTTGCTCGACATGCCCTAGCCATCATAAACGTTGAACAAGCAGTTTTTTTACCAGTGTCAAGTCGCTGAACAGCTCGTGTAACTCCTGATTAGATCTTCTCCGCCAGATGTTACTGTGCCTGTCGACACAAACCGGACCATAAATCGTACGCAGAACCTTCCGCTCGAAGATACCAAGAAATCCTTCATCCACCTGGGAGAGGGTCCATGCTTCTCCACCATACAGCAAGACTGGGATGATTAAAGTTTTGTACAGTGTCTCTTTGGTACTTCGCGATAGGACCTTATTCCTCAACTGCTAACTTAGGCCAAAGAAACAGCGGTTAGCAAGGGTAATTCTGCGTTTGATCTCCGCGCTGATGTCAGCTGCAGAATTAACAGCAGTGCCCACATAAACAAAGCCCGAAGTTTTACCTGTCAATTGTCACATTTTTACCAAGTCTGCTGTGTGAATCGACTCTATTTAACGACAGTAAATACTACGTTTTTTTCTCGTTAATATCAAGATCCATTTTCTTTGCCTCAGACTCGTGCTAGAGAAGGCACCCGTCACTGCTTGTTTGGTTCTTCCCAAAATGTTGATGTCATCTGCATATCCAAGACATAGGTTTTTAAAAGATGGTGCCACTTGTATTGGCGTTGGTGTAACGCCCCATTCTTTCAAGAGCAATATTGAAGCAGCTATATGACAGCGCCTTGTCGAAGTCCTCTGGTGGTTTTGGTCGAGTCTCTTCCAATTATGACGCAGCAACGAGAATTTTCCAGCGTCATCCTAATAAGTCGTATCAGTTTGGTAGGGATACCAAAACTCAACATGGCAAGGTATATATCGTTCCTGTCTACACTGTCATAAGCTGCTTTAAAATCGATGAAAAGATGGAGTGTTTCGATGTTATGTTCTTGGGTCTTTTCCAGGATTTGGCGTAGAGTAAAAATTTGGTCCATGGTATTTTTTCCAGGCCTGAAGCCACACTGGTAAGGGCTAAATAGTTCTTACGTAAAAGGCTTCAGGCGTTCACATAATACGCTGGACAAGATCTTCTACGCCATGCTTAAAAGGCTAATGGCTCACAGAAGGCGGTTACCTTTTTTATGGATCGGGCAGATGGTGCTTAAGTTCCACTCGTCGGGCATGCTTTCTTCCGACCAAATTTTAGTAACCAGCTGGTGCATGCTTCTTACCAGATCTCCAGCGTACTTAAAAAGCTCCGGCTGCAGACCGTCATCACCGGCTGCTTTGTTCGACTTCAGCCTGGTGATAGCTAGTTTGATTTCACTCTGGTCGGGAGGGTGGAACTCTAATTCGTCAACTAAATGGATTTGACGTGGCTGCTCGCTGGCGAAATCGTTGACTTCATCACCCTTAAGCAGCTGGTTGAAATGGTCTCTCCAGATTTTTAGCATTGACTGCGTCTCCATTACGGTATTCCCCTCCTTATCTTTGCAGGCTCCATGGCGGCTAGTGAATCCCGTTGTTTTCTTTTTGATTCTTCTATAAAAGCTCCGCAGCTGTTCCCTGTTAAAACATCCCTGGATCTCCTCGACTTCACGCTGCTCATCCTTTCTTTTCTTTCTTCTGAGCAAGCGGTTCTCATACCTTCTCTTGTCGACGTAGAGCTGGCGGGAAGATCGTGTCCTCCTTTGCTGATACAATCTGTATGCCTTCGTTTTGGCTTTGTTTGCCTGAGCACATTCAGAGTTAAACCAGGGGTTCCTTGGTGGCGGCTGTGAGAAATTTGTAGAACGTCGATAGGTATTTATGTGTAGAGTAGAGGCTATGTATTGAAATATATCTAGTGAATATATCCAATTCTTTAGATATTATTTTTTCCCGGAGAAATGTTAGTGTTATCGTTCCCGTGCTGCTTTCATAACCAGACAGCGCTCGGAACACTTCTTTCGGGTATGTCATCTATTCTCAAAGAAAGCAAATTTGGTCAAAAATCCGATTCCTGATTATTATTGTGGGTCCCAGTGGTTTTGAAAACTAGACAAGTTTGCCAGAACTTATTTCTTACCTATGTTAGGAAATGATTGCGATAATATTTTCGTCAACTCCTGACTCCATGCTTAAAGAAGCGAAACTGAATCCAAATAAACATGCATTCAATGCTCACACACAAAACCGATACAGATTGAATCCAGACTTGGAATTCCTACCTTCGAACCCCTGCACTTTGTCAACAGGACGGAACTGTCAGATGCAAAATCCGATATCGAAAAAAATTGCCAAATCTATGAGTACAAACGGAGGAAATGTGGAAGAAGGCATTGATCTGCATTGATAAAGCAAAATGCACTTTAAATATCTCATACTCTCAAGAGTAAACTCCATAAATAGTTTGCTGAATAAATTTTATAGAAAAAGGTCATGCGATTAATCCATTTCCAGCTGAATATATTTTTCGAAGAATTAAATCAAATGAATACGGATCGCGCTCCTTTTTTTAAGTTTCGAAAAGAGTCATAAATCTGTGTAATACTGAATTTACTAATTTAACTCTCGAACATTTTTTCAAAGTGATAATTGGCAACTCTTGTTTATTATGAGTTCATTGAATTTGTTATCTCGGCCGTTGTGTTTGATTTGAAGGACAGTCACTGTCTGTCTACATATCGTATTGAGTTTGAAAAGCCTGATTTCATTTCCGTGACTCCTCGTTACTCAAACGAACAAGTGCGCGTGTGCATCATCGTATATTATGATCATAAACTAATGCGAAATGCGATAAGCTCTCAGTTAAATGACTTTGACTGGAAGTTATTGCAACTGTACAATATTACAAATAAAGATACAGATACTTTGTTATTCTGTAATAAACAGCATTTTGAACTCCAGCGCTATTTTTACACCTACAATATTGGAATAGTAGATTTCCTTACACCATACAAAATCCCGTATAAGTAAACTTGTTTTGAATAAAAAAGAAAAATCAAACGACAACGTTTATGACTATGACTATGACTGTGACTACGACAACGACTTTAGGAGGTACGAGTCACGTTTAGTCATTCTGTTTTTGTTGTTGTGTTATTATATTTGTGGTCGTTGGACAAGTCTTGCTAATAATTCGCGTCTCGACTTGAACGTGGTTTCTTGGGATGATGACTCATTCGCCTCGAGACTCAGGAAAAAGACAACTTTAGCTGGGCTTGAGCCATAAAAATCTTGTCTACGCAGTATGGATATGGATACATACAGTTGAGGTCAAAAAAGTAGTATTAAAGTAGTATAGAATTATTTTTTACAATTAAAATATTGGTTGGAGAAATGTTTCTTGGATAAATGAAAGCAGAATTGAGCTGTAAGATGTAAGAGGTTTATGGGCATAAGTTCCAAGACCTCCAAATTCCGAATTCAACCCCAATTACATATCCAACAATATTATTAAACTGGGGGATCAAGTGTATTGATCTCTAGGGCATAAGATGGTGCCCTATACCTCAGATGAGAAGCCGTTAAAGTGCATCTTTTAGCAGGAGATTAAAATAGTGTATACGAAAGTTGATGTTATTGAATGCCCTGAAATTCTTTGGGGTGACGCAAGTGTCTCGGCGCAAGCCAAGTAACGATAAGAAACTCTGGTCTATCGTTAGGAGCTGCTGGACATAGATTCCTGTTTGTAAGATGTTAACGCGTCACTAACTCCACGCTCATGTGCTGTACAGCTCTTAAAAAAAAGGACGTGCTGCCAAATACATTTACTCAATAACCATTTAAAAAGGTTTAATTCTCATTTTGTTAGATGTGATTTCGTTGGTATCCGAGGCTTGTTGGTACTTCGCAACTAGTTTTTTTCTTTTCGTGGTGAATAAGTCATCTTGATGCTCTACCTTCAATCTTAAGGACCAGGTTCTGATTTGGTCTCCAAGAGCAAACGGCGGCATAACCGCTCCTTACATGCTTCTTCTTCGTTTCCGGCTGCTAGTAGCAGCACTTTAACTCCTCCTGGAGCATAGGGCGGCAACCAGTTCCTTCCATCTCTCTCTAATCCTAGCACGATACCTCAGCTTCGACCACGTCAACAAGTTTTGGGACCGACCTTCTTTCATGACAGATGATCTTCATGTTTCTCTTGGTCTTCCAGGCCGCCTTCTACCTTGATTTCATTGAAAGCACTGCTTTGCTTCATTGAAAGCACTGCTTTGCTATGTTGTCGTCCGGCCTCCTCAATGTATTGCCAATTCAGCGCCACTTTCTCTGCGTGATTTCAACATCCACTTTTGTTTGCCAAGTCCTGAGCCACAGTTCATCGTTAGACATGGTTTTTGGCCACCGGATGTTCAGGATGAAACGTAGACAGCGTTTGACAAATATTTGCAACCTTTTCGAGATGCCAGCAGAGCACTTCCACGTTACGCAGGCATATAGCAGCACGGATTTTACGTTGGACTCAAACTTCTTTAACTTGGTACGGAGCGCTATTTTCCTGGAGTTCCACACTTTAGAAAGCATTCCGAATGCACTGCGGGCTTTATTTATTCTGGTGACATCCAGTGCCGCTTCACCATCGAGTGCCAAATAGAACCACTTGTCCCACAATGACCTTAGTCTTACTGGCATTAATCCTTAAGCCACCTCCCTATTTTGTTGTAGAGAGTGGCACATTTGGCTCAGGTCTCCATTTCTGTTTGCCATTAAGCATATGTCGTCAGCATAGTCCAAGTGGCTTAATGTCTCCTTCAGGCGCCATTGGATCACAGTCTCTCGTGTTCACCCACAGTAGCAGTCATCACATCCTCAAGCAAGAACAGAATCGGTGACAATACATCACCCTGTCTTACTCGCTGTCGCACTTCAAATCTAATGGAAAGCTGTCCATTGTGCAAAATGAAACACCTAGCGTTGTTTTAAGACTCTTTTACTATAGAAACAATTTTATCACGAATGCCTCTAGGAACAAGCGATCTCCAGATAACTTCACGACTAACGCGATCGAAAGCCTTTTCAAAATCGACGAACATGAGCTAAAGCGGCGATTGGTACTCCGACGAATGTTCAACAATAATTCGCAAGGTGTTAATGTGGTCGACACATGATCGACCACTGCGAAATCCCGCTTGATGTCTCTTCAGCGTAGACTCAATCTTAGATTTTATTCGAGAATGATGGTTGAATGCTGATTCCACGCCAGTTATTGCAGTTCTTAAGATCACCTTTTTTGGTAGATTCACGACTACCCCGTCCTTCCATTCCCTGGAAAAGGTTTCGTTTTCCCAAACAGACTTAACAAGTGGCAACAAGATACCGGCAGCCAAGTCGGGGTCCACTTTGAGGAATTCGGTATTTATGCAATTCAGCCTTGCTGCTTTGTTGTTCTTTAAAAGGTGTATCGCGGTTCTTATTTCCGTGCATGTCGGAGGGTCAATATTAATGCCTCTGGTAGATCTACGTATGTACAGCGGTTGATGATTTGCATTAGCATTTGTAATCTGGTCATCGTTCAGCAATGTACAGAAGTGCTCCTTCCATCTCCGCAATTGATTTCCATTGACACTAAAACACTACCGTTCGTGTCACGAACAGGATGGTTGCCAATATTTTGTTGGCCTACAAGTGATTTTGTACAGCTTCCTCGCGTTACCTCTTCTTGCAGCTTTCTCAGCGCTTTCTGTCAGCTCTACAGTGCCCCAGGTGTCTTGGGATATCCACAAATCCTTATCTCTAGATTGCCTCGGTAACGTTTCAGATCCAGCTTTATTAAAAACTCTTTTTACGTCTCAATGGGAACATTTGCGTTTAACCCCTCATTTGACTCCTTGTCGTTTGCAAAATCCCGACAAGTATTTGGGTCACTAAAAGCGATTGTATTGAATTTTTGTCTGGTTGCCGTGTCTGTACGTCTCCGTATTTCAGCTGTTCGAAGTCGAATTGTCGCTAATAGCAGATGATGATCGCTTCCTGCATCTGAACGTCTCTCGTTCCTCACATCGCAAAGTGATTTCCTCCATCGTTGTTGTATTATAAAGTGGTCGATTTGGTTTTCTGTTCGACCATTAGGGGATATCCAGGTAACTTTAGGGCAGGTCTTATGTGGGAAAAGGGTTCCACATACCGCCAGCTGACAGGCATTACAAAATTCGCACCATTGTCATTGCGTTGAATTATGCCTTGTCTACCCATAACTCGCTCAAGGCCTATGTTATCCGAGCCAACTTTGACATTGAGGTCCCCCATAATGACAGTTTTGTCACCCTTTGGAACTCTGCTGTAGACCGAGTTCAGTTGAACGTAGAATGAGCTTTTGTTCTCTTCTGCTGCATCATTTGTCGGAGTGTGACACTGGATGATGGTGAGATTGCGAATAATTATGGACTTAAACCTTGCTGTCATTATTCTAGCCGAAACTGGTTCCCAGGAAATTAAGCTTTTCTTAGCCTTATTATTCAGCATAATGCCAAAACCATTCAGTCTTTGCCCGCTACCTGTCTCATCCTCCCCACAATACAGCATCCTCGTCCGATTTGTTGCTGTTCTGTGCTCTCCTTTTCCTCTCCACTTCGTTTCACTCAGACCAAGAATACTCAAGTTGCGTATTTTCATTTCACGTTCCACCTGTTCATAAATGCTTAAGCTCCCAATATGTCGTAGAATCCGTATAAGGTGTTCACTAAGAAATACAACCTAACTGGAACTTTAGACGCCACCGTTTGATTCCATCTCGGGAATTCCTCTGCTGTCGTCTGGATAAAAGGAGAGTGTGGAAGCACCTTCTGTTTTTTTTTATTGTGTGATTATTTAAAGGCTTGAAAGTTGGTTGATTGAAAAGATGCAACTATAATCGAAACGGTGCTATTATTTTAACCGCCACTGTACATTGTTGAAGATATAGTAATAATAGTAACAGAAACAACAACAATGAGTGAGGAATATTTTAACGCTGCCGTGTGATGTCGCCTTTGTGTTTCAATCTTTCTTTCTTTGGAAAAATGAGTCTCTTTGAATACATGCCCCCTTTAAGCGACCGTGCTCTATCTTTGTTGGCTTTTGTTACTACTGACTTTGTATGTTTTGCAGCTTTTACTGACTTGCTCCTCATCATCATGGTTGAGCAGATTTTCGAAATATTTTATAGGTGAAGTGTGTCGATGAGGAGGAGAACTTCCGCCACCACTTGGCTTGGCGTGCGTCTCCTATGTCACCGCCGCGCCTGCTCTGTCATCGCTCAATGTTAAATCTATAATCTTGTAGGACTATACAACCCAAATAAAAGACTAAACTACTACCACCTACCTTAACTATAAATAGAGAGGAAAATAAAAATTATGTTATGCAATCAAAGCAATAGCAAAGTCGTCGCAAAAGACCGAGGTTGGTGTCGGTGTGTGTGCATGAAAGAGCAAATATGTTGAGGTTCCAGTTCCAGTTCCAGTGCTTCCATCATTCATTCAAGTTGCGCTGCGTGTGCTGTGCTGTGTCCCAGATAAAATGGGCTAGCAAGCATAAATCAATTGACTTATGTCGGGCGTTTTATCAGGGGGTGGTTGCATGTTCTTTTAAACTTAACTACATCTATTACAAATAGCAATACGGGTTTGAGGTTTGGGTTAAGGGGCTTAGAAGAAAAACAATTATCTTGCTTGCTTTTAAGGTGGTAAATACCTTTTTTTTATTTGAGCTTATCTGAGTAGTAGACACGTTTTTCTCAAAAGCAAACAAATCGGAAAACGTTTTGTTTTAGCATTATTACGTTCAGACTTGTGTACCTTTGAAGAATTGTTTTTCTATTTTGTTTTTGTTGTTGTTCCTAAACTTTTGTTGTTAGTTGAAGATGAAAGAAAATACAAATTAGTCGCATGAAACACTATGAACTTGACCTATTTCGATTGACTTAAAACATAAAAGCTTGAATGTTATTTGACGATTAATAAAAAAACCTTTTATGGAAAATCAAATGTTCATAAGTTTTATGGTAAAATTTTGTGTTTTTTTTTTTTTTATTATTTAGCACAATAGATTTGTATATTTTTTTGTTTGCTTTGATTTGTATTTTGAAAAGAAGAAGAGACTCAAAAGATGTCTTTATGAATGAGATTAATTATCATTAAAAAATTAATTCATTTGAATTGTCATTTTAATAGGTCAAATGTTTGTTTTCGTTTAAAATAGTATACGAATATTTTTCAAATTTATACCAGATTTTGAACCTGTAAAACTTAAACAAAAAAATTAAGCTTGAATTATAATTCGATGAATAGCTGCATAATTTATTATGATTCATTGAATCTTGTTTGTGTTTTTTTTATTTGCGGATGGTAATAACGAAAACAAATGTACAGGTTTGCAAACTATCTGCACATCTGCTCCACAAAATACTCCTCATAGAAGAGATGGGTTGTTTTTTTACTTTTAAACGGGGTTAGATAAGCCTCTAAAAAAATAAAACCCGATTAAAAACGAGATGTGACAAATGTCATTTTCAGAATTAAGATAATGCCACCATATAAATCACACCCAGTAATAGCTGAATGGTGTGAAATGTCACATTTGGCCATTAGAAATCAAACAACTGCACGAAACTTTGTTGAACATTTAAGGTTATAAAACAGTCATTTTGCTTCGTATTTAACAGATTTATGTGTTTTATTATCCCGATCGAAGCCAAAACAAGGAAGTACTGTGAGAAGTTTTGACGTTAGACGGCTACAATCGCAAGAGACTGCCATGTCCTTTTCCGATCGAGTCTCTAATAACCTCTTAAGGAGTCCTATACTGCCTGCATTAAGCATTGAAGACCAGTGGCAACATTTCCTTGCAGCCATCAGAGATGCCGCCTCTGAAGTGCTAGGTTTCACACGGCCACCACAGCGAAACCCCTGGTTTGACGACGAATGCCGGCAAGCGCACGCAGCGAAACAAGAGGCATACAAAACGGCGCTGCACAAAAGGACTAGAGCTAGGGGAGGAAGGAACACCGGCTTCTTAGATGGAAAAAAAGAGAGCATAAGAAGCGCGCGATCGAGGAGATAAAGGGATGTCACAACAGAAATGAGGTTCGTAAATTTTACCAAAAGGTAAAAAAAACCTCTCAAAGGTACCAGCCACGAACCGAAGCCTGTAAGGACGATCAGGGGAACATCGTAGTAGAACCACATTGTATGTTGAGAATAAGGAAAGACCACTTCTCCAAATTATATAACGGCGATGACGATCTGAATTCCGCTGTAAGGGAGATAGAACCACTCAACCTCGGCGACGCAGATCAACAATTCCGCCTACCCGACCTTGACGAAGTGAAGATAGCTATATCTAAACTTAAGTAAAACAAAGCTGCTGGAGCTGACGGCATCGCTGGCAAACTATTCAAAGCAGCAGGCGATGACTTGTTAGGGAGCATGCACCAACTCATCTGCAAAATATGGTCGGAAGAAAGCATGCCCGATGAGAGGAATCTAAGCATATAGTACGAGTATGCCCGATACATAAGTAAGGAGATCCTCTACATTGCGCCAACTACAGAAGCATCAGTCTCCTTAACATAAAGTATAGATTGATGTGCAACTGAGTGGACGTGTTTGATTAAGTGGCAATAATCTAAATAGTTTCAAACGTTTATTTTAACGTACCAAGGTTTTAATCCACAAAATAAAAAAAAAAAACTATTTTAAACATTTTACCCGTTACATTATAATATTTGATTAAATCAAAATTGCAAATTAATTTAAAAGTTCTATTTATATTGCACAAATTTGATTTTTGATTTTGCACATGGTGGAAAATATTATCTCTTAAATTAAAGTGCGATCTACTCTTTATCAAAAATTAACTCACACTCACGTAAATTTAACAAAAAGTGTACATGACTGGTAAAAGGCAGAGAAAACAGCTCTCACAATCCCCTGGTCAGCAGCATCCTCCATCTCCAGAACCTAAACAGGCAAAAAACACATACACTACATCAAACACCGACATGTCACACGAAGAAGCTCTTCGTAAGCAAAGTGAGTACATCATATCACTTCTTTCGTCAAAAATAGAAAAATTCGAAGAGAGAATAATGTCGAAAATTGACACTGACATATCCAAACTAAAGATCTCTATTGATGACGTTACTAACCGTATTAAAACTATTGAAACCAAGTTAACCGAAATTGACGTCATCAAAGAAGAAAACAATTCACTTAAAGCACAACTGAAACAGCATGATGATGCTCTTCGAAAAATCATCACACGCATTGAAAGAAATGAAGAAATGAACCTTTATAAACAAACAGAGAGTGATGCTCTGGTTCATGGTCTTCCATTACTGCAAAATGAAGATTTGAAATTAAGTTTTAATCACTTGTGCAAAACTTTAGAAATAAAGCCACTCATTATTCGAGACATTTTCCGAATTAAAACAAATAAATTTGCTTTAAATCCACCCGTCATAATTAAATTTCTTTCACCACGCGACAAAAGCACCTTACTACGATCGATATCCTACTACCGCACTAAATCAAAAAAAGCACTCACTCTTCGAGACTTTGGACATACTTCTGACAATGCTGTATATATACATGAATGTCTTACGCAACGGAATCGATCACTTCTGCAAAGTGCAATCAAAATGAAGAATGAAGGGCAACTGTTCTCAGCCTTTACAATGCGCGGGTTTGTTTACGTTAAAAAGAACCGCAATGATAAAGCTATTTTCGTGGAGAACAACGATATTCTAATTGATTTTGCCACCAAATCATCTATGAGAACTGAAACAGCTGATTAAAGAATAGACTTGAAGAAGAGAAAAAAGTTTATTTTCTTTTTATTATTTTTTATAGTACCTTAATAACAAATAGAATAAAAAATGAATATTAATATAGAAAAATATAAATTTGTCATTGTCATTGTCGTTATCACTGTCATCGTAATCGTCGGTCTTCTATATTTGAAATTCTTTCATGATATGGTCGTGCAGCTTTTTAACTTATTTTGCTGGACTAGTTTGGGTCCTTGTTGCTTCAATATCTATATTAATGATTGATTCTAATAATCATAACAGGAATTCGGTTTTCGAGGGTTCACATGATTCTACGCGTTCTTTGATTCAAATTTTAGGTGCGCAGCACACTGGCTTGAGAGTTTGCCATATTAATGCTCAGAGTTTAGGTCCCAAGCTGGATGAATTTCGTTATTTGTTTGAACATTCAAACATTGATGTAGTCTGCGTCTGTGAAACTTGGTTTTCTACAGATTCCGTTTGTTGCATTGAAGGGTTTAACGTCTTTCGTTGCGATAGGGTTGGTCGTGCGGGTGGTGGTGTGGCGATTTTTACTCGCAGTGGCTTGAGCTGCAAGATAATTCGAAAGTCTCAGCCAGGAAGTGGTGTCGAATATATATTTGTCGAGTTAAAATGTAACGACAACAAAATTTTGCTAGGTTCAGTTTATCGTCCAAATCGCAATATCGATTTAACACAGTTGTTCGCAATATTAGATGAGTTATCTTTTGTGTCACCTTTTATCATTGTTGCGGGAGATTTTAATCATAATGTTCTAAGTAGCTCTGATCTTGTAGATAGAATGAGATCTTTTAATCTATTTCCTACTAATGTTTCAACCCCAACTCACTTTACCAGGGAGAGTAGTACATTAATCGATATGTTTTTTGTAAGTCATTTACAAAAAGTTCTTCTTTATGACCAAATTTCCAATCCCGGTTTCTCTCATCATGATCTAATTTATCTTACTTTTCAATGTTCACCCCTGATATCTTCATCTACCTTCACCTTTCGTGATTTTAAAAATGTCAACAGACAGCAGTTGGAAGCTGATTTGAATTCACTTGATTTTCATCAAATATATCTTATGCCATCTGTCGATGACCAGGTTTCATTTTTACAAAATAATATAAACCAACTCTATAACTTACATGTTCCTCTAGTTACAAGGCAATCTCGTTTTAAAGCTCATCCTTGGTTTAATAACCATATTAGGTCGCTTGTAACAGAACGTAATCGTGCATATAAGCGCTGGAAAACTTTCAGGATTGACGAATTGCATAGTGAATACAAATCTTTGAGAAATAGAGTAGTCTTTTTAATTCGTGAAGCTAAACAACGATTTTATGCTCCAAAGCTTGACCCTTCTCTAGCTAAGCAAAACCTATGGAAGAATCTGAGAGAGATAGGTGTAGGTAAAACAATTAACAACAAAATCGTATCTATCGATTGTGATGAGCTTAACAAAAATTTTGTTACTCTTAATTCCTCTTTTTCTGAATCCCAAATTATTGAAACACAATCACAAGAAGATATTTTAAATGGTCATCTGTCTACAGGTGGTTTCTGCTTCTCACCTGTTAATGAGGTTGATGTTTTAGAAAGTGTTCTTTCTGTAAGATCCAACTCTGTTGGAATTGATGGTATCCATCCGGTGTTTTTAAA
Organism: Eupeodes corollae; assembly: GCF_945859685.1. Classification (NCBI taxonomy): domain Eukaryota; kingdom Metazoa; phylum Arthropoda; class Insecta; order Diptera; family Syrphidae; genus Eupeodes; species Eupeodes corollae. Next base: position 7,464,433 of record NC_079148.1, on the reverse strand, counting down.
AGCTATACTGCCTTCTGTTCTCAAATACATTACTTATGCATTCAATACTATTTTTATGACAAGCACTTTCCCCTCTGCTTGGAAGCAAGCCAAAGTTATTCCTATACCTAAATAATCGTGATGCAGATGATTTTCGTCCCATAGCCATATTACCATTTCTTTCTAAAGTTTTAGAAAGACTAATGAATCATCAAATCCGCACTTTTATAAACAGAAATAAATTGCTATGTATCAACCAATCAGGTTTCAGGCCTAAACATAGTTGTACTACTGCGTTAATTGACGTAACAGAAAATATAAGAAGTGTTTTGGATGATGGAAAAATAACTGTACTTACACTTTTGGATTTCTCTAAGGCTTTTGATACCGTCAATTGCCATATACTTTGTAAAAAGCTTAAGGATCAATTTCATTTCTCAAATCCTTCAGTAAAACTGATTCTTTCCTACTTGACCAGTAGATCTCAAGCAGTTTTTGCAAACAACTCTATGTCAGGTTTTCTTCCTCTGCAGAGAGGTGTCCCTCAGGGCTCTATTTTGGGCCCTTTGCTGTTCTCCATGTATATCAATGATCTACCATCTTGCCCATTGAGTTCATCTGTACACATGTATGCAGATGATGTTCAATTGTATAATAGTTTTCCACTTGGTATGCTCGAGAACGGTGTGCATGAAGTTAATGAGGATTTGAAAGAAATCGTTATCTGGTCCCGTAAAAATGATCTTTGTTTGAATCCTAAGAAATCAAAGTGCTTAGTAATTTCCAGGACTGTAATTGACACTTCATATTTCCCTGACATCTATTTAAATAATACAGTTATTGAATTTTTGATACTGCGAAAAACCTTGGTCTCACGTTTAATAAAACGCTCAGTTGGAATAACCATATTAGAATTTCGATAGGGAAAGTTTATGGAAGTCTTCGAATGCTTTGGGCATCTCATCATATAACCCCATTAAAAACCCGACTAATATTGGCTAAAACCCTGATAATACCACAAATGCTTTACTGTTGTGAGATTTTTAGCAATTGTGATTATGAACACAAACGGAAACTTAATGTTGCCTACAATAGTACTGCGCGTTATGTTTTTGGTTTAAGAAGATATCACATCTCTAATTTCTCTAAATCAATTTATGGTATTACCCTAGATAATTTATTTAAACTTAGAACACTAACCTTATTTCACAATATTCTGCAAACCCATCAGCCGGAATACCTTTACAATAAAATTAACCATACACGATCTGTAAGATCTTGCAATCTCATACCAATACGCTGTTCATTTTTAGTATCTGAACGCCAATTTTATGTGTATGCCACTCGATTATGGAATTCCCTCCCTCAATCTTTAAAAATAATAAGCAGCTCGACCCTGTTTTGTAGGATGCTCAAAGAATTTTTTTCCTAATTATCTTGTGGATGTTGATAGTGATGATGACAATCAAATATATTTTTTCTTTTGTTTTGAATAAAATTTTCTTTTTAAGGTAACTCATTTTTGTTTATATAAATAAATTTCGTTTATATATTTTTTTTTTGTAATTTTTAAAATTTTCAATTTATATTTAACATTAAGTGAGCGAATAAATTAGCTTTTTCAATTTTCTATTGTATCTTAAAACCACATTAGAAAAGCACAATTAATGTACAAATAGTATTATTATACTGATGTTTTACTCTAATTTATAAGGTATTGTATCTTACTGAGTAAATTTATGCAAATAAAATAAATGAAATGAAATGAAATGAAATTAACAGTGTATATAAGGTCTTCTCTGCCGTATTATGTGAACATCTGAAGCCGTTCGTTAACAACCTGATAGGTCCTTATTAGTGTGGCTTCAGACCAGGAAAATCCACTATCGACCAATTATTCACACTACGGCAGATCTTTGAAAAAACCCAGGAGCTTCAAATCAATACACACCATCTCTTTATCGATTTTAAACCCGCTTATGGCATCCCTGTCGAACTTATCCGTTTGTGCAGAATGACGATGGAGAACGCACGCTGCTCTATCAAGGTCGGAAAAGATCTCACCGATGCATTTGATGTCAAAAAAGGTTTTAGACAAGGCGATGCACTGTCATGCGACTTCTTCAACATCATTTTGGAATGAATTGTGCAAAACTCAACCGTCAACACTAGAGGCACAATCTTCCAAAGGTCCATCCAACTACTCGGATACGCAGATGATATTGACATAATTGGAAGATCAAAGCGTGATGTCAGTGGAGCGTTTTTGAGCATTGCGACGGAAGCGAAGAAGATGGGTTTAGTGGTCAATGAGGGCAAGATCAAGTAAAATACTGTCATCAAGAAAGGACAATGATCGACAACGATTATGGTCAAAACGTCACCATGGGCAGCTATAACTTTGAGGTAGTTAAGGACTTTGTCTACCTAGGCAACACAGACAACGACACCACCGCTGAAAACAAGCGAAGAATAACTCTTGCAAATCGCTGCTTCTAAAAAGGATATGCTTCGAGAGAAAAATTCTTCGGGTGATTTTTGGTCCCGTACGCACAGATGGAGAATTCAGAAGAAGATATAACGACGAACTGTACGGGCTGTACAGCGACACTGACCTAGTTAACAGAATTAAAGTCCAACGGCTTTGATGGCTGGGTCATGTAGAGCGAATGGACATTAACGCTCCAGCCCGGAAGGTCTTCGAATTCAATCCCAAGGGACGGCGCAGTAGAGGAAGACCGCGACTCAGGTGGCGCACTCAGGTGGGTGAAGACCTCAACCAACCTCAACTGAGTTGGCTGGAGACGCATGTTGGTTGAGGCCCAGGGCCGTCCCGGACTGTAGCGCTTCCTTAAGTAAGTAAGTAAGCATACATAATCTTCAAGACGTGAAAGTTATATTCTAAGAAGGTTCAGTAGAATACATAATTTTTTCCTCGTTTAAGGGATATTTAAAACTCGACTTGATGCAGAAATAACAATGTCAAATTCAAATTCCGTACAACTAAATGTATGATTTTATTAATTGCATCAGACAACAAGCCTAATTTTTAAGAATAGTGTTTTCATTAATGCTCCAAAAAGAGTGTAAATCTTCTAAATAATAAGCCAGCTAAATCATTGTATTTCTTCAATAACTTCCGATAGAGAAATTTCACGATTGTTATTTCAATTTTTCTTCTCCATTTCAATTAACTCTGTTAAGAAACTTTTCAAAAAAACTTGCCACACAATCTCACTTAACTAATAAAGTTATAAATAATTCATAAACTAAATAAAATTACTAACCAATTGACATAACAGTTTCAACTTGAACCCAAAAAGCTAATTGATAAAAATCGCTGAATGTATTTACAATGAAAAAAAAATAGACATCTTTGGTTATTTTATTAATAATTTTCAATTAAATTCACTTAATAATAGTAGATATTTCTTCTCTCTAAACATATTGTTTGTAATTTGTTGTTTTCTTTTTATTTATGTATAAAATTACATCACCTTTGAGTAATAAATTCATTTGCGGCCTCATCGAATTGCATTTGTAAAAAAATATTCTATAACATGCTCCTCTGCACTTGGCTCAATAGCGACTTAAATTGTTTGTATAGGGTGTCCCAAAATTAACGCAAGATTTGAATTTGCCGCCATTTGTGCAGTGAAGTGTTGGCAACCCTGAAAAAAAAAGCAATTTGACAGCTAACAGTCCGATGTCCGATGTGTTATTCCATACATAACCCTTTCCTATGTACTTTACGAGTCAATAAAAATATAACTATCAAAAGACTAAAAACGGCGTTTTCTATTTAATTCAAATCTTGCGTTAATTTTGGGACACCCTATATTTCTGTAATCGATATTTTTATTATAGATATGGTGTTTTGTCGTTGAAAACTCAAGTTCCCACAAAATTACTTGATTTAATTGTTGACTTTTAGTAATTAATATTCCATGAGAGATCGAATTTTTTCCAGCAGATGGGTTTTATTTTTCAAAATCGAGGCCAAACATTGAAAAAAAATAAAGGTGAATTTAGAAAGGAAAAAAATAACCATGCTTCTGTTAAAAATTCTATGACCAAATAAATCTTCTTTCAAGTGAAGTGGAGAACTCCCAACAAACCAACAAATAAACCAAGTGAACCGTATCCATGCCATCAATTGTGGGAGCATTAATTAAAGTTTGAATAGCTTTGTGTTCCACCAACAAACGAAAGAAAAAAAAGTAATCTAGTCCCATTAATCGACATCGATTATATTAAACAAAGTTTAACCTTTTTTTTTTTTGATTCTTCAAGCAGAAATAATTTATAGTTTTGCCGTCGGCGTCGTTGTCGATACCGATACCGACTTCGATGCTGATTCCAAAGCCGATGCACCCGCATCGAAGCTTATTATAGTCTTATTTAGGGACCGACCGAACAAAGCGTACAAACATTGTACCATGACCTTGGATTTGGTGTTGCAAATTTTTACGGTTCTATAGACATGATGTGGATAAACCTGCTATAAAGAAACGAAACAAAAATCACTATCAACCATTACAACAACAAACACTTAACTACTATTGCAATCAAAGAAATAACATTACCTTCACGCGATATTTGATATTAGCGTTTAATGTTCTTTTGTTCGCTTTCATTTTGCGCCCTCTTTTGTTTCTGTTTCAAATTACTTTTGTTTGGTTAATTTTTTTGTCTTTCTTATAACAACACAAAATAATAAATAAATAATAATAATCGAGGACGACTGCACTTTAAAACTTTGTTGCTGTTGCAGATAATTACCGGTTGGATGTCACGACTTATGAGGGGTGAAAATAAAAAATAAAAATGATCCAGTTTTTCCATGTTCATTGTTATAATATAATTATTAGTCGTAAAATCTTTGATGCAAAGATGATTGATTTTGTTAATGTTTTGCTAAAAAGGACAAAGCATTTGTGCAAAATTCCATCATATAGAATAAGGAATATATTTGGTTTAAAATTCAAATCTCGAACCTAACCTACAGTAATATTTACATATGTAGGTCTTTACCTCGGCTTTCACTACTCCTAAGCGCCGCACAGTGTGCAATTTTGCCAATCTAGCGGAACTTTAATGAAAAATAAAAGTCTTGCGAATGCAACAAAATTGGTATCATATGAAAGGTAGCTTTAACTTGGCAAACAAAAAAATATAGAAACAACTGTATTTACCGTTTTACAGCATCACAAACATCAGGTTGGTCCAAGCGAAAAAAAAAATTAAAGCTCATTGTTTTTCTTGTGTCAAGTTGATAACAGCGTGGTGAAGCAAATTATTAGTTGTGCTATTTTAAATTATTTAATTTATTTTTTTAGATATAATTAGACATTTTCTGGGTAAGAAATTTTTTTGTACACTAACAAATAAAAAAATAAAAAATCGTGTAAGAAATAGCCTTTAAAGTGATTTTTCTTTTGTGTTCCTTAACTTTGGGAAGGGTTTTAAAATTGTATCCTCATGTATCCTTCAAGTTATTGTGCTTAAAATGTCCGTTGGTATATTCTGTGTTAGAAATCGTTCACTTTTCTTGCTTCTATTTGGTGACCCCATACAATTTTTTTTTTTCATTGGCCTATGTAGTAAAATGAAGAATTCGGCAATATTTGATACATGGAGAGCCTCTACAAAAGAGGATCGCAATCGAAAAATGTGTGTATATATTATGCTAGAATTCGGTCTGGCGGACACAGACAATGTCCCTAGAGTGCTACAAACGTATGTAAGCTCATTAAGTAGTAAAATACTGCAAAGGTGGGATCGAAGTGGGCGTAATATTGAAAAATTTACAAATGCAAATGAGGTATGGTTGAATAAGGAAGCAAAACTACCAGAAAGATTCGTTGAAAATGCTCCTTCAACCAGCTCAATTGGAAAAAAAGGAAGACCTGAAAAATCATTCGAAGAATGCACTTTAAAAGTACAAAAACGTAAGGTCCAAGAATTGGTTAGCTCAAAAACTCCAAGTGAAATCGCACTTGCGGCCGAAATCAGTATAAGGTCAGCTGGTAAAAGGGATGCGGCTAACTTATTAAAAGAACTTTTAAATGGTTCTCCTCAAAGAGCGACGAACATCAAAAAGGCTAGATTAAGTCAAGAAAATAAGAACAAAATAATTACAGCTGAAAAAACACTTGTACTTATTGTGAACACAAAAATGAGCACATTTCAATATAAAGCCATGCGACAGCAACTAAAAGAGCTTAATTCTAATGTTTATCCACCTAAAGAGAGTGTTACCCTGAAGAAGAAGCATTCACTGTCACTGATGTTTCTGCGCAAATTCAATTACAAGCATTACTGGATTTAACAGTGAAGCGGATCATTAAAGCTAAAAATGATCTTGCTGAGCATTTAAAATCCTTTAATGCGCATATTTTATCTCTGCGACTTATATCAAAGTGGGGCTGTGATGGGAGTTCTGCTCATACATACGTGGATTCGGGCTTTTGAGTGTCTTTCTTAGAAATAAAAAAGTGGCTTGCAAGAACAGAAATGGAAAAACAATCGGTGGCAACAAGGAAAAAATTCCACAAACCCAATTTCGGGAACGAATGGGGCTTTTAATTGATATGCCAAAGCAAATTGCTGGAAACACCAATGATGGCAACACTGCCAGAAATTTTTTTAAAAATCCTGAACTAACAGCAGAAATAACAGGTCTTAATCTTGATTTAATCAATCACTTCCGTGTTTTACTTGAAGTGATATCGTGCGAATGTGAAATTGATGCTGAAAAGTTTGGATTATACGCTAACGAAACAAAGGATATCTATCTTCGAAACTATTTCTGGTATTACATGCCACCTTCTATACATAAAATCCTTATGCACTCGAAGGATATTATTGAGGCTTGCATTTTACCTCTTGGGCAGTAGTCTGAAGAAGCCCAAGAAGCAAGTAATAAAGAATATAGGCGTTTTCGAGAGCATTTTAGCCGAAAATCTTCACGGCAAAACTCAAATCTAGATATAATAAATAGATTTTTACTTTCCTCTGATCCTTACTTATCAAGCCGAAGTATAAAGCTTAGTAAAAAAAGAAGTCCACTAGCTCCAGAATGTATTGCATTGCTAAAAACTGAAGATTCGGAAACATCAAGCTCAGATGGAGAAGATGATTAGTCTTATAAATGTATTTACATAAAATTAAAAATTATTAAATAAACTTTCATACATATCATGTTTTAGAGTTTTTTTTAAATTCTTTTTGTTCATTAGATGCTGTCCTTAAAATAAAAAAGAAGAACGTTTTTCATATTACTAAGTGTGTCCATCATGGACAGCCACTTTAACCTAACCTAACCTATTACTAGGTTTCAAAACGAATGCAATAACATTTAAAAAGTCACTTTAATTGTTTAAATAATGACTTTTAAAAACTTAATACGAATGGAGTGCACTAACTTTACCAAGTTTATTATTCGTTCTAAATGTAAAGTTACACTTTTTTTAAGCTCAGGTTAGCAAAATATTTTCCAAATAACATATTATTACATAAATAATCGATTTTATAAAAATAAAAAAAATTTGAACGCACAATGAATAAAGTTCCGCTAGATTGGCAAAATTGCACACTGTGCGCCGTCGTTGTTTACGATTTCTTGGATTGTTCCTCAGTTCCTTCCAACTCTTTTCAAATTGTTCTGATTCGTGTTGTACCGTTCTACGTCAAGTCCTTCTAACGGACCCACTAATCAGTTGGGTGAAAAGGTTGCACTTCATCGTTGAACTTTCAATGTACCAGTCGTATTCTTTCCACTTTTATCTTAGTTTAATAGCGCCTATGGGTTGCTGACATGTTCTTGATGAAGCTCAGCATTGAACATATTGTTATGCCGGAAAATCCTCAAGATGTTTCAAAGAAATCTATTTATGAAAGTTTACAGTTTTCTTCTGACAGTGTATGTGACTCTACAAGTGCTGCGTCAATAAAGCCGCATGGATTGAACATTGAAGCGGAACACTCGTAGCTTGACTTTTAAGCTAAAAGAGTTGTTTCTTAATGCTTCGAATGCAGCCTTAGCTTTTCTGTTATGACTGTTTATGTTCAGTTCAGTTCTACCACCATTAGAAACAATGCCCCCAAGATGTTTGTTTTTGTTTTAGGTCCTCAGACCTGTTAAGTCCGTTGGGAACCCCTTAAAGGGAATAGGGCCTCTACTGTTTCCGGTTTCCGGTGATGTGTTTCAGCTCTTTCCAACTCTTGCTTAGTGACGCTGATTCCGCCTTGACTGTCCTGCGCCAAGTGCTTCTCCGTCGTTCAGCTCTTCTTCCTTCTTGTGTGAGCGGATTTCACTGCATTGCTTGGCCTGCAATGCAGTCGTTACCTTTTCGAAGCGTATGTCCAATCCATTGCCACTTACGTCTTCGTTTATAGAGTCCATAGGTTCCTGACCTGTTCTTCTATTAAGGACCTCATTTGAAATACTGTTTGGCCAGACATCGTAGGATGTTACAAAGCCATCTATTTACTATAATATTTGCTACTTTTGTGTTATGGCTGAAGTAACCTTCCAAGTGCTAGACCCATAAAGAAGCACAGATTCGACATTTGGATGTCTTTAGCTTTGTTCTTAAGCTGATAGAGTTATTCCTCCAAATGGTTGACAGCATACCGAACGCCGCTTTTGCTTTGCCGGAAGCTTTTGGGGGAAGCTTTCGGTGGTCCAAGCTTCTTTTATGAGCCGATGAAGGAATTTGCTTGATAAGGTTGGCGCTGCTTGTAAAAGCTCTGTGGGAATTTCATCAAGTCCTACATCTTTGTTGTTCTTAAGTGCTTTAATTGCGGCAACGATCTCATCTTTACTGGGAGGTGCGGTGCTGATTCGGTTTCTTCAGGCGCTTCAGAAGGTATCGGCTGCACGTTGTTTGCAAACACTCGGTTTAAAACCGAGGAAATGTGTTCTTTCCACCTTCTGACTTGCTCATCCACCGAACTTATCACAGTACCGTCTACTTCTTTCACCAGGTGTTGCTATGAGCTGTGTGTACCCGTCAGCTCTTTGGTTATTCTGTAAATGGTCCTGCTGTCGCACCTGTTTGCAGCATCTTCTGCTGCTGATGTAGTTACGCTTGTCGCGGCGCACACTGCGGTGAATCTCTCTCTTCTTCATGCGATACCAGGACTCTAGCTCGTTTCTTTCTTCCTCTTGTGCAGCAGTTATTCAAGCCCTTAACTGTTTGCGTTCGTTGATCCTTGCCCAAAATTCTTCTGAAAGCAAAGTGTTGTTGCTTCCTTTTTTCCGACCGATTATTCTGTCAGCACCTGAAATGAAAACATTTTTCACAGCATTCCAATGGTGTTCGATGTCGTCATGTACTGTGCTGCTGATTGTTCTCATTTCGTGTGGCTGGTGGTCCCTAAATTGTTGACGGGTCGTGGGATCCTTTAGTCTGGCGATGTTGAATTTGAGGGCTCGTGTCGTTCCGTTGGATCTGCGAACTGCTATCATTAAGTGGCGGTCACGGGCGAGTCCCATATCGGTGCCTCATCTGTTTCTTACATCATGGTCAATTTGGTTAGCAGACGCTTGCCTGTCCGTCGACACCCAGCTAATTTTATGACAAAGTTTGTGCGCAAACATAGTGCCACCAATCACATGGCTATTGGCGTTACAGAAGTCAATGAACCTCTCACCATTATCATTGCAATTGCCAACTCCGTGAGCACCCATCCCAAGATGTGGATAATCTTAAACAATTTTACACAGGTTGTCATGAAATATTGACTTGGATTAATGAGGAAGATAGCTATAAACCTAAGTGTATTGGAAAAATTAGGTTGTCCTTCGGCTTTTTTTGAAAGCCTAACCTAATTTTTCCAATACACATAAGTATATATTCATTGGTCAATACATTATCTTTTAATTGATAGCTATAAATGACCTGTCAAAAAAATTCCAATGTTTGTTTTCATTGGTGAAAACCAATGATAGCTATAACTGGCGCCTAAGAGAGGTTGTAGAGTCCACTGAATTCCTCCATTTTCAGTCATGGAAAAATAATAACCCTATTTTCTCCTGCGCCAATTATTGATAAATAAACAAAATTAATAGCAAATTAATATAATTTGTAATTAGTAAACTAAAACAAAAAAAAAATAATGATAAAAAATAGTAGAAGTATTTGCGATGGTTCTACCCTGAAAGATATTAAAGCATACCAAGCCGCTGTTAATGCCATTGATTATCTGCTTGAACTAGTGCAACCTAATGATTTAATCATCGTTCTAGGTGACTTTAATCTTCCCCATCTCAATTGGTCCACCTCAGATGATCAGACATCCTTCTTTCCAACTAACATCTCTTCTGAATCTGAATCGCTGTTCATTGATCGTCTGTCTGATTGTGGTCTTTTTCAACTAAATGGAGTAGGAAACTTTATGGGGAGACACCTCGATCTCATATTCTCATCTGATTGCGATAACTGTGTTGTCTCCCCGAGCCCTCATCTTCTCTCAACCTTGGATCGCTATCATCCACCCCTTAATCTCTCCTTCCCCATTGAATTTGAAGACAACTTTTTTGAAATGGAAAATTACTGTTATGATTTTCGTAGGGCTGATTTCTCCAAACTTAACAATCTTCTTAGCTCAGCCGATTTTGAATTAAGATCCCTCCACTTAACAGTTGAGTCCCTTACAAATTGGTTTTATTTGATTCTTTCGTACTGTATTGAAGAATCAGTACCGTTCTCTCGTAAAAAAGATTTCACCTCTGCTCCCCCTTGGTACAACAGAGAGCTCCGTAGCCTAAGAAATACCCGTAACAAGCTTTGGAAGATCTTTTTACAGTCCAAATCTGATACTGATCACAACAACTATCTTCTCGCCTATAATTCTTTCTCTGAATTAAGGGAATCCCTTTATAACCAATACCTTAACCAAATGGAAAATAACCTTCTTTCTGATGCAAGGAAATTTTTCAAGTTTATAAATGTCAAACGAAAATCTGATGGGTTTCCACCTTCAATGAGTTTCTCCAACATAATCTCCTCTGATCCAACAACCATATCAAATCTATTTGCTAATTACTTTAGCAAATCGTATACTGAACATCTGCATGATCCTGATCCACACTACTTTAGTTATTTAGATGGTTGCACTCAAACCTCCCTTTCATCGTTTACAATAACTGAAGAAATGGTACTTGCCAAAATCGTAAGCCTCAAAGAAAACTTTAGCCCTGGTCCTGATGGCGTCCCATCAGTTGTTCTAAAAAAATTTATGCATTCTCTGTCAAAGCCTCTAACTGCACTCTTTGAACTCTCTTTTTCCCAAGGTGTGTTTCCTCATATATGGAAAGATTCATTTATATTTCCCATTCATAAACAAGGCAATAAAACTGAAATTAACAATTATAGACCTATTGCTAAACTTTCATGCATTCCAAAACTTTTTGAAAGCTTAGTTTATGATTCCGTTTATTTCCATTGCAAGCCTTTATTCTCCCCCGCTCAACATGGTTTTCTTAAAGGTAGATCCACTACGACTAACTTAATTGAATTTATATCCAAAGTTTTGTCAGCCCTTGAGAATGGCAAAGAAGTTGATGTCGTATACACTGATTACAGCAAAGCCTTTGATAAAATATCCCATAACATAATTTATCTCAAACTAAGAGCTCTAGGCTTTCCATCTATATTTATAAACTGGATAAGCTCCTATCTTGCGAATAGAACTTATAGAGTCCTTTTCCGTAACTCAGTCTCCAGTCCTATACATGCAACTTCTGGAGTCCCACAAGGTAGTCACCTTGGCCCCCTCCTCTTCGTCTTATCTGTTAACGATGTCTGTCTTAAATTAAAAAACTCAGATATCCTAATGTTTGCGGATGATAAAAAAATTTTTAAGATTATCTCTACTCCATCTGATTCCTTACTTTTACAAAATGATCTTAATATCTTTTTTGTTTGGTGCATGCATAATTTCCTAGAGTTAAATGTAGGTAAATGTAAACAAATGACCTTTTCGCGCAAACAAATCCCATCTCATAGAGTATACTACTTCCTTAATGACGCCGTCAACGTAGTCAATTCTATTAGAGATCTTGGTATTATGTGTGACAAACACCTGAATTTCCATTCCCATTTTGACCAAATTATTAATAAAGCTAATAGATCTCTCGGTTTTATTAAGAGATGGTCAAAAGAATTTGCCAACCCCTATGTAACTAAAGCGCTTTACATTTCCCTAGTCCGTCCTCATCTTGAATATGCATGCCAAGTATGGTCTCCCTTTTATGAAAACCATTCACTCAGAATTGAAAATGTTCAAAGACGTTTCGTTCGACTTGCCTCCTTATGCCGATCGACTAAAACTGATAGGTTTGCAGCCCTTATATATTAGACGCAAAAACGCTGATATATTATTTGCTCACCAATTGTTAATGGGCAATATAGATTCCCCGGCACTCCTGAGTGATATTCATCTCAACACTAACCCTCGAAATCTGCGATCTGTTTCTCTTTTCTATATCCCTCATCACCACACTAATTACGGGCACTTTGAACCAATGTCCAGAATTCTTCGTCACTGCAACGATTTCAACATTTCCAAATCCCATCTGAAAGATACCCTTTACTTTTTCCCTTTTTGAGTCCGAATTCCCCGTCCCCTGTAATTTTAAGTTAAGTAAAATCAAAATTGTTAGTTCTTGTACATTAAAGAGCTTTGATGTGGGCCATAGGGCCCACATGAATTAATGTTGAAAACTGATAACAAGAACTGCAAAAACAAAAAAACAAAAAAAAAAAAAAAAAAACAAATGTTAATGTTAAGCTAGTTTTAAGTTAAGTTAAGTTATGATAGCTTGTATTAAGCTAAATAAATAAATAAATAAATAAGAAATAAAATAAACGAATTGAGATTGGTATTATTTTTTTAAAGATAGTTTATTATCTTTTAAAACATTGTAGTTAAACACTTATCTTTTCTTCGCATATTTTTTTCACAAACCATCACGACGCATGTCTTTGAAAGTATGGAATGCCAATTAGACATACTGGAACATATGATATTTCTCAAATCAAGGAACTTTGGTGGGTCCTCCATCGAGTCTTGTCTATTTTATAGATAGTATTTTCCTCCAAGTTTTAGGGGTGCTTAAGGTCATCATATTGCCTGAACTCCCATATTATTAGAATGTTCTCTTCGTTAAGAGGCAACATTACCGAATTAACAGTTCGAAATTAGTAGAGAGCACATATTTTAAATTTTATCAGCTCCTATCGCTTCCTCCAATATCCTTAACTATCTTCTAAGAGCATTTGAGATCAAGTTCACAGTTCCATTATCGTATCCAAATAAATTGTTTCCTTTTTTCTGAACATAAAGACTTCTTAGATTATTCCCATTTGTGCGGTGAAATATTTTGATTCTATGGATCGGAAGTATATTTGTTGACTCCTGCCTAGAAACGGTTCATAAAATTGTTTTTGGATTGCTTTTTAGGAAAAAAGTTCGTTCATTTAAATTTAAAAAAGTATTTTAAAGAAAAAATTGGTTTTACTTCTAAAGTCGAACTCACAGTTTATCAAAATACGGAAATCTTTTTCTTCTTTTCCTTTCTGCACTTAATAACCTCTTTTCTACTGTTTTTCCTGGACAAGATTCTCTGTTCTTACCATAAATGCAAACAAGAAAAGATAACAGCAAGCTGCTGTAAAATTTTAAATTAAGTTAGTTTAATTATAAAACCTGAAAAGAAAGTATGTGTGTTTCTATTATTTTCTCCAACATTGTATATAGAACTTTTCACTTTTATGACTTTGGTAAATTTAACGACCAATGAACATGAAAGAGAACATGCTGCTGAAGTTTCTTCCCTTCACTAGTTGACAGTTATTAAATTTATTGAGGAATAGAGTTCTTAAAATAACCCAATAGCAATATATTTATGTTGTCTCTTTTTGATTCCTTCCTTTTTTTGGCAATAAAAAGTCCTTTGTGAAAGTTATAACTGCGTTGCCATTAGTACCCAGTTCAGGAAATACAAGGGACTTCATTTTCAGTCATGTGAATTTGTTTTAGGGAAGTATTAAGGCTATCATTGTTTTTCCTCATTGAAATAATGTCGGCTATAAGGATCATTGACAATTTTTTTCATTGAAAACTGGTCTGGATTAGACGCCATAAGGTACATGAAGGGAAGGTAAGGAAAGTTTCTAGTATGTGATTGGTTACCAAGAAATCGCTCTCCAATTAAGTGAAGACAAATCTTTCTTACTTTCAAAGCAAGTACCGGCCTTAAAATATCAACTGATTACATGTTTAACTTTCCTTAGGAAGTAATTGCAATGAGACCGATTTGTCGAATTCAATATTTTGACATTTCTCGACGTTTCAAGGTCACTAGAGTCGAAATAGGAGATTTTTAGAGAGATGTCTGGGCATGCGTGTATACGTATATCGTGAATAGCTCAAGAACTAGTAGAGATATCGACGTCAAATAAATGCTGTTATACAGATAATAACAGATAATAACGCAAAAGGGCTCTCAAGAGAATTGCGTGGGTGGTTTTTTTTTACCATAGCAGTCTAAAAAAAACATTACTCAAAGTTGGTAAAAATTGAATTTCGACACGAATATCTTTTCAAGCATTTGATATTATGGCTTCAAATTTATTTTATATTATAAAATATATTGTTTTCAATATTTGGAAAAATCGAATTGACAGTTTTTTTCACAAAAATTAAAAACCTAAACAAAAAAATTAATACAACTTGGTAAAAATTGATTTTCGACTCAAATAACTTTTTCAAACTTTAAAATGCCAATATCTTAAACTACTTTTCTTCTTTAAAAAATATTGTTGTCAACATTCCGTAAAATGTTGAGAAAAATCGAATTAACAGTTTAAAAAAAAAACCTTAAAAAAACAATACTAAAAATTGGTAAAAATTTACTTTCGTCTCAAATAGTTTTTCAAAAATCAAAATATTGTCTTCCAATTTTTTTATTTCACAGAAAATATTGTTTTCGATATTCAGTAGTTGCTTTAAATAAAAATCCAACAGTACATTTTTTCATAATAAAAATAAAATCTAGAAAAAAAAGTAAGCAAATTTGGCAAAAATTGATGTTCGGTTCTTGATATCTCTCAAATTAATTTCATTCATCCAATTTGTAAAAATTTAAGAAATGCTACTAAATTTTTTTTCGACTAAAAATCTATTTAACAAAACTAGATTTTCAAACTAAACTATTTCTTTATATTAAAAATTTTGTTGGTAATTTAAAAATATTTAAGAATAATTCAACTGACAACTCTTTTAACCCAACACGAAAACATACAAACTTTTAAGCAAGACAAATCGACAGACAGGATGGGAAGTTTATCAGTGTGGGTCGCATCCCAGCCTCTTTTTCTTTTTCATTTACCTGCAAGCTTAACTATTTTACTCTGTGAATTATTATTTTTTGGATCATGTTGTTAAATCTGTGTATAAAAAAATTTCTGTTGGAATTGGAAAAGAAAAAAAGAAATATTTCACTAACATACAAAATAACACTTTTGTATTTTGTGTGAGGAGTTTTTTTTTTTAGACAATAATGTGTTTGGAAGTTTTTTGAAGTAAAGTCTCATGTTTTAAATTAACAACATCTTAAAAAGAAATTAGTTGGCTTGGTCTAAATTTACCCCAAGTCCCTTGGGGCTAGTTATAGCTTCAGTAGAATGTTTGTTTTTTTTTATTTTTAAAAATATAAGACTTTTATAACCCAAGGATCAATTTCGATTTACTGACGGCGTTTCAATTTTTTACTACACTAAATTAACACCAAAGAATAAAACATTTTGGTTTGAAACTCGAAACTCGCGGTTTTAAAAACCTCTTACTTAATGACGGTAGTTTAATGATTGCTATAAACGCTCGTAAAACATTACAAATTCCTCCTGCTTTAATTTTTATTGATAGCTATAATTAGACCCTTATGTTGTCTGAACCTGTTCAATGTTTCTTATTGAAATCAAGCATTTTAAGTAAGACTTGATAACTAAAAACAAAATTGAAAAATGGATCACCTTGAGTGGAACGATTTTGTTTCAAATTTTGAAACAAAAAATCAGCTGTTCATTGAGAACAATGTCATTATTGAAACTTAGAATAAACTAAGGGGCCTAGTTATAGCTATAATTGGTTTTCATCACTAAAATCAACCATCATCATCAAAAAATTTGAAATTTCTTAACAAAATTTTCTAATTGGAATCAAGAGTGTATCATTAAAAATAAAACTTTCAGGAATACAACGAAATGAAAAGGCTTCAGTAGAGCGATTATTTATTTATTTAATAGGGTGGATTGAAAAGTGTCCGGCCTGACCAAGAAAAACAACGTTTTTAAGATTTTTTTTTTTATTTCTCAACATAATCTCCTCCAAGGCTGATACATTTCTCATAGCGGTGTTCAAGTCTAGTAATGCCATCTCTATAGACTGATTCATCAAGCTCCTCAAAATACCCATTTACAGCTTCGATTACTTCTTCATTGTCCGCAAATCTCTTACCACCAAGCTATTTTTTGAGGTTAGGAAACAGATAATAGTCACTCGGGGCTAGGTCTGGAGAGTAGGGAGGATGCGGCATCAATTCAAACTTCAGATCGTTGATTTTAGCCATCGCAACGATTGACTTGTGCGCTGGTGCTGTTAGCAAACGCGGCACCCATCTTGCGCAGAGCTTTTGCATATGGAAATGTTGGTGCAAAATATTTTGCACACGTTCATTTGACATCTTACAGGTCTTAGCTATCTCATGCACTTTTAATCTGCGGTCTTCCAGCACTATTTGATGGATTTTTTCGATCATATCTGGAGTTGTGACCTCAACAGGGCGTCCTGAGCGAGGCTCATCAGAGGTGCTCACACGACCCTTTTTAAACTCGGAAACCCACTGCTTAATGGTTGAATATGATGGGCAGGATGTCCCCAGTGTTGAGTCCATCTCTTCTTTGATTTCCTTCGGCTTTAACCCCTTCAAATAGAAGTATTAGATGACAGCACGATTTTCAAACATTTCCATTTTTAAGAAAAACACAGAGGCGTCATGTTCAGTGTGCTCTCAAAACTAAACTTACATGACGATCGGGCGGACACTATACCTACAAGCTATCTAAAGATGGTACTATAGAACGCCACCTCAAGGTAGGCCTAGTGGCGCCATCTCTTGGTCAGGCCGGAAACTTTTCAATCCACCCTCGTATTTATTTATTTACGTCATTTAGAGATTTTAAATCTACAGTTAGACTACCGAATTCTTCGAATACAAGCTAATACTTCGAGATGGACTTATAGCGTATTACATACAACAAAATATTTGTAATAAAATTAAAATAAACATTAATAATCTGACAATAGTAAAATTGTATTGTAAAATTTAAAATCAATTAAAATAAAAATACAATAAAAATCTATTTTTTAAAGAAGATCTACTCAGATGAAAGATGGGCACTTAATATGGTACGATAAAATATCACCTATAAACATAACTGAATACATTTTTCGTCTATTTACAAGTGATTGCATACCTAAAAGTTGACATATAATGGAGTTTCGATGTTCAAACCTAATTTCTGAATTGCGAACCTAGTAAATTTGTTTTGAATCGTTTCAATTCTGTTTGAATGAAGTTATAGAATGGATTCCAAATAACACAGCAGTATTCTAATATTGATCTGAAATAAGATGAATACAGCGATTTAAGAGCAAAAGGGTCTTTGAAATCTTAACTATTGCGTTTAATAAAGCCTTGTAGGGAATTTGCTTTGGAAACACTAAACTCTATATGCTTGACAAAGTTTAATTTAGAGTCGAAAATTACCCCGGATCTTTCTTTTCACAAACTCTATCCAGAACATGGCTATCAATTTTATATTCAAAGATAATTTGGAAAAAATTAGGACAAAAAAGAAAAACAATCGCACTTAGAGGCATTTAAATATAATTGGTTTACAGAGTACCATTCAGATAATTTACGAAGATCATTTTGCAACAGATGACAATTCGTAATGGACTTTATACATCTAAAAAACTTAGTCATCAGCAAATAGATGTTGAACATAATTTTCGAAAATATCAGGTATATCATTGATAAAAATTAGGAAAAGAAGTGGCCCAAGATGGCTACCTTGAGGAACACCTGAGGTTAAGGGTGTGTTAAGGGATGGGGTTGGTAGGACAAGATTTTGAGAGTCCAAATTAAATGATGTGATTGAGGATGAGTCCGTGACTCTCTCAGGAGTTTTTACAATATTTTTTTGTGGGAGGAATTGATTGCAAACAATGACTTGAGAGCACTGAGATCGTTTTTGATATCACTAACACTTAAAGAAAGATTATGGAAATTATGGATGAATGCTGAGAAGTTAATTTTCAAACAAGAATCACATTTCCAAAACAGATTTCGATTAGTTAATGATTTAAGATTCTCTTCAGATAACTCTACACATTTTTTGTGAAAATGACGACCAGAGTAAAAACCGCACTTGACGGATTCAGAAGTTTTCGAAAGCTGTATAGCAAAATTGCAATTAGAACAGATAGTAGACATTTTAGAAGATAATCTCTGTCAGACTCGGAAAGAAGTTAGTCGCAGAAATAACTATGTTCGGAAATGTGAATTCAACTATCAGCTGTTCATTTAAAGCCATTTAGTCTTTGTGTTTATTTTTTAGTAGACACAAATCTATAACTTATCACCTTTATTTTGATCACTTTTAAATCTCGAAACAAAATTTTCAATTGTGATGAAACCCAATGGTAGCTTTAAAAAAAATACCAAACATAACAAATTAAGTTCTCTTTATCGCTTATAAATCTCATATACACTACCGGTCAAAAGTTTGAGACCACCTTCAAAGTTTTGCTTTATTTGTACCTGGCGCTTGGGTTTATCAATGAATACAGGATTTTTTTACCTGCATTGTTAACTTGACCATTCATAAAAGGTGCAAGTGAAAAAACCCTAGATATTAATCCTTTTCTGTAAATTATGAGGAATTTTGTGAAAAAGGTGAAAAAAAAAACAGTATTGGGTTTTTGGCATCTATTTGGATTTCCCATAGTTTTTATTTTTTATGACTTTTTACATTCAATTTGGAATTTTTTTATGACTGGGGTAATATTAAAGGGTAAAAAAATGTACAATTTGAATACCTGCATATTCAGGATTTTGTATATAATGCTCGGTTTGATCCAATTTAAATTTATTTGAGACTGTGATCTTCTCCAGTAAACAAAGTGCGCATTATGGGAACAGTTAAGGAATTAACTATTGAAACGCAAACTGTGATTATGACCCTTATAGAAGAAGGCTATTCGCAAAGAGAAATCGCCACAAAACTGAAGATATCCAAAGGAGCAGTTCACAGGACCATACAGCATATGATCACCATAAGCAAGCGTTCTAGGAAGAAAATAGCACCAGAAATACGCGCCGAGATCAATGAAATGCGGGAAGAACCATTATCTGTATCAACGATACAACGAAGGCTAAGGCATTCTGGGGAGTCATTCCGTAATTTCCGAAACGATAATCGTCAAAACGATTATCATTAACGATATCGTCAATAATTTGCTTCACGTAACTTTATCACTATCGTCTCGTTCAATCGTTTTCAGTATAAGTTCGTTGAGTATATTATACTATGACTGAAATGTCAAAATGAACTCAACGAAAGATAATGCTTGTTCAATAGCTTGAAAATGTTATTAAACATGGTTTTTCTCTATGGGAAATTTTGAAAATTTGCAAAAAACGTATTGTTAATAAACATACCAATTATTTTGTGATGTTTGTTGTTATTGTCACTTTATGTGTTTTCATTTGTTGCCGCCGAAGATAAAACAATAATATGAAAATATTTGTTTAATGTCTTATATTTTTGTAAATCAGCTGCAGTAATAAACCCAATTTGGTCAAAGGGAAGGAAGTTAAGACTTCATTTTATCCACAGGGAACATAACTTGGCTTCAAAAATATTTAATGTTTCCAAAACTAATTTGGATTAGTGCTTTGTGCAAGAGCTATACAAAAATCGTTCCTACGCCCCAAAGTTTCAATAATTACAACAAATTTTAATATTGAATGTATGTATATACATTACATACAACCGTCTTGCAAATTATTGTTTATAATATCATTATAAAGTCCTCTTTTGCAATTCCATAACTACAATTGTTTTATTTATTTAACAACAATTAAGAGAGATTACTAATGCTTGTATATAAAAAAATGCGTAACAGAATTCATTGTATATTTTTGCGTTTTTATTTTTATTTTGTAACAAAACTTAACTACACCGAAACTTGTTTGCTTCAATTTGCTTAGTTGTCAATGGGAATTAATAGCAGACGATACCTACTTAGCTATCGTGCAAACGCTATCGTTTTGACGATATCACTTTAACGATTATCGTCTTACGTGAAGTGAGACTATCGTCGAAACGATATCGTCTGACGATAATCGTTTTACGGAATGACCCCCCTGGACTTTTTGGGGGCGTTGCAGTGCGGAAACCACTTCTACGACCCCAAAACAAGATCAAACGGTTGGAATGGGCCAAAACCCATAAGGATTGGACAGATGAAGACTTCAACAGAGCCTTATGGAGCGATGAGTCCAAGTTTGTACGTCAGGCGCAGTGCTGAACAGAAGATGCTACCAGACTCTTTGGTCCCAACTGTAAAGCATGGAGGCGGTTCAGTAATGATGTGAGGATGTTTTTCCTTCGATGGAGTAGGAGATCTAACACGAGTGATCGGAAGAATGGATAAAGAAGTCTATAAAACGATATTGGAATACCACGTTTTGGTATCTGGACTCCGATTAATCGGTGAAGGTTTTGTATTCCAGCAAGACAATGACCCGAAACACACTTCAAAACTTTGCCGGGGATACCTGAAACAAAAAGAAGATGATAAAAATAATGGTATGGCCACCGAAGTCTATAGATATTAACCCCATTGAGCTCTTATGGGAAGAGCTTGACAGAAATGTCCGGAATCACCACATAACATCGGAATCTGCTCTTTGGGAAACTCCACAAAATTGCTGGAATAATATTCCACAAGAAAAAATACAAAACCTTGTAAGAAGATTGCCCAGAATTGTAAAAAAAAATATTGAATTTAAAGGAAGGTTTTTTGATGAAAACTTAATTTAGAGCTTAAATTGGTTTTTTAAATAAATAATTTATGTTTAGTACAAAACTATTTTATATTTTTCTATCATTTACACCTAAATATGCTCTTCACATTTTTCACGTATTAACTTTTTTCCTAAAACTTCAGTTTAGGGGTTAAAACTCGATATTTCTCAAATTTCAGAGGTGGTCCCAAACTTTTGACCGGTAGTGTATAACTGCCACGCAAATTCACACTTAAACAACCCGAGAACTTTTCAAAAGCCATTAACATCAAGCTCGAGCTTTACTGTTTAAAGCTTATTTTATATCACAATTGACATTTCAGTTGATGATTCTAAATTCAAATCCAAAAGCATATAGGATGAGGACTTACAGCAGTTTAAAATACAAGCACAGGTCTAAAGAGAGAATTTAAACCCTTAATGAATGTGGAACTCTTATTAATTTTTGTTGCATTACGAATATTATCCTAGGGGATAAGCAATGATCATGATTTTAAATAAAGTGTAAGGCTTCTTTCAGGATTTTATTAATATAACCCCAACATGCTTTTACCCCCCATAGGTTTATCTCTCCCTACGTATGAATAAATCTTTCCTCTGCATCGGATAAACCAAAATCTATCTTTTATCACACATCACAATCTCATTCGCATTGCATCCATAATCTGCAAAGTAAAATAAACTCTAGTGTAGGTAGATAGATATATACTTTCTCTGCATTGGCCTTGAGCCAATTTAATGTAGTTTTGCTTTTTTTAATGGAAAACCCTCGCACAGACTCCACAGAATGATTGTCAACCAAATAAAGCAGTAACCTTCTGTATCTAGACACGTAGCAAGCTAACGGTTTGCAAATTCATAAACTATATAAAATTTTCTACTATCCCAGGAAAAATCAATATCTCAAAAAAGTTCCTTTCTATAGATTTTTGTATTTTTTATTGGTGTGTTTTCATGTTTTATTAGTTATTTTCGTCACTCCTCCGCACCCCAATACCGCATCAACTTACTAGCAACGGACACTGCATTAAAACTATACCTACTCCTCTGTTTCCATTAAATTCAGTTAATTGAGGTTGATTATTTTTACCCTAATATAGTGCGGGTGAAGATTAGTTGGTTGTTGGTTTCATTTTATTCGTTTGTTTGGTTGGTTGATAGGTTTGCATTTGGGGTTGATGAAACCACCATACATCACCCACCGGTCTACAATAATGAAAATATACAAACAAACAAAAATGCCGACCGGTGCGGTGTAAAAAATTGCTTCCGTGTGATTAAAGGGAAAAAAAGTAGTGAGACAGTTGGAATACGTACATAGTTTGAAAGTCGTCTCTCGGAACAACCCAATTTATATTGTTCAGTCTTTCACCATTTATCGATCAAACAAGTCGTTGAAGCCGTCTTCTTCGTGTCTTCTCACTTTTAGCGAGCTTAGCTGAGTAATCATATCTACATACGAGTATATACCTGAGGAGGACGTAGATACGTGTATATATGTATTCGCAACCCACCTCTCTATCTAATGGAGTGAAGATGAAATTCGATTAGAAACACAAGCTTCAAAGTACTTTGTATTTTTCTTTTTTTCATTCATCCATCCATTCATCTTCTGCCCTAGTTGCCCGTCTTTCGAAATTTTTGCCATGTTCTGCTGGGGGACTTGTGAATAAGCTATCATCAGCTCAGCACTACGCTCTGTACCTTCTAGCTGCCATGTATATTCATAATTTGAATTTGTGAAAGTAGTGCCTCGGCAGTTGATGCGATTTACTGCAACAATAGTTGCCGTCTTCTCGTTGTCTTTTTTTTTATTTCAAAGTGTTTTTGTTTTTTCTTCATATCTTCATATAACTTCTCATTCGAGATTTTTATTTTAGTAAATTAATATGCTTTTGGATCTGCACTAGAAAGTCAATTCCCGGAGATGATGAGATGCGCAATGGGAAATAATGAGAACTCTTGGTCTTGGAGATGGCTTTGTTTTAATAGTTGCTTTTGATCTTGGTCTTCGTTTTTGTTTTCGTGGTAGTAGTCAAACCGGCGAAATTGTTTCTTTTAGTCTTAAGAAGAGTCGTCATCATGCCGTCATGGTTCAAAAAGCATTTGACTTGTTTTAAACGTCAATCAAGCGATTTAGTTGAAAAACCCCATTCTAACTACGATGACGACGGCAATGGTAACGCAAACGACGAAGACAATGTCAACAAGAACAACAAAAACCAAAACGACGATACAGACGGAGATGCAGATGAGGATATATCCTGTGACCTTAATGGTAACAATGCCGAAGCATTGCAATTTAAAAAGTGTGATATTGTAAATAGAAATGCGACTTTTACCCGCCGCCGCCGACCTACGGCTGGGAACTCAGGTTTAACAAAAATTTACTCTCCTCGGCAGGACAACGACAAAAGCAATAATAATGCGATTGTTGTTTCGAGATATTTAATTAGTGACATTAACCAAGGCAACGACCAAGGTAAACAACACCGACACCGCACAAAAGGAGAAGTCTTTTATTTTTGTTTTTAATTTGAGTTTAATTTAATTTCATTTTTAATATATTTTCCTTTTTTTGATTGTAGGCCGAGTGCATCCAGCAGTGGTATCGAAAATAAATGAAGCATCACGGTCATTTACTGTTGAATGGTATGAACGAGGCGAAACAAAAGGCAAAGAAGTCGAATTGGATGCCATATTACAATTGAACGAGGATATTGTACAGGAGCGGCATGCTCCCCCCGAACCAAAGATTCCAGCTCCAACACCAATACAAGTTTCAGCGCCAATGAATTTATCAAGAGTGAGTATTTTAACCAATTAAGTTCAATTTTAATTAAAAAAAAAAAAACAACCAAAACAAACCAAAAAAATTAAAACTTCTCACAACAGAGTTATTCCCTTATAAATGAAATTGAAATTGTTGTTGTTGTTCCCTTATCCTTCACTTCAAAAAAACCCAAAAAGTAATTTATGAAAAGAGTTAGAAAGTTAAATTCATCCCTAATTCGTTTTGTTTTTTTTTAAACAAAAACCATACAAAATATAAAAGATAACACGATTAGAGAAAAGCACCAAAATGCTAATGATAATTATATTTTTTATTTTTTTTTTAAATTGTTTATTTTGTGTTTGTAGTTAAAACTAATAAGAGATTTTTGTTTTTTTTTTTCTATTGTACTTTTTTTAATAGTTTGTTTGTTTTGTTTTATTCCTTTGATTAACTTCCTCCTCTTAAATAAAATCTTGATGAGAATTAAGTCTAGACTGTCAAGTTGTTTTTTAGTGATGATTTAAATATTGGCAGGTGTTTTGCGTTTGTTAACTTAAAATGTGACGGTTTTGAATTGAAATTAATCGAAACATAATCAGAACAGTTGGTGAACTGAACTGGAAAAGACGATACCCATGTTATACAATATAATTCCAAATTTTAACCTTTTCACTTGATATTTAATTATTTTTAAGAAATTATTGAATGAAATATTTTAGTATTGAGGTATAAAGAAACTTGAGTATTTGAAGTATCTTTTAAGAGAACAACTTATTTTTTTCTGTTTGTTCTTTTTCAGATATCTCTAAATATCTGCAGCAACAAACATGTCTCAATGAATGTCCAATATGTTTCGTTTTGATCACAATTTCCAGTTCCGCCGACTTTCAGTCATAGATTTGTAAGCCTGTCCACGCAGTCGTACGTGTAGTTTCGTAAAAAAAGTTGTTCTAAGTTCTAAGTACTAAGGTTTTTTGTTGGAGAGACAAAACATCAAATAAGGGGGGGGGGGTAATCTTTGTTCTAATAGACAAGTCCTCGGTGCGTTCTCTTCAATACCCGTTTATTTTTCTCACAGATGTAGATGCTCTTAAATAATAACGATTTAAAAAGATAGAAGGGCAAAGTTGGCCCGTAGCGACAAAAGATCATGCTTTGGAGTTTTTAAAAAAGAAAACAAGCCAGGAAAATGTTATCCTGAGAAAGGTTTGTTTATCTTCGAATACTGGGAATTAAGAAGATAATAGCATAGAGTTTGCCATGGATGAAGCAGCTTCGCTGGTCAAGTTTTCGATGACTTTGGAGCATGCATTAGACTGAGTTTGACTGATCGCATCGATTATATTGTATTTAAAGGCGACGGTAGTTTCCGGTTTATTTTTTGGAGCTTGCATCAGACTGAATTTGACAGATCGCATCAATTACGAGTATATTGTCTTTGAGGGCCGGGGTAATTTCCGGTTTATTCGCAAAACATGCGACCTAAAAAAGTCCCACAAGAAAAAGTCTAATGGAGACAAATCCCACGGTTTTGGTGGTCAATTCACGTCCGTCGCCTCCGCACGACATAACCATTATATATATAAAATCCATACGAAACAGAAACTTTATTTAGATTCATTGGTACTTTAGAAATCTTGCGTGGTTTTTTGTCGCTTTAAATTCGGCAATTTTATTTATTAATGTTTATTTATTAAAAAATCAGACTGACCGCTAAAGATGAATTGTCTTTTTTCTGCTAGAGAACACTCATTTTTTAAATTTGTTTTCAGTTCACGTGTTGCCCGACGCTGTAACTTGCCATGATGATTTGTCTTTAGTCACTGAAATATTTTAACATAAAGTAAAAGAAACAATACGGGCGCCAAGAGCTGTCAAAATTAGTCCGTCCCTTTTGGAAAACCCTTTTAAAATTAAGACTTTGTGACTTTTTAAAAAGTGTGAGATCCATGTTGATGAAAGCTTAAAGTTTTTTTTGTCATTTTAATGTTTAGCAATTTAAACTACATATTCAGGTTTTTATTGATTTTGTTTTAAATACAAATTAAGGAAATTTGATATTAATAAGACTTAAGTCCTTCTTCGATCCCTGCCTGTGCCACCTAAAGTTTTTATTCATGGGTGCTGCCTCTTGCGAGGAATTGACAAATTCTCCAAGAGTAATTCTTGTCATGAAAAAGTGCTTTCTCAAATTAGCCGTTCGGACTCGGCATTTAAACTGTAGGTCCCCTTTATCCTGCAATTACTCGCAAACAAGAATGATTGACAGTTGTAAGTCACTAGGTCCTGATTCTCTATGGACTGTTGCGCCACCTAATTTTATTTATAAGTTCTTCTTCGTTTATCACAATATTGATTTTAGAAAATACTCAAAGCAATAAATGACACAGGTGCAGACTTATAAAACTTTTGCAAAATAGGCCATTTCTTGCGTAAGTTTTAAGTTGGACCAAAAATAATTGAGGCATTGAGAGCATTAGTGGCGTAACCCTCATTTTTCAATTTTGAGTTTATTACACTAATAGGACCAACATTAAATTTCATTTCTATGCAGAAGTGGCGTAGCTCATATTTGTTCATAAACCTACACAAAATTGTACATACGCCATTTCTGCACCAAAATTGTACAGTAAGCTAAATCAAACATGAACTGCATCTTAGAAAAGCGGAGTTGGCTAGAAATGGCATTAGAGATGATGCAGCAAAAGCAAAGAAATCTAATGACACTTCCATAATTGCATTTGATCTTATAAAAACCTTGCCAACTCCAGTCATTTCAAGGGGTGAAATTATAAGAGGCAGCTTTGGACAAATTGCTTAGGTATCTATGATAGGATAAAGAACAAAGCTAACATACATCCATGTATATTTGGGATGAGTCAGTTGGATCAAGAAATGGGCAGCTGCTTATTACTTATATTAAACATTTTGTGAGTACCTTAAATTTAATTATGTACAGTGTACACAGGCCAGTGTGGTGGTCTAGTGACTATCTTGTAAATAAAATTGATCACACATTTCTATTGATTAGCCACCCTTACTTATCTTGTGATCAAGACTTTGGTCTTATCGAAAAACAAAAGAAGTATTTGAAAGACTTTTTTGGCCCTATGGACTGGTATAAGGTTATAGCAGCGGCAAGAAAGAAGGATCCATTTAAAATTATTCTTATGGATGGATTTGCGATGTTTTCGACGAAAAAATTTTAAACAAATATAACAAATCCAAAGATTAATGTTAATAAAGGGAAAGTGGAATGGCTTAAAATTCAATGGCTTCAATTTTTGAAAAAGACCTTCTTCAATATTTCTTACAAGTACAGCAATAACGAAGACGTGCTTTTTGAAACTGTGATATTTAAAATAGAACATCTGCATTAATCACAGGTCATGAATTACTCGTAAGTGAAGTGAAAAAGTACCGTAGTACCCGTGGCATGATGGTTAGTGCGTTGGACTGTCATGCAAGGGGTCTTTGGTTAAATCCCTGCCTGAGTTACCAGGACTTTTATAAGAACTTGACAACTATTTCTACAGACAGATACGTTAGCCTAATTGAATACGTACATGAGGATGAAGAATGATAGTTTCATAGCAGTCTTAACTTATAACTTGTTAATATTTTGTACTTAGTAAGTTATAATACAAACAAAATTTAAGTACTTGTATTTTTAATTATTGGTGTAACCAACTTACTTTTTTGAAATTATTTCTGTATCCAGAAAGCAGAAGTGGTGAAAGTCACATAAAATACAATAAATCACACATTTACAGACAAGATTAAGATCTAAAATAGGAGATATTTATCCAGATATGTCTTGCTGAAGTTTATTAGCCATTATTTTAAATATGAAACCAATAATAAACAAATGTTTTTGTTTAATTTCTTTAACCATGATTATTACAATTTGGGGTTACGCCACTTCTGCTCTCAATGCCTCAATTTATGTTCAATAACACGGAAAGGCATAGTAATTATAATTTAATTTTAAAAAGGAAACCGTTAGGAGCTATGTTAAGACTTCTTGTGGTACGTACATATATAAATGAATTCGAGGGTATTTTGATTCGTAAGTTTTATTTACTTGACTTTTTAAGTACTCGAAGATGGAACCGATACAAATTATTAGGTTTCTTAGGTTGGGCATCAAGTCGGCATGGGTGTCTGTTATTAATCCAGTTGCTATAGAATTTTATATTCAAGTATTAAGACCTAAAACGAAATTTGAATTTTATAAGAAAGAAACAGCTTTTAACTTACTAAACCCTTAGGTACATAACCCAAGTCTCTTCAAAGTTGTCGACAAAATTTAACAGGAGGCAATAACATGGCCAAATAATTTAAGATTTGGCAAAAGCTAAGCCACAGTCAAGACCCCACTAAGGAGAAAACGTGATTACATGTAAAATCAATAACAATAAGAGGTCAACAAGATACAAATCTAGAAAGAACATTACTATGGAATTATTACCAAAAATGTTTCAAAAACTACATCAGCTTAAATAGAAATAACTTACAAATAATAAAAGCTTATTCAAAGGCCATTTTAAGTTAAATAAAAAATAAAATAAATTAGGTGGCGCAACAGTACATGAAGAACCATGGCCTAGTGACTTACAACTCTCAACCATTCCTGTGTGCGAGTAATGTTGTCAGAGATGGAAGATAAATAGGCTCCTTAATATCCTGCGATGTATTAAGTGATATTAGTGCTTACGGGTCAATATAGCAGTTTTAAGAAAAAATTAAAATTGAGCATCCTGTGAACCTATATTTGAATCTTTTAAACATTGTTTTCAGAATTTGAAAGCGCGTTCTTCCAAATAGAGTCAATAAAAAATGTCGATAAAAACCATGAGTGCAACTACAGGTCAATATCCCCAAAGTTCAAGGGCTATTATATCATTCAATAATAATTACTAATATTACGGATATTGATTTTAAGTTTATAAAAATAAGCCCTGTAAAAGCACATTTTTATATCTTATTGACGTAGCGTTAAGGATCCATCAAAAACCATTTAATAATTTATAATTCAATGTTATTGATTGATAGTAACTTCAAATTATTCACTAGACTCCCAAAGAAAACTAATTTTCTAGATCATGTCAATAACAATTGCATACTCCTCAAAAAGAAAAATTAGACCTCAAAACTCTGCCATCTAAGGTAATTAAAGAATAACTCTTTGGAAACTTAATTCACTCATGAATTATGGCGCGTCGTCAGTCGGCGCTCCTATCAAATACCCATATTTATACCATTCTCTTAACGTAACATAATCCCTGACCTGCTTGAAAACAATTAAAAATAAGGTTAATGCAAGTTATGAATTACCATTCTTGCACAAGGCTTTGAACTACATCTACATTTTCTAGGTACATGCAAATTTTAACTAAATGTTGGTGATGGTTGTGAAAGAAGAAAATATAACAAAAATGTATGTAATTATTCCCGTTTACATTCCTGCTTTATGTGTTACGATGTTGCTAAGGGGAAGCATAGCTGCATTGATTAGCTTCTGCAGAGTTACTATAGTTGTTAAGGTCAGCGGCCGGCTTGTCGGCGCGGCTATGGATTTTTTAAAAAAAATTGTTATTTATGAACTCGCTTCTGCGTTGGCATTGTCAATAGTTTGAATGACGTAGGTGGTAGATAAAGTTGTATTTTTGTGTTAACCAAAGAAAAGAATTTATAACTTTAAGGAAACTCATTTAAAGGACAAAAATATGTTCACAATGTTCATATCAGCTTATAATGCTTCTTCTTCTACTTTGGTGAGTCTCTCGCAACTATATGTAATGTGGTGTGTATGAACTTAAGTCTAAATTTAGGAACGTAAAAACCCAAAGTCTTAAAAAATACCAACATGTTAACGCTGCTGCGACAATACTCATAAATTGCTTAATTTGAAACTTCATTGTATGTTTTTTCACTCTTTTTTTATTTGCTCTTCTCATGTGATTATAAATAAATTGTAAAATTAAACTAAAACAAACAAAAACCGAATCTAAATCGTTTAAAAACCCTCCTCATGATTAAATACATCACTCAGGAGCCATCGCATTCTTCGATCGAAGAGGAAGACGAAGAGGACGATGAAGACCTAGAAGATAACGATGGAGTCGATCAGATGCGCACCAGCATTGGAGGTACCAGCCAGTCGGGTGGAACTGGAGGCAGTGGTGGCAGCGGTGGCGGGGGTACCTTGCCCATTCGGCAAAGTAATTCTAGGCTCACATCGGTACACAAAAGAAAATTCATTTTCAAAAAATCAAAAAAAAAAAATACAAATTACAAAAATTCTTGTACATTTATTCTCTTTTTTGGATTTTGTTTTTAAGTCTTTTATGTGTTTGTTTTAATTTTGTTTTCTTTCCTTATAGAAATTTATTTCGCTTTCTTGATCTTGATGTTGTTCTCTGGATAAACCAAAATTCACACATTCACTCATTTCCAAAAAAAATGTTTTTTGATTTCCGATTCTGTATTCAATTTTTTTATGATTTGCACCAAGCTCTCTCACCACACATACTTTTGTTTTAATTCTCATCTATTTTGCATTTTATTTGAATCGTCTTTTTATTATGGTTTGATGACATCCTTTTTTGCAATCACTTGCTGCTGCGCGCCTTGCTATCATTTTACTTTTCATTTCCAAATGCAATTTTTCTTGAACCCAAAAAAAAAAAATGAAAATTATGAAAGTATGAAAAATAAATGATTTTCATATTGCAAAAAAAAAAAAATCTGTGTGTCCTAATTTTTGTATTATACACGAGACTTGTGTTGTGGTCTTTATTATATAACTAATTTTTGTTTTTAAACAATATTCTTTGTCTTCTTATTATGATTTGTTGTTTTCAATGGTGTGACGTATGTTTTATTTTATTGTATTCTATGTGTAAAGTATTTGAAATAGTTTTTTATATTCTTTGTGTACTAATTTTTATAATTTAATTTTTACAGAATGCAACACATGGGGCAATTCGGATGTTGAACAATGTTCAAAATGGTAAGATACATTTTATATGAATATATTTATAAGCCTTTTGCTAGTTATACAACTATGGTAACCGCTTTGAATTTCAAAATTGAATTATACAAGTTGGGAAACTTTAGCTTTTCGAATACTTAAGCCTTATCATTTGGAAGGCTACAGATTTTAGCTCTTGATCTCTTTTGCAGTGTGGCTATTATAACATAGTCTTGACGTAACCTTATCAAATATTTTTGTAGACAAAAATTGTCTTAAAATATATAAATATAACAACCAACACGGAATAGTAGGTGAACAGACGTGAATAATACAAGTGAATATTTTTCAGCAGTACAGCATGGTTTTGTATCCGGTCGATCATCTGTTACCAATTTAACTTATTTCACTTTGTAAAGCCTTTGATTCTGTTAACCACCAAACACTTCTGAAAAAACTTGAGATTTTTGGTTTTCATTCTCACTTTCTTCGTTGGTTATCGTCATATTTATCTTGTCGAACACAACAAGTTAAGATTGGAGATACATACTCAAAGGAAATCCAGTGTACATCAGGATCCCGCAAGGTAGCCACCTAGGTCCGCTCCTTTTCATAATGTTCGTTAACGATATTGTCTCGGTCTTTAATTATTGTGAATGCTTATTATATGCGGACGATCTAAAAATATTTTCTAAAGTTTCACGATTGTCAACTTATGCAATCTGACATTGATTCTTTATCCAATTGGTGTCATAGCAATAGCCTTAAATTGAATATCAAAAAGTTTCTTTTTCCAGAAAATCTCATATTTTGTTATTCAACTATGCAATTGAATCTGTGGATTTAGATAGGGTTTCAAGTATTAAAGACTTAGGAGTTATTCTTGATTCCCAACTTTCTTAAAAAGGTCATTTCGATTATTTGCTTCCTAAGGCAAACTCGCTGGTAGGTTTGATAAAACGAAATGAAAAAGATTTTAAAGATCCTTTCGTGTTATTATCCTTGTACATATATATCTCTCGTCAGATCAATTTTGGAATACCCAGATGTTATTTGGAGTCCTATTTATGTATGTAGTTCATTCTGATCGGATTGAAAAGATTCAAAGACGATTTACAAAATATATATTTAAGAAAATGTGTTGGAATTTCAGTCCTAGTTTTGAGGCTAGATGCCAATTACTTGGAATAAAGTCGTAACAATCAAGAAGAAAAATTCATAGTGTAATGCTTATTAGAGGCTTACTATGCTACCAAATTAAATGTTCATCTCTTTTTGCTTTGGTACCAATCTATGTGCCCGCTAAGTCTAAGAGAGCTAGAGTCTTCTTATTCCAAAGAACTCACATGAAAAATTATGGTAGTAATGAAACTTTATCAAGATCTATTGTATATTTCAATGAAGTGTCTTCAAATATTGACTTTTTTAATCTTAATCGTAATAAATTTAAAACTGAAATATTATATTTATTCACTTTTTAATTTGATCTTGGAGTGCTTATATCTGTTAGCTGTAATATTGCTTGTAGATTAAATAAATAAATAAAATAAAGATATGAATAACTAGGTGGTCCTCCCTGTAGAGCATCTGTATAGCAGGTTCCCCGAACAATTAAGAGTAGTTGCTCAGCTGCAAAAATGAGCACCAGCGCATGTTTCATATAAATTGAAACCAATAAAGTGCTTTCAAACCTCAAGTTAGCTTCTATTTAAACTCAATGGACCATAACAATAGTTCTTTGATAAGTTCTGATTTTGTCTTTGCTTATCAAAGCTTCAGTTTATGTTATTCATTGACAATTTAAATCCATTTTTAAACGATAGGTTGGAGTCTAAAAATAAACACTACTGAACCTATGTTTAAGATGTTTTTCACTCTATAAAGCGTCAAAGATAAAATACAAATTTAATTTCAAGTATTTTGAATAAATACAAAAAAAAAATTGGTGAAACTTTTGATATTCAGCTGGATGTTGATTTGATTCCGTGCAATAGAAGATGAAAGCTTTATCAGAACCGCATCAACCGCTTTGGTATGGCCGGCGAGATGCGAGATATTCATTTATCTTCAACAACTATTAAATTTCCTCTGAAGCTGGAAAAGGAATGAGTTTTGGACGAGTTTTGTTGGCCTTTCCATTTATCTGCAATGTATACATATATTTTAATACAACGGAAAGTTTTTTTGTTTGTATCATAAACGTTATTATACATTATCTTACCCTGTTGATGTTATTATTTACAAAATGGCAATAGAATATTAAAATATTGTTTGTAATCTACACTAATATTATAAAGTATTTTGTGTGTTTCGAATAAACTCAAAAAGTACTGAACGGATTTTAATAATGCTTTTTTCATTAGAAAGATACATTATCACTCAGTAACAAAGGCTATATTTAGTACTTGATTACTATAGAAATCTTTAGATATTTCTATTAAAACCGAAGGTGTAAAAAAATTAGCCATAAAATGTCTTTCATTACATACAATGCGAAGAGTATTAATGATAGGACAAAAAAATGTTTGACAATATTATAGAATATATCAATATCTACAAAAAAAAATTCGTGAGACTAAGTATTGTAGTTACGTCACTATAAATCCTTTTCACATTTAACAAATTGATAAATGCCGATCAAAATCAAACCGTATTATTCATACCATTTATAAATTTGTATCCAAATAAATAATTTAATATTCAGGACTGTCTAAATAGCCTAACAATAACTAAATCCCAGGGACAAACTTTTTCCATAGTTAGTCTCGACTTAAGGAAAGAGTGCTTTTCACACGGGCAATTGTATGTGTACCTATTTATGTCTACCCGTGCGAAGCCGGGACGAGCCGCTAATTAATTAATTAAGTAAAATAGTAGTAGAATGGCCTTCTACCTAACAGAGCTGTCAAATAATAGCCACTTTTTCTTACCTAGGTCTTAACTTTAGGTTCGGGTTCAGTTAGACTGAGGTTTAAGAAATGGCTAATAATGTGGCATTATTACTTTTTAATTTTTTTTTCTAAAGAAATGTTGGATAGTCAATGACAAAATAAGAAAAATGTGTATGGCTAGGCATTTACAAGTTTATCAGTCGTACTTAGCGTTTTATTTATAGAACTTTATCCAAAACAATATAGAGCATTTCAAAGGCATTGCGAGCTTTATTTATCCTATTACAGCTGTCTATCTATCTTATCCTATTATTATAGATCATTCCGTCATCATCGATTATTAAAATATAACGAGACTTTCTTTCTGATTTTTCAAATAAATTTCAATAAATGTCGTTCTTTCTATTGTTTTGTTAATACTAACAGCAGCAGTCAGCACATCATTGATTTCCAATTAAAAAAAATAATGGTAACGGTTATCTTAATCTTTCCTATATAGAATGAACCTAGGAATAGGAATGGACTGTTTATGAGAATATTGAACAAATCAATTGGTTGTACAGCCTCATTGAGAGTTTGTTTGTAAACAAATGTTAACGGACTTTAATTGTATTAGTTTCCTTTAAAAATGTAGTGATAACGTACTTGTAATTCCGGGGAAAATGAAGCTTAGCATTTGTAATTCGGTCTTAAGGGTTTACTTGGTAAACCTATGCCCAGAGTAAACTTCTCTATCGTCTAGCTCTTGGAAAGAACAAAACAATTGTACCTCATCAATTATAAAAAGCACACAAAGCAACATTTTCAAGTAAATTATAGAACAAATTTTGTCTGGGATAATGACAGATGCCATATAGATTTAGAAAATTGCAAGTTAAAGTCATGCCTTGATTTTAACTCAAGCAAAATGGTAAGAGTTAGTTAGATGTTAAAATTTTTTAAAATCTGGTAAATCATCTTTTAAGCTTAGTAAATGTTAACAATGGCCTTAAAATTTATTTAATGCTTTATATGTTATCTGACAAATCGTTCTGATTTATCTGCTGAAAAAATGTTTCGCCTTTAAACTGCCAAGGCCAATAAACCAAACCTTCAGAAAGATTCCTTTATATTTCCTGTCCATACGTGGAAGATTGTTATTATAGTCTTTAGGCCCATAGCAAAGCTTTCTTCAATTCCCAAACTCTTCAAAAACATTGTCTACGATTCTCTATTTTCAATCCTATAAATGTTTGTTTTCTAAAACTCTAAACGAGTTATAGCAGTGCTTTATAACCTTTTACATGAAAAGTACCCTTTAGCACGAAGAAATATTTCACAATCCATTGCTTTTTTTTCAGTACCGTTGAACTTCGATAACTCAAATTTTGTTTAATTAAAATAATGTGTCAACAGTCAAGGGCTTTTCTTTCATACATTTTAACTTTGAGATCTCGAACTTTTTTGCTTGTATATCTTGAATAAAAGTCTTCAAGGGCTATATGAAAACGTCATCACTCCTAAAGACAAAATGATTTTACAAACAAAATTGAATTTTGGTCATCGTCTCTTAATCAAACCACTTAGATTTATTTTCCTCGACATAACCTTTTGTTGGAGAAGTTGGATCTGAGATAAATATCAAGGAAGTTATATCTGATATGAAAATGGTTTTAGAAAAGTTGAGAGAAGAAATGTGTCATTACTTCTCAATGGAAGACATTTCGAAGAATATTGGGCCAAGTTGGATCTTTAATCCGTTTTTAAATGCAGCTGTAATAAGGCAAAATTGGCAATCAAGCTCAAGGAAAATATGCTGGATCTATCTGCGGATGGAATTCTGCAATTGGAATTTAAATCTTTCAATTTGGATACCTTTTGGTTAAAAAAGAAACTAGAATATCCTGGATTAACATTAGAAGCTTTGAATTTTAAAGGTTTGATTCCATTTGCCACCTCGTACCTGCGAGTTGACATTAGCATCAATGGCCAAAATTAAAATTAAGGAAAGAAATCGCTTAAATTTGGAAAACGATTTAATTCTCAATGTAGCAAAAACGGATCCACCTTGGGAGAAATTAATTTCTGAAAAGCAAGCGCAACCTTCACATTAAGAATAACTTTTTGTTAATTTGATGCAAATGTTTAAGATGGATTATATCTCACGGTTATTTTTATTTTTTGTTTATTTGACACAAATGAATATTTGCTTTTTTAACTTTATTAGTTTGCTTAACTGCAGTACTTTCTCAACCTTTTGGAATGCCTCGTAAGAATCTTCGCGTCACCAAATTTGTATCTTAAATTTAAAGCCATTGATTTGTCATCCTTTATTTATTTCATGGCTAAGATCATATCTATTGAAAACCGAAAATATAAAGTTATCTGTACGTTTTCAATCTCCGATCCCAATTTTGCAAATTCGGGTATTCTTTTATTTTTGTTCTAACAATCAACGACGTTACCAATGTTACTAGTAATTCCACTGTATCAATCTATGCTGATGACATACAAATACAAAAATGAGTAGAAGCCCCCTCTGATCTTGACTTGATGCGAAAACACTTCTTAGAAGGGTTTTTAACATTCATTCGTATGCGAATACATCTTCTTTGTCTCCAAGATATTGCCATTGAATCTGTCAATCTTTTTTGACGCCTAGGATTTATTTGAGACACTCGGTTTTGAGCTCATTTTTAACAATTTATTAAAACGTCAACCAATCACTTGGTTTTAAAAAACGTTGGTGTAAATAATACTCGAAACACAAATATTTTTGACTTTGATATCAATGCTTTTCGCTAAGAAATATTCTCTACAACCTGAGACTTTTCAACTGCCCCAATAATTGATTTAATATTTTTGTTTTTCATCATATAAAAAATATAGACTTGAGTTTCTTGACACAGCTTGAGTAGATTTTGTCCAGATTTCTTTAACGATCTCGACCTCAACCTCCTTCTATTAATCTATGTTTTAACTTTCAATAAAACTTTTCAATTCACTATTCAAAAACTTTTCTTTAATTTTGCACTGTTGTATTTATTCTTCGTCTTCTACTTGAATCGGTCAAGGGTGACAAAACACATCGTCCTCTTACCACAAGATATTTCTATGAAAGTCTAGACATGACTGAACTTTTTACCCCCTTCACTAAAAAAATCGATTCTAATTCAAAAATTTCGCCAATGTTGGGGACATTAAGTTACCAAGGTCACACGTGGTGTATCTATAAATCATTTTTGTGTTTAACTATAAAGAGAGTTCTTAAGTGTAGTGCACTTTAACAATTTGAAAAGTATTTTGTTTTTTTATTTTAAAGGACACACAAGAATTAAAATAATAAAATAAAAACACCGATTTGTGAAAGCAAAAAAAAATATTATTTACATAAATTGGTTGGGGTTTTGTGTTTTGGTCTTGTGGAGCTGCATGTTTCTAAAACCCATCATTAACGTCATTCTTTGGAAAATGATACTTAAAATAATTGCCTCCCAACAAAACAGAAGCGATGTGTTGCAAGTAGTTAGTCTAAAGTGAATTTTATTGAGCATTTTAGTCCTTCCTCAACTGAATGAGTGAGTGTTGAATACAATACAATTTGTTATAATTACAAAACTGAGTTGGTGGTTTCTTTGTTTTTTGTATTTTTGTTCTTCCTCATTCAAAGAGGCAATCAGGAGGTGTGGTGGAGAAGCAGACTCATGCATAAATAAATGAGTGTGCATTTCCATATCAATCAAACACGTAAGAATCCAGCCATTAAATCAAAAATTCTTGGTTTTGATGTTCTGCCATTCTTGTTTGAGGCTTTGTTGAAAGCGAACGCTTGTTCTATTGGGTCTTGTAAAAATCAATAACCGAGTTAATTTTCTTTTTTACTTGCCAGGACATCGCACAAATCGGACAACACTATCTCAGAGTGCTCTTAACACCAACGGCCAGAGTGAGCACGCTGAGAATATCCCTCCACCTTCAGGTATCGCAAGGTCACGGACAACCAACAATACAAGAAACATGACGACAACGACTGCCAGTTCCTCTGTGACGAATAATAACGCCGGTCCACGGCGTTCGTATGTTGTCAAGGAAGTTGAACGTTTAAAAGAGAACCGTGAGAAACGTCGAGCTCGTCAAGCTGAACTCAAGGAGGAAAAAACTGCTTTGATGAACTTGGATCCTGGAAATCCGAATTGGGAAACTGCTGCAATGATTCGGTAAAATACAAAAAAAAAATGAGAACTAAAGAGAAAAACTGACTTTATTTTGCTTCATTTTAGGGAATATCAAAATAATTTGGATTTCCGACCATTGACTGATGGTCAAATGATTGAAGATCATCAAATTACGGTTTGTGTCCGAAAGCGTCCACTAAGTCGAAAGGAGAATATGCGGAAAGAAATCGATGTGATATCAGTGCCTTGCAAGGACACGCTTATTGTACACGAGCCTAAAAACAAGGTCGACTTGACCAAGTTCCTTGAGAATCATAAATTCCGTTTTGATTTTGCCTTCGATGAACAATGTAATAATGAAATGGTCTATAAGTAAGTTATATTAAAATTTAATACACACAATCTCTGGATGATGACAAATTATTTAATTTTTATTTTTTAAAGATATACAGCAAAACCATTGGTTAAGACGATTTTCGATGGAGGAATGGCAACATGTTTTGCTTATGGCCAGACAGGTTCTGGTAAAACTCATACTATGGGTGGTGAATTTAATGGAAAAATACAAGACTGTAAAAATGGTATTTATGCAATGGCTGCAAAGGATGTATTCGCCTATTTGAATGGGACACGCTATCGTAATTTGAATTTAGTGGTGTCGGCGAGCTTCTTTGAAATCTACAGTGGAAAGGTAGGTCAATTAAATTACTAATATACAATTTTTAATTATTCTGCATATACAAAATGAAAACTATGAAAGCGGAAAAATTACGTTATCTTAAATTACGTCATTTAAATGATAAGCTTATCAAAGAACAAGTTATAAAAATTAGTCAAGGTTTAAATATTCACAGATATTTATTTTTCAAACAGGGAGACAGAACTGAAAGGTTGCAACAATGTTTCCTCCTCAAAAACGAACAAAATCGAATAAAAGTGATAATGGATGGTTATCGCCCAATTTCACTTGTTCCGTGTTTTTTTAAAAAAAAAGGTGTTGCCAAAAGACTGATGTGGTTTATACAACCAAAAAAATTGGTTAGTCCGAATCAAGTCGCCTTCAAACAAACAATGAAGCCATATTTAACATTAACCATTTTATGACAAGAGCTTTATCGGCTCTTAATCATATTGGGCCATATCCAAGTTCTTTGATACGTTCTGATTTTGTCTTTGCTAAACTAAACTCCAGTTTATGTTTATAGTCTAAAAATAAACAAGACAGAATATATCGAGCTCTTCCCGCCATTTTATCGTAAGCGACATTTCAAATAAAAAGGGCAACTTAATTATTAAAACTAACTAGTAACACATGGAAGCTTGAAGGCTATTGTCATGTCTTAAGCATAATTCATTATTTACAATTCTGACTATAAGTATAAGTTGTTTGCGAAGACCAGCAGTAAGCTTTTGATTTGTCTTTACGATAAAATTTATTTTGGCGCTTACAATAAATTGGCGGGAAGGGCTCGATATGTTTAAGCTGTTTTTAAATCAAACAAATTGATAAAATTACGTTGACAGCCATTTTATTTCAAAATAA
Source organism: Eupeodes corollae (assembly GCF_945859685.1). Taxonomy (NCBI): domain Eukaryota; kingdom Metazoa; phylum Arthropoda; class Insecta; order Diptera; family Syrphidae; genus Eupeodes; species Eupeodes corollae. The sequence goes on along the minus strand of NC_079148.1, from coordinate 7,424,945 downwards.
AAAAACAAAAATTAAAATGTCAATAAACTTGAGCATCGATTAAGATTTTGATATTTAGCTGGATGTAGTAATGCTAGCACCCAACAGAAAACGGAAGCTCGACCTATCCCGAATTGTCCTTTTTGAAATAGATGACGATGTGAATGAAAGACATTGATTCGATACAAAAAACTGCCAAGTTTATGATTGATCTTCTAAATATTGAAGATCAAAATTCAATGCAAGGTTTACCAATCTATGCGTGCTTTTTTTTTATCAAGTATTAACAGCGCCAGTGCTAATATTTGTCGCTCGGTATATTCACCGTAGTGGCATAGGCAATGTGATGTTTGCTACAGTGCGTATCTTTACCACAATAAGTAAATATTTTTGTACAATAGGCGATTTACATGAAATTTCTAGCTAACAGTAAGCTGAATAATTTCAGGGATTTCGTTGATTTTGTCTCTCCAGCTAACTATTTTTTTGTTTCCCCTTTTCAAATTATTTTTTAATGGGTGAAATTGTACTAGAACTGTAATAGAATATATCTTAAACCTGTTTCCAACTAAACAGAGCTGTTAAATTTAGACTCCTGTTTAAATGAACTCGGGTTTAAAATATGACTGAATATGCCACTTTAATCTTTAAATATGGAAAGTAGTTTTTTGTTTTTAATTTATTAACTATAAATTAAAATTTACAAGTTAATACATAATGTTAAGAGACTTAGCTGTTGAGGCCTCTGACTCTTTATAAAAACTAAGCTTGTGTATTTTTTGTTTAAACTAAAGATTGTAAAAAGTAAATAGTATAAATAGTGAGAATTATATATTTATGTTTTAAAGTTATTTGGGTTTATAAAGTTTTAAGGATTATATAATTAGATTTTAAAGTTATGTAGGTTTATAAAGTTGTATATTTTTCTGATGTTGTTTGGACCGAAGTTTTCTAGGATCTCGGTGGTTGTTAGATGTGTATTGTATAAGCTGGTATTAGAAGTTAAGTATTTGCATGCACCCATTTCTAGAATGTGATTAACGTCTAAGATTGCTTGGCAGCCTGTACAAGTTGGGGGGGCGTTCTGTTTTTAGAAGGTGTTGATGTGTAAGAGCAGTGTGCCCTAGTCGTAGTCTTCCCAAAGTATTGTTCATCTGTCTTGAAGTTGAGGTTGGGTAGCTTGGTTTAGATTTATCAATGTTGATGGAACTGTAGAAATGCTGTTAATTCTGATAGTCATTTAGTCTATGTGCTTTGATTTTACGATTGACTTCACGTAATAAGTCACGTTTTGTCAGTGTTCTTGTTCGTTACCAAAAATCCCAGCGTGACCGGGAACCCACATTAGTTTTATTTTGTTGGCAGACTTAATGAGATGGTCTCTTATTTTGCTAATTATGACGGTGCTGTTGTTACTTAACTGTCCTAACAAATCACAAAGTGGCCTTGTAGTTATGATATTATCTCTGCAGCTTTTAAGATTGCAGTAGCTTCACCGTTTAATACAGCAGTATTGTCCAGAATTCCAAACGACAGAAGGGAACCATCTCCGTAGGTTGAAGCAAACGATGTGAAAATTATTTTCCAAGTTTTGGACCTTAAGGCATCAGTAGTGTCTTTGAATAAAGATCGGTAGATGTATGACGAAGTGTGATTTTTGTTGTGTTCAGTCATGTCCATGATAAAAGAGGAATCTTCGATTCACCATGGTGGGCATCCTGGATAGTATTTTTCGTGTTTAATAACAGGAAGTTCCATAGATTTGGCGATTGTTATAGCGGTAGAAATTGATGAAGGGATACGTTTAAGCGTTTTGACGTCTTCATCAATAATTGAGCCTCGGCTGAACGCAAATTTCACATGGAGTTTAGCTCTGGTTTCAAGAATACGCTCTTCTACTAGGGGATGTCCAGCTTCTGACATTATGTTACGTATTGCGGTGGTTGGGAAGTCATTTAACCTTCTGCTGTAGTTTTAGGAGAGTTTCCGTAGATTGATAAACCATAATCTATCTTTCTCAAGACTAAAGATCTTGTTACATTACATAAAGTATTTATATGTGCAAATGACAGTGGTTCTTAAAATTAAATTTATTATTGAAAATAATACCTAAAATAGTTAGGTTAGTTACATTTTCTATACTGATATTATTAAAGTTATATGCAAAGTTTTGCATTTATCTACTGATAATTTAGCATCCGAAGTAACAGACCATGTTGAAATATCTGCAAGAACATTTGAAAAGAGAGTTTGATGTTCTGCGAGGTTATTATGCTTACACATGATATATACGTCATCGGCGTATATACAATGGTCAAGTTGCGAATATTTAGCTATAATAGCACTGACGTCGTTGAAAGCAATGAGGAATAACACGACTGATAAAGGAGATCCTTGGAGGATAAAATCGAAAAAAAAACAACAATTCGATTATACGCAAATTTGACAAGAACGGTTTGACATAGTTGAAGAGTTTAGTTTCTATACCCCAAACTTTAAATTTATGTTATGTATTTTTAGTTGACTTTGCCGATATCGACGTTAGCTCTATAATGACTAAATCATTGCATCCATGCTGACGGAACATCAAGCTATCTCTTCAAATGTTTTAACAGATATTTAAAATTGCCCAGTCACTTCTCGTGTAAAGTTATCTAAATATAATTGCAAAACAATGCCAACTTAGTGGTGGAAGATGGCCTTCCTTTAATAGAAGAACGTATTCTTGACGTGACAGAAAGAAAAATGTGAAAACTCTCAAACAATCTACAAGTTACAAACCTATCCCTCTCGCAATTTCTACTTCTATAACAGTTCGCCAAATCGATGGATTTTCCTGTCTTCAAATACGGGAAGTATTAGCCAGTATACCCACCGTCATTTGCAAATGCCTATTTTTTAGTGGACATGTCAGAGTACTTAAAGGTCCCCACTAATCCCAACATCTATCGATCACTGTTCCTAAACAAATCTAAAATTCAGCACAGATAATCTTATGCATCGACTTATTAAGGTAACTACTTTCTGGCTATAGGTCTATAAGCATTCTGTACAATACAGCCTCCATATTCACCTCTGAAGCTACGACCTGATTGATGGTTTAACAATAGAGAAACTACGTGAACCGATTGCACTTACGCCCCTTGTTCCAAGATCATAAAAAAGTCATACATATGTATATCGAAGATCGAAAGCTTCTTAATGACCTGCAATCAGCTTTCGTAGCGAAAGGTCCACTGCTGAACTCTTGGTCTAACTCACCGAAGAGTGTAGCCAAACTTTAGATCATTTTTTTTAGAAATAAAGCATTTGATATGGTTTTGACATGAGGCCCTCTTATCGAAAATGCATGTCTTGGGTTTAAATGACTATAAATTACCTTCTGACCGTTCAATGCAAGTAGAATTTGATGGTTCTCGGTCTGAAGTCCATAAAATAAATGCTGGTGTGCCACAGGACTCTGTTTTGTCTCCATCACTGTTACTCATTTTTATTAATGATCTCCTGTCTACAATTTCTAATCAAATACATTGTTTCGCTGTCGATAGTCCTCTTAGCTTTTCATATTCGTTTACAGAATCACATCCCTCTTCTTCGGATGTGGAACTGCAACGACAGAATATGATAAGCTCATTAAGCTCAACAGCATTGTATAATTATAAAGGGGAATAAAAAACCACGTGGAATTTAATGCTTTCAAAACCCATTTCATGTGTGTGTCAATAACCACATCGTGTGGATCGCCTGCTAGCTTAAACGCATCTTAGCAATTACTTACTTACTTAAGGTGGCGCTACAGTCCGGGGCGGACCTGGGCCTCAACCAACAAGCGTCTCCAGCCAGCTCGGTCCCTAGCTAGCTGTCTCCAGTTTCGCACGCCAAGTTGGTTGAGGTCCTCTCCCACCTGGGTGCGCCACCTGAGTCGCGGTCTTCCTCTACTGCGCCGTCCCTCGGGATTGGATTCGAAGACCTTCCGGGCTGGAGCGTTGATGTCCATCCGCTCTACATGACCTAGCCATCTAAGCCGTTGGACTTTGATTCTGCTAACTAGGTCAGTGTCGCTGTACAGCCCGTACAGCTCGTCGTTATATCTTCTCCTCCATTCTCCAACTATGCGTACGGGACCAAAAATCGCCCGAAGAATTTTTCTCTCGAAGCATCCTAAGACGCTCTCATCTTTCTTTGACAGGGTCCAGGCCTCAGCGCCATAAATGAGAACCGGGATGATGAGTGTCTTATAGATGGTGATTTTACATGCTCGAGAGAGGACTTTACTTCTCAATTGCCTTCTAAGTCCAAAGAAGCAGCGATTTGCAAGAGTTATTCTTCGTTTGATTTCAGCGTTGGTGTCGTTGTCTGCATTAATAGCGGTGCCTAGGTAGACAAAGTCCTTAACTACCTCAAAGTTATAGCTGTCCATGGTGACGTTTTGTCCAAGACGTCGTCGTTCAGTGTCCTTTTTTGATGACAGCATATACTTGGTCTTGCCCTCATTGACCACTAAACCCATCTTCTTCGCTTCCTTCGCAATGCTCAAAAACGCTCCACTGACATCACGCTTTGATCTTCCAATTATGTCAATATCATCTGCGTATCCGAGTAATTGGATGGATCTTTGGAAGATTGTGCCTCTAGTGTTTACGGTTGAGTTTTGCACAATTCTTTCCAGAACGATGTTGAAGAAGTCGCATGACAGTGCATCGCCTTGTCTAAAACCTTTTTTGACATCAAATGCATCGGTAAGATCTTTTCCGACCTTGATAGAGCAGCGTGCATTCTCCATCGTCATTCTGCACAAACGGATAAGTTTGACAGGGATGCCAAAACTAGACATTGCTCGGTAGAGCTCTTCCCTATAGATGCTGTCATACGCGGCTTTAAAATCGATAAAGAGATGGTGGGTATCGATTTGAAGCTCCTGGGTTTTTTCCAAGATCTGCCGTAGTGTGAATATTTGGTCGATAGTGGACTTTCCTGGTCTGAAGCCACACTGATAAGGACCAATCAGGTTGTTGACGAATGGCTTCAGACGTTCACATAATACGGCAGAGAGGATCTTATACGCAATGTTAAGGAGACTGATGCCTCTGTAGTTGGCGCAGTTTAGAGGGTCTCCTTTCTTATGTATCGGGCACACTATGCTGAGATTCCACTCATCGGGCATGCTTTCTTCCGACCAAATTTTGCAGATGAGTTGGTGCATGCTCCGTACCAAGTCATCGCCTGCTGCTTTGAATAGTTCGGCGGTGATGCCGTCAGCTCCAGCAGCTTTGTTTGACTTAAGTTTAGATATAGCTATCTTCACTTCGTCAAGGTCGGGTAGGCGGAATTGTTGATCTGCGTCGCCGAGGTTGAGTGGTTCTATCTCCCTTACAGCGGAGTTCGGTTCGTCATCGCCGTTATATAATTTGGAGAAGTGATCTTTCCATATTCTCAGCATCGACTGTGGTTCTACTACGATGTTCCCTTGATCGTCTTTACAGGCTTCGGTTCGTGGCTGGTACCCTTGGGAGGTTTTTTTTACCTTTTGGTAAAACTTACGAACCTCATTCCTGTTGTGACATCCCTCTATCTCCTCGATCGCGCGCTTCTCATGCTCTCTTTTTTTCCGTCTAAGAAGCCGGTGTTCCTCTCTCCTCTTCTGCTCGTAGAGCTCGCGAGCAGCTCTAGTCCTTTTGTGCAGCGCCGTTTTGTATGCCTCTTGTTTCGCTGCGTGCGCTTGCCGGCATTCGTCGTCAAACCAGGGGTTTCGCTGTGGTGGCCGTGTGAAACCTAGCACTTCAGAGGCGGCATCTCTGATGGCTGCAAGGCAATGTTGCCACTGGTTTTCAATGCTTAATGCAGGAAGCATAGGACTCCTTAGGAGGTTACTAGAGACTCGATCGGAAAAGGACATGGCAGTCTCTTGCGATTGTAGCCGTCTAACGTCGAATCTTCTCACAGTACCTCCTTGTTTTGGCTTGGATCGGGATATCCGTAGCCGTACCTTGGCTACAACGAGGTAGTGGTCCGAGTCAATGTTGGCCTCTCGGAATGTTCGGATATCCTGGATACTGGAGAAGTGTCGTGCGTCGATCGCAATGTGGTCAATCTGGTTGACGGTTGATTGATCAGTAGATTTCCATGTCCCCTTGTGGATATTAAGATGCGTGAACTGCGTACTAGCTACCAGAACGTCTCGCCCCGCAGCGAAATCGACCAGCCTGAATCCGTTGTCGGAGGTGGTGTCGTGCAGGCTGTATCTCCCGATTATGCCACCAAAGATGTCTTCTCTTCCTAGCTTGGCATTAAAATCTCCTAAGACAATTTTAATGTCATAGCCAGGGCACTGCTCATATGTCTTGTCCAAGAGCTCGAAGAACATATCTTTGGTGTCTTCATCTTTCTCCTCTGTTGGGGCATGCACGCATATTAGGCTTATGTTGGCGAATTTAGCCTTGATGCGGATTGTCGTGATGCGCTCGCTCACACTGTTGAAACTCAAGACTTTTTGCCTGAGCCTAGTTCCAACAACAAATCCACACCCAAATAGACGCTGTCTTTGTTCTCGGTAGCAGTCGCCGTAGTAGATATCGCAGTCTTTTAGTTTGCGTTTACCCGGTCCATCCCATCGCACTTCTTGGATGGCTGTAATATCTGCCTTGCAGCAGTTTAGGGCTTCCGCTAATTGTTCGGCTGCACGTGGTCTGTTAAGGGACCTAACATTCCACGTACATATCCGAAGTTCGTTGTCCTTATTTCGTTTGCGTGGGTTGTCAACAGTGAATCCGTCCGTATCCGAGGCTTGTTGTTGCTTCGAAACTATGATGTTTTTACGTGGCCAGGAAGTCACCCCGACGGCACAACCCCCAACCTGGAGGGCCAGATCCTTAGTATAACTCCAAGGAAGGGGAGCCGGATGAACCGCTCCTTATAGGCCTGGGCTCCGAATATGTCGAAGAAGCCCTATAAGGTGTTCACTAAGTAGTTCGACCTTACTGGAACTGTAGACGCCACCGTTGATTCTATCTCGAGAATTCGTCCGCTGCCGCCTGGATAAGGAGAGGTGCCTTAGTTTGCTGCCCCCAACAACTTTCCACTGGGGTTGGAACCCAATCTCCAGTTGAGGTACTAGGCACCCGATGTTCACCGCGGGGAGGTGAGAGTAGGAGTTGATAGACAGAGGTGGGTTTTGAGAAAAACCTGTGGACGCTTGTGTCCTCTTGAATGCACATGTCTACCATTTGAACATCCCTCTTAGCAATTGGTGCATACAAATAATTAACATCAAACACCGCTTATCCGACAGAAACTAGTCAGCCACAGATACGATTCGAAACATCCTCAAAATACACAATTTTACTAACATAAACAATTTTAAAATTTAAATGTACAGTATTGTTATCTAACATTCGTAGGTTAAGTTAAAACAATACATCACCTATTATCCTATCCCTGAAAATCAGAAAAATATTCTTATCATATACGTTACAACTTATAGTTAATAAAGTTAAAAATAATAAAAATATAATATTATAATGGTTTGAATTTAATTGATTTTTTGCAGGTCTTTGATTTGCTCTCCGATAAGCAAAAGCTTCGAGTACTCGAAGATGGCAAGCAACAAGTCCAAGTAGTCGGCCTTACTGAAAAAGTCGTCGACAGTGTTGAGGAGGTCCTTCGATTAATTCAACATGGCAACAACGCACGAACATCCGGCCAAACTTCGGCCAATTCAAATTCCTCCCGATCGCATGCCGTATTTCAAATTGTACTCCGGCCGCCAGGCTCAACAAAAATCCATGGTAAATTCTCGTTCATCGATTTGGCTGGTAATGAACGAGGTGCAGACACTTCATCGGCAAACCGACAAACCCGTATGGAAGGTGCTGAAATCAATAAATCACTGCTGGCACTCAAAGAATGTATTCGAGCATTGGGCAAGCAGAGTGCCCATTTGCCATTCCGCGTATCGAAATTAACACAAGTATTGCGAGACTCATTTATTGGTGAGAAGAGCAAGACCTGCATGATTGCCATGATTTCGCCAGGTTTAAGTTCATGTGAGCATACACTAAATACGCTGCGATATGCAGATCGTGTCAAGGAATTAGTCGTGAAGGATCCAGAGTTGCGGAACGATGATGATGTTGAAGAGATGATGGAGGACGATGATCATAAAAATGGAGAGATAAACGAGAATGAATATGCTCATTTACGCTCCTTGAATGTAAATTACTTCTAAACATATCTTTTTTTAAGTGTTGTTAATAAATGTGTTTGATTTTTTTTTTTAGGAACATGATATGTCTGAAGAACTACTAGATCAACATGCCGCTATATCAGACCTTCAACAAGCTGAAGAGATTGTCGTAGATCAACACAAAGCAATCAATGAGTTTTTAACACAATTTTTACCAGAAAGTCATAAGCTCTATAATCTAACTAACTACGTTGACTACGATCAAGATAGTAAGTTTAAAAAATCCCTGAACATAAGGAACTTCAACTAATAATATTGTTCGTTCATTTTATAGCCTATTGTAAACAGGGTGAGGAACTCTTTACACAGCTAGCTGAAATTGCAACAAATTGTCGAGCCTCAATGGCCGATTTCAGACGAAAATTGGCAAAGGAAGAAATGCTTTCGTGTACCATGAAGCCAGGAGGAAAACGTTAAGAATTAACAACAGAAATAAATAACTAACAACTTTCTGCAAATTATTTTGGTAACACTCAAATAAACTCTTGAATAAAAACTAACGCCGCATTGCTCCACACAACCCCCCGTCTCCATGTAACTACCAGTTCCAAAAAGAGATTGTTTGAACATCATTAATCATTTGCTACTGACCAAGTCGCTGGCCGCCTATCCAAGATAACACACACCATACAAAAGTAAAGAAAAGCAACAAAAAGAAGAAGGACAGCATGCTGAACATCCTCCAACACGGGAACCGATTTTGTTTTCTGTTTTTGAGCTATCATTTTATTTCATCCCTCATTTATAATTAATTATAATTAAATTCATATTTTTTTTTTAAATATAAATTTTTTCGTTTCTTTAATTAATTTCTTTTGTATCTCTTTGCTTCTCACCTTACCTTCACCGAAATAATTTTTCATTTGAAATGGGATGTAAACAGTTTGATGTCCGCTTTTCTACCAACAAAACAAATAAGTTACAAGTTCTTGAACCACTCCACAATTCTCTACAAAAACATCGCATGATCTATCATATCGTTTAGTATTGTTTTTCTTTAATTTTTACTAAGTTAAGGGTCCTTTTTATTCTTAGTCTTAAGTTTGCTATCATTTTAGCCCAAAAATTAAATATTGATGTTGCTTTAATTCTGTTCTTTTCAAAAATTCAAACATTTCATTATAATTTCTGTCCAAAACAACTATCATTTGCTTTTGTAAGATAAATTATGAAAATATTCTTTTCGATTTCCCAACTTATATTCTGTTGAAAAGAATATAAAATAAATTTATTAAAATCATATTCAAAAAGCTAAAAATAAAAACATACATACATATTCGTGTAAAGTGCTTATAAAATATAATTAGAAAAATAAAATTTGTAAAAGCTGCTTGAAGAAAAAAAAGTAAAATAAAAATTAAAAATAAACAAACGTGTTAAAATTGAGTGAAATGAAAACCATAATAAATTTATTAAAAGTTATCTCCAATCGAAATACTCAGACTTTACTCGTATTTACTCGATTTTAGATGTTTCGTTTTCGTTTTGTTTCTTTTGTCTAAAATTTGTTAATAAGTAAATGAAATATTTTTGTAAAGAAAATTGAGAAAGTAAATTTTACTAAGAAGCTATAAAAAGTAAGGAATAAAACATGTTTAAATAATAATTATTATTATTACCTACATACAAATTATTATAGTACATAATATATTAAAAACTAATTCTTTTTCTTTCCAAATAATGAGCTAGGCTTTCCTTGTTTTGTTTTATTTTTTGTTTTTTCTTAAGTTCTTTAAAATATTCTATATTCTAAAGGTAAATTACCTAAAATTCTTTTTGTTTTGTTTTTGATTGAAATATAAGAAACAAATTAAGCAACAACAACTACACTGTTAATTTAATAATGTTTTTTTTATATATATTTATCATTTCGTCTTCAAATAAACTAATATTTAGTTCAGAACATTATGATTTGGTTTGTTTAAATGTTCGGGTTGATCAGAATGTTGTTTTTGTGTACAATAAGAAACAATCATTCATCGCTAATGGAGGACTATTAAAATAGTCAATTACAAATAGATAGATAAGGTAGTTTACAAATTGTCGAGCCTTTGTTACTCCAGTTAGCTCTAGGTGAGTTATTTTTGGCTTTAAGATGAGATGCGCATTGCGAACGTTACTTCAAAGAGAACCCCACACAAAATTCTATTAACAGAAAGGGTTTTCACAATTTTTTCTTCACACAATCAGAGTTGGTTCTAACACAGATCACAATTGTTGACATTATCACAGGCCCAATGGGAAAAGGCTACAAATGCAAAAAAGGAGTTATGGGTGATACTATAGCACGAATTTTCTCCTACAGGGCCATTAATCAAGATTTGAATGCTGTATTAATTTTAAGTTTGAGAAAATAATTTAAAGTAACTACATAAAGTTTTTAATCTAGACACTTGCAAATAATAAAGGTAAGCTATGTATAAGGCTAATTTTTTGAGTACATAAAAGCTTTGTTCAATTGCTTGAAAACACGGTTGACCATGAACAGTGGATTTGAATTTACTCCTAGGATACATTTTAAAGTAAGTATCACGAAATTAGCTTTTAAGCTATCAAGTAAGATTCGATTTTAAAATTATTGAATTGGAGAATTGCAATGATTCTTTTATAAACAAAAATAAAATATAATAAGATCTTTGGTGCGCGTGTTAATACAAATATTTAGCCTCATATGGAAGATGGGATTACCTACCAGCTTGAATTTTACTCGATGAAGAAATTGAAGAAGTATGTCAACTTAGCAGAAGAGTACTTGTGTTCTAATTGGACAAAAATTAAAAAGTCACCAAACGAAATTTCTTTGTTAAGATTGGGGAGTCATTCCGTAATTTTCAAACGATTATCATTAACGCTATCGTCAATAATTTGCTTCACGTAACTTTGTCCCAATCGTCTCGTCTATCGTTTTGAGTATAAGATAACTGAAATGTCAAAATGAAGTCACCTTATTTAAATTTAAATCTATCGATGAACAGTTTAAGTTATATAAAATGCTCATTCGACTTAAAGCTTCATTCTTGCCATAGTTAGTTCTATGGAAGTCAATATGTATAAAATCAAACGTGCGCAGGTGATGAGTTCCGCCCCGGTAATTCAAATGTACACAAGAAAGCAAATAAGGTGCATCAATTTCACCATTAATGAGTTGATGAAAAAATACTAAGTCATTATTAACACGCCTTTGATGGAGAGATTGCATTTGAAGAAGTAGAATACGATGTTCATAGGGAGGCAGATCATAGGGATCTTCCCAAGGAAGACCTTTTAGGGCAAAGCGAATGAAATTATGTTGAATTGATTCAATACGTTTTCTATGAATTTCGTAATAGGGAGTCCATACCTGCGAAGCATATTCAAGATGAGGACGAACATGGCAATTATACAAAGAAAGGGTAACATAGGGATCATTGAACTCCTTTGCCCAGCGTTTTATAAAACCAAGCATAGAACTTGCCTTATTAACAATAAAATTAATGTGATGTGTAAACTCTAAGTTTGAACAAAAATGTACACCTAAATCTTTAAATGTGGAGACACGACAGAGTTTTTGCTGTGATATACAGTAGTCAAATACGTTACTGATTAGTTTTTTAGTGAAAGTTATAGTCTGGCATTTTAAAGGGTTGAGTAAAAGGCTATTTTTCCCACACCAAAATGTGAAACTATCAATGTCGGCTTGTAAAAGAATACGATCATGGTTGGACTTTATTATTTTGAAAATCTTCATATCGTCAGCAAAAATGAGAAGTTCACTTGAGCGTAGACATGACGATACATCGTTAATAGACAGGATGAACAGAAAAGGGCCAAGATGGCTTCCCTGGGGAACACCAGATTGAGCAACAAAAGGTTCAGAATGACAATTTCTAAATTTTACCTCGTAGGATCTGTTTTCAAGGTATGACTTAATCCAAGCTAAGAAAAATGGTGGAAAACCAAGAGCCTTAAGTTAAAATAAAATAATTCCGTGGCTAAGTTGGTCAAAACCTTTAGAAAAGTCAGTGTATACACAGTCAACTTCATAACCTTGTTCTAAAGCGTTTGAACATATGTTTGAGAATGTGAGGAGATTAGTAACGGTTGATCTTTTTTTCACAAAACCATGTTGCTGTTCGCAAATGATATTTTTACTAAAATATGCTACGCTTTCACAAACAACTTGTTCAAATACTTTAGGAATGCAAGAAAGCTTTGCAATGGGCCTGTAGTTGCATGTATCCGACTTGTTACCTTTCTTGAAAATTGGTGTTAGAAATGACTTCTTCCATATACTGGGAAATTTGCCTGTTTTTAGAGAAAGTTTGAATAAAAACGTAAGGGGTTCAACTAAAGCATTACTACACTTTTTTAGTACTATCGGGGGAATACCATCAGGACCGGCTGAGCAGTCATCATTCAACGCAGATAAAAGATCAAGGACCGTACTCTGTAGCACAGGTATGTGACTACAGCTAGTTTGCGAAAAAGTGTGAAGATTATGAAAATATACTTCATCAACTTCTTGAGGGCTATTAACAAATGACTCACGGAAATTCGATGCGAAAGTGTTACAGATATCAGAAGTTTTATCTAAAGAAAGGTTCTTGTAAGTAAAGTTAACTGGAAAGCCATCTGATTTTTTCTTTGAGTTTACAAAATTCCAAAATTTGAATTTGACAGAAATTGAATTTTCTGCTTGGGCAGTACAGTTCCTTTCTCATTTCGTTCCGAATTTCTCATTACTTTCTGTTCGTCGATGAGAGAGGTATATTTGTTTTGCTCTTCGGCTTTGTACATATTGAATACACTGTTGCCACATTGGTCATATATGACTAAATTTGGTCATTATTTTTTCACTTGGTCAAATGGTAATTTTGTATTCCATTTGGTCATATTTTTCGGAAATGGCACAGATGTTCAACAATTTGAGTAACGAAAACGTTCTTTTAACATACTCACTTGGCTAAATAAAATAACTGTTAAAATCATTTAAGTAACTTTGATCTGAATTGGACTTAGGGAACAGAGAGAATTATCTACGCTAAATTATTGTAAAAACTTATATACTGTGATCTCATGTTAAAACGCTTTGTTTTTATATTTCGTCATCTGTATTTGGGTTAATATAATTTAATAAAGTATGTTAGGGATTTTGTGAGTTTATTATTATGTGATTAAAAAATAAATGTCATCTGCATAATATGGAAAATATGTTGAACAAAATATTATGAATTCATTAATCACAAATTTTCCGGACTTGAATTAGTTGGTCATTTTTATTTTCAAATTTGAACAAAAACTTTTAGTTTCAACGTGTAGTCTGCTATTACACGATGAATCTAGATGCATGCGACACTTCGAACAACATAAGTGCAAAAGAGAAAAAAAATTCGAAAACATGAGACGCAAGAAAATCGACCTGTGTCGCACGGGTAAAATTTTCCTTTCGACAATTTGACGTTTCTCTGTTCTCTTATTCGTATTTTTGCTATTCTCTTTCATATGGTTTCGTTGTTCGAGAAGCATACTTCGACGGACAGTTCATTTTGTAGGAATCTATGTCTTTGTTTTTTTATTTTAAATTATATTTTAATAATAAAACTCATAAATTTTACAAAACAAAATGTTTTTTATTGATTTTAAGGAATAACAAAATTTTCTCGATTAATGAAAGCAAACAGAGAAACAAACAAGTCGATGACGAAATAAAAATGAAAGAGAACTGTCAAAATAGATTCATGAATATAGTTTCAACGTGTAATAGCAGACATAGCGAACTACACATTCGACGTACTACGGTTGGCGAACTTTACAATTCGAGTTCGAAATTCAGTGCTACCACACAAAACAAAAAAGAAAAACACACATAAATAAACGTCAACTCATGAAATTTCAAAAAAAAAGACTGTTGTGTTCATTAATTGATAATTTTCATATTTAATAAAATTACAAAATAAACCAAAATGATAAGCAACACACATTTTTTTTTTGGAGAAAACGAAAATAACAGAAAAAAAGTAAGAATACTTCGACTGTAAGAATACTTTTAAGGGCCATGTTACCAGGAGTAATTGGATGTGTTGACGAAACCCATATAGGAATCGTTGCTCCGATTGAACTGCGCCATCGGTATCTTAACAGAAAAGGATATTACAGTTTAAACGCAATGATAGTAAGTGTTTTCCTTGAGAATAGGTTTTCTTTTTTAATGCAAGTTTTTAAGGCGTGTGGCCATCAAATGTGTATTCGTTATGTTGACGCAAGATATTCTGGATTGACCCATGATTCCTTTGTATGGAACTGCATTCATCTTAAGTCAGTTTTTGAAACGTGGTACCAAAGAGGACAACGTTCAATATACCTTGGTAGTATTTATATTTTTATTTCGTGGTTCAATTATTTGTTTGTATTATTTTTTCTAAATTTTAGGAGACGCCGGTTACCCACTATCGTCTTGTGTGCTCACTCGTTTCAGCAACGTAAGTTCTGGTTTAAGGCAGTCTTTATTCAATAAGCAACACGCCAAAGGCAGACATATAATAGAAAGGACTATTGGCATTCTTAAGAGTCGATTTCGCTGTTTTTTAAATGAAAGAAAAATGCATTACGCTCCTTCAAAGGCAAAACAAATTGTGAATGCATGCTGTACCTTGAAAAACATTTGTATAAAATACCGAGTTACAGTTCCCGAGATTGTAGAAGAGGAAAAAAACTTTACCAACAGAAGGGCTACAACTCGAAATTCCAAGCAGTGCAGAAGTCAAACGGAGAGGAAATCAAATAATGGAATCTCTGTAAATAGGAACATAACATTGGGATGGAATTCAAGTTCAAGTATATTTTGCTTTCTTAAAAAATAAAAAATATATTCGATTTGAAAATTAAGTCTTAACTCTTTATTAACAAGAAAAAAAAGAAAAGGATTCATTCATAACTATAATATAAGAAAACATACAAGAAAATAAAAATTATTTCAATTTTTTTAAAATTAAATTTAAGCATTCCAATTCGTGCTTTTTCGTCTCCATTTCCAGATATTCAACATGGCGGAGATTTTTATCAACATTTTCTTTTTCTTTCCTTTTTTCTGCTGCTTTAAATACAGCAAGCTTCTTGGATTTCGTAACTGTTTCTGGAAAATCTGGCGATGTCGGACAGAAAACTTAGCTTTTATTTTTCGATTTTTAACTTTTGTTGTTTATCGGCTTCACCAGTCTTTTTCATTGAGCACCTCAATGTCTTGTAAGTCGATGAATAAGTCCCCTGAAATTTGGCTAGATGAACCAAAAAACACATACATTCTGGCCTTACAGCTTGCTCAAGTCCAAGCAATTCATTCAAAACTTGTTCCGAAGGAGTTAGGGAAACTTGAGAGTATTTACCCCCCACCAGTCACCACCACTTCCGCTTTATTCATCGCAATTTTTCTTTTTATTTTAAGCTTATAATCCAGCCAAACCTGTTGTATGAATAGGTACACATTTTTTTCAAATTCACATTACCTTGTGCCATTATTTTCCATCACGAGTAGGTGCGCCAAGTGAGTTAAAGGACATCCTCAAATACAGCTTCAACTAACATTTTGTATCTTTTTGTTTACCAACAAATACAAAAAGCTGACATCAATTTTCAAGTTTCTTGAAATTCAACGATGTGTTGAATCAGCTGTTCTGTCAGATACCTACACTAAAAAAATTGCACGTACAGCAATTGAAAATAAAAGGGTTTTCCTTACACTATGAACATCCTACCACAAATCTGAATTTATTTTAAAAAATTATAAAGTATAATAGGAAATGCAACAAAACTACAACAAAATGTTCGAGCTTTGCCTCATGGTTTTACCGTTTTTTTACCGCTAGTAGAATTTTGCCAGGAATGTCAAAAAATTGGTCGTACATCAAACAAATGTTCGTACACTGCTCTCTTCTCTAACAAAATGGAAATAAACGGTTCTTTTTGAAATGTAAATTGTGTACTGTAATGATATTAATTATCTAGGCTCAGTATGCCGTGGTGTATTGACCTTTTCAATTGTTTTTGTCAACTATTGGTAGACCACGGTCTACAGTTCATTATGTATTCAAAAAACATTTGAAAAATAAAAGAGGTCGAAAAAAAAATACTAGACGCTCATATGGAACGAAAAATTGAAAGAATGGTAAAGGCTGATCGCAAGTTAAGTGCTCCTAAAATAGCTGCTGAAATTTAAGGAAATGATGGAATATTGCTTAACCCTCAAACTGTTCGTAACTTTCTGCATTCAAATGGATGTGATGGTCGCACGGTACAAAAAAAAAAACCTTTTATTTCAAAAGCAAACGTTTCAAAACACTTGAGCTATTCGAATGCATGTACGTTTCGAAAGCAGATGATTTTTGGAAAAATGTGTTATTTCTTGACGAGAGCAAGTTTAATGTGTTAGGGTCGGACGGTCGCAGACTTGTGTGGAGGAAACCAAACACTGCATTAGATGTGAAGAATTTGCAATCAACGGTGAAACATGGAGGCGGAAATGTTATGGTCTGGGGAGCTATGGGGTCTAATAGTGTGGGAAATTTAGTTTTTATAGAAACGACAATGGATAAAAACAAATATTTACAAATTTTAAAAGAAAATTTGAAAGCCAGCGCTTCAAAAATCGGTCTTAAAGACGACTTTTTACTTGTTGCAAGACAACGATTCTAAGCATTCATCAAGGATAGTAAAGGATTGGCTTCTCTGTAATGTTATATCGCAAATGCCTCATCTTCCCTAATCCCCTGACCTTAATCCCATTGAGCATCTTTGTGATTATTTAGGAAGAAAGGACCGAGAATAAAACAATATCTATGAAGAATCACCTTCAGGATGTTAGAAAAGCGAAAGGTTAACACACTCGCTACTAAAACTTACATACATACATATATATAATTAAGTTTTTTATCACTGCACGTGCAATTTTTTGACCTTTGATTTTCTGTTTTGCCTAATTTGTTGCATTTTTTTTTTCTTCATGAAGTTTTCTTGTTTTGGGTTTAATCCTCATATACTAAACAATACCAAATTTGTAAATCTGTTTTTCTTTAAATTCTTTAGCTATTATTTTGAAGAATCACCTGTACGAACAATTTTTTGATATAGTGTACATACCCCAGAAATTCTTGGATACCTTTTTTGACATCAACGCTGTTTTTGACACGAAACACACTAACAAAAAGGTATTCGGATACCCTATATGTCTGATTGAACGCAGCCATTATGGTTGAATTTGAAGGAACCCGAAAACTGATTTCAAATTTGTATCTTTTTAATAAAGATCCGGTGAATTATTTAAATTATGCGTTCACAATTGAGTTTACCAATAGTTTTGGACCTTGCAATATAACAGTGCGTCTGCTTTTTCGGCTAGCTGAAATTGAAGGTATCCAACTCTTTCATTGTTTTTGGATCCTGAGTAGGTGATTTTTTATAAAACTTATTAGATCAATCTCTTGTTGGATAGGCTGTACTGGATATGTAGATTTTTAGATATTTACGAGCCCTTATTCTGGTAGAGTATGGGGGGAAATCACTAGCTCAATCAGCACCAATGTCTGGAACTTGCATCAATGAGACGATATTCTCAATATGTGCAGCAGAAGCTACAGGGTCCGGCAAAAAGATCTCCCATATTTTAAAAGGCACTGACAAATTAATAAACAATTTCACAGCTAAATGTTATTTTTAAAATTGGGCCAGACTTCTTTGTGGTTCCTAGTAAACTGATTTGAGTTTGGTTGGAGGAAGGTCTTAATCAGGTGACAGTAGCGATCTGCATTAACTGTAACTTTTTAACTACAGCTGCAGCACACCAAACTGTCACATAAGGGCCACGCAATCATGATTACTAAAAACGGCACTTAGATCTCTATCTATCTATACCCGGAATACCATTTTATCTATAAATATCTTTAAATATAAACCTCTAAAAATACGGGATTTTTTTTGCCGGACCCTATACTTC
Organism: Eupeodes corollae; assembly: GCF_945859685.1. Taxonomy (NCBI): domain Eukaryota; kingdom Metazoa; phylum Arthropoda; class Insecta; order Diptera; family Syrphidae; genus Eupeodes; species Eupeodes corollae. Next base: position 7,406,760 of record NC_079148.1, on the reverse strand, counting down.
TTGTGAAACGATCACAAACGCGATGTCGCCAAAAATTCTGCAAGATGTTTGGGTTTTCTTAGATGATGCAAGGAATGGGTCTTCCTTGTACCTATAATTTACAAAACCTATATATGTACGTCCAAACCTTGAGTATAACTCCTATCTCTGATCTGGTGCTCCAGGAACTTACTTAAGCCTCTTGGACAGGATTTAAAGAAGAGCTTTTAAAATGATTGGCGACAATAATAATAATATCATGAACTCTATTATGATCCTGGAACAACCTTTCGTTCCCATCGATAACCGAAATCAAGCGTGGTTAGTAGACAGATGGGGGACCGTCTCGAAATCTATACCGCGTGCTGTTGTCAACTTGTTCCTTCTGTCTGTTGTTCTTCCTCCTCTGTCCTTCTGTCTTGTGTTGTTATCACCTTATAGTCTTAGTCGCTCAAGGAGCTGTGTCCCTACTCTGAGCATTTATGTATGTGCTGAGTAGTATGTAATGTAATGATACTGGAACATCGTTATGAAGTTTCTTGGCTCGCCATTTTGCTCGAGTGAAGCACTCAGTTTTTTCCCTCCTCTTAAACAGTTCAACCGTAATACTCGCACTTCTAGGAATGCCCATCTGTTTGCCTTGAGCTAAAGTTAGGCCGTACTGTAAAGTACAGATATTCGTTTTTTAGCCGTACTACGCTAATATGGAATTCCTTACCACTACTCTATCTTTCCTTGTCATTGCAATGTTCAAGAATTTAAAACCAATGTGGTGCACACACCTCCTTATTTTAAAAGCATTTCATATTCTTTGAGTGCGTTTTAAAATGGTTAAATTAAAAGACATGATTTTTACGACAAAATAATTAGTTTCTTTTTATTAGTACTTTTTTTTTCTTTTTATATTCATGAATTATATATTAATTTATAATCTAAAGTTCATAAAAATGTGGATAGTAGAGAGTTGAAAAATTGTATTATTTAGCTTTTTGAATATGCGTCGGGTGTTTTTCTTGTTGGTTGATGTTTAAAAACCACTGTTCCAAAATGTCAGTATGTAATGAGTATCTTGTTAATGTATTTAAGTGTTACTGTGTACCTTTTAATGGATACTAAATCTCTTGTTGAAAGTTAAAAATAAAAACATTATATGACTTCCGTTGAAATAACAATAAAAATCACATGCGACATTATTATAACCAAACAATAAATAAACTTTCTTTTTATTCATCATTAAAGATTTTTTGTTTATATATATAAATAATAACAGAAACAAAAAACAAAAGCAATAACATAAAATAAGACAAATAAAAATGTTGACTCCTTTTTTTTAATATATTTACATTTTAAAACTTAAACTTCTAAAGCACTTTTTTATTTTATTTAAAATTAATTTTACATTTTCGTATTATTTTTAATTCTGTTTTATTTTTAGTTTTAGTTTTTTTTCTGTTGTTGTTTTATTTAATAAAAATAAATAAAGTTTTTGTTGTTAATTAGTTTTCGACATTCCGTACATTCTTTTGTTTATTTTTGTTTTGGAAATATTATTTTAGTTCGTATTATTTTTCAGCTTTGATGTTAAAATTTGATACACAATTTTGGTTAATTTCTTTTCTTTTTTTTAAATTTAAATTGTATTTCTTAGTTTGCTATTTTATTATTGTTTGTTTGCTTTTTTTAACTATTCTTAGATTTTATTAATTGCACTTAATAAAACTTGTTGTTTCGCATGTTTTTTTTTTTAATTTACTTTATTTTGTTTAATATTTATTACATATTTTTCGATTCTTTACTATTTTGGTAAATGGCTTTTGTGGCATCAAAGAAAATCGATTTCTATTTTTAGTGTTCTTTCTTTTGTTTTGTTTTAATCAACTTATAAGTCTAAGGTTTTTTAAATTATAAGTTTATGTTTTTATATATTTTTAATCATACATATATTTACTTCTTTTCAAAAAGTCTTTGGTTCATCAGATTAGAATTAAAAATGTTTTTATAAATATTTAGATGTTTGATCGTTTTTTATTATTTTAACAAAAATAAAAACATTGTTATTTTGTGTGTGCAAAAAAAATATAATAAAATAATAGAATAAATTATTATTAATAAATTATACAAAATAAAGAATACAACAAATAACAATTATAAATCATAAAAGGATTGAACAACAAATGTAGTTTTGTTTTCTTTTTTTGTTTTAAATTAAGTTTAAGTTTTATTTAAATTTATTTATTTATTTAAACTTGTCTGCCATAATTTTAAAAAAAGAAATAATAACATGATGTAAAAAATATTGCATAAAATATAATTCCAAGCAGAAAGTTCATAAGATAAATAGGTTCTTGATGCTTGAGATGATGTTGTTTGTTGTTGTTGTTGAAGCTTTTCAACCTCACACTACCATCATCATTGCGATGAGTTCTTGGATCAAATGGATTGAATGTTTTATTTGATGTATAAAATATAGATTCGGGAAATGCAACAACAACATTTTCTTGTCGGTCGTGATATTGATTTCTTTTGAATTTAAAATTATTTTGAATCTTTCGCTGTGACAACGCTTGATCGGCGTTGTTGTTGTTTAAGTGATCTTCAATATTTCGTCGCTGACTGTGCGAAAATAATGATGAACGAGACAAGGGATGTCTTTGTGATTAATATTGCCGCTTTCTTTTATTGTTTTTATTTTTTATTTTTTAAATGTTGTGTGTGGATGTTTTTATTTTTATTTTTTAATTTCTGGAGAAAGATATATTTATATATATATATAAAATGAATAATTCAAAATCGAAATCAATTATTTTGAATGATTAAAATTAGAGCTTGAGCAGCTTTTTTATTAGTAATTTAATTAGTTTAAGGGTTAGTATTGAAAGAAATATAAAACAACAACAACAACACGGAGGAAAATAAGGATCATTTAAAGTTGCAAGAGTTGTTTGGGCTCATTTTTGGGGATATCCTCTAAACGGTTCTAAGAGAAATACAACTGAAAAATATTTAACAATTGAATATTTTTGAAGGAGATGTTACTCACTTCTGTCATAGTTACGATTAATTTGTATCGTACCCGTGCTACATATAAATAAATCTAATGATTTTTAATTTGAATGAATTATCTTTGAATTATCATTTGATTTCAGAATCAATATTATGTGCCAAATTAATTTAAAATTAAATATCAACAAATATTTAACACGATATTTAAGTTTTTGAGTTTTGTAACGACTCAAATTAAAACTGATCACAAGTGAAACTTTTTGGTATGCTCAATATTTGAGTTCTGTGTTTTTTTTTTTTTTTTGAATAATATTTTAGTTGTATAAATCTAAGACCCGTTTAGTCGATACTTGTGATACATACAATTATTGTTAATGGAAATAATAGAGCTCATATATAATAAACAATGTCATTTTACAAAGGTTGTTTCAATATGACGTACAGATTATAATAATAATTTACATATATTTAAAGAAAATGGATAGAACAATTATATTGCAAGGGAAGTTTCTAGTTGGCAGAAGTTGTATAGTTCAATTAATTAGTTCAATATGCTCCTAAATTGGCTGAAATGGTAAAAACTGGCCTCAACAAAAATGTAACCTCCACCGCTTGATGGACAATAAGAAAAAGTGGATACAATAGCAGATCACCAAAAAACAATGGATCACAGAAGTCAATCGAAAGAGTTTTTAATTTGCAAAGAGCTACCACAATTAGAGTTCTGGAAGAACGTTATTTCCACCGATTAAAGTTTAATTTATTTGGATTTGATGATCGACAGGGAGTTTGGAGAAAACTTAACCAGGAGTAGAACTTGGTTGTGGACCTGTAATCGTGAATTTGAATGATTTCGGAAGCTTTGAAGTAATAAATGGAATAATGAACTAGGATGTACATACATAGTTGCGTTCAGTAAGTTCTATTCTTAGGCCGAAAGGCAGTAACTATAAAATAATGGATTAACTTAGAGCACCCACATAGCGCCAGTAAGATATTTTTTAAGCTTTTGAAATTTACGCTAGTGTTTTTAAGAATTTTTGTCTAGCTCTAAGATAGTTTTAAGATTTTGTTAAAATAAAAATCAAACATTTTTTTTTTAAATAATTAACAGGCACTCAAGGAGTTATTAGTGCCCTTTATATGTTTATATTTAAACACAGTGTGAGCATCAGGTAGGGAAGGATTTAGGAAGAGATACCGGTGCACATTGGTCTTAAAGTTCTGAACATCAAAATGGGAGGAAAAAACACAGTTGGCTAAATCATTCCACATTCTCGATGTGCGATTTAAAAAAGTATCTCTATACTTGACAGTACGCCCGAAATTGAGCTTAAGGGTAAATTGATGAGCATTCCTTAAAGTGCGAGTATTACAGCCGAATCGTTTATGGCTGAATCACAAACACGCTTCAGCTTTAGCTTCGTCTGCGTTACGATAGGCCTGCTTCGAGGTTGCTTTGAATGACATTTCTATTATTTCATCCCTCCAAAGAGCAAATATTTTGTTTGTTGACATTTTTGTACAGCTGTTGAGCTGTGAGACAAAGCAAATGTTCAGATAATGGCTGAAACACATACGCGCTTCAGATTCGGCTTTGCCTGCGTTACGTTAGGCCTGCTTCGAGGTTGCTTTGAATGACATTTCTATTATTTCATCCCTCCAAAGAGCAAATATTTTGTTTGTTGACATTTTTTTACAGCTGATGAGCTGTCAGACAAAGCAAATGTTCAGATAATTGAACTAGAGCTTCCGTTTGGAGTCACATTACGTTACATTACGTTCTTTTCCTTACGATTGTCAAACGAAACGTGAGGTCGAAGCTCCATTGTGATAGCATGCATTGAATTCCTATGGTTGAACTCGTAAACTTTAGGCGAAGCCGAAGCTGAAACGTGTATGTGTTTCAGCCATTAAGGGCTGAAATGCAACTGGCCAATTCGACAGAACAATGTATGTAAAAATATCGATAAAACAACGAACGGCATGAAACATTGCGGCGGTGTTCGAGCAATGTAAATGTTTCGATTGTAGTTCTATAGCCTATCATTTTTAAAGCCCTTTTTGTATTCTGTCCAAGAGATTTAAACTTGTTTTAGGGGCAATTTCCCAGATATGCGAATTATATATTTAAGTTTTGGTCGGATGAAGGCTTTGTATATTACAGCCACATCAGAAGAGGTGACAAATTTCTTGCACCGTCGGAGAAACCCTAACCAACTGGCAGCATTTTTGACAATATCAAATATATGACCATTCCATAAAAGGTGATCTGTGATACACATACCGAGTACTGACAGATGATTAGTTTCCTGGTTGCAAGTGCCATTCATAGATAGTGGCATCGGGGTAAGTTTCTCTTTAACGGCAGGAGACAGCATTGAGTTTTCGAAGCATTAAATTCTACACGGTTTCTGACTCCCTATTGGACAATGCTGTCAAGATCAGAATTTAATGAGCTTATCATATGCTGCCGTTTAAATTTCACATCTGAAGGACAAGACTGTGAATCTAGAAACGAGTATGAGAAGCTGAGGGTACTGTCGTCGGCGAAACAGTTTAATGGATTAGAAGTGGCAGACATAAGATCATTTATGAATATAAGGAAGAGAGTCATGGTCAAAACGGAGCCAGGGGAAACCAGCATTTATTTTATGAATTTCAGACTTGAAACCATACAATACAACTTGTATTGAACGGTTAGAAAGGTAATTTCTAATCCAACAAGTTTTTGTTTTACCAAGTCAATGATCATAAACACACCTTGTTGAAAGCTCGTACATGGTGTTTATATAACTGTGTATCCACAATCACTGGACAGAAATCATATTAAGAATCTTTGGGAGCATTTGGATTCAAGAATTCGTAAGACGACTAATAGAAAATTACATTACAACTGACACGAGTTTCACCCATAAATTAGTCGAATCAATGCCAAAAAGATTGAAAGCTGTCAAAGAAAATAAAGGATATGTTATAACTATTAACAATGTTTTTACTTTTTCCCAAAATGATATTGAAATGTATATCATGGGAAGTATTGTATAATATTATTTTCGAAAAATGTTTTATTTTTTAAGTCAATATGTTATTATAGCTTTTTCACACGTTTGTCAAACAAAATGTTCGATTGAATTCAGCCCTGAAGATTGTTGTGGTTGTGAAAGCCTGTTTGGATCATATACAGACATCGTGAACGGCATTCCTGAATTTGAAACATCGTGAAATATTTAGCTCTTTGAGTCATTTTGAGACTTTTTATAAGGTTTTCCTTTAAAATGTCAATATAAATTTTTCTGTCCCAATGACAACTAAATCGTCCACACATGAAACGGTTATGTAGACCCACACTATTTTTCGATGCGTTTTCCAAGTTTATTTTTTGTATTGCTGTGTTAGACTTTCTTTACAAGAAGTGTAAATATTCCTCTTTGATTTATGAAGGCCAAAACCTTCTCAATTTGTCTGATAAAATGCAACCGAAAGAGAATCCAGGGAAACAGTCTAACGGACTGTATTTTGCCAAGGAACATATGACCTACCTATAACAAAAGTCGTTCTATCGAACTTTTATGTTGATTACTATTACATTAAGGCGACTGAGCTTGTATTTTAGGTCTGCCAATTTCAATTTAAAAAAAATATCGAACTGCACTTTATTCGAAACATTTAATTCTGCCAACTATACCACTGATTCAAAATAATAGAAACATATATTCTGACATTGTTATTTAACATATTTCAATATTGGACTTTGGTCAGTTAAATTGAACAAACAAGTTTTAAGTTAGTTATATTAATTTTCAATGATTTATTACTATTATAAAATATACATGATGAAACCAAAACTAAGGAGAATAATATAACAGACATTTTAGTAGGTGTTAGTTTTTGATTTTAGTTTGCAATAATCTTGTTAAATATTTTTTAAACTAAGTTAAAAACTAAACTATTAATAACACATGTGGTGTGGGATTTAATATATAATTTCTCTTAATGTTTTCTTGTTAGTTTGTAGTAAAAATAGAAAGAAAGAAAAAACAAAAATAATAATCTTACGCTCGTTCGTAGAACAAAATGTAGGCACTAGATGACACTAAATGACTTTCTGTCAATTCACTGCTGACACTGAAATTGAAGAAACATTTATATTTATTTATTTCACACTAACACTACAAAAAGCTTCTTTTTTTAGATCCACTTTATCACGGACGACAAGAATTTTATACTCTGTTCAACAAAAATATTTAGTAGAGGCCTTAAGCGTAAGCTTTTTCCAAAACAATGGCGCCTGGTGTACCCTCATTGTCTGACCGTTGTATCCCTTCTTCAATCGTGTGCTTGTCAGAGTTCCCATTATCACTTTCAATTGCAAGCAAAGAGCTTATTCATTGAATCTTATTATGGAGCTTTTTATTTCTAAAGCTTTTGAGAGATAAAACCCTGTCAGAACTTAAAAAAGCGACACGCTTATGCAAGTCAATACAATCAGAGTGAGAGGCAAACACGTCTTATCTTCCCTGTACTGACTTATTTTGTTAAACAGAGTATAGTAACCTATCATGATGAAGCATTTTCAAGACCAGATTGAGTTAGTAATAATATTTGTTCTGAAATTTACTTACACATTGTCATTAAACTCATGCCATTTTTTGGTATTAGGATGTTTACACAATGCTACATAATGTCCACCTGCTGTTGAACCTTTACGCCATACAAAAACAAATAAGTTAATATATTTGTAAGTTTATATTAAGCAACAAATTCATATTTACCCATGTGATTTGAAATTGCATACAAAGAATAATAAACATTTGTACTTGAATTAGATCCATAAGGACCCATATTCAATTCTCGCTCGCCAGTAGGGAATTCCACAATATTCGACATTTTACTCCATCGTGTTTCTGAGAAGCGTTTCAGATCTTCAAAAAAATGAAAACCAAATTAAAAAATTGTACATTTACAATCAGTTGTTATTATCATTAACTTACGGATAACCAAATACTTCGGAAATCGTTGAATTGTAAAGCTTTTCGTACTTTTCCGTCGTGTTTGGCATTTTGAACAGGTTGGCATCTCGTCTCCATCGAGAATTTCTTCGCGGATAAAAAGATCCAAGCAGGCTTCTAATTTACACCGTGACGACGAGGGCAGTGGCACACTCAAATCCCAAACAGGATCGAAGGTTACACTTGTATTGCCACAAACGGTACATCTTAGTGTACTTTTTAATTGGCCAACAAATAAATCACGGATGACAGAGTTTTCTGCCTTTGCATACCATTCCCATGTTATATCAGCCTTTCGGTTGTCACTACAAATAGAAAAAAACAAATTTTAAAACCTTAGAACTTATTCCATCAAATTCAAACTCACCTTAAACTTTCATCAATTTTTAAAAGGTCACCTTTTACGCCTGAGTTTAATGCAGAGTGCAAAGAATCAAGGAAGAAACGCAAAAACTCTTGCGCATCTTGTTGATTATAATCACTATACATTCTGTGTTTGCTTGAAAATGCTCTTTTAAGCTCACTCGGTGTAACGGTATTTACGTTTGAAGTCCACATTTCACGTATTAATTTGGCAAACTCTAGAGACAACAAAAAAAGATATCAAATTCGATTTAAATAAGTTCAATCTCTCTTGCATCAAATTTTAGGTTATACAACGTACCGCTTAAAATTTGTTGATCCTTCGACGATGAGGATCTTACACCGTTTTGTGTTTTTAGAAATTTGGTTAGCTCGCTGGTGTGACTTAGACATTGAATAACAGAATTCATAAAACATGTATTGCCGATATTTCTCAGTCCACATAATCCTGTAAATAAAATTTGTTATTTTATTATAAAAGACATTTTGACAAATATAAAAACGGTCAAATGGGTATTTTGAAATCTTAGAAGTACAGAAATTATATAATTTTAATAAAAAACGAAATCTGAAGTTAAAATGGTCTAACCCGCTTGAAACGGGCGATATCTTGACATCTATAAATTGACATTACAATAATTTTAAATTTAAATAAATAAAACTACGTTTGAAAAAAAAAATACTGACATTGAAAGTTTTAAAAGTTTAAAGGTTGAAGATTTGGTTTTTGTTTTTCAAAAAATCTTTGAAAGCTTTGTTTTTTGTGGTAAAAATATTAATAATATTATTTTAAAAGGACAAGTACCATTTTTGTAGAATTGACAAACCAATATATGATTAAAATTTTGAATATAAGTGGTACGGGTGCGGCTTGGTTACTTCCTTATCTGAAACTCTCGCAACTGAGCGGCTATTAATAGTAAAGTGTTGGTTTATGGCCTGTTCGAAAACACGTTTGCTAAATTTTTCGTTATGACTCGTTCAGTGTCAACAATGCAGTGGACAAAGCAAGAGCGCGCGTTCGCCGTGGAGGCCTACTTTTCTTTCAGTCGTCGCAATCAGCGTGCTTTCAGAAACCATTTTTATTTGCACCTGCAGGCCGTATGCTTGATCAGATAGATTTTATTGGCCCATTGTTCTTTGAAGAGAACGAAAGAGCAGTTAGCAGTCAATTCTGTTATGTCAACATGATTGTGGATTTTGTTCTGCCCAAACTTGAAGAAATTAATGTAGGGAAAGTGTGGTTTCTACAGGATGGCGCCACAGCTCAGACGGAAAGAAAGTCAAGATCTCTTAGAGGCGATCTTCAGTCGCCACCACGATCGCCAGATTTAGCCTAATATGATTTTTTCCAGTGAGGCTAGCTTAAATCGTTGGTATAAACTGATTGTCCAGAGACCCTTCGTCATCTTAAAAATAATATTCGTGCTGCTATCCCTGACATAAGCACAGATATGGTAGAAAAAGTGGAAACTAATTAAATTCCCACTATCTAAGTGCATTGATTAGAACGGTGGCCACCGTCACGCTGTCGTTTTTAAAACCAAATAAAATAAAACTTTAAATGTACTTCTATACAGAGACAAAATAATGAAATCAATATTGCCAATACTTTTTGTGTTATGATTTTCTAAAATAAGAAAGTAACTACGCCCCGCCCTGTATTTGTTTTTAGTGGGCAAGGATAAATTTAAAAATGTGTACAGTGGCTCGCACGACCAATAGGACAAAGAAAATGTAAATGTTCTCAATCAATGTCTCCAAGAAAATGTATAGATGGTGTAGAACTCAACCATCCTTTTAAAAAATATTTAAATTCAACATCACTTTAACTAAAAAAACCACATTTTAAAATATTAATTAGCAAATAAATAAAAAAAATAGCACACATTCCTTAATTTAAACTCTCACACTTCATTGGACGATTTAAAACCGAAAATAGGATTCATAATTTGAGCAGAAAAGTAAAAGAAAGGAAGCTGAAGACGTACAATGAGAAGCTTCTTTACGCTAGTCAATTAAAATTCCTTCTTATCTTCGGTATCTCGAAAGACTTAAACGAAAACATAAGAAGAACCATCGCCATAGAAGAAATGACCGAATTGGCAGTATACAAAAATAAATAAATTGGGTGGCGCAACAGTCCGTTGAGAACCAGGGCCTAGTTACTTATCACTCTCAACCATTCCTGGGTGCGAGTAATTGCAGGGATGGAGGAATTACTCTTGTAGAATTTGTGAATTCCTCTCAAGAGTCAGTACCAGTGAAAAAAACTTCAAGGATCGAACCCAAGACTTCTGGCATGACAGTCTAACGCACCAACCATCATGCCAAAAACTGAAGTTTACTAATGAACATATTATAACACAGGATACTACTCGTATCTTCTTGGAATAAGGTGGAACTACATATTTTTGTATTGTTAGTTAAATCTTAGACATAAGACAATATTATGATAAATGTTCACGGATAGAAGCAAATTCAACCTTAAAGGGTGAAAGAATGTTCATATGTGCGGCGGAAAGCAAATGAAGAATTTTCTCATAAGCATACTTGAGATACTGTAGGTATAAGCATCGCCTTGGGTCAGTTATGGTATGAGAATGTGTTACAATTTCTGGTGATCAGAACTAATATTTTTGTCTAACATCAATATTTTGAAACATCTTTTACAGCAAGATCGTAGTTGTTGTATAGTTACCATTAAGTGCTTAGAAGACAGAAAAACTCTCTGGCTTTAATGCAATCGAGACGTTGAGTTCCTCAAAAGAACTAGAAATATTGAGGACCACCTAAATATGGACAAACTTTGTCATAAAATTAGCTGGCTGTCGACGGACAGGCAAGCGTGTGCCAACCAAATTGACCACTTCGCGATTAGTCGACACTTTAGAAGCAGTCTCTTGGATGTATGAAACCGAAGAGGCGCTGATATTGGACTTGCCCTCGACCACCACTTAATGATAGCTACCCTAAGATTACGTACAGCTACAGTTCGAAGATCCAACGGAATAACAAGAGCCCCCAAATTCAACATCGCCAGACTAAAGGATCCCACGACCCGTCAACAATTTAGGGACTACCAGCCACACGAAATTAGAACAATCAGCAGCACAGTACATGACGACATCGAACACCATTGGAATGCTGTGAAAATTTTTTTTATTTCAGGTGCTGACAGAATAATCTGTCGGAAAAATGGAAACAACAACAATTTTTGGCTTTCAGAAGAATTTTGGACAAGGATCAACGAACGCAAACAGTTAAGGGCCCGAATAACTGCTGCACAAGAGGAAGAAAGAAACGAGCTGGAGTCCTGGTATCGCATGAAGAAGAGAGAGGTTCACCGCAGTGTGCACCGCGACAAGCGTAACTACATCAGCAGCAGAAGATGCTACAAATAGGTGCGACAGCAGGACCGTTTACAGAATAACCAAAGAGCTGATCGGTACACACAATTCAAAGCAACACCTGGTGAAAGAAGTAAACGGTACTAAGTTCGGTGGATCAGCAAGTCAGAAGGTGGAAAGAACACTTTTCCTAGGTTTTAAACCGAATGTTTGCAAACAACGTGCAGCCGATACCTTCTAAAGCGCCTGAAGAAACTAATCACCGAATTCGCACCGCACTACTTGGTAAAGATGAAATCGTTGCCGCAATTAAAGCGCTTAAGAATAACAAAGCTGTAGGACAGAGCTTTTACAAGCAGTGTCAACGTTATCAAGCGAACTGCTTCATCCGCCATCCAAGAAGCCTGGACCACCAGATTTCCCCATGAGTGGAAGAAGGGAATTATAGTGAAGCTCACAAAAAAATGAGATCTTACAAAGTGCGAAAATTGGAGAGGAATTTGCGTTCTACCAGCCGTTGCCAAAATAGTAACAAAAGTTATACTGGAACGCATCAGAGAACACCTGGAGGCCACGTTCGATGCCGAACAAGCAGGATTCCGCGCTGGATCCTCCTGTATTGATCATATTAACACCCTGCGGATCATTATTGAACAGTGCGTTGAATATCGATCACCACTACACCTGCTGTTCATCGATTTCGAGAAGGCTTTTGATAGCGTTAACAGGGAGTATATGAATTTGAAATCCGAAACAGAGTCAGACAGGGCTGTATTCTGTCGCCAATATTGTTTTTGTTGGTGATAAGCGATGAACTGCGCTCAGCTCTGTCAGGTAGCGGAGGGAAACAATGGACTTTGACATCCTATTTAAAGCACTTGGATTACGCGGACGATGTTTGCTTACTGTCTCATAGGATCATGGAACTCCATCAAATGACAACAGCAGCTATTTTTTGTTAAAAAATCTCTTGACTTGATTGGTTGAATGATCTTGTTAAAAATAGTAAAGTAACAAAATAATTGGTGCAAAAATCTCCAAAGTAAAACAAGGGTAAATACGAATATGTTGAGCCTGTAAGTTTCAGTTTGTTGGAATTGACATCATCAAGAAATTGATTTTTGGATTGTATAAAATATATACGTTAGTAGTAAATGAAGACTGCACGTTTTTGAGTTTTTGGAATAAATTTGTAAGGTCAAAACGTAGAGCCAAACATTTTTTTCTGACATACGTTTTTGAGCAAGTTTTGTAGAAACAAATATTGAGTTCTTCGACCAAAGGAGTTTAAAAATAGCCCTGCATTCCCCCTTCATTAGTCTTATAAGATTGTTTTATTTCAAAAAGTCACCAACAATTTCGAGGGTTAAGTGTAAGCCTTTGATTCCTTCATTATCAGTTTTTTTTTTAATTTTGAACTTAAAAGTGGTGTGTTTCTAGCTTGACATGGAGCTGGGATCATCACAAGCATTTGGGAGAAAGGATTTTTTAACCAAGCCGATACAAGAGCACTAAATAAGAATCCTAATTTAAAGCATCATTAGAATTTTGAAATTCCACTTTGGTGTTTTCAGTTTTGCGGAACTGGAATTTTTGCTCCCAGGTTTAGACCCCGGAAACTACTGGCTGTTCAAAAACCTCAACAAGAAATTTAGCTCGAATGAAGTGTTTGTTGTCGCTGAACCAGAGGCCTGTTTTAAGGTACATAAATGATGTTCTACAAAAATGGTATGGAAATATTAGAGCGGTATTGGAATGATTGTGTGCTCTTGATGAACTTTTTCAGCAAATGTATTGTTAACTGATGTTAAGTTTCTATTTAGAATATTCAAACCGGACGCAAAATCGGAACGTTTCATTCGAAAAGCTATTTTTTGCATGACATACTCTTAGAGACCTTGGGTCATATGTAAAGAGATGAGTTCAAGCTCTCTCTCAAAATGGCCGAGTTTCTGAACGATTTTGTTACAAATCGTGTTTATAAAAATAGAAGATGTCCAATTCGTAAAGATTTTCGAAAATTGTATAGATTTATTGAAACAGGTTTTCAATTATTGACAGATGAGTTTTTGGGCCAACCCTGGAAACACGCGGTAGTCCTTTGACTCATAGAGAAAAAATGAGGATTTTTCTGCTTTATGAAGGAGATCTTGGATTTTAAAGCGGTGTTGGTGAAGTCATTGGTGTCAATCAATCAAAAATATCTAGGGTGGTGCAGCAAGTCGCAACAAAAATTGCAAGCCGTGCAACTGATTGAATCATATTCCCACACACTTTTGAAGAAATAGAAGAAGCGCAAAGGTGGGGCAGTAAGTATAAGTTTTCTTACGCCATTGGTGCTCTGGATTATACACATATTCCTATAAGGAAACCACTTTATCACCACGAGGAGTACGTCATCCGAAAAGGATACTACTCAATAAATGAACAGTCTGTTCGCGTTCAACGCGGACGAAAAATGTACAAGCATTGAAAATTTGCTGGCCACGATCAGTCCATGACTCCCGTATTTTGAAAAATAGTTACTTATTTAATCATATGAATAATAATTCCTCAGCAATATTACTGGGCGATGAAGGGTATGGCACAACGCTTTGGTTAATGACACTATTTTCCTTCTTGACCCGACTGACCGCACAGAAACTACTGTTTTAACTAGTGCAAGTACATATAAAGAGCTATGAGATCGTTCTCATATAACTGAGTCAGAACTGTAGAGTGAACTCGTTTTTTTGCATATGAAACAGAGTCCGAGTCTGCTCGATTGATCTCATATGCGAGTTCAAGCTCGTCAGCTCTGACTCTGAGAACTTTCTCATCTTTTAGCATATGACCCCTTGTCTCTTCTACGCAACAATCAGTGCCATCTAAGAAATTTCAGATACAGTCATGACTACACCACGGTACTAAATAATAAGATTTTAGCATTAATCAATAAATATATATTATATAAGAACTCACCTTCTTGTTCTGGGGATAGTTTTCTCGATGATGACGACGAATAATCATCCGATAGATTTCGACTAGATAAAATCGATGATGTGCTGCTGTCACGATCCCAATCACGTGTTGGTTTCGGTGATATTGGTGGAAGGGTACTCCGTAGTGAGGAAGTATTCCGAACCTATTTTAAAAAAATCAATATAAATATTCTATTAATTTAATAATAATCTTTTTGAATTAATTTTAGTTTTTTTAATATGTTATTTGCGCTTCGAGAACAAAACAAGATTATGATTATATTTTATGGCTTTTACAAACAAAATGAAATGATTATTATTTTTATTTGTTGAAATATTTAAATATTAACGCGATTTAAGAAGAAAAAAATATACGATTTTGCGCGAAGATTTTGATTTTATTTAATGTTATATTTTAGAAAACTAAAAGTAATGTTATGAGGAAAAATGTTTTGTTTCACTAAAATATGTGTGTTGTTTTTATAATGCAGAGTAAGTATTTTGTTTAAAGTGTGTTTTATGTTGTTCTGATTTTCTTTCAAATATTAATTATTGTATTAAAGCAAAACAAAAAAATAAATTCAAATTAATTTCAAACAATTTAAGCTTAACAAATTATACAAACAAGAGTTACTGTGAAGCAAGAAGGTGTTATGGTCAAAATAATTAATACAAATTAAGCATCATATTTGTGATGAATGAAAACGCAAAGCTTAGGAACTCAAAACGTTTACTTATACATAAAATCGTATAAATAAGGCAACATAGCAACAAGCAAGCATACAAACCCCATTCATTCAAAATAAGTAAATGTCTTATTAAGAATTGTATTTTTAATAAATAATTAGAAATATTTTTACAAATATACATTTTTTTCGGAAAGGAAAAGTATTGCATATAAAAATGTGTGCCTCAAAGTAAGGAATAGTTTTAGGCGTATCCTTTTTAGAAAACAAAATTGAAGTATCAACTTTTTGCAGGTTTCCGTTTCCATTCAATTCTTTGAACCTATTTTTATTTTTACAAAGGTTTCTAATGTCTTGAGTATATATTAGAACTTCCTGGAAGCCCAACAGTTAAAAGGTACTTAAATTCAAGGTTAAGGACCAAAGAAATACATTTTAACAGCAATTGAAGTTCCAACAATGTTTTGTCTATACATATTGCAGGACATTGCTAACTATTATTATTGGTAATCCATCGTGTCTGATCGGGTAACAGTTGATAGCCTATAACTTGGCTTAGTCCAGCAGCTAAACTTTTAACCACGAAGAAGTCGCAAACATTATGTGTGTCCCTTTATGGATAACTAAGCTATTTTATGGAAGTTAGCATTCTTCGTAACTGAATTGGATCCTTTAACGAAATCGAAAAGAAAAAGGAGACCCTCTAAACTGCACCAACTATAAAGGTATCAGTCTACTTAACATCGCCTATAAAATCTTCTCTGCCGTTATATGTGAACGTCTAACGCCCATCGTCAAGAACCTGATATGTCCTTATCAGTGTGGTTTTAGACCAGGAAAGTCCACAGTTGATCAAATATTCACATCAAGGCAGATCCTGGAAAAAACCGAACAACACCAAATCGACACCCACCATCTTTTCATCGATTTTAAGGCCGCATATGACAGCATCTACAGGGACGAGCTGTATAAAGCCATGTTTAGTTTTGGCATCCCTGCCAAACTCATCTGTTTGTGCAGGATGACCATGGAGAATTCACGCTGCTCAATTAAGGTTGGAAACAACTTAACATAACCTTTCGATGTCAAAAAAGGTTTTAGATAAGGTGATGCGCTGTCATGTGATTATTTTTAACATCGTGCTTAAAAGAATAGTGCAGAGCTTACACGTCAACACTAGAGGCACTATCTTTCAAAAGGCTTTCCAATTACTGGCATATGCTGATGACTTTGACATAATCGGAAGAACTCAGCGTGATGTCAATGGGGCTTTTGTGAGTATTGAGGCAGAGGCGACAGAAGATTTAACGGTTAATGAGGGCAAAAAAAAGGACATACAACACCGACGTCTTGGTCAAAACGTCAATATCGACAGACGTAACTTTGACGTAGTCAAGGACTTCGTCTACCTAGGCTCCATTGTAAACGCAGAAAACAACACCAGGGCTGAGATCAAACGCAGAATAACTCTTACTAACCGCTGTTTCTTTGGGCTTAAAAAGCAATTGAGTGGAAAAGTCCTCTCTCGAAGGACCAAAGTGTCGCGTCGCTATATAAGACTCTTATCATCCTGCTATACGGTGCAGAAGCACAGACTATGACAAAGGGTCGTTTCGAGAGAAAAGTTCTTCGCGTGATCTACGGCCACGTATGCATCGAAGGGGAGTGAAGGAGAAGATGGAACCACGAGCTGTACGGGCTGTACAGCGACGTAGGCTTAGCCAGAAGGGTAAAAGTTCAACGACTAAGATGGCTGGGTCACGTAGAGCGCATGCAAACCAATCCTCCGACCCGGAAGGTCTTCGAATCCACACCCAAAGGACAGCGCAGTAGAGGGAATCAGTTGACGCGCCCAAGTAGAAATTAAAAGCGCGAAACTGGAGACATCTTGGGTGAGGCCCGAGTTCACACAGGACTGTAGCGCCACCTTAAGTAAGTAAGTAAGAAACCGAAACTAAGCCTCACACGTTAGGCAGGTCCACAAAACGCGAGATTCCTTAAATTGGTGGGAGAGGGAGTTCATGCAGCATACCATGGTCCATGAATATCTTAGAGCTTAGTGACGTACGACGGCAGTTGGGAACGGAAAATATAAGACGCCAACTCTATTGCGGAATCTACATGCATATGTGAGAAAAGAAACCTGGGGCAATCGTGATGCCAGAGTTTGGCTGCCCTCAACTGAAACAACTACCAGAAATCTAATTTCATGGGAACATGGGAATAGGTAAACGGGGTTTGAAGGCCAGATTTCAGAGTAAAGTACGAAACGGGTTGCATCATTGTATTGTGTTGCAACGACAATGATAAGAGTTTAGTGGACTTTTTAAACGCTAACACTCTTGTGATTTATGGTTCCATGTTTGAACACAAGACGTGCCACAATACAAGGTGGGTGTCGACTGATAGATACGAGTGAGCTTCTTCCAACCAAATTGATCGCTTCGCAATAAGTCGAGGACCCTCAAGAAGAAGTGTGAGTATTATTAACTAAACTTAAGTTATAGCTGCAGTACCGGTAGCGTGATGGTTAGTGCGTTGGACTGTCATGCAAGGGGTCTTGGGTTCAATCCCTCCCTATGCCACCTAACTTTCACGGAGACTACTTCTGGCGAGGAATTGACAAATCCTCCAAGCGTAATTCTTGTCATGAAAAGTGCTTTCTCAAATTAGCGTTCGGATTCGGCATATAAACTGTAGGTTCCTTCCATTTCTGACAACATTACTCACACACAGGAATGGTTAAGAGTTGTAAGTCATTAGGCCCTTGTTCTTCATGGACTGTTTCGCCACTTAAGTTATTTATAAGTTATAGCTGGTAATTACTGACATCAATGTCATTCTCTTGTGATAACTCTCTGAAAGTAAGATTTTAAACTTTGATATCTAATAGTTGTCATTTTCCAGCCATTAAGAGTCTTAGATAAAGCCCAAGAGACTGTTTCATGGAAGGTTTTTGAGTTCCTCAAGAATTTTGAAAAAGTATATACCTAAGAATTTATATTTTCTAATCTTTTATTGGTTGCTCGCATTATTTGGCTTGAAAGACATTGCTTTGATCGAAAAGTACATATATTCCAGGAACCATTTTCGGTATAACTAGTATTAAATATACAAATACATTTGTTGGCTCAGCAGTCCGCTGAGAACTCAACCATTCTTTTGTGTGAGTAATGTTGTCAGGCATAGAAAGATAACCAATATTACCAATGGTCTAAAAGTCGCTTTGAAAAAACATAGACTTCTATAATGGAAAAGCTATATACTGTTACCGTATTTTTAGTAAGTTTAATTTGTTTACTATCTGCAAAGACTTTTGCTTCTTCTATCTTCAAAGACCGTTTGGGAAAGTATTTATGCAATTTGTCCTAGACTTTTGAATAATAGTTGAATGAGTAAGATAACTTCATAATATTCATATAAACGAAAGATCGAAAAAATCTTTCGTAAACACTAAAGCATCTTGCACATATGCTACGAACTGTGGATGTTCGCATATTTTGACTTTTCTTTCACATGAGCTTTCTTTCTATTCGCAGACAGCGACGAACTGTCAATTTATAATTACCCTTTTCAACAAACAAAACAATAGTCGCATAATTTTGAGGTCAAGTTAAGCGTAAGTATTAATTGTCAATTTAAACAAAAATACATTTAAATTATAAGAAACCAATTGACACTAAGGTTAGGATAATAAAATTTGCGTTTTGTTCTCTAAAACATGAAAATTTTGTAAAAACAATTTGGTAGCAACGAATTGCAGTGTGGTTGCTACGAACTGTCAAACTATATTCGCGTTCCACATACCATCCACACTGCAACGAATAAATTGTTCGCGTTCAACTTAACATCAAAATTATACCACTCTTGTTTTGTTTGTTGAAAAGGGTAATTATAAATTGACAATTCTACGCTGTCTACGAATAGAAATAAAGCTCATGTGAAAGAAAAGTCAAAATATGCAAACATCCACAGTTTGCAGTTCGTAGCTCATGTGCAAGATGCTTAAAGTCCAAAAATGACATTTCTGAACAATGTTTTATATGTATTTGTTTAACCTTAAAAAATATATACATATATATATTCAAATTCAAGCACAAATAAGATTACGAAACTGAAATGTAAAAAGCTTAACCATCACCAAATAAATATCGCATATGTCTAAGAAATTAAAAACTACGTCTATGAATGAAGCCGTCAAAATGCGAATACAAATTAATAATTTTAACGGTATTAAAAAATGCATTTTATGTGTGCTAAGAGATACATCATATTTATAATATCTCTTAAAATAAATAAATAATACATAACAATAATGAATTAATCTTGTCTCCCATCTTTTTATTTTTTTTTTTTTTTTTGAGAATCAAATGAAGACAGAAAAGTAGAGAAGAGAGAAAACTAAAGAGAATAGAGTCTAAAGGATAACTTACACTTTCATCAATGTCAGAATTTTTATTCGATGGCGACGAAGAAGAAGACGATGCAGATGGCGCTGATGGCGGTATTTTTTTCTCTATCGATATCGTCCTCGAGGTGACTGTTGAAAGTGTTGGCGTTGGACAGCTTAGCATTGACACCGTAGTTAGTGTTACTTTGTCATAGGTGACGCTACTTTTCACCAAATTCGATGTACTTCCATTGAGACCACCTGTGAATGTAGTGATCGAGGTTTTTCGCAGATGTTTTGGCGAATGTGATGGCGACGATTCGGTACTACGATTTCTTAGGATCAGATTATTGCTGGCTATGCTGCCACTGCTCGTGCTATTACTAGCGGCCAGGTTCGATGTGATGCTGGAGCCTCGGGTTGTGGCCGTGCTGCTACTCGTGGCCGGAGACGCCGATCGCTCCCGCAGTGGGACTCGCCTATCATAATCGTTGGATAGTTGTAAGTTGGTGGTGCTACATCTGGTCGGTAGACGTTTGGCTTCTGCCAGCGTATTGAACTTCTCAATTGATGCCTTAATACTAGACGTGTCGCACCTGCGTCCACCCATCAATGGCAGCGTTGAGGACGGCGATGAGGTCGCTGTCGATGTTGTCGATGTGGGTGCCGACGATGAGACCGGCGGGGACGAGGAGAGCAACGTTCCATTCTGATACTTGTACGGGTTGACCTTTTCGAAGAGCAAACTCTGATTGGACGAGGAAATAATGGAAGATTTTGGTCGGAGTTTCGGTTTGTGCTGTCTTTGTTGTAATTGCTGCTGTTGATGTTGCTGTTGTTGACGTTCGGTGTCATCGCTGTCGATGTACTTAATGTCATCCAACAGTTCCGAATTTGAATGCAGACAATGCATGTTGTTGTTGGCGGGCAATCTTGACAACAAAAACCTATTGTTGTTACTACTACTAATTGGGGCACGATGAATTAGGGGCTTTATCGAGGGCTGATGCTTAACAGCAGCAGCGGCGGAGTTCACACCCTGTAGCTTATGATTGTCATGGATGTTAGTGACAATGCTACTTGCCTTTCTTGCTAATGGCGAGCCACCATTTTCATTATTATTGACACATTGACTGTCATCGATATTGTTGTTGATAATATTGTTATTGTTGTCGTCATCAATGCCGTTTTCCAATTCGAATCTTTGTCTCGAACGAGAGACTTGCGAGCGCGCCAATTCACATTCTTTTTTAAGAAAGTTCTGATCCTTGAAGGCGGAAATTAGAAAGAATTGTTGATTATCAGCTTTCGCTGATGTTTTTGGTGGTGTTGTTGTTTTTGTTGTTGATTGGTTTGAAGTTGGATTTGTATTTGGATTTTTGGAAGTTGTTGTGGTTGTGCCAGCTGCGGCAGAAGTTGTCTGGGTTGTCGTCGTGGAGTTGGTGTTGTTGGAGGAGATTGTAGTGATTTTAGCCTCAACACTACGTTTTTGCTTGGGGAATTTCAAATTTTTAATATTAGCATCTATCATATCTAGCTTTTGGTTTTTTAAAAGTTTTTCTTGTTTTTTGTTTACTATAGTGGACTTTTTTTCATTTGTTTACTCACAATGATGCACTCTCTAAAGTTTATAACTTTTGCTTTAAAATTTTACACAACACCTTCATCAAGTTTTTATGTACAGTAAAATATAAATATTTATATATTATGTAGTTAATATATAAATGGATATATCTAGTATATTTTTCACCCTATGATATCTATATGCACACGTAAACACTATATGTTTATTATTTATTTATTTTTTGGTTAAATTTATTTTTTGAAAATTCTGTATGGCGTCAAACAACACACGCTATATATATGTTATATTTTATATTTATTTGTGAGCCATTTACGAACTGTACGTCTAGAACAGAGAAAAGAATTAATAAAAAAATGTCATTTTTGCTTTTTAGAGAATGAAAAACTGGGAAATTTTTCTCATTTTAATTTTGTTTTTATTTTTAAGAAACAAGCAAAAAGCATTGCGATGTTTTTCAATTTTCTCTACGTTCTGTAAAAATTGGGGATATTTTTTTTATTTTGAAACAAAAAGAAAAAACTTTTGAAACTTTCAAACAAAAATCATGGCTAGCAAAATAGAACTATATGTATATTTTTTTAAGTTTAAGTTTTATAGAATATACATAATGAAAATAAAAATTAAAAAAAAAACATATATAGAAATAAATTTTGGCAAATTGGTTTTTAATTTACATAATTTGAATTCTTTATAAAAACTTTATGAGTGAGGTGAAAATCATAAATAAAACAATTATATGATTTAAAATTTCAAGCTGAAAGATTATACATATACATAATAGTGTTTTGTATTTGGGCGTGTGGTTTGTGTTTTTGGGTTTTGTATAGATTTGTGTTTATTTTGGATAAAAACTGAATACGAAGTTTGTATCATAATTTTGTAAGCCTAAAACTTTGAAGTTATTCAGTTTATTTATTTGTGTCTCAGCAGATGGACCCTATACAATTTTTAAGACCTACGCCCATGTTCCGAATTTCGATCGAAAGCGAATTGAAATCACTTTACAATTTCACGTGAAATGAAATTGCATGTTCTTCAATTCGATCGATTTCGAAATTACTTCGAACTGTCAGAACTGAAGTATTTTATTTTGTTTCTGAAGTACAATTTTTGCTGTTTTGAAGATGGATGCAATATTATTGGCAAATTTAAGTGAAAAAAGGAAGCAGAATTTAAGAGCAAAAACAAGAGGACGAATTTCGGGAGACAAAACAAATATATTATTCGATTTACCTGACACAATGTAAGTGTGTGAAAATTATGAAGAATTGTTCTGATGAATTAAGTAAATTCTTGATTTCCTCTTTTAAGCTTTGATTGTAATCTAAGATTAAGCAAAGACGCTTTTTATATGTTCTAAGAGAAATAGAACCTTTGATAATACCTTCATCGATTCCTTTAATTCAAAAAACTTGATGTAACCCTCCTATTCCTAGCAAAAGGAAGCTACAAAAGATCAATTCACAGAAATAAAAAATGTGATTTGAATGCGTTCAAAAAATGGAACAAACCGAAATACAGAACATCTATTTTCATGTTCGAAAATCCAATTCACAATAACGAATTGTGGAACACCCAGATTCACTTTCGCAAAGTGTATTCACAAGAAGTGAAATGCAGAACATGGGCACTATTCTTTGTATTCTTTAACATATCTGTAGACCAAAACTTCGAAATGTAAAGCCTGCAAATTACAATTTTACGGAAATAAAACAGCTTGGTGTATACATTTTGATAACATTTCTTAACATTATGATAATGTCATAAGATCATACCTGATGGTTTGTTTTCAATATAACTAAATACAATGGGTGGGTTAAAAGTTCCTACCTAATGTGTATTAGAGAGGACCAAACTTATTGTTTTATTGTTACTAAGGTTAAACTGAAAGAGTTAGCTTTAAGACGTCATTCCAATGTGCTTAATCCAGCCACTGTGCACTTTAACAAGGGGCATTAGGTGATCTTTCCGGAGCTGGAAGAATTGACACTGCCTTAACTGAAGCGAATGTGAGCACGAAGGTCTTTGGTTAGGTAATGTTAAAAAGGCTGCAGATTCAGAATCCACCCACTTAGGGAAAAAATAAAGGCACATTTTGATACCACATGAATCTAGAGAATTACTTCCCACTAGTCGAACCATTTTTAGCTTTTTATAAAGCGAAGAATATATTTGATATCCTTTTTAGCTAATTCACTGGTATTATCAAAAGAGTAGTCTCCCAGATGAAGTTTGCGTCTTAGTGAAAGAGCAGGGCAAGTGCAGAGAAGGTGAGAGATTGTTTCCTCGTCCAAACAGCTCTTGCATCATTGGAGGCTACACCAATTCGTATTGCGTGTCTGCCTATAAGACTGTGTATCGTAAGGACACCTATTAGGAAGTCTGCTTTGAGATAACAAGGCCATATGAGTTTTGTGGCTGCGCATGTTCGTAAATTGTGTAACTTAGAGTTTGTTATCGTAAGAGCTGTTCCTTTTAGCAGAAATTTACATGTAGCTATCGGTATACCTATCTTCTCACTTTTAGGTGAAATAGGTATGACGGTTCTATTTTTAGCGAGTTCATCGGCTATACAATTTCCTGTGATGTCTTGTCTCTGTGGTCCGGCCGGCACCCAAAAGAGGTTAATGTTAAATTGCTGCGCTATCTCCATAAGAGACGATTGAAAATCGAAGGCCTCCCGTTAAGAGATTTAAAAGCAGCCTGACTGTCAGAGAAGATGTCGATATCAGAAGTTGATAGCACGTTTTCTCTTATCGCTAAAATTTTCGCTTGGAAGACGCTACATTGATTAGGGAGGCGGAATGAGAGCTTAGATTAAGCTTTTCTGAGTACACACCATCCATCCATCTGATAAAATTAATGCTTTTGCCATCCAGGAGTTTTTTGTCTTCCTTTTCTTCTCTGGATGGAATGGATACCTGGGAATTTTTTCCAAATTAGGGTTTTGGAATAGTGTAGTCTATGTACTTTGGTATAGATCCAAAGAGGTTCAAAATGATGGAGTGCCCCAAATTGTTGTTGGTCTATTGAAATGAGGCGTTGAGTCTTATAGCTGTACTCGCTGCCACTTGTTTACTGAAGATGTCGAGATGATGTCTGATGGAGAAGAGTGTCTAACGCTGCTGAGGGTGTGGTTCTTAATGCACCGCTTATGCAGAGACATGCAGTGTGTTGAACTCTGCTGAGTTTGTCGTAGTAAGTGACTTTCTCCAGTGCAGTCCACCATGCTGCAACCCCATACATAAGTATTGGGCGATGACCGATGTGTATAGCCTATAGGTTATGCGAAGTTGAAAACCCCATTTTCTGCCTATGGCTTTCTTGCAAAGGAAAAGATCTACTGTAGCTTTCTTAACTCTTTCCTGAATGTTAGGTTTTCAACTTAATTTTTTGTCGAATATCAGACCATGATCTTTGGCTTCATTGGTAAAAATTAGTGGTACACCTTTTCTTGATGGAGGTACAATTACTGGGATCTTGTATTTCTATGTAAAAAGGACAAGGTCTGTTTTTTGGAGATTAATACTAAGTCCGCAGGGATCAACCCATCTAGTGAGCATATTGAGTGCGTTTTGGAGGAGGTCTCTAAGTGTATTAGGATGTTTCCCTATGACGGCGATAGCAACGTCATCGGCATACGCAACCACTCTGTAGCTTTCCCTGTCAAGGGATATTAGCAGTTCGTTAACCACTATGTTCCACAGGAGAGGAGACAGAACACCACCTTGCAGAATGCCTCTACCGACAGATCTTTTCGTACAAAAACGCCCCATCTTAAAGTTGATGATCCTGCTTTTTAGCATAATATTAATCAACTCACAGAGTGAGTACGATTTCATCTGAACCTGGAGATTTATAAGGTTTGAAACTATTCAGAGCACATGCCAATTTTTTCTTTTGTAACCAGACCTTGAAAAGTTAAGTTCATACCCGACCCAGTACAGTTTATTTTATTAATGGATTTGGAGCTATCTGGGAACTGGATGTCTAGTAGAAGGTTTAGCGTTTCTTCGCAAGAGTTAGTCCATGTACCATCTGAATTTTTAAGACAACTAGGCATGGTTGGATTTGTCTTTGGTCAATTCGGTGTGTTTCGCAATATTAAGCCATTCTTCTTGGAAGACGATGCAGCTACAACTGTAACTATACAAATTGAAGGGTATCGGGCTATGATCGAACATTTTTTGAGACCAGCGATTGCTGATATTCCTGAGATATAGTTGAGATAGCATGGAGCTTATGTGCATATACCTATATGTTTGCTCCCAAAGGGCGCTACTAAATGATATTTTAAGCGACCAGATGTCTTACATAGTGTTATGGAAAAGGCTCTAGAACGAGACTGTCTTTGTGAGCACCAAAGATTTATTTGAGGGTTATTATATTTGCAGTTTGTGATTCTTAAACAAATTATCAATGAAAAATAATGATATGAGTTATTATTTCTTTAAATTCGGAAGTCACTTTTGAGCAATATTGAACATTTTTAAATACACCCATCAAAATATTTAAATTGATGTTTGACAGATATAAGGTCTTTTTTCTAAAGGGGGCCTTTGCAGTCATATTTATAATTATGTTGATATTTTTGTTCAGTGTGCTCAGAGCACAGAAACAGATTGATATTCACATTTGCTGGGTGCCGGATACATTCCAGATAACTGTAAGGCAGATGGACTTGCCAGGAACGTTACAGTGCAGCCCATCCTACCAAGTTTGGCATACACTGGCATACTAATCGCCACTTGTAAACTGTTGCTAATACAAGACGCTATGAGGAGGGCAGGCACCAGGTGAAACAACATCACCACCTGTCAGGGTACAAAAAACATCTGGCCAACACCAGATTTAAAGCGTTCAAGGTTCTTGCTATCTCTAAGCAGATCGCATATAATCTCGATAATAGGTGCCATAACCGGAAACTGTCTAATAGGAAAGCACGCCACGAGACTAAGGCTTTTGCAGAAGCTGTATGGACGAGTAAGAGGAGAAAACAGTTCTTCATCTTCTCTATACATGTCCTGCTCTATCTCAAGAAGAAGAATAACCTAGGAGAATTGTTCTTTAACGATCTACATCATGTCAGTAAAATCAGCATCTGACGTTTCGTAAGGGACTCAAACTGGTTCCATTGAGCTTAGGAGGAAGCCTCAAGATTCATGTGGTATCCCAAGGGGCCATTAAACGCGTCTTAGTGTGTCTGTTTCAATCATGGACAGCCACTTTAACCTAACCTGACCTAACAGATTGACACAGCATCTTTGACACTTTTCAAATCGATTTGATTACATTAACATTAATTTGAATGTCAACATAAACCTTAGACCTGAACCATAAATTATATGTCGCTGTGCAATTGCTACTAACTTTTAAGGCGTAATTTTATTCTCAAATTAAAATATCATTTTGTTTCGGATAGAATAACCAAGCGTTGTGAGCAAAACGCTAAACCTGACAAATTTTCGGAGTGTATCTCATGAAAATAAATCTAGTTCTCAAATCAATTGAAATGGAGAAAAAGGAAGGTTTGTCTGGAAAAGAAGGTACATTTTTATATGAATAAATAGTTCGAGATCTGAGTGTTCAGAATCGTGTTCAGCATTCTCTAAGAACTACAGAGTGAGTTCAGAGCCCCGAATTAAAAAAAAAAAAAAAAAAAAAAAACAATACAAAAAGTTAACAATAAATAAATCCACTTTTATTACAATTTTATTCCAACCATCATAGTTGAACCACACAATATTGAAACGGTATTATTATCTCTTCCTTAATAAGATAAACCATCACTGGACGTTTATGTACTTTTATTATGTTGACAATTTGTTAGAGGCAAATTAATATTATTAAGATATTCTCAAACCTTTATTAACGGCTGAAAGTCTGTAACTAGGACGAATTGGTCCTATAATGCAAACGAGCCAGACCGCATTTAAATTTAATATAGGTATAAAATAGCTTCTTATAAATTTTAATAATCTGATGCACCATGGGCCCAAGGTATACTGTCTTCCAAAGAAAATCGGTTTAAATCTAAGAAAACTTTACCCTTTTGGTCTTAAGTAATCCCTCTAAAAGGATAGATGTAAAAATATTTAGAAGCTAGCAGATTGTTGTTTGATAATCCTAATGTATAAAATGTAAGAACAACAATATTCTAGTCAACCTTCCAGAATAATTAATCTATTTAAAATTATGAAAAAAGCTCCGAAGGCAAATGATTAATTTCAACTTGATATTGCCTTCATAAATGCAGTCAACTTATTGCATACTTAGTTTAAGCCTTTCACTTACCTTTCCTAAAAATATGCAACTAAAATTTTAACTTGAAATTTTGCTACTAGTAACAATAAGTTACTGGCAGAATATTGTTAGAATGTTTAACCTCATTTTTAATAATATAAATATAAGAATTAAACTTAAAAAAAACATTCTTTTTATTTTAATTTATTAGTGGTTAGTAAAGAAAAAACTCTAAAACAACAATCAACAACCAACATAAGCAAGTGACAAAAATTTGCACCAATTCAAACACACACAAAATTAGGCGTTTATTAGTAGTACATTCATTTTCCGCAAGGTGGTGGTTTGGTGGTTGTGGGTTAACCAAAAATAACATAACACTAAATACAAACATTTGAATTATTGGAAACCAAGGGAATCGGAATCAACAACTATTCCAAATATGCTTTCAGGACACTCAGGATTAGCTTGTTTTTTTTTTTTTGTTTTTAAATTAGTTGTAAGTTTTTTTTTATTTGCTGGTTAAACAACTTTAATGTGAAAGAAAATAGAGGTTAGGTATTTTACCTTGGTAGCCAATTGTGCGGTGTCCCTTGTATCCTGAGAACTAGATGAACTAGCAGTAGTAGAAGAAGTAGAAGTGGAAGTTTTGGTAGGAGAGATGCATGATATTTTTAAATCTCTTAGACTATTACTATCGTCCGGCAGGTCATAGCTCACATGCAGCAGTAACTTGTTGGCAGCTCGGCTGCTGCCACCATTGCTACTCGAATGCTGCGGCACCGACAGATATGTGTCTGTGATAGAGGAGCATGCAGATGCAGGAGCAGAAGTTTCGTTATTTTCATTTATGGTACCATTTGAGTGTCGACTATATCGTCTGCTATAATTATTATTATTATTGTTATTACTGATTCTACTCATTGAATTGCTACTTGTTAGCTTATTATCATTATTATTTGTCAATGATAATGTAGTGGAAGAATTAGAAGAAGTTGTAGCTGCATTGTGTGTTGATGCTGCTGCTACCGATGCTGCCCCTTCAGACAGTGAGCTGGAACGTGATAATTCACATTTTGGTATATAATTTGCTGGACTATATTTTTCATATATTTCCAATGCAGATGTCGCTACTAATCGTGCTAATGATGATGATGAATATGAGGAGGATGATGCTCGGGAATTCCTACTTGTGCTACTGCTACGTTGTGGTTTCGTGTGACTGTAGTTGTTGTTGTTTTGGTTGCAATCGTTGGTGTTATCTGTGCCCCGTTTATGGTCTAAGTCTCTCTGCGGGTAGCAATTCATTTATAGAGATTTCAATTGTTGATCGCCGATGATGATAATGAAGGGATTTTTTTTTTTTTTTTATTCAGGATAAGAAAATATTTCAAATGATTTCGTGTTGTTGGTGTTGTTGTTGATATTGTTGATTTAGGTTTCGTTGTTGTATAGTTGTTGTTTTTTTTTTTTGATTTTGAAAAAGGTAAAATTCTCATTTTATAATATATGTTGATTAAAATTTAACAAAACATGTTTTGGTCGAATTTTTGACAGATAGTTGTTGTAAGTCTTCCAATACATTTCTATCATCCTATAATATTGATACTTCACAAACTTGGACATGTTTTAGTTTTCATGTCAAATTTGTGATCTCGTAAAAAGTAAGAAGACTTTTAGTGACGTTAGAAAACAACAGGTGTTTAAATTTGCAGGTTCAGATGACATAAGAGATTTGAAGTAATGCAAGAAACTGCATTGGGCGGGTTCAGACGACATAAGGGATTTGAAAGTAAGGCATGTTTCTAGTATCTGATTGGCTAGCTGCCAAAAAATTGCCTTCCAATTAAGGAAACTTTATTGGAATTTGACTGGAAAATAATCCAAGAAAAATCTTCTAAACTATCAGACAAGCCTGCTAATGTCGAAATGACAGTTGATCATGGTTTTTCATTCCACGCAATTCCATTTAATGTTTTTTTTGTAAAAAGGATTAATTGTCAAATTGGAAAATGAATAAATGACATTTCTTTAGAATATAAAATATAATTCATGATGGACTTGTAGCTTGTTGTTAAGATATTATTTTGCAGTAAATAATGTTTTTCGTATCTTTTGCTCGATCTAGACTGAGTGTAGAGGTTATCGAAGTAAAGTTCCAATTTTGAAATCATTGACATCTGAAAAACTGACCTAAATTTACGTTCTAAGAATACAGTAGACTGCAAATAGAAAACTCATGGCTGAATCCCAAACAAGCTTCAACTTTAGCTTCAACTGACGTTTAAGAGTTCAGCCATAGGAATTCAATGCATGCTATCACAATGGAGCTTCGACCCCACGTTTCGTTTGACAATCGTAAGGAAAAGAACGTAATGTGACTCCAAACGGAAGCTCAATTATCTGAACATTTATTTTGTCTGACAGCTCAACATCTGTAACAAAATTTCAACAAACAAAATATTTGCTCTTTGGAGTGATGAAATAATAGAAATGTCTTTCAAAGCAACCTCGAAGCAGGGCCACCGTAACGCAGACGAAGCCGAAGCTGAAGTGTGTTTGTGATTCAGCCATTAAGTTGTCTGAATCTACCTAATGTGATCTCACAAAAAGTTAAGATGATTTTTAGTGACGTTTAGTTACGTTACGCTGTTAGAACACAACTAACGCTAGGTTTTAATTTAACAACCAAATAACTAGATGTCATTTTTGATGTTTACAAATTCATGACGTTTCTTGATACTTTGACGTCTAGCTGGAACGCTTTGTTACGTTTTCTTTTGACACTATAAACTAGGTTTTGGATTTATTTAATAATTTATTTTTATTAACTCTATTGGAATTTCCAACAACTATCTGTCACTTAATTTCAAACAAAACATATTCATTGTTAAATGATCACATCGTGAAGTAGGAATCCCGTGATCATGCGATTAAAATGATACTTTATTTGTTTAACCAGTAATTAGATTAAGGGATTGGAAGCATACTGTTTTTTTTTTTTAATTTTCAAATTGAAAAGTCATCCTTCCAATATTTCCTGTCATATGACATTTATGAATGAAATGTCACAATAACATTGGATTTAAATTAAATGTTCAATAAAAACTAGGGTTAGTTTAAAAAGGTAATATCCTACATCTACTGGAATATGTGATCCTAGTAAAATTGTTTTTCCTTTTCTAGCTAAACTATTTTACTGAGCCATTGTGAAGCTTTGGCAAAGAATGTTCTGTTTGTTTTGTATTTTGCTGACTAAGAGTTTTTTTTGTGTTTTGCAGCAGTCGCACTATATAACAAATTGATTACTACAAAACTCAGTCTAATTTACGTATGTATATTAAAAAAAAAAAGTTTAAAAAAACACGACCGCCGCGTCACGCCGACGCAGCCGCCGTGTAGTGGTGAAGGTGGTGATTGTGGTGGGTGGTGTTGTATAATTTATATTTTTTAAAACTAACTTTCAACTATTTTCAAACTAATTTTTAATGCAAACAAAATAAAATATCAAATTTAAAGTACTTACTCCAAATCGACTCGATGCTGTTGTTGTATCATTATTTCCGCCGGTCAGGTACGAACTGGCACGATATGAGGAAGATAAAGCTCCACGAGATAAATATGATCCAGGATAGAAGGAGCTGCTCGAATAGGTCGTTGATGGGCTTTTTGTGTATCCGTTGCTTCGGTAGGTTGAACTGTAGCCACTTGTGGAAGAAGACGAAGACGAAGAGAGCGCACTGGATCCGGTTCCGGTTGTGGATTTGTTTGTCAGGCTCGAGGAATATGTGCCACTGGTTGTTTGTGGTATATACAAACTTCCACTGGTTGATGAAGTTAATCTTCTGGGCGAAATTACAGGCATATTATGTGAGTATTTTGTGTGATTGTTGGCGATGGTGATGGCGGCGGTGGTGATGATTGGAGGACTATGATGTTATTTTTTTTAAGTTTATTTGCTTCTTCTTTATTTTTTTTTTGAAATTATTATTGACTAGTTTGAAAATTGTTTTTTATCTAAAATCTAAGCATTTATATATTTTTTTTTTATTTTTGTGTGGTTCGGTATCTTTTCCAGTTTGATCTATGATTAGTTTTTTTTGTTTTTTAATTCTTGTTTTATATATTTTTGCTTTCCTTATCTTATTTTAGTTGTGAGTTAAGATGTTTATACTTTGAGAGTATCGTTGAGTGGTTTCGAGGTATTGCAAAGTTGGTAGTTAAGGTAAGAGTTGATTTGTTGTGTTGTTACTGGTTAGTTTCGCAATCTTTTGTTTTTTGTTATTATTCTATCTGAAATGAGAGATAAACAAAAATAATTAAAATAATATTTATTATTATGTAAATCAATTTTTTTTTTGCAAGAATGTATAAAACGACGGATTTTCGAAAAGTTCAGACGTGTTTCTTGGCTTGTATTTAATGGTTGGTTTATTGATTTGGTGAAATTGCACATAGGTAGAGCGATTTCTTTCTTATTTCTCTAAAGAAGAGTTACTAATTCTGTTAAGCCGTATACAATTATTGAAAGCTCCCGCACAAAGAACCGTTTCGAATTTTTGTGCGGAACGATGTCAGCTTTAGTTCATTTTTATATTTAGACGATACGGAAATCCTGAATTGAAAAGTAAGACAAAAGTTGTGTCTTAATTAACGAACAATCAAGAAAAAAAATTTAATTGAGCGATATTTGATATACACTGCCGCTCATCTGAATAGGTTCAATTTTTTTTCACCCTACTGTAAGAGTTTCTTCAAATATAATGCATTGATGTATTGTTTTTTATGCTTATATTGAAAGAGTATCATCATACGCTTAGTTATAGAAAAAAAACTTAGTCTGAGAACTTACCGTTATTCTCTCATATAAGCTAGACCAATTTCACTCATAAAAACAACCATTATATATGGCTCATCTGAATAGGTTCAACGAATAAAAAGCAATTAAACAAGAGAATTGATTGTAATTTAATGATTTATTTTACACTTTTGTGTCAGTTGGAATGTATAACAATAAATTAGTAATGAGTATTCCCCCCTTTTTTAAAATAGTTTCGTAAATTCGATTTGGAATAGAACTATACAAATTTTCAATATATTGAAGCGAAATTTCTGCCCAGGCTTTTTTAATACCTTCTATTAATGACTTTTTGTCTTCAAACTGTCTCCCTGACTCATATACTTTACGTGAAAGAAGTCCCCACACATTCTCTATTATATTCAGGTCAGGGGAGTATGGAGGCCACCCCAACATCTTCACATTTTGGCACTCGATCCACTGTTTTACCGCTCTCGCTGTATGAATAGGTGCATTGTCGTGTTGGAATGTCCATTGTATTGGTCCAAACAAGTCAGAAATCTGCGGGAAAGCCTTTTCTAGCACACCTTTGTAAGAGTTTGCATTCATTCTTGATGTAAGAAATTGGAGTTCAAAGGTCCCGTAGAACGAAATAGCTCCCCACACCATTACACTCCCTTCGCAGCTATGAAAACGGCTAAGATAATGCTCCTCCTTTCGTAAGTCATGAAAATAATAATTAAAGCCATCTGGCCCCTCTAAATTAAACTTTTTTTCGTCTGAGAAAACTACTTGTTGCCATTCACACTTCCACGACATGTAAGTTTTGCAAAACTGGAGACGAATTTTTTTTCGGGATTCGTTTAATTTCTTTCTTTTTAAATGTTTAGCACTTTTAATAACACGTTTTACCGTAGCCAAACTGCAATTTACACCGGATTTTGCCTTAATTTTTGAAGCGGAGTCATGAGAATTGGAAGCGGCACGAATTATTGCACGTCTATCAGCTTTGGTAGTGGCTGTATAACTCCCCCCTTTCATGTTTTTTCCATATGTTTCAATGTTTCGCAAAAACTGGCTCACCACATTTTGACTTCTGTTAATGTTTTTCGCTATACGCCTTTGATTTAAGCCCAACTCTCTAAAGGCTTTTATTTTCCCCTTTTCTTCCTCTGTTAAAGGTTTTCCGCGACCCATATTCAACGTTAACTACAAAAAAATATCGGCAGACAAAATTAAAATGACGAATGAATCCCGATGTCCGATGCAACCAAACGCAAACTAAAGTTTTCGCCATTGAACCTATTCAGATGAGCCATATATAATGGTTGTTTTTATGAGTGAAATTGGTCTAGCTTATATGAGAGAATAACGGTAAGTTCTCAGACTAAGTTTTTTTTCTATAACTAAGCGTATGATGATACTCTCTCAATATAAGCATAAAAAACAATACATCAATGCATTATATTTGAAGAAACTCTTACAGTAGGGTGAAAAAAAATTGAACCTATTCAGATGAGCGGCAGTGTAACATCCCTGTCTTTATTTTTGGTGAGCCAGTTTTATAAACCGTCATATTCAAACTATGTATGTATGTAAGTCAACTTTCTGATTCAAAAACCAAATAATATTTTAAAATTGATATTCATGTTCTGAATTCGAATTTATCCTAAAAATTTCTTCATCAGGCTAAGTTTTTGAATTATTATTCCTCCTAGAACATCTTTTTAAAAATCCCTAATTTAGGACCAAATTTGTTAAGTATAAACATCACTTTCCTTTGCTTTCACAGATTTTGAAAATGCATTTTAGAGTTAGTTTTTAGTATTGATTGCTAATCTGATCTTCTGATTGTAAAAATACCCCAACGTAAATTTTATGTGAACACTGTCAATATATCGAACACTTCCCGCCCTTTTATCGTAAGAGACATTTTCAAGAAAAAGTACAACTTAATTTAATTTAAATTTTGCTAGCAACACATAGAACCTTAAACGCCATTGTTATGTCTTAACTTAAGCATTATTAATAATTTCCAAAACTGACTATGGGTACAAGTTGTTTCAAGGACCAGCAGTAAACTTTTCATTTGTCGTTTACGATAAAATTTATGTTGGTGCTTACGATAAATTGGCGGGAAGGGCTTGATTTAAAAAAAAAAATTAATGGGAGAGCCTTATTTGGAAAACTGATGAGTTATTATAATAAAAATTATTATGAAGGGCCTTTTTCCGAAACCGTTTTTGGGGAAGACTAAAATTAAAACCGATTTTTCAAAAATTCTATGAAATATTGAAAATATTTTAATTTAATGGAAGATGGGGTTATAGATTAGGAAAATCACTACACATTTTATTGACAAAATATACTCTGTACATTTTAAATTTGCTGCATAGGCCTTAAAGAGAGCTTTCAAATGTTTGCATGGCACTCAACTTGTAAAAGTGCTTCTAAAATAAAAATAATACTTCATTAGGCCACGTACATTCCACTATGACTTAAAGTTTAAGTAAAAAGGAGTTGTTGCTAGGTTTTTGAAAAAAAAAAAAAAAATACTGTTTAAATATTTGATAGCTACTTTGTAGGGAAGAGTTTGATCAATTTTTTTGAGTGCGGTTCATTTATTAATCAATCAATGTTTTTTATTTAACTTAAAATAGTAAATAAAACCATAGACCTAAATCTACCATCGAAAAAGAAACACAAAATTAAATTAAGCAATGTCGACAATTTTGATATAGTTTTTATTGATGAAAATATAATTTATTTATTCATCTTAAAAGTTACACACACTATTTAGATTTATAATTATTTAGAATAATAATTAAAAATTAAATACATAATTTACTAAAAGCATTATAACAAATTTAAAAATTTTAGTTTCAAAAGTCAATTGCAAAATCATATTCATAAAAATCCATACAAGGTCTTGCGATATGATTGTACGTAGCATAGCCAGTACTGTGGTAAGGAACATTTAAAAAATCACAGTCAAGAGGGCGCAAGTTTCTAGAAGGCGCATAAATAAAAAACATATTAAAATTCAAGACATCAAAATCAAAAAGTATTGAGTTTAATTTTCTTCTCTCAGCAAGATATTAATTAAAATACACCTCGTCTCATAAGATGGAACATTTAAATAACCAAATATTTTTCGTAAGGCAAACTTTGTGAACCTTTTTCGAACTTTTTCTATACGACAAATGCTAGACGCGATAAAGGGGCTTCATATAACAGTACAATATTCTAAATATGGTCGAACGAGGCTAGAATAAAGAGGTTTTAATGTATAGGGGTCTTCGAAATCTTTTGAATTTCTAAAAACAAACCCTAGCATAAAATTTGCTTTTGAGATCGCATGGTCTATGTGATTTGAGAAATTCATTTTAGAATCGAAGATTACGCCTAGATCCTTATGGCTATCAAGTCTTTGTAAAATGGCGTTTTCAAGTTCATAATTATAATATAATGCACTGTGATTTCTAGAAAATGTCACAACGCTACATTTCGTGTTGTTAAAATATAGCCTATTGCTATTACACCATTTAATTAAATTATTTAGATGAATTTGAACTTTTTTTTGCATCGTTAGGTGAATTTATGGAACTGAATATTTTCAAACCGTCAGCAAATAGAAGACATTTAGAAAAAGTAAAACGTTAATAAAAATGATAAAAAGAAGTGGTCCAAGATGACTACCTTGAGGAACACACCTGTTTTCTACCTACTAAATAGCTCTTTATCCACATTAGGAAAAATCCATACATCTTTATTTTTTTTTAAGAGAACACTATGTTGAACGCGGTCGAAAGCCTTTGAAAATATTGACAAATTTGTAGGAGTGGATCTACCTTTTAAAAAACCATGTTGGTAAACTGAAATGTTATTGTGAATTATTATACAATTTGTTTTTTACTACAGCTTCGAAAATCTTAGGAGTTAACTTCAGTTTTGCAATTGGTCTGTAATTTTCAATCGAAGTTTTTGTACCTGGTTAATAAAGGGGAGTTATTATAGAGTATTTCCATTACATTCAAAATTCGACCAAAAGAATTAGAAATATTGTTGATTTGATACATATGTAAGGCTGATAAACTATCAATAACATTATATTCATTATCTTTGACAACATTATAGGAAGCATTTGCTTTTCATCGTCTGAGAATTTCCAATTAAAATTAGGCAAGTTAAATCATTTCCATTCCTGGGCAACCCAATTTATTTATTTTAAGCTAAAATCACCAACAACTACAAAATAACAATTTTCATCCTTATCATTAGCATTTAAAAGATTGAATAAATAGATCTACACAAACACAAATCTGATCAATTTCGAAAGAATTATAAGGTAGTTTAAATTCTATACTTGTAAAATTTGATTGAACATCCAATAAAACTCCTCCTTCTCTAATTTGACCAATTTGACGATCTTTGCGAAAGACGTTGTATTCGGAAGAGAAATATTCACTATTCAAAAAGTTACCATTTAACCAAGTTACATTTAAAGCTATAATGTCGTACTAACAGTCCTGGGCAGCAATAAAGAAATCATAAATATAATAAACAGTTGGCAACCCAGACAACAATTGTGAGCGAATTATGGAAGTCGTCACTAAAGCAATAATAATATCACGAGTGAAAGTCAAATATCCTATCTTCCCTTTACTCGAATTGAACAGAGTATATGTAGTTGCCTAAAAAAATGTAAATGGTGATACCTCAAAAACATGACTTTGGACTTGGGCCACTAAGTTTTTTCGAAAAATAATAATTTGAATGTCATTGACAAAACTTTGCAATCAATAGAAAAGTATAAGTCGTTTTACTTGCTAAATTTTAGGCAGAACCTCCGAACGTTCAGAACTTTAAATTTGTAATACCATAATAATGTAATAATGAAATATGACTCATGTAAAATATCCTGTTATTTTTCGTTTCGAGCTGTCAAACAGAACCCGAACTATTCAACCAATAAGATCGCTTATTCTATTTCCCAATAACATAGCTCGTTGTAATTGATTAAAACAAAAATGAAATAATAATAATAAGTAAATTGATTATTAGTTAGTTTTTCCATTTGAATTTAAATTTTTAATTTTATTACTTGTTTCTGTAAAAAATGACAAATATCAAAAAGTGACAGCTTAATGTTCAAACAAAATGCTGAGCGCTCAGAACAAAGTTTGTGCACAAAATATTCAGAGCTTGCTCGATTTTCTCGGACTC
This sequence comes from Eupeodes corollae, assembly GCF_945859685.1. NCBI lineage: Eukaryota > Metazoa > Arthropoda > Insecta > Diptera > Syrphidae > Eupeodes > Eupeodes corollae. The sequence continues at coordinate 7,369,165 of NC_079148.1, read as the reverse complement.
TGTCCAGAACACTTTTCTGAGCAAAGAACAGAAAAATGCCTATACACTATAGATTTGTATTATTTTGACATACACTACCGGTTAAACGTTTGAGACCACCTCTGAAATATCGAGTTTTAACCCCTAAACTGAAGTTTTAGGAAAAAAGTGAAGAGCATGTCTAGTTGTAAATGATAGAAAAATATAAACTAGTTTTGTACTAAACATACATTATTTATTTAAAAAACCAATTAAAGCTCTAAATTGAGCGTTAATAAAAAAAACCCTCCTTTAAATTTAATAATTTTGTTTACAATTCTGGGCAATCTTCTTACAAAGTTTTGTATTTTTTCTTGTTGAATATTCTTCCAGCAATTTTGTAGAGTTTCCCAAAGAGAAGATTCCGATGTTATGTGGTGATTCCGGACATTTCTGACAAGCTCTTCCTATAAGAGCTCAATGGGGTTAATATCCTCATCTTCTTTTTGTTTCAGGTATCCCCGGCAAAGTTTTGAAGTGTGTTTCGGGTCATTGTATTGCTGGGATAAAAAACCTTCATCGATTAATCGGAGTCCATATACCAAAACGTGGTCTTCCAATATCGTTTTATAGATTTCTTTATCCATTCTTAGATCTCCTACTCCATCGAAGGAAAAACATCCCCACACCATTATTTAACCGCCTAAATGCTTTACAGTTGGGACAACAGTCTGGTAGCATCTTCTGTTCAGCACTGCGCCTGACGTACACTCTGCAATTTGAGCCAAATATCTCAAACTTGGACTCATCGCTCCATAAGACTGTTGAAGTCCTCATCTGTCCAATCCTTATGGATTTTGGCCCATTCCAACCGTTTTATCTTGTTTTGGGGCCGTAAAAGTGGTTTCCGCACTGCAACGCGCCCAAAAAGTCCAGCATGCCTTAGCCTTCGTTGTATCATTGATACAGATAACGGTTCTTCCCGGAATTCATTGATTTCGGCGCGTATTTCTGGTGCTCTTTTCTTCCCAGAACGCTTGCTTGTGGTGATGATATGCAGATCTTCGTTTTTCGTCGTAACTTTAGGTCGTCCTGACATCGGTTTATCCTTTAAACCGCCGGTGCTAGAGTAACGCTGTATGGTCCTGTGAACTGCTCCTTCGGATATCTTCAGCTTTGTGGCGATTTCTCTTTGCAAATAGCGTTCCTCAATAAGGGCCATAATCGAGTTTCAATAGTTATTTCCTTAACTTTTACCAATCCTTTTTTCTTTTTACCTTTTTTTCACAAAATTCCTCATAATTTATAGAAAAGGATTAATATCTGGGGTTTTTTCACTTGCACCTTTTATGAATGGTCTAAATTAACAATACAGGTAAAAAAATCCTATATTCATTCATAAACCCAAGCACCAGGTACACATAAAGCAACCCTTTGAAGATGGTCTCAAACTTTTGACTGGTAGTGTATGCTCCATCCCTAAAATTAAAAGTAGAATCAAAAAAGTAAGTATACAGTTTAGACTTGGGTATTTTGTACTTATAGAAAAACTTTTATATACTCGGCACCAAGTCCAGTGTAGACTAATGTAATTTTTCTCTTTTTCATTTCTATAATTCACTAAATGTCTGTTTGACTTAAGTGAAAATTACTCGTAAGACGTCAAAATTGACCGAAAATCATGTACATACGATTTTGGACGCACTCATCGTGATTGATTGAAGACAACAATTTGTTCTTATTTTGACTTATGTATGTCTTCATGTAAAAACAAACAGTCCCAATTAATTCTTCTTGGCATATTTTAACTTTTAATTAGCAATGCGTGTTCTGATAAAAAATTGTTACGCATCGAGCAATTTTTAAACACTTTCCCCCAATTTTTTGTTTTGTTTACAAATTATTTTTTCATCCAACGAAAAACTCAAAAATAATAAAATCTCAAATATACGTTGTTTACATTTTTTGATTTTTTGGCAAACGTCAAAAATATGTCCACCCATGTTTTGAATTATAATAAAAATAGTTTTATTCTTATTTTTTTTTGTATATTAAAATCTTGAATAGAACTTAAAAATAAATTCTTACTTTCTATATCACTTTTTCTATTCTAAGAGGAGATAAGAGGAGATGAAACGAGTGCAGAGAGGATCATATTTTTATATTTGCATACTTATTTTTTGCTTTGAACACATTGAGTCTTGAAGATTTTCAAGAACGTTAAGTAATTTCTTTTTTTTTTGTGGCTTTTTGAAGATGAACATTTTTCACCTCACATTTTTCACTTATTGCTCATTTATTTTAGTATTTTTTTTTCTTTGTGAAAAATTGTCAATATTAAATTTTTCAATTGAGAGGAGGCATATACAAAAAAATTATTTTTGGCGACTATTTTATATTTTTAAAGATTGCGCATAAATTCTCCAACAATCGCATAAAATTATTCACCAAACGACACGAGCGACGCGAAGACGCGAACGTTGTTTCTTTTAATTGTTTTTTTTTTTTATATTTCTTTCTTTGTTTTATTGTTATGTGAACTTCTAAGTTCAAGACACCATTACCGTCTGAAAATTCAAATGTTTGCGCAAGGCCTTCCCCTACGTTCTACATTAAACTAATCGTATTAGAATTTCGAATAAGAAATAAATAAAAAAAAACATTTGTAGCATAACAAAGTGAAAGAAAATCGTGAGTTTTTAGTATAGTCTGAGGAATAAGGCTGTGAGAATATAGATTGAGTCTTAAATTATCATGTGAAAACATATTCAAGGTAACAGCAGATTTTTGATTTTATAATTTCGAACAAAACCATTCCACTTTAATGGTTCCATCTTCTTTGTGTTCTCTCCTGTCAGTTTTGCTTTTAAGGATCAACTCTAATCCCAAATTGGCTGCGTTCAATCTCGTGTTGAATAGGGTATCTTGGATACCTTGTTGAACGAGTTGGATAGCTGTATTGAGATAGCTGTCAAATAAAAACAACTGTCATCTATTCACAAAAAGCAGAGAAACATTTAACCTTCGAAGTCGAAATTGTTGTAAGATAAAATTTAATGGATGATTCAACTGATTCGTCGGACAACGATGAATTGATTGGTGCGTAACAAACTATCCTAATCAGCAAATCGCTTCTTCATCGTTTATTATTGACAGAACATCCTCAAATAAAACTTCAACTATCATTTTGTATCTTTTTGTTTACCAACAAATACAAAAAGCTGAAATCAATTTTCAAGTTCCTTGAAATTTAGCCATGTGTTGAATCTGTCAGATACCTATGTACATACCCCAGAAATTCTTCGATACCTTTAGATTCCTTTTTTGACATCTCAGCTGTTTTTGATCAGCTGTTATTTTACACGTAAAACACTAACAAAAATGTATTCGGATACTTTATTTGTCTGAGATTGAACGCAGCTATTTTGTCAGTGATTGCTATGGTTAACCTGTCAACAAAATTTGGTTCGGAGCAGAGCCTGAACTGTCAAACAAAATATAGTGTTGCTTTTTTACCTCTGTACGCAATTGACAGGTGAAAGTGGAAAAAAATCTCAAACTATTAAAATACTGCAGTATTTCCATTCCATTTCCATTTGGAATTGGCAATTAATGACAGCTAAGTATTTAGGTGCGTTCAAACATAATTTTGAGCGCTCGGTACACGCTATGTTCAGAGCATACTTAATAAACTCGGGCTCAGCTCAGAACTCTTTAGAGAGCTGAAAAATAAAAATTCCGCACGGATTATCATTTTCCTGAACGCTGCCTCTGTTATGTCAAATTAAAAAAACGCATCGTTGCACTGATTTGTTGTCCAATTTTACATAATTCTAACAAGATTTCAACCACGATTTTGTGTGTTTCAGGTTCAGACAACATAAGAGAGTTTATTTGCACTCAACTGCATTTATTGAACGTACATTTTGACCAAGGCAACTAGTCTGAGTTGGTCAAGTGTCATAAGCTACAAACTCGGAATTTTCCTTCATTAACCTCTACTTTTAGTTGATTGTGCAAAAACTTTATTGTCTACAAAAAACTTCTCAGGGAAGCTACTAATGACTTGCCTTTCATATTTTAAATAAGTTTACTTATTCCTTTTATATTTTGACAAGTAACCTTTTTACATAAAAAATACAATGAATTATGCAGAAAACAAATAAATCACAGAGTATTAAGGTTCAACTTTTAGTCAATTAAAAAATCACGATTAGCTGCCTTTTTGACATAAGTGCAATTGACTTGATAGTTAGGGAGATTTTTCTTGACTAACCTTTCAGTCAATTTTCCAATAAAGTTGCCTAATTAGAAGCAAATTTTTTGGCAGCTGGCCATTCAGAAACTATAAACTTTACTTACTGACTGCGATCAATATTGTGTTGGATAGGGTATGGATTTTTAGATACCTTGTTGAACGACTTGGATAACTGTATTGAGATAGCTGTCAAAAAATAAAAACAACTTTCAGCTGTTCACAAAAAGCACAGAAACATTTAAGCTTTGAAGTCAAAATTGTTTTAAGATAAAACATATAAAATTCGGTGAAATATAGCTTCTTCATCATCTATTACGTTCATGTATAGAACATCCTCAAATACAACTTCAACTAACATTTTGTATCTTTTTGTTTACCAACAAAAAGCTGAAATCAATTTTCAAGTTTCTTAAAATTCAAACATGTGTTGAATCAGCTGTTCTGTCAGATACCTACATACCCCAGAAGTTCTTGGATATATTTTTTGACATCTCAGCTATTTTTGATAAGCTGTTATTTTACACGTAAAACACTAACAAAAAGGTATCCGGATACCCTATCTGTCTGAGGTTGAACGTAGCCACTGTCAAGTCCCTTATGTCACCTGAACCTGCCCAATAACGACATTTTCATTGATCAACCTGTCAAAAAAAATTTTATACATTGAATCTTAAATATTTTAAAACGAAGTGTCTCAAGTTCTGACATTTAATAAAAATAAAGTATTTATGTTTTTGGTACGTATTCTCTGGACAAAAACAAACTATTTTCCAAACAGTTATAATTCACAACGTTGCTTACTCAGTGCAACAGTATTCAAGATTCCAGTCTATATGTTTGAGACCTCAAATTAAAGCAATCTTTCCACGATGCCCACGATGACATTTACATATTATGTCATTTACAAAAACGAAAGTAGTTTGCAAATTGCAACACTTATTCTCAGTCTAATGTCTATAAAGTGTTGCAATGAGGAAGAGTCTAGCATCAGCTACCTTTAGAAACAAATTAGATAGATTAGTTTGCGGTTTTTTTAAACAAAATGAATGCAAGTTTTAAAAAAATGCAACACTCATAAATTACATCATTAGTGTCTTTCTTTTTAAAGTTTAAATTGACACAGGGTAAGTTATGGGTTTCTACATATGAAATGTTAGAAGTCAGAATTTTCACATGACAATGTGACACTTTGATAATAAGATAGCCAAGTTCATAGTATTCTTGTCGTGTCTCTTGGGTTTGACAGATTTCCTTAAAACTTGGCATTATGAAGAAGTTAAAATGAAAATCTAAACAAATATAAACGATTCTTTGTAGTGATATCATATTCTTGATTTAAGCCACATCAAAGATAAGATTAACTTGTTTCATTGAGCATGATGTTTATATGATAGTTATTTGTATAATTTCTTGAAAAACAACGACGTCAAATGGCAAAATATTTCCTGGTAATTTTATGTTGAAGGATTATATTTTTCAGTACATAGTTTTAATATTAATCCCTTCCTTACCTTCGAATCGAACTTACCCAACTAGCTTTCATTATTTGAGTTAATTATTATTTCGGAAAGTCAACCCAAGTTCAACCAAGGTTTAAGGATATTTAAATTATCTTTAACCACAAAAAATTAAATGTATAGGCTTTTCACAGCAAGTCAAAAACCCGGTTTTCGCGAAATTATCGGTTTTGGACGAAAACCTACATCGAAAACTAAAGTTTTCCCATACATTTTTGGTAAATCACAAGTTTAAGTGAACCACAAGTTTTTTATAAAACCTCTCGAAAACTAGTAGCAATTCAAAGTTGAACTAAACAAACAAACCTTTCGAAACATTCAGCGCTCAAATTAATGTAAACAAAACAGCTGATGGCTGCTGTCAAAACAAATATTTCATTTTGAAATAAATTTTGTCGTGGTAAGTAATATATTTTATACAATTTCCTTACAAAATAAGAATTATTGAAAAAAAAGAAACTTTGGGGAGCTGCGTGGAAACAAAAAAACGTCGAGAATAAAAGCCCGGTGGCTATTTGCGGCACTGGTGGTTCTTTTATGATCCTCCAGAGTTTCAAACGCTCTTTGTTAAGCGAGGAATCGGAATTCACTATGGCGACGACGTTTCCAAGGGATGCGTCTTCCAACTCGTCGCCACAAATATGTTCGAAGCTTTCGCTTACTACCTGGAAAAAAACTTTCCGGTAACTCCGTTCAATTTATTTTAAGTTCGTTTGCGGAGGAGAATAAGTTTAAAAAAAAGCAAAACATTCCACAATGTAAGAATAGCTGTTCTAGTAAATAAAACCACAACAGTGGACTATCGTCCCTTGATGAACAGCGATGCCAACATCAAGAAGATCCTCATTCCTTTGGACAAGCCTTTTCTGACCAGCCATAAGGACCTACACGAAATCGTTCAGAATCTTCTCAGCCCCGATTATAAGTTGCTCGGACGGCCACAATACATGGCGATTCTGAAGGCACATTTGACCAACAGAAGCAATAGTCATAAGCTCAGTATTTTGGATTGAATTTGTTGTGAAGGAAGAAGAAAATGTTTTGTTGGTTGTTGATTCTATCATATATTTTCTAGACAATTAGGTTCTCCTTAGTGAATTGTTGGGACCGGTTGAAGTAAACAAAGAGGATAGCTGCATCCACCAGAGCTTATACTTCTTTTAGTTTCATGTCGTGAGCCCATTCCACCATCCTCAGAACTTCAGTTGAAACTCTTCTTCGAGACGAGCTAGTGTTACGTTAAAATCAATTTAAAATATTTAGAATTCATTTTATTTTCACAAATAATTTGAGAAAAACAAAACTTTTTAGTCACAATTTTTTTCATCGATACAAAATTTGACAGCCGGTGTTAAACAAATTTAAATGTCAAATAAAAACGTGTAAATGTTCGGTGTGAACGATTTTTGACAGATAAGTCCTGAATTCGTTCATTTTAGGACTGTTTGTAACTAAAATATTACCTACATGCAAAAGAATAGCTGCGTTCGTGTGAGGTTGTGCAAATCGGTAAAAAATTAAAATTTGTCTTTCTATCTTTGCCCTAAACAGAAATGTCAAAACTTGGTAAATTATAATATTTAGGTGGCCAAATAAGATCACTTCCTCGAAAATTCAAACGGTGGAGAAACTTTTTTCTTTGCAAAAAAAATAGATGTCCATCATTTTTTTTAGTAAAGCGTGTATCATTCCATTATTAGTAATATGGTGTTGTTTGTATTCACTTGTAAAATGTCAGAAAATGACAGTCAAAAGTAACATCTGTCCAAATAGCGGACTACTGAAAATGGAACCTCTTCCTGAAAATTATATAAAAACGGCGGTTGTAAACATTTCTATCCGTCGGGTTTTCTCATAGGGACGCACCCTTTCACTAATCATCAAACTGTCATAACTAAGTTTAAAGCTCATTTCAAAAGCTCCCCAAAAAACTACCCAGTACACCGCAAATAGCAATATGCCTGGCGTGTATTTATACAATATATATTATGTACCACTATCGATTCGATTTAATACATTAAATAAATATATGTAAATACTGTAATGTTTACCATGGGTACCTACGTGTAACCCATGGTAAATATTGGCTACTTGAAAGTTTGTTATTTAAGTATTTTCAATGACAATTTTCGTATGTGTTATAGCAATGACCCCACAGCGAACAATATTGTTTCACTGATTTTGAGTATATGCACTGTACATACAGTGATGGACTTAACAATTAGACTTATTATAACTTAAAATCTTATTTGTTAATACGTAGTTTACATTTTATTATTCCTTGAACTTTTGTGAAGATATTAACCTTCCGAAGGCAAGGCTTTTTTGCCTTAGTGATTTACATCTGCTGTTGTTCAGCGTCCCATCAACTTTTATAAAAAAAACAGTAATGAAATTGAAAATCAGTTATTATAATTTATTAAAGATCGAGTATTTACATTAAAAGAATCTGAGAAAGGTATTCTTTTGAGGTTTTACAAAACGTAGTGGGGTGATGGGTAACCCCACTTGGCTTCGGAAGGCTAAGAAATAGAATATAAGAAAAAACAATTTAATCTTAAAATCTAAAATACTATAGAAAATAAAAATGTTTAAAAGCGAATAAAATACGATGTACAAGTCATAGGCCTATAATTTTTCTAAGAAGGGAGTATAACCTAGTATTACTAGATATGGGAAATTATTTAGAAAATATTCTTCAAACCAGGCTTGTTCTGGTATTCATCGGGCGGAATTTTACTATAATGTTCACATCAATATTCTGCTATAAATTCAAAGTGATTTTAGACGTAGTTGCCAAATGTCAATGAGAGGAACGAGAGCAAACGTCAAAAAATACAAATCCTAAACCTTTTGTAAATAAAGAAAGGCATAAGGCAGCAATCGCGTTTTGCTAGTCTAGAAAAAAAAAAAGAAATTTTAAAGTACGCATATTTTAAAAATAAAAATATGACTTTCAACTAAAATAGATATAATATTTTGTTAAAGATAAATTTGCCGCAAAAGCAACTCTACCGTGTTTTGTTGGAAAATCTATCAATAGTATTGTAGAATTTTACACGAATAACAAAACAACCGATAAAAGTTAAAGTAAAATCTTACTATAAGAGTCTCGAATGGATCTTATGTAATTTCGTTCTCAAATGTTGGTACGATTGATATTGCATTTGTATCGCGATGGCTGTGTTCGTTGAGTAATTTTGCATTTGGAATCATGTGTGTTTTTTATTGGGGGAAAAAATATTGTTGATGTTATTTAGTTTTGTTAATGTAAATGGACAAACTGGGCTTTTTTTCAAGAGAAAACAATAGAAAAGATAATTAAGTTTTGCTATGTTTCCACCAAAGGTTTATCTCAGTTTGGTTTAAATAAATAATTTTGGTGTTTTAACATCACAAGAAGATTTAACAATGATTAAATTTCACAGCACTTTCTAAAATGGAAATGGTGCTTCAATGTTTCCTATGAACTGCAAGTGAGATAGTTTGATTCGTGTTAAACAATGAAAAACTGAATAGTTCAGCACCATATAAGAATAAGCCACCTAATCCATGTGCATTTTTTTTTTAAACCAAAACTATATTTTTGTACAGAAACATGCAAATAAACAGACCATAACGCATTATCTGTAAAACCAACTCATCCACACAGGTTTTTCGTCCCAAATTTTGACTCGACTCCGATCCCCGACCGGAATCGAGGCGAATCAAGCTCATTTGAACTCCGTTCAGGTATACAAAGAATTGAGGCGAACTTCAAGCTCGTTTCAGCACCACATGTTAATGTAGCAGTCTACGAACAAACCCTCTTCTTGAAGCAATTGTTAAATGAACTTTTTTTGTATAGAATCTCAATTTCCAGATGTTTTCTTACCATTTCTTCTTGAAAATTCTCCATTTTATTAGTTTTAGTTAGCTTTGTTTGCTAAGCTATATTTTGCTAAGTTAAAGTTAATTTTAGACTTTTGATTTTCGCAAAATATTCTTATTTGTGTTTTTTTTTATTATTATTCTGACAGATCTTCTTTCAGTTGTACCAATTTTTAAACACAAAAAACTGGCTACTGCGGATCGTTTTGTTGGCAATTTCTCACTGTACTATATATGGAATACCAAAAAAACGCACTTATTTTTTACAGTTGTTGAGCTGTCAGACAAAGCAATTGTTCAGCAAATTTGAACTAGAGCTTCCATTTGGAGTCAAATAACGTAACATTACATTCTTTTCCTCACGATTGTTAAACGAAACGTGAGGTCAAGGCTTCATTGGCTGCGTTCAATCTCGTGTTGGATAGGGTATTTTGGATAGGTGGATTTTTAGATACCTTGTTGAAAAAGGAAGAAAGCTGTTTTGAGATAGCTGTCAAAAAATAAAAACAACTTTCAGCTGTTCACAAAAAGCAGAGAAATATTTAAGCTTCGAAGTCAAAATTGTTGTAAGATCTGTACAGAATCTATTCTGTCTATTATGTTCAGAACGTCCTCAAATACAACTTCAACTTCCATTTTGTATCTCTTTGTTTACCAACAAATACAAAAAGCTGAAATCCATTTTCAAGTTTCTTGATATTCATCCATGTGTCAAATCAGCTGTTCTGTCAGATACCTACATACCCCAGAAATTCTTGGATACCTTTGGATTCCTTTTTTGACATCTTAGCTGTTTTTGATAAGCTGTTATTTTACACATTAAACACTAACAAGAAGGTATTCGGATACCCTATCTGTCTGAGATTGAACGCAGCCATTATGATATCATGCATTAAATTCCTATGGCTGAACTCGTAAACGTCAGGCGAAGCCGAAGCTAAAGCGTGTTTGTGTTTCAGCCATAAGCATTAATGCGAAAAAATCAAAGAAAGTTGATCTAGAACCTTGACCAGTCGTAAATCTGCTGTCTAAGTTTTTATATAAGTTAATAAAATAAGTACGATTCGTTTTTAAGCTTACGCTAACATTTTATATTACGCCTGTAAATTAGGGTTTCTGTATATTTCTACCACAATTAAATAACGCGGCCAACCCATTAAGTACGAGATTAGGGACTCGTTGTCTCCAAGTGATTGAAAACAATTTGTACATATTTTTAAATAAAACAAAAATTTTAAAGAAAAAAACAGGATAATAGTACGAAACACACAAATAGTGATCTTATAATTTTGTCCGTCACTGTTATATATGCACGTATGTATGTAGTTTGTGAATAATGTATTTTATTTTGCGACTGCATGCATATATAATTTTGATCTTAATTAACTTTTTTAAAAATAGATATATTTTATTTTATTTTTGTTTTTTAAGCAGGTACGTGTAAATTGGTACAAATTACTCTTCCTATTTCAAATGTCGTACATACTTCTACTTTGTATAAATTTCTTTATTTTGTTTTGTAATTTTCCACCAATAACAATTGATACTTAATAATTTATATAAAATGCGAGTAAATAACATATAAAACCAGATGTATGTAGATTAGGGTGGACTGAAAAAAACAATTTTGTTTTTATTTGATTCGCAATACCTCACAAAAGTCTGAGTAAATGTCTGAAAAAGATTTCTAAATAAAAAAATATCTTCCGTTCGAGCATTCCATTCAAACTTTTGAAAAGCTGCGAAAATTTGCTCGTCTTTGACTTTTTTTCATAACTAAATTCACTATTATCATAACGCAATAGGTCCTAATGTTGAATTTAACGTATGAGAAACCTAACAAAAAAATTGAAATCAGTAGTTTTTCAACATCAACTGACCGCGAAAATCGTGTAAATCATTGTATTTTTACATTTTTTTGCTTAATTTTGAACAAAACTAGTAATGGTAATTACTGCTGTCACGGTAAAAATTACCGCGACAAGAACCATTCTCTCCGTCATCCAAATACTTGTTCCTCCCTCCTCCATTCCTACAGGTGTTTCCTACAATCTACTGAGAGAGAGAGGGGCAGCCATGGTCCATCAGCCATCGGTTCACTCTCTCAGTACTTTGGAAAGAAACATAATCATTGATGTCGATTTTCCACTTTAACTAAGGTGACAGACGGGCGGTCTTGTCAAATACTAAGAACGGGTGACAGCCAGTCCCCAAAGAATGAGCATAATTACCACCATAAGTGTCAGACGGATGGCCTGACTCCAGCAAACCAAAATTGGCACGGTCGACACTTGGTCTCCAAATGCCGAAGATACTCCATGGGAGAATGGCTTCAAGCCCAACTTTTACACCCTCATTATACTTAAATGTACAAGATGGAACTATAAAGTAAGTCCCTATTTCCCCAAATCTGCGCGAAAGTCAAACGAAATAACTTTAAAACGCGTGTAGCGAACTTCTGCCACATTTCTCTTCCCACAATTGTTTTTAATCGAAACTTACTAATTTCCATCAAGTTTCGACAATTATATTTGTTTTGCTGGGAAAGATCGGTGGGGAAAAATGCAAAGTGTGAACAATCAAATTTCTTGAGTTCCAAGGTTTTTCTTTCATTCAAAATTGAATCGGGGATGTTAGGTGGCTGAATGCACTCACTGCATTCCCGCACTCTACAAGTCAGAGTAGAGCGCGGCGAATTCAGGGGTGACTTGCATTAAGCTGGGGAGATTAAAGTGCGAGTAAGAGAAGACTACTGGGTTTGCAACTGCGTTGGCACACTCACGCAAACAAGCTGAGCGTTGCTGAAAAAAATGACGCGACCGAAAACCAATCCAGGCTTGGAAAAAGCCTGGGAACTCACTTTTTGGTAAGCTACGAAATCGAATAGATCGAAAGAAAAGTAATTTTGGAAGATAGAAATTTTATTTGAAAAAAAATTTATTTGAGGAAGTGTTTTGGAAATTTGAAAAAAGGAGAATAATTTTGGAGATTTGGTGGAATATACTCTTTGAGATACAGGAGCGGAAAAGAAGGAAAATTGGTTAAGGAAGGAAAGGAAATCTGGCAGGAGAAATAAGCTAAGTATAATAGTTTGGTTTATTTGATTAAAAAATTATTTCCGTTGAATCACATTATTTCGTTGTCGAGACATTGTTCAAAAAAAAATTATCGTTTGGCTTTGGCTGTTCGCTTTATTTCCGAAAATTACGGAACTCGTGACCCGCTTAAAATAAAACCGTTAACATTTTTTTCGGGACTAAACGTTACCGGTCTATATTATCTTTTCTTGAATAACGATTTGTTTCTTTGTTTAAAAGATCCTGGGTTTTAGCCCTACTTAATTGCAAGGTTTCCCAGGCAATTTACTTAACAATAAATATTTTGAAAATTAATTCCAAGACTTAATCTTTTATTGAAACTTCTTTCACCGTCGGTTACGCTCCGAAGGTTTGCAATTTCCTTAATTATAAAAAAATTGCTGGCGCCCTATTTCTCAATTTCAGGATAGACGCCCCTGTGGTCACCGACATTTGTATATTCTGATCAATTTAATTGATCACCTACGATATCATCTCAAATAGGATATCAATTTATTTGCTGAACCCACCCTAAGCTGAGTGGCCGGAGATATCAGCATCATACGTGCTGAATGTGCTAAATTTTTCTACGACCTTCTTTACGTTCTAGGTTCTATTCTTCGTCGTGGTTTTGTTCGGGATTGTCGTGGTCGTCGTGCGTCGTCGTCGCGTAGAAAAATTATAGCAACACTGCTTATTTCAATCTACCACCGAAGCTGCGGTTTGAATAGGACATATGGTCGCATTCTAAAGTAGTAATCGAATGCAAAAAATCATGTAAAACCGGGCAATTTTACTTTACGCTGGTTACTCTACATCATATGATCTGTGCGGGAAAACCGGTGCTTCCCAAATCTCCCCACTCTTCACCCTAGTATTTCTATATCTCGCCTAACCTTCCTTCCTCAGTTACCTACCGATTACCGGAGTCATATTTGTAAACTGTTTCAAGTTCTTTTTTAACATTTTGTTATGTTCATCGTGTTAGTGAATTTCGGTAAAAAAAAAATGGCGTCTAAAAAAACGTCTTGGAAATCATCGAGATTTTCCAAATAATTAGCCTCCCAATTACGAATATGTCTTATTGTGCTGCTTCCAAGTAAGGTATGAGGTGTCACTCTACACTTACAACAAAAAAGTGAGCTTTAGTGAAGTAGCTAATACGATTGCTACAAAGATAATGAATTTGTATTCAAAAGCTTCTATTCCTTGGGTGACCAAAGAAAGAATAGTGCAATATGCCTCTGTGGCTCAAAATTAAAATCAGCAAAAAGATTACAGATGGTCCGAAAATTCTTTTTGAAACCATCAGAATATCACGGTATCTATCTCAAAACTAGCTGAAAGTTGTGCCGAATTTGGAAATCACGATTGCTTATGAACGGAAAGCCAATTCGAAATTTCAAGGCTCTAAGGATTAATTAATTAGTAGTACCCGTGGCATGATGGTTAGTGCGTTGGACTGTCATGCAAGGGGTCTTGGGTTCAATCCCTGCCTGTGCCACCTTAATTTAAAAAAAAAAAATTTGCGCGGGTACTGCCTCTTGCGAGGAATTGACAAATCCTTCAAGAGTAAATCTTGTCATGAAAAAGTGCTTTCTCAAATTAGCAGTTCGGATTCGGCCTAAAATTGTCCCTTCCATTCCTGACAACAGTACTCGCACACAGGAATGGTTGAGAGTTGTAAGTCACTAGGCCCTGGTTCACAACGGACTGTTGCGCCACCCAATTTATTTATTTATTTTATAAGGATTAATTTCGTTTCTTCAGACTACACCGACATGATTTGTTGGGACACATGTAAACTTTCTGAAGAAATTAAACAACTGATACACTCTGGCACCTTATTTTGATGATTTTTCTTGTCACACACAAACAGAAGAACGGTGTGTAAAGCTCGTTTCTGAAGCTTCAAAAAAAGTGCGTGGAATAGACTTGATAAGAACCACCCTCTGGTGACGGTCCATTATTCCTCAATTTTAAACAAAATCGGACTTTAAAGTGCAAACTATTTAATAAAATTGTTCGTTTTCTGTTTAATTATTTTATTTTGTTCTAATCATAGTTATTTGAGTTAGCAAATGTGATGTAAAAAAAATTGCAAATCGGTAATTCTTGTGAAAAATTATAACATTTAACTGCTTTGCGCGAACTTTTAACAATAAAAATTTATTAAATTAAACTCATCATTAGGACCTATTGCGTTTTCATAATAGTTAGGACATCTTGGACAGCCACTATAACCTAACGTAACTTAGGTTATAGTGGCTGTCCAAGATGGAAACGGACACACTTAGGCCAGTTTAATGGTCCATTGTGATACCACATGAATCTTGAGGCTTCCTCCTAAGCTCAATGGAACCAGCTTGAGTCCCTTACGAAACGTGAGAGGCTGATTATACCGATATGATTTAGATCGTTTAGATCGTTAAAGAAGAATTCTCCTAGGTAATTCTTTCTTTTTTTTCCTTTCCTTTCTTCCTCTTCCTCGTCCATACAGCTTCTGCAAAAGTCATTTGAGAATACGCCTAGTCTCGTGGCGTGCTTTCCTATTAGACAGTGTCCGGTTATGACACCTATTATCGAGCTTATATGGGATCTGCTTAGAGAGAGCAAGCACCTTGAACGTTTTATATCCAGTGTTGGCCAGATGTTTTTTGTGGTGATGTTGTTCCACCTGGTGCCTGCCCTCCTCGCAGCGTCTTGCATTAGCAACAGTTTACAAGTAGCGATTGGTATGCCAGTACTTGCCAAACGTGGTAGGATGGGCTGTATTGTACCGTTCCTGGCGAGTTCATCTGCCTTACAGTTACCTGGAATGTCTCTATGGCCCGGCATCCAGCAAAGGTGAATATTAAACTGTTGCGCCATCTCCATTAGAGATGATCGAAAGTTATGGACTGTTATAGAGTTTGTAGAGACACAGTCCAGAGATTTGATAGCGGCCTGGCTGTCATAGAAAATACGGATATCAGATGTTGATATCACGTTTTCTTTGAGCCAAGACAAGACTTTCTTAATCGCCAAAAGTTCCGCCTGGAACACGCTACAATGATTGGGAAGGCGGAATGAGAAACTTAATTTCATTCGTTCAGAGTACACACCTCCACCAACCCCTTCTTTGGTTTTTAACCCATCTGTGTGAAAATGGATTGACTCATCCTCCAAGAATGTCCTATCCTCCCAAAAAGATCTGGTAGGTATAGAAATCTGGAAGTTTCTGTCGAATTGTAGTTGGGGGATGGTGTAGTCTGTGTGCTTTGGAATTGATTCTAAGTACCTTAGAATTACGGAGTGGCCAATGTTGTTGTTAGTCCACTGCGACGAAGCATTGAGGCGAATAGCAGAGCTTGCAGCTATTTGTTTGCTAAATATGTCAAGAGGTGTAAGGTAGAGCAAGGTGTCCAGTGCTGCAGACTGGGTCGTGCGAAGCGATCCGCTTATACATAGGCAGGCTGAACGTTGGACTTTAATAATAGTACATTTTGTATTTTTTTTTAAATTAAAGAAAACAGCAAACTTTCAAAGCTTTTTAAAAGTTTGAATGCAATGCGCGAACGGAAAACATTATTTTATTTTGACATTTTTTTCAGAGTTTTACTCAGACAGGTAGTTAACAACTTTTGTGAGGTATTGCGAATAAAAAAAAGTGTTTTTTTTAGCCCACCCTAATGTAGATGGTCGAGTACATAATGTAGGTGTCTGTGACATTAATTTAAAAATAGATACGATTGATTCAAGAGAAAATTGTTAGTGGACATTTATTTGTTATAAGAGATGAAAACAGAGAAAATTTGCTTACCTAAAGCAATGCATGTTATTTTTATTTTTAAATTTAGTATTGTTCATAAAATGAATAAATAAACCAAGAAGAAAGCACATGGATGTACAACAAGTTCTTATACTAAATTCTTAAATTAAGAAAGTATATTTAAGTATGTGTAAAAGAAATAATATCAACAACAAACTCAAAAATGCAATCAACGAAATTAAATTCTCTGAATAAAAACTCAAAACCATTGTTAAATTTTATAAAAAATCTAAGACCGAAAAGTTCAAAACATTTATAAACTACAATAAATGTGTTAATTCGTGAAATTATATATTTTATTATAATTGTTACGTATACGCCCGAGTGACCATTCTGTTATTTGCCTTTTGTTATAAAGTTTGTTTACAAATATATGTATGTATGTGAAGGTGCATACCTTGACACATGAAAAATATTGGTTTAACATAATTTTGTTAATTTGATAAAGGAAATATTTATAACTTTGTGCTAACTAAATGCTAAATATTTGTCTATTTTTAAACTTTAATATGAAATTAGTGCACAAATAATATTTCGGGGAATTTTATGATTTATATTATATATTAAACAATTTAATAATAAGAGAGAGATAATAAATAAGTAATAACTTTTATTTTGTTCAGGTTTTTTTTTAATGCGATGTGTCTTTTCAAATAAATGATGGATGAGTTGTGCCAGCAGAAACGATGAGCAAATTGTTTTGTGTAAATACATTTTTATTTATAATTCAAAAAAGATTTGAAATCAAAAACAAATTATTGTTCAGGGGGAAATCATTTATCATTTTCAGTTAAATTGTTTCCGTTTGAACATGGTAGATCACCTTTAGTTTATTTATGTTAAAATTCAACTTAAAAATTATATTGGACTAATTTAAAAAACACGGATAATAAACATCATTTTAAAACTTTAATGGCTGAAACACAAACGCGCTTCAGCTTCAGTTTCGGCTTCGCCTGACGTTTATGAGTTCAGCCTAGGAATTTAATGCATACTGTCAGAATGAAGTTTTGACCTTACGTTTCGTTTGACAATCGTAAGAAAAAGAACGTAATGTTACGTAATGTGATTCCAAACGGAAGGTCTAGTTCAAATCTGCTGAGCAACAATCAAAATACAGGCAGCCATAAGGTAAATATTAATAATATTAAAACACTTGTGTATTACACAAGCCCGGATTAAAGAAAATAGGGGCCCGGGGCTATTTCAAATTTTAGGCCCCTAAAAAGATATAAAACCCAAGCAAGCCAACACCTCATAACCCAGAGCGTCCTTAACCCCAAGCGAGTCAACCCAATTACCCGAGGCGCTAGGAGTCCATGCTCTCAAGGACGATGCGCCGAAGAGTTGACGCATCGAAAATCCAAGAAGAAGTGCTTCAACCCCCGATAAGATTAAAATTTTTTGATACCTGGGGGCTAATGTTTTTGAAAAATTAAATGTGTCCATTTTACAATCGCAAAAAAAAAAATCGTAAACCCAAAAGCGTTAAACCTACATAACCCAATTTTTAATTAATCCAAAAACCATGAACTCAAAACCGTCAAACCATTTCTGTTTGATTATATTCAAAACTTTAAAAATTAAAAGTAAGAAATTATGTAGTAATTAGGATTTATTAGATTGAATAAAATAATAATAATTATTTTTTTTTTCTCAATTTCATTTTTACAAAATCTTGAATCAAATCATTAAATTCAATCGATCTTAATAATTCGGATTCGATTGCTAAACAAGTTAAAGATGATAATTTTTCATCCAACATAGAAGATCGGTACATATTTTTTATTCTTTTAAGGACTGAGAAAGATTTGTCTGCTTCTTAAGTAGCTATAGGTATTGTTACGAATATTCTAAGGGCTATATAAACTTTTGGAAAATGATTGACGAATCATTTGTTTTTCAACGATCCAGTTAAGTATTTTAAATGGTGAAGTAAGTTTACTTTTTTCTTTTTTAACTTGAAAAGAAAACACTTGTGGTTGCAATTTCATCATTTGAATAAGCTGCTCTAGTTCGTAAGTTAATTAAATATCTAAATCTTTATGATAAATTTCCACTAAATTTGTTTGCTTTTATTTTTACTTCATTTCCACTCATACTTAAAATATTGCAATAAATACCGAAGATATCAGTGATGAAGTGTAAGCTTCAATCCTCTTGTGCATTTCTGTGAGCAATGTATCTATTATTACATAAAAAGTGCCAATTCTAAACTTATCAGATCTATAGAGCGTTTCTTTTTTTTTCCGTCGTTCAATATTTTTGTAATTTTTCTTTTATTGAAATCAGAAAAATCCTGATTAACTTCTTTGCTGAACGCTTTCGATTCTATTTCAATTTGTGAAAAATTATCTCGTGTATTTTTTTAAATATTCAATCGAAGACAAATCTATTTAAAATCTCTTTCCAGAATACCGCCATAAAGGCGTTTTCAAGTTTAATAATTTTCGATTTTAAAGATGAAGCTTCATGCCGAGGATTGTATATTGTATATGTTGAACAAGTGCGGAATGAATATTATCATTCACGCTACATTCGCCAACTAGATTCAATGAATGTGCAACGCAGGGAACGTAAAAAGCTTATTCATTTTCTTTTTTTAAACGAGCCTGCAATCCAAAGTTTTTTCCTGACATGTTACTGGCATTTTCGTAAGTTTGTGCTCGACAGTCTTTCATGTTCAAATCGTATTCTTCCAGCAAGTCTAATATATCGATATTTTGTTGCTCTCCTGTATGGTTTTTTATTTGCAAAAAGCAAGCAAAGCGTTCTTGGATATGCCCATTTAAATAATATCTATGTAAATATTACAGATAATTGATCCACATGCGATAAATCTGGCGTAGAATCAAAAATGAGGCCCCAAATATTTAGCTGATTTTATTTCACAAATAATCTGATTTAATACTTTATTTGACATCAAATCAGTGTGCTACTCGAAAATTGTTTTAGATAAGTAAGAAACATTTCCTCGACCTTTATTTGCATGATTAATTAAATGTTCCTTCAAAAATGGATCAAATTCAGAAAACAATTTTAATATTCCAAAATAATTTCTCAGCTCAGCAAAACATATTAAAAGTTAGGATTTATCATAAAAAATGTATGTCCTACTCGAAAGTAGGAATGGTTGAGATCAATTTGTTGTCCCACTTAATTTATAATATAATCATCTATAAGTGAGACCGCGAAAGTAGAGCGTAGTTCTTCAAGAATGTTACTTGTTCTCATATAAAAGTAAGAACCCAAAGAAAACATATATTTAAACTAGATTAAATTACCTACAATTTTCTAGCTCTAATAGTTCCTTAGATAGAGCTCTTTGAATTTTGAGAATTTTTTTCAAAAATGTGAAAAGTACATTTTTTAGTGGGTTTTTGCTTCATAGCAAGTAAATGGCAAATCCTACGCCAATGTTAAAGTGGAGGTGTAGCCGGTGAAGGGAGATGGTGAGAGCTCTCAGACCGACTAAGAAATAATAAGAAACTGTGATAATTCTGAAATTGAGAATATAGAGGTTCGACTTGGGTGTTTTCACGTCCTTATTTCCTTCATGGGAAGCACTGGAACCATAATGGCCGGCAGTGGATCAAAAGAACTGCTGCAGAGAATAGAGTAGAGAAAATAATGAGCGGCCATGCTTACTCAAGGGCCGTACGGGCTCATGTTTTGGTTCATCTTGCATTTATTTATTTTAGTTATTTTGAATGTTGAAGAAAAGAAATAATTTAAAGTTGTTTCAGCGAAATTCAGGGCAGCTCTGCACACCCTTGAAAGTCGTGGGCCTACTAGTAAGCTGTGGGTGCAGTACTTTTCAATGGTCACTCTGATTAAAAAGTTCATAGAGGCAGAGAGGATGGAAGACTGGACTCTCCATCTGACCACTGTCCAAAAAATGATACCATTTTTCCAAGCAGCCGGACATTTTTTCTATGCAAAATGTGCACATTTGTTCTTGAAAGATATGTTAACCTTGGAGACTAAAATGGACTCAGCTGAATACCATGAGTTTACAGTTCAGTACATATCAGACGATAGAACAAACTCTGATAAGAATGATGAAAACATCTGGTGGATTGACAACAGGTAGAGGGATAACTCGATGGACCCTTGAAATGATACATTTCCAAAATATTTGTTCTGAAATTGAAAATTTTTGCGACAACATGTAGAAACGAGGCCTACTCGAATAGCCTGCGTTAATGAAAAAGCAGCAAAGCTCTCTCAGTGGCTTTCTGAACACAGTCCATTCCCCAAACTTGAGGTGATAATTTCAATAGATTCAAGAATTGTGGGTAAATTGCCATATGTCTGAACAGATTTTGAGAGATATGATTTCTAAAATGATAGGGAAGAATTTTGAAGAAATAAAAATTTAAACGGAAGAACGATATAGTCACGCTTGCTTCTATTAACAATACCGGCAAAATTGGATACATCAGCATTGTTGTAGATCCCCTTATGCTTTTTCACAGGTTATGCATAGTAAAGCAGTCAGATGATGATTTAAAAGTATTTTTAAAATTCAAACTGTCAACGTTTTCAATGTCTTTATTCATAGAAAAGGGTGTTAACCCTTCAAAACGAATAAAAGTGTAAAATTTTAGTTCAGCAAATACTTTTTACATGATACATGAATGTTGCATAATATACGTATATTAATAGAATTTGTACCTTCTTGTTTTTTAATAAATAAATTGATAACAAACAAAAAAAATCCTAAGAACAACAAAAATATTTAAAAGATTATATCTCAGAGTCTATACGACCTAGCAGAACCGGTTTGGTCTTAAACTTTAGCTATTTACCGACTAAAAATTTTTACTTTTCACATTTTTGAAACAAATTCTCAAAATTCAAAGAGCTCTATCTCAGGAACTATTAGAGCTACAAAATTCGTTTCGGTCTCGAATTGTAGGTTATCTAGTTTAAAAAATCTAATAACTTTGTTTCTCTCACACTAATACTTTAGAAGATTTTTTGAAAACACAGGAAAAAGTCCAAAAATATAGCAGTTTTTTCAAGATGGCGGGCGGCGCCCGCGATGGTGGGGGGAATTAGAAAAATCGAAACTACCCTAATTTATGTAACCATTCGGGTTTTATGGTGACAATTTGACTGGCCTAATAAGATATCAGTTTAAAATGATTTTTAGAAGCAGAGAAACTTTAAAAAGAAATTATGCCATCGGAAACGGATCATTAAATCCAAAAATGTCACTATAAATTCCAAACTGCTGCTGTATAAGACTATTATCCTACAGTATAATGGATCAGAGACTTGTGTGATCAGTCAAAGACACCATATCTTCTTATACCTTTCGGTACGACAGTGGGAAAACCAATGCGCCGCTGCAAGGATGACTTAGAACAGATTGCCCAAAGCCTTAGAGAGTACAACTGGATGGCGTCAGCAACAAAAGAGAAAGATGGAGACGCATGTTGAACGAGGCTCGAACTGGATCCCGGTTGCTTCAACTATGATTAAATCATTGGCTACACCGACCAAATACAGAAGTAAATTTGTAAGTAACGACCCAAAATATACTGCAATGTAACCAAAGCTCTGATTTCAAACAATCATAATATAATAATTATGACCCTTTTCATGAACAAACAAATATTTGGAGAATTGTCACTGAAACGTAACACTCGACTCCATAAAATAAAATCTAAATGTCTATGTAGTTGAAAAAAATTAATTTAATTAAATTAGAATTAATTTATTGGATTTTTCAACTAATTATAAAATAAATTTACATTTTTTGTCGAAAAATATAAAGTTTTTAAGTGTTCTTTATTTCGGGACCATCTTTTTATGAACCAAATGGACTTAACAATAACGACACCAGTATCCGGCCAGTCTTAGTGTCCCGACACACATTAATTTTTTCGAGAATAACCAAAACAAACATCATCCATAAATATCGAAAAATACCGAAAATATGATCCGTTATATGTCTCACACATACATACATCCAAAGTTTAAAGTCGATCGGCGGGAAACTGAAAGAGTTACAAGTCAAATCAGTGTCGACGGTCTGTAAGTGCGGTTGTGTTTACGTTTTGTGTAAAAAAAAATAGATAGAGCATTTGGGAAACGTAAGTAATTTAAGAAGAATTTATTATTTTATTGTTATAAAAATTACTTAGCTTTTATTAAAATTGAATAAACTTCAATAAATCAAAGAAAAAAAAAGTAATTTTACTTATTTTTTGCCGCAGTTTTTAGTGTCCGGATACTGGAACCAAAATTAAAGAATGTTTTTAGTTTTCAGACAGAGTGTCCGGATACTGAACAAATGGGAAAAAACGCAAATCCTCTCTTTTATGCTTTTATGTGGTAGTTTGCTATATTTTTTATAATATAAAGAAAGAGAAATGTCATTTTCATACAGATTTTCAGTATTCGGACAGGGTTTACTCGGGAAGAGTATATTTGTCCGGGAACTGAAAAAATAGTCTCAGTGTCCGGACAGCTTACTTTATATGAAGTTAGAGGTATTTTTATTCATTTAAGTAGCTAACCTACCAGCCTTATTTTTTTTATAGGATGAATGCAGACAATTTAGCCCAAGCCTTAAATGATATAAGGACGAACAACACCAGCATAAGGCAAGCAGCGATCAAGCACGGAATATGCCGCTCAACTTTGCACGATCGATTAAAGGGAAAGAGACTAATCAGCGAAAGGGCTACAAAAATGGGCCCAGAACCATATTAGAAAGCCGACGAAGAAGAAAAAATAGCTTAATGGTACGCGGATTTGTGCAAGTGTGGCTTCCCCTTAAAAATGGATGATTTATTGAACACGGTCCAGAAAATTATAAAAGACTCGAAGAGAAAAACTCCGTTCAAAAACGATCGTCCAGGAAAGGCATGGATGCGAGTCTTTTTTAAAAGGAACCCCTCTTTTTCTTTGCGAGAAGCGGAGACCATCAGTAATGGTAAGGCCGTAGTTACCAAAGAGGCTATTTTAAAATGGTTCAGAGAATTTGAAGATTATCTGGAAAGCATTGGGCAAGCACAAATTATGGAAGACCCAAGAAGAATTTTAAATGGAGATGAGAGTAGCTTTTGCCTCTGTCAAAAAACTGGCAAAGTTATTGCTCCAAAAGGCTATAAAAATATATACCAAATTTCAGCTGGAAAAGAAAAAGAAACGCTGACTGTGCTGATCGTTTTTTCTGCTGATGGAACCCTTTTTGAGCCCATGGTCATTTTTCCATATTTGCGCTCACCAAAAGATATCGTCGAAAGTATGCCAGAATCTTGGTTTTTAGGAAGAAGCGAGAGTGGATGGATTAGGAGCGAAACCTTTTTTGAATATGTTGCCAACTGTGTCCAAAAACGATTACTTGCCAACATCGTCGAGCTATTGTTTGTGTGTAGATGGGCACAAATCGCATTTGACTTTAGAGTTCAGTGAGTTCTGCAGCCAGAATGGAATAATTTTGTATGCGTTACCACCCAACACCACACATATCATGCAACCAGCCGACGTAAATGTCTTTATACCACTAAAATCAGACTGGAAAATAACAGTCTGCGATTGGCAGTCAAAAAATTTAGGACAACTACTCACCAAACAAAACTTCTGTCCTCTTTTGAATGAAGCAATAATGAGGAATAAAAACATGGTGGACACTATTAACAACGGCTTTAGAAAATGTGGATTATTTCCATTACATTCGCAAGCAGTTGACTTCACAAAATGTGTTAAAAACAACACTGAAAACTTGTTAATTGCTCAAGTTCCTCAACTGTCAGACGAAGACCAACCTTTAGGTATTCCATCCCTCAATAATGCTTCAGGAGTGGTAAAGGCTCTCAAAAAGCAATTGCAAGATTTTGGATTAGATGCTGACATCGTTTTGAAGGTTTTTGAAACTGCAAAATCAAAAATTGCACAAAATGATTTACCGGAGGATATAATCGTCGACCCAGATAACTTAGGCATCCCTGGAGGATTAGGGGACCTAAGCGTTGCATTGTATAATCTCAATGGAGAGGATAATCAAGAGAAAGAAACTTCAGAAGCGGATGGCTTAAGCACAATTGAACCCGAGCCTGTACCGACAAATACCCCGCAATAAAAAAATTCGCGTAAAACCCCTGAAATTTTGTCCGGAACACATCTTATGGAAATTGATAATTTGATGGAATCCACGGTTACACCGAGCACTTCAGCAATTGTATCTCCAAGACCATCTGGTAGCGAAAATACGTCAACTTTAAGACCTTCCATATCTGCCTATACGTTTTATCCGAAGTTAACTTTTTTCAATAAAAAAAGCAAATTAAGACAAGGCGTAAAAGCACCTTTTGCTATTTTAATAATTCGTCGTTAAATATTAAATAAGTGAATTACTGTGTTTTGTTCCTTTTGTGTTAATTTTTGAAGTTTTTTAATAAGACTTATTAAATTTTATATGCCTTTATATTTTTAATAAATATTAATTTTATAGTTACTTAAGTAAAAACTAAATAAAATTTCCTTCTTTTTACCAAAAAATGGTGATATTTAATTTGCTCATAACTTTAATAAACTTCTAAACTCCATACAAAAATTCTTTGTAACGACACTAAAATTCATTCGTCCGGAAACTGAATTTTACCGTCCGGATACTAAGTCAAATCGACTTTTTTAAAATTTTTTTTCTAATTATTGCACTAAATTATGAACAAATAACAAAAATCGAAAATTGTCGGAGAATATCCAATATTTTTGAACAAATCAAAGTACTCGAGGTGGCATTGATAGCTTAAAACCCATTCCGAATCAAAGTTAAAAAATAAATAAGAGTCCGGATACTAGTGCCTTTACCTACTTTTTAAAAATCATAATTTCACAAACATACAATTATTATGATTGCTAAAAATTAACTTTTGTTCCTATTATTTTGGCAATAGCTTTTTTCGTTTCAGTAAACAGTTTAATAAACCTATTTTGTTTTTAGTTCCATTTGTGTTGAATTAACAACAACAAAAAAACAGAAAAATATAAAGTCCATAGGTTTTATTTTTGAATGCGCAGTGAAAAATTTATGATCAAAACAAAAACAACGCCATGAGTACTCTGGCATATTTAGTGTCACTTCATCGAAATGAATATCTTTCAAAAGCATCCAACCAACTTTTTTGTCCGTTAATTTGATTTACTTGTTTTTTGAGTTATTTTGTTTTTCAAACCGTTTTTGTAGTTAAATTGCAAATGTTTAAGAATTTATTAAAAAAAAACTTACTTTGTACCCCTTTTATTAAACCTTTGAATGTTCTCCTGATCCTAAATGGATGTAGGATATTAATACCACATGCAGGTTAAATGTTTATTCATGGTTGATATATTTTATCAAGTTTTTTTTTAGTTGGTAAAAATCATTTACTAAGTAAATGCTAAAATGATAAAACTACTGTTAAACTAGATCAATTTTGTATTCGTTCGCTTAGTTCTAAGTTGCCAAGCAGCTTTAATTTCCCTTACATTTTCAAGCAAATGTGTTTTGTCAATTTATGTTTTATTATTTAAAGTATTCTGAAGTTATTTAGAATTTTTAGAAGCAACAATGGCAAAAAAAGCAAGTGAAACCTTAAAAAAAACTTCGAGAACTCATCGTAAAATACCACCAAGAAGGTAAATCTTATAAACAGATTTCATCTTAAGTTAATCGAGCTAAACCAGCGGTTTGTCAAGGAAAAAAGGATTGAAACCTTGCCTCGCAATACGACATGAAGTATTTTCAAAACGCAGGATAAGAGGATAATTTTGCCTGAAATAAAAAAAAATAAGATAAAGATAAGTGCACCAAAATTGGCACAGAATCTTCGTCAATACCTGGAAAAACAATTTTTCACTGCAACGTTGCGGAATTGTATACGGAAACTTGGTTTTAACGGAAGAGTGTCGCGCAAAAAACCATTCATTAGTCATATCAACAGACTTAAACGGCTTGTATTCGCCAAAGAATACCAATCCTCGATAGTGATAGTGACGTTGACGCCAGCGCTGATATGATCACAAGTTTAATTCTCCTGGGAATGAGAACTTTTATACCAAACAGGGTTAAAAGTATCAGACCCAAGGGAAACGCTTGGTTTGATGCGAGCTGTAAAGAGGTTATTGGGGCCAAAGAGGTTAGTTTCCGTTGCTATAAAGCCAACCGTACTGAGGAAAGCCGGAAAAAGTTCAAACAAGCCAGGAAGGCCTGCAACGCCCATATTCGACGGACCAAATTTTTACATGACCAAAATTTACGGCAAAAAATACTGCAATGTCCCAAAGGCAGTAAAAATGTTTGGTCATTTGTAAAAAACATGAGGAATTCTTCCTCTTCTTCGGTTCCTACGCTCGTTGATAATGACACTCCTTTTGTTAGCTCTTTAGAGAAAGCTAATCTCTTTGCTAGGCAGTTCGCCGCCAATTATACGCTGCCAGTGAGTGTTATGACTCCGCCTGTACTTGAGCGAGTTAGTGATTCTATGGGACCAATCTTTTTTCGCACTCGTACTGTGGCAAGAGTCCTAAGAGATCTAAACACACATAAATCCGCTGGTCCGGATGGTATCCCCGCTATTGTTCTGAAGAGGTGTTCTTCAACGCTGGCAAAACCACTGCGTAAGCTTTTTCATCTGTCCTACTCCTCAGGTCTCGTTCCGAGCGGATGGAAAACGGCATTTGTCCAGCCTATTCCCAAAAAAGGCGAATCTTCCTCACCCTCTAACTACCGACCGATTGCACTTACGTCCCTTCTTTCCAAGGTCATGGAAACGCTGATTAATTATCAGCTCAAGAAATATCTTGAAGAACGGAAGCTTCTTAATGACCGACAGTATGGCTTTCGTAGCAATAGTTCCACTGGTGATCTCATGGTTCATCTCACCGAACAGTGGAACAAATCTTTACATAGCTTTGGAGAAAGTAAGATTATTGCACTAGATATTTCAAAAGCATTTGATAGAGTTTGGCATCAGGCTCTCTTATCGAAAATGCGTGCTTTCGGTTTGCACGAATCCTTCCTTCATTGGATTAGTAATTACCTTTCGAATCGTTCAATACAAGTTGTATTGGATGGATTCAAGTCTGAAAACCACAAAATAAATGCTGGTGTGCCCCAGGGCTCTGTTCTATCTCCAACACTCTTTCTCATTTTTATTAATGATCTCCTGTCTGCAACATCTAATCCAATATATTGTTTCGCTAACGATAGTACTCTTAGCTTTTCATATTCGTTTTCAGATTCACACCCCTCTTCTTCGGATGTGGAACTGCAACGACAAAATATGATAAGCTCATTAAATTCCGACCTAAACAGCATTGTACAATGGGGAAAAAGAAACCGCGTGGAATTTAATGCTTCGAAAACGCAATGCTGTCTTGTATCGTTAAAGCGAAACATACCCCCGCTGCCATTATCCATAAATGGCACTTGCATCGAGGAAACTGAACATCTGGATATTCTTGGTATGTGTATCACCAACCACCTTTTGTGGAACGATCACATACGCGATGTCGCCAAAAATGCCGCAAGATGTTTGGGTTTTCTAAGGCGATGCAAGAAGTTTTTCTCCCCCTCTGATCTGGCTGTTATTTACAAGTCTTATATACGCCCAAAGCTTGAGTATAACTCCCATATCTGGGCTGGTGCTCCTGCAACTTACTTAAGCCTCTTGGATAGTATTGAACGTAGAGCATTTAGATTGATTGGTGATATTACCATCATAAGATCATTTACGTCACTTGAACATCGTCGAAATGTTTCTTGTCTCACCCTGTTTTACCGTTATTTTAATGGTTTATGCTCTAGAGAAATAGTCAGCTGCATTCCTCCCCTTAAACAGTTCAACCGTAATACTCGCGCTTCTAGGAATGCTCATCAATATACCCTCGAGCCCATCTTCGGTCGTACTGTCAAGTATAGAGATTCGTTCTTTAGCCGTACTATGCGAATGTGGAATGCCTTATCACACTCTGTCTTTCCCAGCTATTGCAATATTCAGGAATTCAAAACCAATGTGCACCGACATCTCCTTTCAACCCCTCTCTCCCTTTCCTAGTGCTCACACTGTGTCTACATAATAAGGGTAATATATCCCCTTGAGTGTGCGCTTATTATAAAAAAAAAAAACAAATGGGTCTAGAAAACAACTTTACTTTTTATCAGGATAACGACCCAAAGCATAAGGTGAATGCAACGCGAATGTGGCTTCTCTTTAATTGCAGTAAGGTCTTGGAAACCCCCCCCCCCTCCTCACAATCAGCAGACATTAATCCGATAGAGAATTTATGGGACGAACTGGACCACAGAATCCTTAAATGCATCATTAAGAACAAAAACGACCTTAAGGAGAATATTCTCTATGAATGGACACAAACAACTGAAAAATTGGTAAGGTCAATGCCAAGATGATTAAAAGTTTTACTTCCAAAGGTTATGCTTCAAAATATTAAAGCCACATTTTTTGACTGATTTAAACAGGGTACGAATATAAAATTGACCCAGTATTACTGTAGTTTTTTCCTTTTCTTTACATTTTTTTAAGAAAAATGAAATTATACCAATTATAGAAATTCTATAAAATGTATCAACCATAAACTTACTTAATTTGCAATTTGTTATTACTTTTGTATCTGAAGTCATTTTGGATGAGGAAAACATTCAAACTTTTTATTGAAGTGGTACGAATATGAAATTTATACACTGTATGTTTCAGTATAGATTTTCGTCCCACAAAACTTTAACGCTTTGGACTGAAAAGGACATTAGCTTCCATGGAGTTACTTCAACACGCATTAAATTTCAATTCTAAATAACAATTCCCAATAAAAACTGAAACAAACAAACAAAAACAAAATTCAAGGTTGACAACGACCCAGAACTCTCAATTAAACATCCGTACACAATATCCAACCGTTAATGAACCTACATAAACTTCATTGAAATTGTTTAAAGGCATCATACTAAAAAAACATCGTCGTCATTTACATAAACAACAATCAAATGGAACACGTTGTTCAATCTAATTTTTTGTTTTT
The DNA here is from genome assembly GCF_945859685.1 of Eupeodes corollae. Classification (NCBI taxonomy): domain Eukaryota; kingdom Metazoa; phylum Arthropoda; class Insecta; order Diptera; family Syrphidae; genus Eupeodes; species Eupeodes corollae. Next base: position 7,339,639 of record NC_079148.1, on the reverse strand, counting down.
GCTTCGAACTTGAATTCTTTATTCAATTTATAAAACACTATTCACATTCGCACTATGAAGGCGGTAATGGCGGGGGTAATAAACAAATAAACATGTTTCAAGGTGTAAACAGTCAAGAAAGTTATGTCATCGATATGATAAAACTTTTAAAAACTGCTCTGCACTAGTTTACAAAAACACAACAACACCAACAAAAAACACACAATTTTTCATGGGCTCCTTGAATTCAAAATTAAATTTAATCATATGTAATGTCAAAACGTTTGCAGAAGTCACTTTTCGTTTTCTAGTCGCTGTCACTATCGCTATCATATGCATATCGTACCGTTGCATGTGGGAAAACTCACAAGTTCAAGAGCACTGCGACTGCATCGGGCAACATTACGTATTTTGACGGAGAAAAAGCAAAATCAAAATATTGCAAAACCAAAAAATTAAACTTAACGAAACGAAACGTAAACATCGCGTTTTTTCTACATACTCGTAGTCGGTCGTCGGTCGCCTTCGTTTCGCTCTAGGCCGAGGAGAAACTTATGTAATATCTCGAGTGCATTCTACAGTAATCACTTTTCATATAGAACTCAAAATATTTTCGAAAATCATTTTCTATTTTAAACTAAAACTCTCTTCTATTTTTTTTTCTTATTTTAAGATTTATACAATATTAAATTTACTTCTTTTTGTTGTTCTTGAAGTTGAAGACCATTAACACGACGACGCAACGAACGAACGGACGGACTAAGTACTTTGGAACAGTGAGTGAAGCGATTGCTTTCAACAATATTTTGTATTTTGTAAACAAGACATAAAACACAACTGACTGTACACGGAAGAGCATAATTTGTGTGAGGTAACGCTGAGAAAACCTTTATTTTCGCGATTACAATCGTCGCCCAATGCGCAGGTGTTAAAAAAAGTAAAATAAAATAACCTACAAAAACTCAAAAGAAACCAAAAAAATCGAATAAAAAAACAATCTACTCAAGAAAATAGAAGAAGCAAGAATAAAAAATAAATAAACAACAACAAAAAACAATATCTTACACGGGAGTGCAGGTGTAATCAAAGTTTTGCTGCGTCTCTTTGATGCTATTGAATTTATTTCCTCGCGCTGATTTATTCCCCGACTAAAGTGGTTTTGCTTCTGCTTCTTCCTCTTCTGCATTACCCTCCTATTGACAAAACGAATTAATGCATTGTATATTCAAGGAACTAGCATCTAGTTCCGGTTTACATATCTCACATCCATATAGAACATATTTCAATAGAAATGAAATGGTACAGCTTTACATAGACTAAGTTATCTGGCCAAAGGCAGAGTGAGAGTATTTTCATGTAACTTGCAGGATTGCCAGATTTTCATCCTAAATCGGGCTAGTTTTTTCTGACACAAAACTTAGTATGACAGCTGAATCATAATTAGGAAATATTGAATTTATGGTCGTGACTGTCATGCCAGGGTCTTGGATTCAATTACTGCTTGTACGACATGAAAAGTTTTTTTTATCTCAGGTGCTACCTCTGGCATGGAATTGACAAATCCTCCAAGAGTAATTCTTGTCATGATAAGTGATTTCTCTTTTCTGTAATTGAAAATGCCAAAATGGGTAAGGCTCCGGGTGAAGACCGAATTCCAGTAGAGTTTTTTAAGAACTGTTCCACAGAATCCTTGTCCGTATTGACAGAGTAGTTCAGCAGGATTTTTGATGAGAACGCAGACGTCCCTGAAAGCTTCAAGAGGTCATTCATATATACCTATTACACAAAAAAGACTCTTATGATATGGGCATCTCCTTCTTGAATTCTTCCGTAAAGCTTTTTAGTACTCTAATTTTTAATAGGATTACACATTGGACAGAACAAACAAAAATTCTTAATGCATATTCAGTTTGATAAACATTGCAGGGGACTTCAAAAGAAGGAAACAAAAACTTTAAGCCTTTTTTGTGGATTTTCGAGCTGCGTTAGATTCAATCGCCTTCAAAGGGCTTTTTTATAAGCTTTATAAGATTGGAGTATCAAATAAAGTCCTTATCCTTGTCAGAGCGATGTATGAACATTATGTGGCCTACGTAAGGCATGGGGAGTAAGAGGATCGTTTGAAAAGTCCGTGCAAAGTCAGACAGATGGCACTACTGGTGCATATACAGGTTATTTACAGTTAGTAGCATGTCTTGAAAAAATACACACCAAGTTTTAACCACGTCGGTCTATTGGCTTGTGTTTGACATTCGTTTGAATTGAGGAAGTCAAAAAAATTAACGAAAAAGAATTTCGTGTGTTCATTGAACATTACTTTATGAAAGGCAAAACTCCTCAGGAGACTAAACAAAAGCTTGATAAACATTATGGTGGCTGCGCACCTTCTAGTAGAACAGTTTACAAGTGGTTTCAAAATTTTTTGGAGTGGTCATATGAGCTGAAAGTTCTGGACGTCGGTTGGGAAGGTTATGGCGATTGTCTTTTGGAATTCGAAAGGAATGATCTTCGTCGACTATCTGGAAAAGGGTAAAACCATTACAGGTGAATATTATTCATTGCTATTGGACCATTTGAAAACCGAGCTGAAAAAGAAACGTCCACGACTGGCCCACAAAAAAAGTTCTTTTCCATCACGACAACGCACCAACTCATACCTCAGCAGTTGCGACCGGAGAACTATTGGAATTAGGATTCCAAATCGTTCCACATCCCCCCTCCCTATTTTCCAGATTTGGCTCCGTCGGAATATTATTTGTTCCCCACTATGAAGAAATGGCTGGCGGGAAAAAAACTATTCAAACGAGGAGGTGATTGCAGCAACCAATGGCTACTTTACAGACTTGGACAAATCCTATTATTCGGAAGGGATCAACAAGCTAGAGCAGCGTTGGACGAAGTGTATAAGCCTGAAAGGAGACTACGTTGAAAAATAAAAAAGGTTTATCCAAAAAAATTAAGCAGTTTTTATTTTCGCACGGACTTTTCAAACGACCCTCGTATAATTATATCCGAAGAGTTTTCAGCAGAAATTTGAGTTAAACAAGGCTGTGTGTTGAGCACACAGATATCTTGGAAGAGGTCAAAGGAATTCAGTTCGGAAGTACTCGGATACCAGGACTGATATTTCCGGATGATTTTGCTTTTTTATCTGAATCGGTGGAAGGAATGCAGCGTAAAGTGAATAGACTGAGACATACTGTGAAACTTGGAATCTGTCAGTTTATTAACAGAAGTCTAAAATTATGATATTTCGGGCGGAGGAGGAAGATATGCAAATAATGAAAAGTGGATGTACAAAGGTGAATACTTAGAGGTTTAAATAACATATTACCTCAACATAAAAAAGCATTTTAAGTCCAAGCTAGCGGAATCGAAAAGAGCAGTTTCTTCTGTGTGGAAACGTTGCATCGATAATGAAGGTGTCTTCTATAATGCTCTATGGCGCAAAAGTTTGGAGATATTGCCAACACGAGGTGGTGGAAAGGTTCCTCAGGTATTTTTTAAAGCGCATTTTTCGCTACATTTGGAAACAACTGAACCTCCATCGTTCTTAAGGACGTTTAAAAGATTGCTGAAACAAGTACTTAAAAAGATTTTGTCATCCAGGGGTAATCTAGTCAAAAAGTGGGAGGATTTTGGCTTTTAGCTTAGGTGAAAGTTTCAAATTTTAACCCGGTATAAGGCATTCATATCTAAGAGACAATTTTAAAACAATAACAGAGAAGTTAAGTCATGTCGCGTATAGAAGTTTTAAAGAGAAAACTCAATCTTTGCAACATAGAATGATTTACAGTCAACTAAATTTAGGATCCTCAAAAACGAACATACCTCCTCAACCATTTCCCCAAAAGTATGATAAATGTTATATTTAAAGTTAGAGGCGAACTTTTAAGTTTAAATTATATTTATTATTTGGGATACTTTTTCTTCAGCTCCTATTTTTGGCTGCAAATATTTTTATATTGGGCTATCGAACTATTTCAGGACATGGTAACTCTGGTACATTTATATATCGACTCCGAGAGAGAATACAAAAAACGATAACAACAAATTTGTTGGCTACATTCTGTCTGGAAGTGATTGTATAATGCCCTACTTTTGACAAGCTCCATAAGAATAAATCATAATCAGGAGACTTTGAAAAGACATATAACTTATATATATTATGTATATATGTTTGTATATGAGTATGAAATCTATCTAATTTTTCTTGCTGTTGTTTAGTTTGAAAGTAGGTACATAACCTTGATAATGTGATGATGGTCAATCACTTAGGATGGTATAAGAGTAAAACTTTCTTCCTTGCTGCAACATTCCCAAGTATTAAAAAACTAGTGAGGAATACTGGCACCATCGAAAAAGAGTGTAGCACATTGCCCTGCGTCAATAGAGTGTCAATGTACCGATGCGGGGCTTATAGTAACTGGAAGTGAAAAGTAAAGTTCAATACATATTTATTGTTATTGTGTAATTGAAAGTATTGTTTTACTTACGATATGATATGAATGAGCATGAGCATGCTTAGACATCATTTGCATTCCATGAGTCTGAGATTCACACATCAAGCATCAGAAAAAAAGAGTTATGTGATTCGTAAAATATATCCAATTTAAGACGGAACTTTGCTTCATTAATACAGGTATGAAAGCTTAAGGGGCGTTTTTCTTAAGTTGGACAAACTCGAAAGGAGTAATTTGACACTTATTTATGCAACTCTATTGAATAATTTGATTTTCGAATTGCTCAGTTCAGCAAAGTATGAATGTTTGGAAAATGAATTTTTGGAAAATTAGAAGTCCACCCAGAACCTTGAAACTTTAAAGTTAGTCGCCTCAAAAGAACCAAATCTCTTCATCATAAAGCTAATAATAGTTCGCATCGCCTTATCGCCAGCTATTTTTGCTCATAAAAGGACTCGTTCCAAAAAGGTATGATCTATTCCTAAAGGGAAAGTTTTAAAACTTCTATGAAAATAAATAATTCGTTGCTTTTAAAATTTCAGATGCGACCTTTTTGGGCAAAATCTGTTTATATTATATTTAAATTAACTTATTTGGGCCTGACGAAAGGCGACTGGTTTAGAGACCTTAAAATATATATAAACGGTTTTCGTAGGGGTTTTAACTTGAAATGTCTTCACATTACATTGAGCAGGAAATATTGAGACTATTAAAACATTCTTCATTCGTGTAGTGTGGTTTAAAAAAGGAACTCTGTACTTAACAGTAAGTCAAATTGAATTCAAAGGTAACTGATGAGCATTATCCTAGAAATAGGGGTATTACGGTTGAATTGTTTGAGGGCGGAATGCAACTGTCTATTGCACTAAAACATGATGTTCATAAAAAAAGCTATAAAATAATGATATACATGAAACCTTCCGGTAGTGCTAACGAGATACAGTTTCAGTTAGACAACCACCAACGATCATTTTTACAGGTCGCTTTTGAATTCTGCTCAAGAGACTTAAGTGGGTTTTTGGAGCAGCTGACCAAATATGGAATTAATAAATAATTTCTCTTATCTAAGCTTCACCTAAAATACGTTGAAAAACAGTGTATTAATGGGCTAAGGTCAAATAAGCAGGTGCCCTTATTAAAGGGGGAATTGTATGAAAACGGCAGGTAATGCATAACATGTGGTCCAAATAGGAGGGTGCCCGATTGAAGAATACCACGATTAGAAGGTTTTTGTATATTACTCTTGAACAGCTCGAGAACAAAATGAAAAAGAGGCTGGGATGCGACCCACACAGATAACTTCCTATCTCGTCTGTCGACTTGTCTTGCTTAAAAGTTTGTAGGTTTTCGTGTTGGGTTAAGAAAGTTGTCAGTTGAATCATTCTTAAGAATTTTAAAACTACCAACTTCATTTTTCATATAAAGAAATAGTTTAAGTTGAAAATCTAGTTTTGTTAAATAGATTTTTAGTCGAAAACAAATTTTTACCAATTTTAGTTTCATTTCTTAAATTTTTATAAATTGGAATAATGAAATTAATTTGAGAGATATCAAGAACCAAACGTCAATTTTTAACAAATTTGCGTACTATTTCTTGTAGATTTTATTTTTTTATGAAGAAGCGGACTGTTTTTATAAAAAAAAACTACTGAATATCGAAAACAATATTTTCTGTTAAATAAAAAGAGTTTGAAGACAATATATTTAAATTTTGAAAAGCTTACCAAGTTTTAGTATTGTTTTTATTTTTTATTACTCGTATTTCAAAGTTACGAAAAGATATATGAGTCGAAAATCAATTCTTTTCTACTTTTTTTTTTGTAAAAAAAACTGTCAATGCGATTTTTCTCACTTTTCCGAATGCTGAAAAAAATATTTCCTATCAGTTAAAATTGTTTGGAAGCCATAATCTCAAATTTTTGAAAGATATTTCTTCTGTCGATTCTATTTTTCGAATGTTCTCAAAATTTTACTGAATGTTAAAAACAATATGTTTTTAAAAGATAAAAGTAGTTTAAAGCCAATATCTCAAAATTTCGAAAAGATATATGAGTCGAAAATCAATTTTTATCAACTTATATTAATTTTTTTGTTTAGGTTTTTATTTTTTGTCAAAAAACTGTCAATTCGATTTTTCTCAAAATTTATCGGAATGTTGAAAACAATACTTTTTATATGTTAAAATTAGTTGGAAGCCATAATGTCAAAGTTTTGAAAGGATGTTTGAGGCGAAAATCAATTTTTACCAACTTTGAGTAACGTGTCTTTAGGTTTTTATTCTTTATACAAAAACTGTCAATTCCATTTTTCTCAAAACTTTACCAGATAAAAGATTATTTTTCATTGCAATAATTTGTTTTGCAGATGAAATTATTTTTTATTCGTAAATCTTTGTTTAAGGTTTTTTTTTGATTTATAAAAAACTGTTGATTGGATTTTGTCCAAAAATATGTTGGTTTGGTATCACGTTTCAATACATAATATAAAATTTAATTCAAGTCTCTAGCGTCATTGGTTCGTGAGATATATAGGGTTAATCAAAATGTTTACCTTTTTTTTAAAGTACTATGGCAAAAAAAAACCAGGCACGGAAATTTCTTGAGAAGTTTTTCTCCATGTTTCTGCCTGATTATATGTATAACAAAATTTATTCGAAGTCAATATCTCTTCTGGTTATGGAGCTATGGACATCGAAAAAAAACGCCACGAACGTACGGACGTACGGACGTACGAACGAACGTACACACACACGCTCAGACATCTTTCTAAAAATCTTTTATTTCGACTCTAGGAACCTTGAAACGTCGAGAAATGTCAAAATTTTTCAATTTGACAAATCGGACCCATTACAATAACTTCAACAATAAATCAATGCATTTAGATACTTGAAAGGTTTGAACTGTTTTAAAATTCCATTACGATTATTTATTGAAGTAATTGAAAAAGTTAATGAATAGTTTCAAGTGTTTGCTTCAGATTCGTCCATAACACCAATTCAGATGATTTTTTGAAAAGGGTTTAATCGAATGTACGTTAGAAAGTATTATGAAAATGTCACTTTACACAAAAAGTGGTTTTTAAGGAACTACAAATAAACTACATATTTCTCATGAACAAACCTAAACCACCCTATAATTTATTCGCCAGTACAAATCTGCTTCTTAAGTTTAAATAAAGAACTATAAGGGATGATAACATATATTATATATAAGCATAAGGGTAAGAACAAAATAAAATCATTAGAAAATACCCTGGCTTTAAAAATATGTGAATAGTTGGAATCAATAAAATTACGTAACTTGATTTAACATCATCATATATATAATAATATATGTATATGATTATACCAATATACCATTGAACTTAACCATAGTTAATAACAATCATTCAAGTCAAGTACTCCAAACAAGATTATAGCAACAACAAAATAAAAATGTTTTGAAAAAAAAAACGACCTTAACTCAAGCATTGTCTAGATTCTTGATGACGAGGAGGATGATGATGATGATTCAGTCAGTGTACGACGATGAGAGTATAATTAAATGCTGATGATTCATGTTTGTTTGTATTTTATTTTTGTTTCTTTTCTGTAATTTAGGCTTTTTATTAAGGTTTTATTTTAATTGACGAAACGTGATTGCATTTTGTTTATTTTTATTGTAAACAATGAAATGTTTTGTTGCGGTGTAGGCAGAAAATTCCCATTGAAGTTTTTTGATTGTTATGTACGAAGAATCAAGAAGATATTGAGGAACACAAAAAGCTGTGGGGTCTTTGGGAGAAGCTAAACAATTTGGTCAGGTTTGTCATTGTTCGTCAGTTGGGTTCAATTGCCCAAAAGATAACAAGCTTATGATCATTTGATACTTTTTAATAGTTTTTAAAATAAATACCTCCATAAATACATTTTTATTAAATTTAAGTGAAGAGAAACATAACAAATGGATGCCAAGATTTTTCAATTAAGATTTGATTGTTTTGAACTCATGAAATTAAAATTAACCGTTCAGAATATGAAAGCCATTACAAGTGATTTTTAGTTCTTGAATTGAAGTCAAAAAATCAGAAGGTTAAAAGAAAAAAGCATGGAAACTTCGCCAATGTAATGAAAACTAAAAAAAAAAGTAAGTATACAACACAGTGAACCCCTATTATATAATCGTTTTTAAATTAATTAAAATTAAATAAAAATATACAATTTTTAATATAGGATTTTCTCATAAGCAGAAATGAAGTTCGTAAGTTTTATGAACAGGTGAAACGAAATTCACAGGTACATAAACCTATAGAACCGAAAGCTGCAAAGACGAAAGTGGAAACATCATAGTGGAACCGCAGTCAATGCTGATGATATGGAAGGACCACTTCTGCAGACTGTATAACGGCGACGACGAACCGAATTCCGCTGTCAGACAGGATGATCCATTCAACATAGACAAAGAAAGCCAACAATCCCGTCCTCCCGACTTGACAAAGTAAAGATTGCCAAATCTAAGCTGAAGTCTGATACAGCCGGTGGAGCAGATGGCTTGAATGCCGAGCACTTTAAAGCAGCTGGAGATAAGTTGGTAAGAAGCATGCACCAACTCATCTATAAGATATGGTCGGAAGAAAGTATGCCCGATGAATGGAACCTCAGTATTGTTTGCCCGATCCTGAAAAAAGGAGACCCTCTAAACTGCACCAACTATAGAGGAATCAGTCTACTTAAAATTGCTTACAAAATCTTCTCTTCCGTAATATGTGAACGTCTAAAGCCCATCGTCAACAACCTGATAGGTCCTTATCACTGTGGTTTTAAACCAGGAAAGTCCACAGTCGATCAAATATTCACATTACGGCAGATCCTGGAAAAAAACCCAAGAACATCAAATTGACACGCACCATCTTTTCATCGATTTCAAGGCTGCATATGACAGCATCTACAGGGACGAGCTGTATAGAGCCATGTTTAGTTTTGGCAAACTCGTCCGTTTGTGCAGGGCGACCATAGAGAATTCACGATGCTCTCTAAAGGTCGGAAACAACTTAACACAACCTTTTGATGTCAAAAAGGGTTTTTGGCGATTTTTTAACATCGTACTTGAAAGAATAGTGGAGAGCTCACACGTCAACACTAGAGGCGGCAAAAATGGGTCTAACGATTAATGAGGGCAAAACAAAGTAAATGCTGTCGTCAGGAAAGGACATACAACACCGACGACGTCTTGGTCAAAACGTCACCATCGACAGACGTAACTTTGAGGTTGTCAAGGACTTCGTCTACCTGGGCTCCGATTTAAACGCAGAAAACAACACCAGCGCTGTGATCAAACGCAGAATAACTCTTGCTAACCGCTGTTTCTTTGGACTAAGAAAGCAATTGAGTGGTAAAGTTATCGAGAGACCAAAGTGTCGCTATATAAGAACCTTATCATCCCCGTCCTGCTATACGGTGCAGAAGCATGGACTATGACAAAAGCGGATGAAAGCACCTTGGGTCGAGAAAAAAGTTCTACGTGTGTCCCGTTCCCGTATACATCGAAGGGGAGTGGAGGAGAAGTTGGAACGACGAGCTGTACGGGCTGTACAGCGACGTAGACTTAGCCAGAAGGGCAAAAGTCCAACGACTAAGATGGCTGGGTCACGTAGAGCGCATGGAAACCAATGCTCCGGCCCGGAAAGCCGGCGCGCACAAGTGGAAAGTGACCTCACCCAACTTGGAGCGCGAAACTGGAGACATCTAGCTAGGGACCGAACTAGATGGAGAAGTTTGACATATGACTGTAGCGCCACCTTAAGAAAGTAAGTATTTTCTCATAAGAGGTTTAATTTTGAATGTTTCGGTATTTAGGCAGTTTTCAATTTTGAAGCTTTCATCTTTTGGTATTTGAAAGGTTAAACTACACCATTCAAAAATATGTTATAATGCACACTTGAACATTGAATTTAAATTGTAACGAATATGAAGACACAATTTCGTTTTACAAGAATAGTTTCCTTACCCTGAAATGTGATTAAAACCTTTACTTTTTTTGCAGACAAGTGAAAGTTAATGCCTATGATCCACAAACGAATCAAGACGTTAAAAATGAATATCGTAATGATATCGAATTGTTCACGGAAAATTCCCTGAAAAGGCTGTCAATCTGACTGATATTATTTTCCATTTCTTCTTCTTTACAATTAAAGACGCATCGACCGATTTATTTAAAAAATAATACTAATAAGCGAACACTAAAAGGGGTTTATATATATATAAAATACCAAAGACACTGTGTGAGGAGGTGTCGGTGTACATTGATTTTGAATTCCTGAACATTACAATGACTTTCAAAGACAGAGTGTTTGAGGATATTCCACATTCGCGTAGTACGGCAAAAAAATTAATCTCTGTACTTCATATTACGACCGAAGTTGGGCTCAAGGGTTAACTGATGGGCATTCCTAGAAGCTCAGGTATTACGGTTAGATTTTTTAAGGGGAGCAATGCAACTGGCTATTTCCCTAGAACATAGTCCGTTAAAATTACAGTAAAAAGGGTGAGACAAGAAACCTTGCGTCGATGTACGTTCCTCAAACGAGTTGATGATGTTAATGTCATCAATCATTTTTAAAGCTCTTCTTTACTGTCCAAGAGGCTTAAATAAGTTACTGGAGCACCAGCCCAGAGATGAGAGCTATATTCAAGTTTCGGACGTACATATGTATATACGTTTTGTAGATTGTAGCCAGATCAGACGGAGAGACAAACATCCATGAGATCACCAGTTGACCTATTGCTACGAAAGCCGTATTGCCAGTCATAAAGAAGCTTCCGTTCCTCAAGATATTCCTTAAGCTGATAATTTATCAGCGTTTCCATGACCATAGAAAGAAGGAACGTTAGTGCTATCGGTCGGTTATTTGTGGGAGAAGAAGATTCGCCTTTTTTTGGGATTGGCTGAACAAATGCAGTTTTCCAACTACCCGGAACGAGCCCAGAAGAATAGGATAGATGGAAAAGCTTACGCAGTGGTTTTGCCAGCGTGAAGAACACCTCTTCAGAATAATAGCGAGGATACCATATGGGACAGCGGATTTATGAATTGTGAAATCTTTAAGAACTCTCGCCACAGTTCGAGTACGAAAAAAGATTGGTCCCATAGAATCATTTACGAGTTAAAGAACTGGGGGAGTCATGACACTAGCTGGTAAGGCGGAATTTTCGGCGAACTACCTTGCAAATAAGTTGACTTTATCAATAGAGCTAACTAAAGGAGTGTCATTGACAACAAGCGTAGGAACCGAGGAAGAGGAAGAATTCCTCATGTTCTTTACGAATGACCAAAAATTCTTACCGCCTTTGGGACATTGCAGCATTTTTCGCCGTAATTTTTGGTCATGTAAAAATTTGGTCCTTCGAATACAGGCGTTGCAGGCCTTCCTGGCTTGCCTAAACCTTTTCCGGTTTTCCTCAGTTGGGTTGGCTTTAAAACACCGGAAGCTCACCTCTTTCTCCTTGATAACTTCTTTGCAGCACGAATTGAACCATGATTTAACCTTGGGTTTAATACTTTTAACCCTATTCGGAATAAAGGTTTCGATTCTCAGATGAATCATACTAGAAATCATATCTGCGATGGAGTCTACGTCACTACCGAGGAAGCATAGCGAATTATTGTGACCGTCCCAGTTGGCTTTTTCGTATTGCCAAACGGTTCTCTTTAGAGCTCTTTCTTTAACTGGATTTGTTTGACACGACAAATTTGCTGATATGACACTGTGGTCCGATGTGCCTAGAGGCGTCAATACACTGATTGTGTATTTATCAGGATCAGAAGTGAGAAACAAGTCAAGTGTATTTTCTGCTCGGCCGTTAACGTCTGATATACGAGTAGGCTCATTGACATACGTTCCTTCGGGCGTTGTCTGGCCCGAAAGTTGAAGCCATGAAGAATTGTGTACATTGAAATCGCCCGTAAAAACGATTTTAGTGTGAGCATACAGGAAGACAATTTTTTGAATGGAGTCAGACAGAGCATCAAATTCGTGAGAAGTCGAAACTCTGTCCAGGTTTGGGCTCCGATAAAGGATACTTCTTATAGAAAAACCCTATATAGTAAATAATAGTTTCGATTGTTTAACAGATCTATTTCGTCTACTCTTTTTTGGGAACCACTCTTTTTGGAAAAAGTTAAGTACTATGCAGCTTTGTCAAATTAAGAAACAAGTTCCTTTTAAAGTGGTGGTCCCTGCACGAATAATTTTTATAAACTTACTAGGTTCTCACCCAACAAACGTCTCCATATAGCTCGTACAATAGCTTAATGCATATTTTAATATATTATTGAAGTCAATAAACTCTTATTTATTCAAACTACAATGTCTGCAACCTACACAGTCTATTAAATACATTATTTCTAACTACGCACATGAAGAAGAGTAAAGAATCAAACACACATGAATCAACAACAGAACATTTAATATTTTGGCACTATCGCCAAATAAAATAAAATAATACATACCCCAACTATAACCCTCTAAATATAAAAGTAAATACATACATACATACATACATCTAGGTTCAAAACGCGTGTCTTCTATTCTTAATATGAAATCAGGACTCGAGAATATATGGAAAAAGAAAACTAGGTTAAATACTTATTTTAAAAACTCCATATCATCAAAAAAAAAATGTGGAACAAACAAAGGATTCCCAGAAAGTATACGAAAAGCCTTCTTTATTCGCTTCAAAATAAATATATGCTCAAGTATACAAATACATTTCAAAGAAGATTGATGAAAATTAAAAAGTTCATAAGTCAAACTGAAGTAATATCATTCAAATATTCTAAGCTGAGTAAGAAATATTTCAATATTGTTGCACAAATTCAAAAATTTCGTACTTTTTAAGGTTTAGTAAAATGAATTCAGTTAATAGGTGTTCAAAATAAATAAAAATAAAATAGGCGTTCTGAAATAAAAGGGATCATTTTATCCTTTTTTTATTCTCTTGAATATTTTCTTTAATTTCTCTTTGGCAACTTAAAGCTTCATTTTAAAATTCTTTAAGTTTAGACTCTATCAAAAAATTTGGGGTTTTTTAAAAGTGTTTTGCCATAGGTGTTCGAAATATGCATACAGTTTTGACAAAATCAAATTTCCAAATATTTTATATGTATATTTTTCTTTACTCACTTACTTAAGGTGGCGCTTAATATTATCAGTCTTATTTTAAAACGCTGTATAAAGTAATGCATCTAAACGCAAAAAATGCTATTTATAAAACTTAAGCAAGGTTGCATAATGCATAGTCCCATAATAAGCTTTACGTTTTGAGGTTCAACAGAGCCTACATAAAATTATTTATTTTAATAATTTAAATACTGTTTTACCAACTCCGAAAAGTCAGAAAGTTTATAAAATAAGATTCAACGCAATGAGCCTAAGAAACGAAGAATTTAATAAGAATATAGATTTTCGAAAGACAATATCATACAAGTAATTGGGATTATCGGTTCGGACCTCAGCAGCGCAAATAGAGGAGACCACATCCCCATAGATATCCAATTAATGGCTGCAATAAGATATTGGTGACGAAACAAGGTAAGTTTATACTAAATGTTCACACCAATTCGGAATCCGTACATTTTATGATTTGTTTATAGATTCAAGACGATGGAGCAGACATCCAAGGTTAAGGCAACCGACGCTTTGCCTTAGCATTAGCTACCACAAGACCTTTGTTCATTAAAATGCAAACTTCCTTTTCGAACCAGCTAATGACTTTGAACAAGTTCTTCAAATACGGGAGTTTTCAAAGGTGGTTGGCGCCATTTACTGTACCCACATAACGAATCCAAGAGTAGGTGGACCATCAAGGCAGTACTATATAAACACAAAAGGGTACTACTCGCTAAACACCCTAGTAGTATACGACGCAGTCATAAAAAAGAATGACTTTGTTTGACGCTGGACTCAAGATTTTTTTAGGGAAAGCAGAATTAAACAATGATTTGATGTTGGGGAATTCAATGGTCGTCTGCTTGGGGATGGTGGATACTAATATCCTTTTCACTCCCGTTTTGAGCCCTCGAACGGATGCTTATCGGTGGAAAGATGTTTTGGCGTCTGGAAGCAAAGATTCCGCATTTTGTTATCAGGTATGAGGTGCTCCTTAGAAAATGCCAAAACAACTATTATAGACTTAGCAGTTCTTCATAGCTTGGCAAACTTTTATATTTTATTTTTTATGACAAACAGCTGATTTGATAGACAGATAAATGGAATAGATTGCTCCATTTTGGTACTTTTTTTGACTTAAGCATTGTATAACTAAAATGTATGGCAGAACTTTTTATAAATGAGAATTTTCGCAACGTTACATAGAGCCTACATAAATCCTTATGCACTGTATAACTATTCATCTGTTTAGCGAATTCTATTAAATAAGACTGAAGGTATTTAAAGCAGTTTCAGAGATCATTACTGTTTGCGATTCGCCAAGTTGACGTTTGCCTTAAACTTCAAAAATTTGTCGAATTGATGTGTCGTTCTACTACAATTGGCGAATGCTCGCCTTTATCTGTCATAATCGGTTGTAATACTTGGTGACTTTGAAAAAATCACAGTTTTTTTTTTAATTCGAAGTAGTTGTCTAAGAACAAATTAAATAATTATTAAATAAATTATAATTACAACTTTTATTGATATGATTAAAAGAACCAATAACGCCCAGTTGATGGAGCTAATGGAGGCAAACCCCGACATTGCCAAGGGTGTCGGGATGTTTGGATCATCCAAAAAAAACCAAACCCAATATTGGGATTCGTTTGCCCTTGAGCTAAACGCATTAGGACCTCCTATACGAGAGAGTAAAGAATATTACATAACAGTTTTAGAAAATAAAATTGTTTAGGTTAGACTGGACTATAAATTAAAACTGAAGAAGAAAATCGCGACAAATGAAATGGATGTTGTCGCAACAGGTGGAGGACCTTTTCTGCAGTTGTCTTTGTCCCCTTTAGAACAGGCAGTTGACAATTTACTTAGTTTACAGCAGGATTTAAATCCAATGGGTAATACGTTTGGAACAAATTCAACTGCAACAGTGGAATAACCTGACTCAAATGATGCAGACATTGAAGTTGAAGATGCTTCCATGGCAATGACACCAGCCCAGTCAATAAAAATCAACGAATGTCGTAGAAGCAGGGGAAAGTTTGAGGATGAACGAGTCAAATTCCTCCAAAAACAAACGAATCATGTAGAGCTAAGATATCTAGCATCAATAAATCTTATTACTCCATTATTGTCACAAGTACTTTACCACCATCGTATTTAAGCTGTAAAACCCTTATCTATTTAAATATTGGTGTTGTAACTGAGCAGGAGCTATTATACGAATGTGAGTTCCGTCTACACATCCAACTATCCCTGATAAGCCTGCTCTTTAAAAAAAAAAGAACAGGATATATCTGCATTGATCCAAACTGGGCAGATTATTGCTTGAAGCAAATTAAGAACTTCGCTTTAAACTACTGAAACTTTAGGTTGGGAGAAACCTAGCTCAAAGTCATTTTCTATACTATTTTGATAATTTCCACATCCGAGAAATCGTAGTGCGCACGCAAGTTTTAAAATTGGTGAAATTGCAGAACTTTGAGTCGTTTGAAATCCTGAACTTATCTGATTTAAAACATATTTGAATGCATGTTTGCTAACCCGAAAGTATTTTATTAAAAACCAAGTTAAAAAATTAAATTTTAGAAAAAAATTCAAAAATCTATCGGGTTGTTTTTGAGAAAATTCGAATTTTCATTTTTTGACTAAAAAATTGTATGGGACGCCTCTGTAAGTTTTGATGTTAAAAGAAAAAAAATGAAAAAAACGCCTAACGCAAATCTGCTCAAAACATTAACTTCCAAGTTTGATTTCAATCGACCCAATGGTTTAGGCTGTAGGAGCGTGGACAGACAGACAAAACAGACCGGATGAAATCGCGGGACCCACTTTTTTCGACTTCTCTACCATCGTAGTATCATGTCGAAGTAAAAGAAAAAAACAATTTACTGAAGAAAAAATTGGCGAGCTTGTGGCGTGGTCTCCAAGATAGTAGCAATTTAACACCTCTGCACTTTTTGGTGGTCTTATGTTCTGCAAACAAGGGTCAAAAATTGGGCCTCACGTCTGGAATTAATTCGATTCAGCCGTGACGGCTGCTTGCACCAAATCACTTTTGAAACATAATTCCAAACTCCTATCATGCCATAACATTAAATTATATTTTTTTTTCTTGAAAACCACAAGTCTAAAAATACAGATTTGCATTTTTGTATGTAACGAATAAACTCAAAAAGTACTGAACTGATAATATTAATATAAAATAATAATTATTTTTTCATTGGAAAGCTGCATAGTCACTAAGTAACATAGGCTGTATTTAGTACTAGCGGCCCGTCCCGGCTTCGCACGGGTAGACATAAATAGGTACAACTCTAATATCCTCCAATAATGTTTGTCCCAGGGACACACTTTTTCCATAATTGGTATCGACTTAAGGAAAGAGTGCTTTTCCTATGAGCAATTGTATCAATCAATACGTTTTGTTGCCGCCTACAAATACCACAGCCAACGTAGTGTACAGGGAGACTTTTAGATACAAAAAAGCAATTTTTTTCCAATTTAGTGATTCATGGTCGTTTTAATTAGCATGCTTATAACTTAAATCACTGTACCTATTTATGTCTACCCCTGCGAAATCGGGACGGGTTGCTAGTATTAAATAAAGATGATTTAAACTTGTTATGCACGTTCCCACTGTACTAAATAAAATATACCTTCATAGCTCCTAGCCTCAATTTTTGTTTAAAAATATTTTTAAATGTCTTAAATTTTATCTCAATAAACAAAAAAACTTCACTAAATTCCAATAATTTTAGATTTTTAATACCCTTGGGTGTTAATGGGTTAATTTATTTGAGTATCCTTTCGTTGAGAACTAAATCATAACGTTTTCATTTTTTTTAATTGTCATTCAGGTTTAATTTTTTGTTCGCACTTACAAAGCCCAGAATACAAACACATTTTAATATACTCGTAAACATGAAAGGAAAAGAGGTTTGCTAAGTCATAATTCATAAAATATAAATTACAAGTTTCTATAACCGATAAAAAGATATTTCTCAGAAATCCATCTCATTTTTTTTTTCAGTTCAGTTTCTTACTAAATTCTCTTTGGGTTTTTTCTTTTTCTTTCTTTAAAAGAAAAAATAAGTTAGAAATATGTCAATCGTTGCAAATGTAAGAATGTAATACACCAACAATAGAATCTATAAGACTTGCAGCGTATGCAAGTCCAAGCAATAGATTTATCTCTCAAGATACATGTTCAAAGATATAAAAATACAAATTTCACATTGTGTGATGTTTTTGTTAAAACTAGAAAAAAGAAAACAACAAATATGTAATATACTTCTAGTTCTCATCTACAAACAGTACATAATATACACTATACATATGTATGTGTGTCGTAATGTCAATTTTTGTAAAACATTTTGTATATACTTTCGTGTGTTTGTACTAAAAGCATGGAATCAAGGTCGATGACAACGACCTTAAGCGACATGGTTTTTAAAATATATAAAGCAAAATGTGTACAATGTATACACAAATCTATGTATGTATATAATGTATGAACACAAAAGCTCTCTCCTTTGCAAAAAAAAACGTGAATGTGTATTTTAAAGATAGATATGGATATACGGACAATAGATACACACATATTTTTTCTAGTTAGTTAAGTACACACACATAATTCACTGGCAGTGTTGCCAAGATGTAAATATTTCTTTTACATTTTATTCAAAAACAACCAGAGTATCGGTTTACGGATTTTTAGCCAAATGTTTTGAAAAATCCATAATGTCCTCTTTATGATATGTACACAAGCAAATTTATGCATTAAAAAACTATGAGTTCTAATTATGTTTTTGTAATATTTTGACAGAAAAATGCACTTTCGACATAAATTTTACAATTTCTTTTGGGAATTTTTGAATGATCTAAAGAAAATCACCAAAAAGGACTAAAATTTTCGAAAAATCGGTTTCTTGCTTTAAATGACCCCCAAGGAACTCAAAAATGAAGTCCCAAATGACGATGGCCTGCGAATACCTTAAAGTCCTCAATTCTCGAAATTAAGAATGTAATATATTGCAAGACTGTTCACGATTTTCTATTATTCAAAACTTCAGACGCGTTTATTTCAATTCTGCATTTCTTAAATAGGCGGGTAACATAACTCGACTTGAAATTTCAGACAGATTTCAACTAAAACCGTTTTTCTAACAATTTTTTGAAAACTATCGCTTTTAATTTCGTTGATATATTGTCCCATATATTTAATAATTGTGTTTATAGTGGAATATTTCCAAACAGCTTAAAAATGGCTGTGAATATACCAATTTTTAGAAAGGTCATTCTAAAAATCTCTCCTTAATGTTTTTTCTAAACTTTTTTAAAAAGCGATGATTCAGAATTGTATCGTATTTGATGAAGTTAACTTTTTTAGTAGAAATCAGTTTGGGTTCAGATCGGGCAGATTAACGGAAGACGCACTTCTTCAATTTTGCAGCCAGGTAAATACCAGTCTTAACAGTAAACAACTCACAGCTGCTATCTATATTGATATTACCAAGGCATTTGATACTGTGGATCATGATCTGTTACTAATTTAACTTGAAAAACTTGGGTTTAGAGGATTCATTCATTTTATTCTTAATATACATATATAATTTCTATCTTCTACCCCGACTTGTTCTTAGGCATTGTAAAAAGTTTGGAGTTAGCAAAAATGTATGCACTCTATCCAACAGTGACCTGAGTTTCAATGTGAGTCTTAACTGCTCCTCTAAATGCTTTACAATCGAGCATGTATCTGAATATAAGTATCTCGGTTTATTGATTGTTAATAATTTTTATTGGAATGCTCATAATTCAAAATTGAAAAAGTATCTTTTGTCTATGACTTTTATATTGTATCATCATAGAAAATTCGTTTCGCAAAAACTCCTTGAAACAGTTTATTATAGATTGGTTCAATAGAAGTTGCAATATGTAGGCTTGTTCATTGGGGAGGTTCGTTTAATTATAATACGCAACCTTTATTGGTTGTACAGATACATATTCTTCGGCTTATCTGGAACAAAAAACGCCGTGAGCATAGTTTTGAACTTTTATTAAAATCAAAGATTCTTCTGCTTAAGCACCTTTATTTTTATAAAGTTTTACAATTTTTTCTTTAGAAGTGGTAACCTTCTTAATTATTACTTAACTTCTTACAGGCTTCGAAGTCAGGAAAGTTTTTTTGATTAAGTACCACCTTACAACAATCGTTGCTTTCTAAACTTTTACTCATAAAACACCCAGAATTGTGAAATTAATAATCTACTTAACATACAAATCTAATTCAAAATTAATACTTTTAAAAATAAAAGAAGCGAAAATACTCGTATTAGGAATTATTATATCTACACTTATTTTACAAATTATGTGATTTAATTTTATTAATTTAATTATTTACTAGAAATGTTATATTATTTATCTTGGAAGTAAAAATCTAAATCTAAAAAAAAATATCTATACAAAAAAATACGTATATCAGATGTTGATATCACGTTTTCTTTAAGCCAGGACAAGACGTCTTTTATCGCTAAAAGTTCCGCCTGGAACACGCTACAATGATTAGGAAGGCGGAATGAGAGACTTAATGTCAGTCGTTCAGAGTACAAACTTCCACCAACCCCTTCTTTTTGAAAAAAAAGGGATACGTCATCGCAAAAACGATACCATCTTGAAATAAAACTTTTAAAACACATTTTTGTAAGCAGTCACTGATTTCCTTTCAGTAATGTCAATTTAGTATTTCTGAAAAATATCCCCAAAAAGTTTATTTTTGTCGACTTCCAGGATTGATTAAGGACTAACTTCTCCTGGATTATTTGCACAAGATTTAATTATTGGTACGCTTTAATGATTCGTGGATTGATTCGTTTATTTATTTTTTTTAAATATATTTTTCAGGCAAGTGCAACCAATAGTGAAATAAAAAACAATTTTTAGATCAAAGAACAAAAAACAAAAAGCTATTTTACTTGTATTTGAATGTTTTAAATATTGCCTTAATAATTAAAAAAGATAAAGTTAATCCAATTTAATATGTCCACATTAAGAAACACAATAAAAGTAAACAAAATCAATGTACTTTCTATTAATCCCTGGTGCAACGTTAAATTGTCGCGTATACAATGGTCAAAATTTAATGAATTTATTTTTTGAGGGTCCAGAAACTACCTAGTCCAGCGATAAGTTCTGTTACATTTCAAGAGCGCAATAAAAAAAAACCTAGTATATTTTATATCATCAAATTTATTTTATTAATTAGTTCATAATATTAGTTTTAAGAAGAAAAAAAAGTTTTAATCAAAATGGCCGCCTTTAACCTTAATGCAGGCTTTCAAACCATGTGGTAATTAGTCTATAAGGGCACGCACTGTGTCGATGGGTATCGATGACGCTGCTGTTAACAAAGCAGCTTTTAGGCTATCCAAATTTTGATGGGGAGTCTTACAGGCCATGTTCTCCAGTTCGGACCAGAAAGTGTAATCCAATGGACTCCCCGACGGCCAATCTCAACTGCAATAAAATCTGGACTATTTGTACTAAGCCACTCTTGTGTCGTTTTGGCCTTGTGTGCTGGAGAAGAGTCTTGTTGGACCCATCTTTCCCCGTTGAAGAGAGTATTTGTTAATCTCTTGACAACACCCTCGAGAACATTCTCCTGATACGCTTATTCACCGGCTTTCACGCCTTTTCCTCAAAAGTGCAGTGATGTGACACCTTTATGGGAAACCTCCCACCAAACGATTACTGAAGCGGGGTGATGTCCACGCTGAACCCTTAGAACAACTTTTTTTGCTTTTTGGATGATGTCGCATAAATTTTATCATTTTGTTTGTTATAAACTTCTTCTTTGTAAAGATTTTTTCATCCGTAAACAAGATATTTGTATGTCCATTAACCGCGTGCCACTGCAAAAGCATTTTGCTTCTTTCAAGTTTTATTTTTTTAAGTCTTGGAGTTAAAAGATGTCCTGTTGTTGGCCGATAGGCTTTCATATGAAGATCATCTCAGATCAGCCTTGACATGGATCTGGCGGATATATCCAATTCTCTGGCCATGATCTTCTGCTTCCGGACGATTCCTACGAATTCGTTCAAGCACGGCTGTTACTTTTGCGCTCGTTCGAGAGATGCGTGGACGACCACTTATTGGTCTGTCCTATATTCTTGATAGTTCATCAAAACGTTTTATAGTACGATACACACACATTCGGTTTTAAAAGTTCGAAAATTTGATTTGAATTTTTTCCACACTTATAATATGTAATGCGATTATCGCGACTCGATTTTCTTTAACGCCCATATCCATTCCGATTAAAAGCTGAAACCAAACAAGCTTCCATTCTTTACTTATAAGAAGATGATGTGTTTCGAAAAAATAGTTAACGGCACTATTCCTAGTGCGCTCTTGAAATCGTGTAACAGAACTTATATTGTAGTATTTGAAAGAAAATTGTAATTAGCCAGTAGATATTGGTCTTTTTACTGTTTGTTTAAAGTTAATAATATTAATCAGAATTATAAAACAGGTATTTAAACTCTTGAAGAATTGTATATTTTCCAAAATAAATAGAAACTGATTTTGATATATAAATTATAGTCAATAAAAGTTTTTCTTTTAAACGAGCATTGAAAGAAAGATTTGTGGTTTTACCTATCTGTTATTGATTCTACTGCCGATAAAACAAGTCTAACGAAATTTGCAAATTTCTGTTTCCAATTGAAAAACGGTATTTGCTTTAGAGATAATAATAATAGATATAGATATCTTGCAAAGTATACTTTTCGTATTTAAAATTAAAAAAATAATGTATGTTTTATCTATAAGGAAATATAATCTGACGCAAGTGACTTTAGATTTGATAAGGCTAAGTGTCGTTTTAATCAGGTTCCTAAAATACCTTGAAAGTATTTATGGCAATTTTTTTTCTAACGAAAAGAGAATCTCATCAGTTGTTTGAATGTTATGCAATTATTTTAAATAAAAAAAACTAAGCATAACTCCAGATTATAAATAAAATGAAATTTATGAACTTGCTCATGGATTCAAAACTACATAAACAGAAGTAATTGATTTTTTTTAAAGTAATGTACAAAGAGTTGTACAACAATACTTAGCACATAAAAAGGCTTTGTAACTAAAGGTAGTTGGTCTTTCTTTTTGTTTTAACATGGATGTTCACAATTGGTTGCAAAGATTTTTGACTAAGGTCTTTTTTTAAAGTATTGTTAGGTTTTTGTTGGTTCTAGAAACTTTGAAAACCTTATGATTAAAATAATCTATTTATAAATAATAAAACGTTTGTATGATTTATAAGCTGCAAGCTGTTCTTTTACAACAAAATATCTTAATAATATCTTTTATAGCAAGATAATGCCTTCCGCAATAATTAAGGCCAGTTTTATGTCAAAAGATGTTTTAATTTAGCAAAGAGCACGCCAGATTGTCTACTTAGCGCATTTAGATTGAGAGTTTCCAACATGCATAATAAAGATTGCCAAAAGTTATAGCTCTGTTTGCTATTCAAAGGGAGAGTCTTTGGTTCGAGAAGTAAAAGGAACTGGCTGAATATTGTGATATGAATTTTACCATCAGTCATGTAATGGAATCGATGCCGAAAATGCACACAATCAACACAATTTTTGTGAAGGAAATTATTTTAAGATTGACTCTATTCAAAAATTAATAACAACTATGTTTAAGATAAGAGGAGAGTTGGTAAGATTGAACTTCATTCCTCACCGAGACGATTCTTCGATAATTTGCACGCTTTGGTGAGAGAAGATATTATGCATTTCATTGGAAAGTTTCCAATTTTCAAAGAAGTGAGAAAAGACTTCCTTGGAAGTGATGTATTAAGCGATATGATGGCGATGTAACACAATTTTACGGTCAAACTTCCTTATAACAAACTACTTCATAACGAAGATCTCTCTATTACGAATTGCTTTTGAGTACACATCTTTTTGGTTACATTTTTGTTGTGTTTTGATCTCCTTATAATGAATTTCCATAAAACGAATTTTTCTCTGTCACGAAAAAATGTTGTTGCTGGAAATCCAAATCTCATACGTTTTTGTTTCTACATGACACATTTTCTTTTAAAAACAACAGCAAGCAAGCATATGTTCAGGCTTCAGTGAGTATAATTAAAAATGTCTCGAAGTAGCATTTCTCTTGAGAAAAAGTTGCTGATAATCCGTGAAGTTGAAGAACGATTGACTAAAAAAACAATCATTGCTATTGACGTGTTTCGAACCTTGAAGAGTATCGTACCAACTAATTTATTTGAATCTCTCAAATTATTAGACGATTTCGTTGAAAAAGAAAAAAAAATCATTGCTATTTACGTGTTTCGAACCTTAAAGAGTATCGTACCAACTAATTTATTTGAATCTCTCAATTTATTAGACGATTTTGTTGAAAAAAAAATGGAAGAATGTTTTGCAAACTAAAATCACTGACTTCTTTAAATAAACGTAAAAAAAAAACAAAAAAATTCTGTGTAACGAATTTTCTATATAACAAAATAATTTTCTGGTCCCGGCAAATTCGCTATAGGGAAGTTTGACTGTACTTCGATTATCAAAAACAAATATCTCATATTATCCAAGTAAATGGTAAAGCATTCTACATTCATGTAGTGCGACTAAAAAAAGAATCTCTGTACTTTACTGTACGTCCAAAATTGGGCTCAATGGTAAGCTGGTGTGCATTCCTAAAAGAACGGGTAATACGGTTAAATTGTTTGAGGGGAGGAATGCAACTGACTATTTCACTATAACACTGTTTATGAAAATAACGATAAAATAATCACAGGCATGAAACCTTGCGACGGTGCTCGAGAGATACAAAAGTTTCAGTTAGACAATGGTCACCTATCATTTTTAGAGCTCTCTGTCTAGGAGACGCAAGTAGGTTATAGGAGCAACTTTCGGACGAATATAGGCTTTATAAATTATAGCCAGATCAGAAGGGCTATAAAACTTCTTGCACCTTCGGAGAAAATCTAAACACTTAGCAGCATTTTTGGCGATGTGAAATATGTGATCACTCCACATCAAGTGGTTTGTAATGCACAATTCTAGGACTGAAGACTGTTCAGTCTCCTCGATGCAAGTACCACCCATGGATAGTGGCATTGGGAGAAGGTTACGCTTTTGTGATAGTAGACAGCATTGAGTTTTCGAAGCAATAAATTTTACACGGTTTTTGATTCCCCATTGGACAATGCTGTCAAGATCAGAATTTAATGAGCTCATCATAAGCTGCCGTTGGTAGTCCAAGTCCGAAGCACAAGGATGTGAATCTAAAAAGGAATATGAGAAGCTGAGGGTAGTGTCATCAGCGAAACAATTAAGTGGGTAAGAAGTTTCAGACAAAATATCATTTATAAAAATAAGGAAAAGTGTCAGAGACAAAACGGAGCCCTGGGGCACAGCAGCGTTTATTTTGTGTACATCAGATTTGAAACCGTCCAATACTACTAGAAATGAATGGTCCGAAAGGTAATTTCTAACCCAACGAAGAAGGGGTTCATCAATACCAAATGCACGCATTTTCAATAAGAGGGCTTGCTGCCCAACTCAATCAAATGCCTTTGAAATACCAAGTGCAATAATCTTACTTTCTCCAAAACGATGTAAAGGTTTGTTAAACTGTTCGGTGAGATAAATTATGAGATCACCAGTGGATCTATTGCAACGAAAGCCAACTGCCGGTCATTAAGAAGCTTCCGTTCTTTAAGATATTTCTTAAGCTGAAAACTAACCAGCGTTTCCATGACTTGGAAAGAAGGGATGTACATAAGTGCAATTGGACGATAGTTAGATGGTGAGGATGATTCGCCTTTTTAAGGGACAGGTTGGACAAATGCAGTTTTCCATCCACTCGGAAAGAGACCTTTAGAATAGGACAGATGGAAAAACTTACGCAGTGGTTTTGCCAGCGTTGAAGAACACCTTCTCAGAACAATAGCGGTGTACTATCCGGGACAGCGGATTTGTGAATGTCAAGATTTTTAAAAACTCTAGTAACTAAAGAAAATTCGTCCCATGTACATAAGACTTTTTAAAATGAACTAAGTCTTAAATCATTGGGTAGGTTCAGACAACATAAGGAATTCATTCGCAGTCAAATTTATTCTTTGAACGTACATTTTGACCAAGGCAACTAGTAAGTTTTTCAAGTGTCATGAATTAAATATTTTGAACTTTATTTCACTTCATGGTTAAAAAAATATTTAAAAAAATTATTGACTGCAAAATACTGCTCAGGTAAGCTATAAGTCTATCACAATTTGTGTTTTGTATTGTAAGAAAATATTATTTATTTCTTTTCCAAATTAACAAGGAACCCTTTTACAGATAGCTTTAAATGAAGTTGTGCAGAAAATAAATTAGTCACAGAGTAGAGTAATAAATTTCAGCTTTCAGTTGAATGAAAAAAACATGATCAACTGTCATTTTGATAGAAGTAGACTTGGCTTAATAGTTAGGGAGATTTTTCTACTTTCTAGTTTTCCGTCTTTCCATCAAAGCTGCCTTAATTGGAAGGTCATTTTGTGGCAGCTAGACAGTCAGATACTAGAAATTTGCCTAAATTTCAAGTCCCTTATGTCATCTGAACCTGCCTATTACAAATTTATTTATTTCCTGTTGTTGACGAAAAAAAGTGTACTTAGATTACTTCAAAATTGATCCCTTTAAGGGGGTCATCCCATGTGATGGGTTCAAAAAATCGATTTTATTCATAAACTGCTAGTTTAATATGTCTAGAAAACGGTAGTAAAGAGATTTTTCAAAATTCGAGGTCGTTTTAAAGGTACAACTTCGGGCTGTTAAAAAAGATAAAACAAATAAAGGAATCGGTGGAAAAGGACCAGGTAAATTTACTGATCTGATAAAGTTATTCCGGAAATCTTTATTGAAGGTTTTGAAGCTAATTTGAAAGTAATGTCGGTTATGGGTTGCCGCGAAGCCCATGCTCACGTTAAGAAACGTTATGAAAAGCGATTCTCACGTTCTGAGTGATGCCATTAAACAAGCCAGAATTAATTCAAGAGCTTAACAGTCTGCTTTGAAAGAGTTTCAAGAAGAAGAAAAAGGAATACTCTATGGACTACGCATCGCCGATTGAAAGGTAAGTTGATATTTTCATAGTTAAGAGGACTTAAAACTTTAAACGAGTTTTTCTTAAAACTGTGTTTTTTTAAACTTTCTTCCATCGTATCTCAAAAACGGCTTTACCAAATGACTTGAAATTTGATGGGTTGGATTCAGCACATGTAAACGCATGAATTGAACTGTCGACAAGCAAAACTTCCATAAATTTTGTTTTTTATAGTAAAAAATTAGCGACTTTTTTTCAAATGTCTCCCAAAAGTCCAATTTTTGGTGTATTCATTAAATGATAGTTCATTCCATGCATTTAGGGGTACAGATTAAAACGACGTTTACTTTGTTTTAGATAAGCCAATCAGCAGAATCGTGGAGGAAGTGCGAGCCCATTTTTTCGAGGTGGAGTTGTTCACGCCGGTGTAACTCGTGTTCTTTACAATATTTTTAATTCAAATTTCATATTTATGCTTTCAAACTATGTTAATAAAAACTTCATAAATTTGTATCTATTTACTGGTCGTAAAAAAATCCTAAAGCTTCCTTAAAATACAGGCCGTCACATGGGTTGACCCCCTTAAATGATGAGTTCTTTAGTATCATATTCCTTCATAAACCAACATTTGATCTATTTTGCTTCCACTAAATAGTTGTTGCATATGGTCATTAAACTCATAAACGAACTAAACATTATTCAAATGGCAACTCTGCTCGATTACATACTGATGAAAAAAAAATCGAATATTTCAAAGCCAAATTGCAAAAAATCAATGAACCAGCTTCCTTCCTTTTTCTAAATCTCAACGAACAGAAACAGACACATGAGACATGATACATGAAGAACATCGTTATATGGACGTTTTGTTGTTTGTGTCATCGACGTCGAAGTCGTTGTTGATGTTGATGTCGATGTCGTTGTCGACATCGTCGAGGTCTTCGTCATAGTCATCGTTCCTGTACTTGTTCTTGCCTCATACTCATCCACAATATACCTAAACGGCTACTGCTACGGCTAAATTGCTGTAGGCTGTTAGATATGTCAGGTTGGTTTTATCTGTTTGTTTGTTGGTTTACTCTCTGATTAGTAGATGGAAAGCAAGGAAGGAAGGTATGTGGGTAGATATTCCAACAACAACAACAATGAATCTATTTTAAAGGTCATAATTTTTATAGTAAAACAACAAAAATACATTTAATTCGAATTCGAACCTATTCCGTTTCCTTTTTCGACCCGATCCGATTCGACTCGATTCAAAAAGGAAAACTAAACTTTGAAAAATTCTGCATGTAGGTAGCCACATTCTCGTATATGCACAATAATAATAATTATTATGGCAACCAAAGAAAAACATTTTTCCGAATGAATTATAGGCGTATTGTATATTCGTAGGTACATATATATTTTTCTTAAATTTATTTTATTTTATTATATATCTACTTTTTGTTTTTTTCTTTCTCAGTCAAACTGCGGTACATTTTTATTTTATATCACTTTCGTGGCCCGAATAGTCTGAGTGTGATGTTCGGTCGGTGGGCTAATTTTAGGTTTTCTTCTGCTAATTTTCGCGACGAAGGCAGGTAGAAGGTAGATAGTACATTGTTTTACTTTCGAACGTTTTTTCATACAACTGATTTAGGTAAGAAAAACTGACAAAAAAAATAGCCACCACTCTAGGAATCGAAATGAAAAACGAAGAGAAGGCCTAAAATCGATCAAACAATTTTACAAACCACAAACGTCTACGTCTACGTCGTCAACGTCAGTCACCGCCACCACTGATTCTGGTTTTATCACGGACGAACGACAGACAAATTTATTCTCAAACTTAATTACGACAGCGACAGGCACAGGACAGCCCAATAAGAATTTAGCCTTCGTGCTTCATCTCATCATCAACGTAAAGAGAAGATATTCTTCTTTCTTTAAATTCTTATTAACATAGCACTCTTTTATTCAAAAACCAATTTGAATCATTTTTTTCAATTTTTTCGCAAAAAGAATCTTCACCCAAATTTTGATGAACGAAAAACTAGGTCGCACTCAAAAAAATTTTTCTTTTTGAGAAAAAGAAAATATACATAGGTACGTTTTACGTTTCTTATTTCTTTTTTTTCACGGTCGTTTTATTTGGATGGGAAACTCACAGGTTAAATATTTAATTGAATTAATTTGAAAGGACACTTACATATTTTAATTATATAGCAATATTTAAGTTTTAATTCGTTTATTTTTGCCTTTTTTAGCGGAAATTATAGCACATAAAACTTTGCACTTGGGAAACGACGTTCGTCTCCTCCACTTCCATTTTTTTAGTGAGAAAACGAAAAGCAGAAAATAAAAGCACACAAGTGAATTGGTATAAAATGAGGCGAAAAGGCGAAATGGATGAAGTTTCGCTGAAAGTAACGTTTGATGACAGTGATTTTATTTTTTTTAGGGCGAATTCGATGTTTTTGCAATTTGACAGGTGGATCTTTTTTGTTGGTGGAGCTGAAGGCGAGTTCGCATTGTGTATATGATAAAGAAAGCGTTCAGCTTTTACCATACAAGTAAAAGAAATAATGGCTCGATTTCAAGAACTTAATTATTATATTATCTTTTTGTGTTTGAAGAGCGTTTTAAAATGCTTTTTTAACCAGGGTTAATGTCGTCCAAAATGGTTTTGGGTAAAAGAAGAAATCAGAATCAACTAATTTGATATGCGTAAGGTGATAGTCAAAAATGACAGGTTAATAGGGGACAAAAATGTGCATAGTAATTTCCCAATGAATATGTGATTTCTCTCTCAATATAAATAGAGTTACTATTCTTATTGGAAACTGTTCAATCCAATTAAATTTATGTGGTTTTCTATTGAACGAAAATATTGATGTGCCGTCGACGGGCCGGCAATATTTTTTCTTAAACGTTTTCCATTGGGAAAAGTATTGATGTTTTTTCCCGACGAATTGATTCGTTTAGTTTAATCACCTTACATTAGGGATGCCAAACGTCCCGCTACGCGTGGGACTGTCGCGGAAAACCGTCTTTGCCCCACAAGTGTCCCGTGGCAAAGTTTTGTCTCGCGAAAATACCCTTTTCCATTGTTTTTGTTTACAGTTTTTCTTTCTTCAGCTTGTGGCATTTTTTCGTCGTGCTCTGGTTTATAATTTGTTGGCTGTGAAAAGAAGGTTCTTGCAATTCTTGTAAATTCGCCATATATCTCATAGAGGAGAGAATGATGTTAAGCGACATCAGCAAACGCAACGCCACACAAATTTTAATGAGTGCAACTCCCAAAACCATCCTTGTCTCAAATTTTGTTTGCAAAGATACTAAAGAAAAGAAGGACACAAGTGAAGTTGATGGAACGTTAGTAAACCACACTGTAAAACACTCACATAGCTACTTATGTCGTGTTTATTCAGCGATTCCAAGATAGCATTAATAATATCGTGCGGGAAAACAAAATGTACTAAAATTGCAAAAAATATCTTGGCAAAAAGATGATTATTGCGATTTGACGAAAGACTCAAATAAACCATTTTCGATTGGGACTGATGCGTCCAATAAAGGAAACATTAAAACATTTCCGTTAATTGTAAGATATTTTAAGAGTAGTCATGGTGTCTGCTCCAAGTTATTAAACTTTCATAATTTGAATCTCTCAAAAGAGTAATTATATTATCCAGTTTATGTGTTAAAAACATAACAGCATTTTTAGCTGATAACATATGAAAATTTTGGTAAATATCAATCCATTTTCACGGAATTCAAAAAAGAAAATAGTTTTATTACTATTATATATATATATATATTATAGTTTATAATGAATTTAGTTCAAGCACTAAAAACGTTTCCAAACCTAAAGAGTTCTGAAAATGGTGCGATGAGAAATGGTCCGAGCTTTTAAGACATGTTCCTACTCATTTCTTGTCGTTAGTTCCTGCCGTGACAGGCTTCTTAAATATTACAGATCAGTTAAATGTTATTTTCTTTCACAAAAAAAGTTCCACCATATTTAAATTGTTTTTGTAATTCGAAATAGCTGAAGCTTATTTAGCTTTTATATCCCATGTCGGTGGAATTTTTAATAATGCAATAATAGTTCTTGATAGCGAAGACACATCCATTGTTAATTTATATGAGATAATGAATGACCTAAAAAATTAACTAAAGAAAGAAAGAGAACATAAGTTTTTTGGAGCCTTATCTCGCTCTGTGTTACTGAAATGAAATAATTATCAAATTGTAAGACAATTTTTCAAAGAAATTGATGCATTTTATGAGAATCCGTCCATACTTGGGTAAACTTTATTTGAAAGAATTTTCAGTTCAATGAAAAATTTTTGGTGGGAAGAAAGAAATAAAATAACAATGTCTGTGTTAGAAGCAGAGCTTGTGATAAAGCAAAATTTCAATACGTCTTGTAAAGAATTCTGTTTAAAACGAAATAATTTCCTAAATTACATCAGTTTAAATTGTTTATTTGTTATATTTTATAGTTTTACGTATCTGTTTTTTTTTGAAGAATGTTAAGTTTCTATTTATTTATTTAATTACACTAAGGAAGTAAATCAATATATGTATGTTGGAATAAAAGAATTTTTTAAACTAAAGAACTGTTTTGTTTTTCATTGACTTACATTTTTTTGTCCACAGAAAATTTTCAAATTTGACATCCCTACCTTACAAAGACGGGAAGGAATAGTCATATTTGGCTTTTAGAATCATTAATCACCTTTGCCGATTCCGATGACTTGAAATTTTTCAAATCTGACATCCCTACCTTGCAAAGATGGGAAGGAATAGTCATATTTGGCTTTTAGAATCATTAATCACCTTTGCCGATTCCGATGACTTGAAGTCTTAAACATGGGCGCAGCTCATCAGCAATTTAACTAGACCCTGCAAAAATCATAAGTCATAAGTTAAACAACTTTTTATTCTCTAAAGCATTCCAACAGTTTGTCTTAGGTCTAGTTTGTCCACAATGGGTCGAGTCTTAAACCAAAATTTCAAAGGCTCCGGTTCAAATCGAATATTATCGTATTGTTTAATAGGAATTTTGGTTAACTACAGTATTGGCGTATATATGAGATGGGTTAATCATTGATCAAAGATAAAGTAATCTTAAGTATTAAAATAACTTTTCAAAATATTGTACATTAAAAGTACCATTTTTTAAGATACCTAGGAGGTATCCACTTATTTCAGTGCCACAGTGTACAAGGTAAACAATTTGGTCTACTTTGTGCCAAAAAGTTAAAAAAAAAACACGATTATTCCGATTCAACTAATTCATTAAATCGAATTGTAAAAAAATCAAATTTTCATATTGTTAAGCCAAATTTTTCTCAACCATGATTATATTTGTTATTATTGGTACAAAATTATTACAAAAAAAATATACTCTGACACTAAGCTTTCCAATGATACACCTACACTTGTGACCACATTTAGAAACGGGATATTGTTAATATTTTCATCAATAAGATTTTTTTTAAGCACCAATGTGTTTAACTAGTACCGTTAGTCGATAATGGCTGACATGTGTGTTCCAATCATGTGTTTTCCTGAAGGCGGGAAGTTGTCAAAATGTGGTTATTTTTGGGAATTCATTTAAAGTTGACATTTTTGCTGGACACAAAATTAGAAACGACAACTAGAATCAGTGAATTTGTTTTAAATTCGGTTTTTAATCGATGTAAGTTGATTGTTTTCATTATTTTTAAAATATTAATTATAATACAGTGAAAAAAAATGGATAAAAATAAATCGTGCATGATATGTAGAATCAGCAAGGCCGATCCTTTCTTGATTCTGGTAAGATAAAAGTTATTGTTGCGCCCTAAATTGGTCGAGAACTGTCAGCTAGAACCACATGTGTCAAAAAAACCTTCAGGCGCGATTGAATTTCGCTAGACTCTTCTCAAATAAAACCTTACAGTTTTGGAAAAAAAATACTCTGGAGTGATGAATCTAAGTTCAATTTGTTTGGGTCAGGCGGTAAAGTGTACGTTAGACGTACACTAAAGACACAAAATACACGCTGAAGACCGTGAAAAATGGAGGAGGAAACATAATGGTTTGGGTGCATTTTCTTGGAGTGGTGTTGGTCCATTAGTAAGGATTAACGGTCGAATGGATCAAGATGTTTATAAAGGCATACTGGAGAATGTCATGGAGCCTTCTTTCGCACACATGAACATTAGTTACTTTTTTCACCAGGACAACGATTCACAGCACACTGCACTTATTGTGAAGCAGTGGTTTGCAGATACAAAAGCCAGTGTTTTGGATTGGCCCGCGCGAAGTCCGGCCCTGAATCCGATTGAAAACTTATGGGCAGACGTCGAGAGAGGATTAAAGTCCAAAAAATCTAAAAATTCGGACGAGCTTTTCCAAATCATTAAGGAGGTCTGGAAGGGTATACCACTATCAAGATGCCGCACTTTGGTTGAAAGTATGGAAAGAAGTTGACTGCGGTTATACAAAGTAAAGGATTCCCTACAAAGTATTAATACTTAATTTATGTTAAATTGAAGACTTTTTAAGAAATATCATTTTGCATGTTCTGTTTCTAATTATACGGCCACACACAATTTGAATTATATACCTACATGTTTATTTTTTATATTTGATATTGTCTAGCTTTTTTCTTGCATTAATTATTTAATGTGTAAACCTGAAACCCAGAAATTTGACTGAATTAAAGCAGTCGATCAATCTTTCAGGCTATAATGATCAGGTGTGGGTGAGCATGGAGGTTATTAGCGGTCTATCATCTTTAAAAGCAATCAAATATTTGAAACACAATTGGTGCGTGACCTTGTATTTTAATTTATTAACTTCCCATAGGAAGTTATTGTAATGGGTTTGATTTGTCAAGTTGAAAATTTTGACATTTCTCGACGTTTCAGGGCCCTTATTATGAATTACGAAACGAACGGCAGAAAAAACGAAACTCGAAGAAACGAAAGTCATGGTGAAGAGCGATTATAAGATACGAAAATAGAAAGCAAAAAAAGTTGCCAGGCAAAAACGAAAAATGATAATTTTTTAAAGGAACAACTAACTTCACTCCTATTAACAAATGTCAAAATATAAATAAAGTCGAGGAAGTTTCAAAAATAAATGTAATTTGCATAAATTCTATAAAATGTTTTTTCACTGCGACTATTTCGTTGAAAGCAAAGATGAATCCCAAACTAACGAAGAAGAGGAAATGCGTATAAAAAGAAGAGTTTTAAGAGATTCATCGAACCCAATGAGCCTTCCAAGTTCTTATCAGTCAAAGCCTTCCAAAGAATTTTGGATTTGGCTTGGCTCGTCGGCAAGTAATTTTTTGCTATGTTTGGATTGGTTTCCATAAAAGCTACCAGCAAATCCAACTGCTTAGCATTAGTTGTAGGCCTAGAAGGTTAGAAATAACTTATTTGTATGTTTTTGACAATTTTATTTATTATTTACTTGCATTTTTTTGCGCACTTAACAAAACAAAAACCAACCAAACAAAAAAATAAATGACATTTGACATCTACCCCCAAAACGAAAGCTTAAGGCACTCGTAAATAAAAATACGAGTATCGTCATTTTTACGATTCTCGTTTTTCTTAATCGCAATTTGACGATTAAGTGTCACTACAATCGTTTTTTCTAATCGCAATTTAACGAATAAGCGTTATTTTGAACGAGTTTCGTTTTTCATAATAGCCCCCCAGGGTCCTTAGAGTCGAAATAAAAGATTTTTAGAAAGATGTCTGTGCGTGCGTGTGTACGTACGTTCGTACGTCCGTACGTCCGTACGTCTATACGTCCGTACGTCCGTACGTTCGCAACGATATAGCTGAAGAACCAGAAGAGATATCGACTTCAAATAAATTTTGTTATACAGATAATAAAGCAGAAAGATGCAGAAAGGGCTCTCAAGAAAATTGCGTGGGTGGTTTTTTTTACCATAGCAGTTTAAAAAAAAGTGAACATTTTGGTTAACCCTAAATATCTTACGAACCAAAAACGCTAGAGACTTAAATTAAATTTTATATAATAAACTGTAACGTGATCTCAAAGATGTATATTTTTTGAAAAAAATCAATATAACAGTTTTTTTTATAAATCAAAAAAACTGAAAAAACAAATTTGTCACCTCCTAAATTTAGCGACTTACATGTGATTTCATCTCCAAAACAATTTTGAGCAACGGAGAATAATGTTTTTGAAATTTGATAAAATTTTGAGAAAAATCGAATAGACAGTTTTTTTTATAAAAAATAAAAATCTAAAAAAACTTTACTAAAAGTTGGTAACAATTGAACATCGATTCAAATATCTTTTCAAAAACTTGAAATTTAGGCTTCGAACTTATTTTATCTTATAAAAAATATTGTTGTCAACATTCAGTAAAATTTTGAGAAAAATCGAATTGACAGTTTTTTTACAAAAAATAAAAAACCTAAAAAAAATTAATAAAAGTTGGTAAAAATTGATTTTCGAATCAAATATCTTTTCAAAACTTTGAGATATTGGCTTTAATTTACTTTTATCTTTCAAAAAATATTGTTGTCAACATTCAGTAAAATTTTGAACAAAATCGAATTGACAGTTTTTTTATAAAAAATTAAAAACCGAACAAAAATTAACAAAAGTTGGTAAAAATTGAATATCGATTCAAATATCTTTTCAAAAACTTGAAAGTAAGACTTCAAACTTATTTTATCTTATAAGAAATATTGTTTTAAGCATTCTGAAAGATGTTGAGAAAAATCGAATTGACAGTTTTCTTACAAAAAATAAAAACCTTAAAAAAATGTATAAAAGTTGGCAAAAATTGATTTTCGACTCAAATATCTTTTTAAAAATTATAGATATTGGATTTTAACTACTTTTATCATTCAAAAAATATTGTTGTTAACATTTAGTAAAATTTTGAAAAAAATCGAATTGATAGTTTTTGTACAAAAAATTAAATACCTAAAAAAACATTTAACAAAAGTTGGTAAAAATTGATTTTCGACTCAAATATCTTTTCAAAACTTTGAAATATTGGCTTCAAACTAAGTTTATCTTATAGAAAATATTGTTTTCAACATTCGGTAGAATTTTGAAGAAAATCGAATTGACGGTTTTTTTACAAAAAATAAAACTCTAAAAAAAACAATACTAAAACTTGGTAAAAATTTAATTTCGACTCAAATAGCTTTTCAAAAATTAAAAATATTGGCTTCAAACTTATTTTATTTTACAGAAAATATTGTTTTCGATATTCAGTGATTTTTATATAAAAATGCAACAGTCCGTTTTTTCATAAAAAATAAAATCTATAAAAAATAGTACGCAAATTTGGTAAAATTGATACTAGTACATATAGACAAACTTTTAACCAAGACAAATCGACAGACGGGATGGGAAGTTATCAGTGTGGGTCGCATCCCAGCCTCTTTTTTCAAATTTTTTTTCGACTCGAATATTTATTTTGTCTTATAATTTTTTTTATTAAATAATAAATAATAAAAAAAAATAATAACTTGGGTTTTGTTTATAAACAAAATAAATTCTACCAAAATTGACACACTAAAGTTTAACGTCCAGAATATATAGACAACAAACAGTTTAAAGTTCAATATTATTGATTGCATACCAAGTTCTTTGATGATAATAATCATTTTAAGGGACATAATGGAAGGAATCAGTGTTTGCCGCATTCTAGCCTCTTTAATTATTTGACTAGGCTTAGAAGAGTAGAAGGGTACATTGCATAATATTGTTTTTGAAATATGTTCTTAAAAAAATTGGCTGGTTTTTGAAAGGAATAAGGTGAAAGTCCCAACAAATTTTTGTATCTTAAATGTTGTTTTGAATCTATTTGTATGAGCCATGATCTGATACAAATTTTAGACCTAAGAAATCTCTGGCGTATCTTTCACTAACATTGCCCTGCAATTTGTTTCAGTCGTTGTAATCAATTTTTGAACAAAATATATTATTTTTCATTACCTTGTTTAATTGTGGAAGTACCAAAATGTCTTTAAAATTTTTCTAAGAGATTGTGTTTTAGTTAGATAGAAATCCAACTCTCTGGATCTGTTTGGACTACAATCGTCGAAGATTTGTTTGAATGGTTGATATGCAATTTATTTTCTATACATACAGTGGCAAGCAAAACTGGTCGGATGTTTGTCAAACCTAAGTTCATATTGCTGTTAAACTTGTAAAAATTACTAAATTTGTTTCCGGTTTTTAATTGTTAACTCTTTGTTAAAACAAACATAAAAACAGAAATTTCTTACAAAAAACAAAAAGAGTCAATGCGTCCAGTTTTGTACGCAATACTCAGCTTACAAAAAATAACGATTTCAATAGAATTTTAGTACTTGGGCCAGAGACCCTATCTTTTTAAAACAATTTTCACTCTTCTTAGCATACTTTCCACTAATTTTTTAATTGTTGTGTTTGGTATATTGGTCCAGGCAACTTGACCGATCTCATAGCTCGTTCAAATTATTCAGAGGCAAATCGTGCTGACACAATGATCTTTTAACAATTGTACACAAATTCCCAATTGGATTGATATCTTGGCTTTGTGCAGGCCCTTTTAATGTTTTAAATGGATGGTTTTCAGGCTGCTCTTTCACTATTTTGGAGATATGCCTGGGGTCTCCCTAATGTTGGAATACAATTTCCTAAATTGGATACACACACTGATCAACAAACTCAGGCAATATGTTTGCAAAATATTAAGGTAGCCTTACTTCTTCATTATTCCTTCTACTTTATGGATAGGACCGACTTGCCACGAAGTGAAACTTGCCCACGCCATTATAATACCTCCACCATGTTTCATAGTTTGTTTGACTTGGTGTTGCTGAAGCTCCTCACCGGGTCGGTGCCAATAATAAGACTTACAATCCGATTGATCATCGTTTCATCAGACCATATAATACGTTTCCAATCTTCAACATGCCAGTTTTTGTGTTCTATACAAAACTGTAATCGAGCTGATATGTTTTTTTTTGGGGCGATTAACCCCATTCCTTTCAATGCTCTTCTGGCTGTCCATTCGCTTGTTGGTTTGTTAATGGCCAGTGTAGCATCTTTATGTGTTA
Source organism: Eupeodes corollae (assembly GCF_945859685.1). NCBI lineage: Eukaryota > Metazoa > Arthropoda > Insecta > Diptera > Syrphidae > Eupeodes > Eupeodes corollae. Next base: position 7,301,853 of record NC_079148.1, on the reverse strand, counting down.
ACTAGGAGCTTTAACGAAGCAACCGTTCCATTTCACGAGTTATTATCCGTCAGAATTCTTGGTCGTCCTCCTAAATTACCCGGAGACTAAAAATTATTTGTTTTATAACCGCTTATTTTCATTTGTCTCCTGAAGTGCCCTTCCGTTAATTGTTGTTCTATCTATATTCTGATGAAGTGCTCTCTCTTATATTTGGCAATATCTTTCTGTAATACAGCCACAGAATTCCAGCTAACTGCTAATAGTTATAATTAAAACACCAACATCATTCCCTTATAGTTTCTTTTCTGTATTTATATAACTATTTTATAAAATATTAATTTCGTTTCATTTTCATGATTTCAAATTTAAAACGAACAAAAAGAAAAAAACCTAAAAAAAGAGTACATTATGAATTAAGTTCAAATGAAAATACAAAAAAAAGAAAATTTGAAGTCATACAACGACCAACACACATAGGAAAACTCTAAAAACGATATAAAATTACAAATGAAAATTTAAAAAAATAATACGATATTTTTTACAGGTTTTGTTTAAATTTCAATTAAAAACGAATGAAATCGAAATCACTACTTTTTTGATATAATATTTTTGTTTTGTTATTGTGTTCAGTTTAAAAATTGTTTAAAAGAATAAACTAAAAAAAAACTTATATTCTAAAACCAATTATTATGTATTTATGTGTAGTGTATGTATAATGTGTAATATTGTGTTGAAATATTGTTTATGCAATAAAGAACTTGCACATCAAATATAACGGATGAATATATATAAATTGTATATTTTATTTTTGTTTGTTTTTGTTTTTAAATGGAAAAGAAATATTTACTTATTTATTTCAACAATTTGTTTTGTTTTTGTTTCTTTTAAATTTAAATTTAAAATTAACCAAATGGATATTCATCATTTTGATAACAGAATTAATTAGAATTAGAATTTTGTTTTGTTTAAATGGGAAATTCCAAAATAGATTTACAAGTTATTTCTTCAATATTTTGTTTATATAATTAATATAATAATATGCAAGTGACACATAGCGCCCAACCTAACAACCTAAAGACACGCAGCACGCTCATTCCATATTAACCATTATCACAACATTGACTTGGGGAAAACTCTCAGGACTCATTGAATTGGATGTTCGTAGCTGTGCCATTCGATCGGCTAAATCAGCAGCGGTATCACAGGTGCCAGGTGGTATCATCCATATTGTTTCTTTTTTTTTTTAATATATAACAAACAATTTATATTAAAGAATGAAAAACAAAATAAAAACAATTTTAAAACTTACCTCCAAAATACCAACCATTTGGGGTACATAGCCTCCACATAATGGCAGGATTCGTTGGGGGTATGTCAGCAACTATGTCACATGTGTCACCAGGTCGTATCACTGGAACTTCAATTTTTCGTGTTTGATTTGGAGACATTAGAAAACATCCATTTGGCCAATCTTCGTTGCCATCGTTTTGCAGCTTCCATGCTTGTTTTAACTCCGAAGGACGTGATTGTGCTATTATCTTCATGGATGGTAACGTTTGCATGTTGCAAAAGTCCAGGAAGCAACCGATCGCCGTTTGGAGATTCCTGAAATAAATATTTAATCAAATTTACTCATTTTTTTTTAAATTTTATTTTTTATTGGGTGGAAGTTTTTTGAAATTCGGATTTGAAAAATACCAGTTAAAGGACAGCAAAGTGGTTTGAGTTTGAAAAAATTGCAGTCCAAATAGAAGTTAGGTAACTTTAGAGGGTAGTTAACCATCTTTCTTAAGTTTATAGGGTCGTTCTGATTTTTGAATTATTTTGGTTCTCTGATTGACCTTTTATGATTTTTTAAATTAGGATTGAGGCTGACGGATGCAGGAAAGCACGAAAATAGGGTAAGCACACTACTGCGTAAATTAGCGAACGCAGTATCAGCAGTATACAATATGATATTGACATATCATTAGAATATTTCTTTCTCTTCTTTTTGGACACATTAAGTTTGTATTTATATTTGTTTAAGCCCAAATTTGTAGTCAGGCAAAAAGAAATAAGGTCAGAACAAAGAGGTATGCGAAACTTTTAAGAACAGTTGTTGTACATAATTGTTAACTGGGCTGCATAATTGTATCGTGAGCCAATTCTTGACGATGCTGTTTGTTCGTAGACCACGGGCGTGATAATTAGTGCGTATAACTGTCAGCCCGGAATTATTGGATTCGATTCCTGCCATATAAAATTTTTGTACGTGGGCACAGTCCTTGCAAGAGGCCTTCAACAGCAATTCTTGTGATGAATAGTGTTTTATAAAGTTGGCCTTCATCCCTGAAATGACTCGCACACAGGGATGGTTGAGAGTTGTAAGTCACTAGGTCCTAGTTCTCTAAGGATTGTTGAGCAAACAAATTTATTTATTCAGTCGGTTTATTCTACTCTAAGTGTTCTTACCTTGCCTTCAAGTATTGTAATTGTAGAAAGAGTTATTATTCTTTCATGAAAGCAATAAAAACAACATTTTAGAAACAGGTGATATTCCAAATCATTTTAAGGAAGCTCTTAAATTTCCTATGCACAATAAAGGAATATCTTTTCTCAGTTTATCAAATAAAATATGTACAATCATATTTAAAATAGAATTGGAAAGTAGAAAAAAAGCCCAAAAATAATTAGTGAGTTACAATAACATATTTGCTTTCAAAATATGGCCAGCAACGAAGTAAATCATAATATGTGGAAATCAATCTTGTGAATACCTTCAATTAAAACTGTGAAAAAACTGTTTAGGTACTTTATGAAAAGATTTGTTGCGTTACTTAGCACAATGCTAAATTATATTATAGATATTGGAACGGGATTATCTTATAAGAAAGTTAAAATTCCAGCTTGGCATATCTAAATGTAAAAATTCTAGAGATATTGATAATGGCGTAAAACAGTCAAAAGTAAAATCGTATAAATCTTTAAGGTATTCCCAATTACTGTGGAATTGTGATTATTTTAAAAGTGGACGATAAATATATAGAGCTGCGGTAAAAAAAATAGCTCCACTGCTTTTTATACAAATTAAACCTAACAAAATAATAACATTTCTATTTTTTTATAAAAATTATTTGTCTTAAACAAGTGTCCATTTCACTAATATTTAGTTGAATAGCCTTTGTTGGCTATAACGGCTTCACATCGCCTGGTCATGGAATTGATCAAGCTTTGGCACCTTTGGAATGAAAAACTCTCCCAAGACATCTTAACTGAATCTCAGAGTGACTGATTACTCGTTGGATTAATTTGGGAGACATTTCTTCAGCCAGTCCATAAATTTCCAATGAGGTTTAGGTCAGAAGATTGCGCTGGCCATTCCATTACATTAATTAAGTTGTCCGCAAACCATTTTTGTGCCTTTCTGCTGGTATTTTTGGGGTCGTTATCCTGTTGGAAGACCCACAAAAGCGGCATTTCCTCCTCTTCATAAGGGAGCATAACATTTTGGAGAATTTCAACATAAACATGTTCACCCATACTTGTCTTTATCCAATGTATGGGACCATCTCCATTGTATGAAAAAGATGCCCATACCATTATACTTGCTCCCCCATGCTTTACAACTTTGGTTGTGAATTTGGGGTTATATTCCGCTTTCAAGGTCCTTCTCACATAGGAACGAGACCCCTTGCCTTCAAACATCACGATTTTACTCTCTTCCGACTATAAAATATTAAATAAAAGCATTTAAATGCCATTTCTCAGTTGGCCAATTTAAATGATTTTTTGGCAAAATTTAAACTATTTTTGCATGTTTTGCAGTCAAAAGAGGGACTTTTCGTGGACTGCATGCCTTCAAAATTGTTTTCCCTCAATCTAAGTCGAATAGTTTCCACGCATGCTGTTATATTTAATTCCTTTTTGAGCTTAGTTGGAGGCTTGAAGAGATTTTTCTGGCTTTTTTTGAAGAAGGCGTCTGATGGCATTAGTTGTCATTGCAGCTTTTCGTCTACGAGTTTCACCTTTTTTTGAGCACCCCACTAAACGCCGAACTTCACTGTAGGATTTACCTTCTGCAATAAGTTTTTGGATGAAAGCTCGTTTCTCGTCCGTGCAGTGTTTGTCCGCGACCCATCTTTGTTTTTTTTAGTATTCAATAAGACAATCAAAATGTGATATTTATATACCTTAAAAAATAATAATGAAAAAAGTATTTTTCTTGCGGAAACTCCGATCGGTGCTATTTACTTTACCGACAATATGGCCGCATAGAAAAAGAACCGTTATCATTCTAAAAACAGAGTTGCACTAGAGAGAGAGAGAGATAACACTTCAAGCAATAATATATTACGGTAAAGGCCATAAATATTTCGCTGATTTTTTTTATGTTAGAAATAAAACTTTGACTATTGGTGCTATTTTTTTTACCGGCACTGTAAGTGCATAGTAGAGTTTATAGCATTTTCAACTAAAAATTTTGAACTAATTTCATCGATATTCAATAAGAGGAGAGCATGTTCAGCTTAATTATATTCCTTATCGACTTGAACTTGATCTCCACATCTACTGCAATCTATATAACTTCGAAGACCGTGAAAATAGTATCCATTTCATTGGAAGATGCCCTCGTTTAAAGAAGAAAAGACGACTATAATAATGTAATAATAAATAAACAGCATGAGCTCTGCGTCAGTATGGCAACAGCTGTATTTATAAAAGTCTCTTATGTTACTCAATTCGCACAAAAAATGTCAGAGGAGCAAAAATGAGTATTTTTTTAAATTCAATTTATTTATAATCGTAATATATGTATGTATATATATTATTTTCTTTTCTTAGCTGTTATTATTTATGTATATCTCAAAGGTGGGCAGAATCTGTGCCAAACTGTTATGAATACAAAGAGACTTACTTGAAATATAGACTTAGTCATCCGAAATGGGTTTAAAATGACATTTTTGGAATATATTTATTGTTGGCAACGCCATAATTATTACATTTTATTGATATTTTGACATTTATATTACTTTTCATTCATTCTTACTTCTTATTTTTTCTTTTTAATCTGAACCTTTGTACCAGCTAGACGCAATAAAACACGTGAATTAAATATATTGCATTTCTTAATAATTTATTTTCTCTTTTGAACAGAATAATTTGTGTGATCACAAGAGATCACAACATTCACTATTGCTTCCTTTATCGAAGCCCAAATCTAGACAGAGTATCAACTTCTCGTGAATTTGATGCTTTGTCTGATTCCATCCAAAGAATTGTTTCGTCCTATCCTCGCACTGAAATCGTTATTACGGGCGATTTCAATGTACACAATTCTTCATGGCTTCAACATTCGGGCCAGTCAACACCAGAAGGAGTGTGTGCTGAGATCTTCGCTGAGTTAAACCTCCTAACTCAGCTGGTCAACGAGCCCACTCGAATATCGGACGTGGTAGGTCGAGCAGAAAACACTCTTGACTTGTTTCTTACCTCTGACCCTGGTAAGTACACTATTAGTGTCCTAGCTCCTCTAGGCAATCTGACCATTGTGTCATATCAGCAAATTTCTCGTGTAAAAACTCTCCAGTTAAAGAAAGAGCTCCTAAGAGAACCGTTTGGCAATACGAGAAAGCCAACTGGGTCGGTCTCAATAATTACTTCAGGATCTTTAACTGGTCACTATGCTTCCTCGATAGTGACGTTGACGCCAGCGCTGATATGATCACAAGTTTGATTCTCCTGGGAATGAGAACTTTTATCCCGAATAGGGTTAAAAGCATCAGACCTAAGGAAAACGCATGGTTCGATGCGAGCTCTAAAGAGGTTATTAGGGTTAAGAAGGTAAGTTTCCGTTGTTTTAAAGCCAATCCAACTGAGGAAAACCGGAATAAGTTCAAGCAAGCCAGGAAGGCCTGCAACGCCCATATTCGACGGACCAAATTTTTGCATGACCAAAAATTACGGCAAAAAATACTGCAATGTCCCAAAGGCAGTAAAAATTTTTGGTCATTTGTAAAAAATATGAGGAATTCTTCCTCTTCCTCGGTTCCTACGCTCGTTGTGAATGACACTCCATTTGTTAGCTCCTTAGAGAAAGCAAATCTCTTTGCTAGGCAGTTCGCCGCCAATTCAACTCTGCCAGTGAGTGTTATGACTCCGCCTGTACTTGAGCGAGTTAATGATTCTATGGGGCAAATCTTTTTTCGCACTCGTACCGTCGCGAGGGTCCTAAAAGATCTTAACATACACAAATCTGCTGGTCCGGATGGTATCCCCGCTATTGTTCTGAAGAGGTGTTCTCCATTGCTGGCAAAACCACTGCGTAAGCTTTTTCATCTGTCCTACTCCTCAGGTCTCGTTCCGAGCGGATGGAAAACCGCATTTGTCCAGCCTATTCCCAAAAAAGGCGAATCTGGAAACGCTGATTAATTATCAGCTCAAGAAATATCTTGAAGAACGGAAGCTTCTCAATGACCGACAGTATGGCTTTCGTAGCAATAGGTCCACTGTTGATCTCAAGGTTCATCTCACCGAACAGTGGAACAAATCTTTACATAGCTTTGGAGAAAGTAAGATTATTGCACTAGATATTTCAAAAGCATTTGATAGGGTTTGGCATCAGGCTCTCTTATCGAAAATGCGTGCTTTCGGTTTGCATGAATCCCTCCTTCATTGGATTAGTAATTACCTTTCGAATCGTTCAATACAAGTTGTATTGGATGGATTCAAGTCTGAAAACCACAAAATAAATGCTGGTGTGCCTCAGGGCTCTGTTCTATCTCCAACACTCTTTCTCATTTTTATTAATGATCTCCTGTCTGCAACATCTAATCCAATACATTGTTTCGCTGACGATAGTACTCTTAGCTTTTCATATTCGTTTTCAGATTCACACCCCTCTTCTTCGGATGTGGAACTGCAACGACAAAATATGATAAGCTCATTAAATTCCGACCTAAACAGCATTGTACAATGGGGAAAAAGAAACCGCGTGGAATTTAATGCTTCGAAAACGCAATGCTGTCTTGTATCGTTAAAGCGAAATATACCCCCCCTGCCATTATCCATAAATGGCACTTGCATCGAGGAAACTGAACATCTGGATATTCTTGGTATGTGTATCACCAACCACCTTTTGTGGAACGATCACATACGCGATGTCGCCAAAAATGCCGCAAGATGTTTGGGTTTTCTAAGGCCATGCAAGAAGTTTTTCTCCCCCTCTGATCTGGCTGTTATTTACAAGTCTTATATACGTCCAAAGCTTGAGTATAACTCCCATATCTGGGCTGGTGCTCCTGCAACTTACTTAAGCCTCTTGGATAGTATTGAACGTAGAGCATTTAGATTGATTGGTGATATTACCATCATAAGATCATTTACGTCACTTGAACATCGTCGAAATGTTTCTTGTCTCACCCTGTTTTACCGTTATTTTAATGGTTTATGCTCTAGAGAAATAGCCAGCTGCATTCCTCCCCTTAAACAGTTCAACCGTAATACTCGCGCTTCTAGGAATGCTCATCAATATACCCTCGAGCCCATCTTCGGTCGTACTGTCAAGTATAGAGATTCGTTCTTTAGCCGTACTATGCGAATATGGAATGCCTTACCACACTCTGTCTTTCCCAGCTATTGCAATATTCAGGAATTCAAAACCAATGTGCACCGACATCTCCTTTCAACCCCTCTCTCCCTTTCCTAGTGCTCACACTGTGTCTACATAATAAGGGTAATATATCCCCTTGAGTGTGCGCTTATTATAAAAAAAAAAAAAAAAAAAATTATAAACATTGTTCTAAAGGTTTTCATTTAAACAAATGTTCCTTCTTTTCAGTTTTTTTTATTTTCTCATCTATAATATAAAAATAAGTCGCGTTTTCCTTCCTGAAGCTATAACTCCAGAACGCACGAACCGAGAACCGATTCCACGGTTTTGAATTCGTTGGAAAGGTCTTGGGCCCCGTGAGGAGCAGACAAAATTCAGGTAAAATTTCAACAGAAAAGCGGTGAACTCCGTTTAGTTTCCCATTGAAAGCTATTGTTAAAATTCCGATTTGTGGAATTGAAAATTTTTAAATTTTTTGACGTTTCAAGGGCCCTATATTCTAAACCATAGCTTACTTTTGGGAACCTCTGGCCATAAAATAACCGCCAGAGTATTTCAGCAAAAACTCGAGGATATAATGGATTCAGTTGTTTTATCAAATGCTTATAACAAATACAAACACGACATATGTGAAGATGTCTTACATCGCTTGCGCATTCGAACCTATAATCCCGACATAAAAATAACCGATGAAATCTAAAATGCAGGAATGATTCTGATTGAGGATCAATGCTTGACTATTGAAAACAAGCTACTGATTATTATCGAGAATTATCGAGAGCTGCAATACAATGTTGATACATTGAAGGAATTCGTTCAAAATAATGTGCCGTTGCTGAATAAACAGCAAAAACAATACGAAACATTAATGCAAGCGGTGGACGATAATACTGGTGGTCTATTCCTCCTGGACGCACCTGGAGGAACAGGGAACACAATTGTCATGTCTTTGATTTTGGCCACTATTCGATCAAGATGTGACATAGCTTTGGCGTTAGCATCATCAGTCGGAATTGTGGCAACTCTTCTAGATGGCGGTCGTACTGCACATTCTCCGCTTAAGTTGTCACTCAATTTAAACATTATTGACACTCCAACATGCATTATTTCCAGTGCAATGGGAAAATTGTTGATGCAATGCAAGCTCATTGTTTGGGATGAGTCCACAATGGCACATAAGAAATTGAACTTGAAGCATTTAACTTCACACTGAAGGTTCTTCGACGAATAAACAACACCTTTGGCGGCTTGATAATATTGTTGGCAGGCTATTTCAGGTTTTCAAGCTTGACTGAAGACATCACTTTTGTGGAATAACGTAAAAACAGTATCGCTAACCACTAATATGAAAGTTCAACTTCAAAATGATCAAAGTGCTGCACAATTTTCCAAACTATTGTTAGCTGTTGGAAATGGAAAAGTACCAAAGACTTTTGCCGATTTGTAGACTCTCAATTAGCGCGACTTATGCCGAATTTGATTTAGGCAATCATTATTAACGGAAAGTACGCAGGTGAAAATGTATGTATTCCTCGAATAGTAATGATTCTGGCTGATCTTCCGTTTGACTTCAACCGATTATAACAATTAACAAGTCGCAAGGCCAAACGCTACCCTCGGCATGATGGTTAGTGCGTTTGACTGTCATGCCAGAGGTCTTGGGTTCGATCCCTGCCTATGCCAACTATTCTTTTCACGGGTACTGCCTCTTGCGAGGAAATGACAAATTCTCCAAGAGTAACTCTTGTCATGAAAAAGTTCTTTCTCAAATTAGCCGTTCGGATTCGGCATAATTATAAACTGTAAGTCCCCTCCATTCCTGACAACATTACTCGCACACAGGAATGGTTGAGAGTTGTAAGTCACTAGGCCCTAGTTCTCACCTGTTTGTTGCGCCACCCAGTTTTTAAGGCCAAACGAAGGGATAAATTTAGAAAATCATTGTTTTTCACATGGGCAGCTATGCGTTGCGTGTTCACGAGTTGGGAAACCATCCGCTTTTTTTGTGTTAACGTAAGAAAAAAAAAAAAACAAAAAATGTGGTTTACCAAAGAGCACTTCAATGAAACAGATAATTTGCGGACAAGTATAACGCTTCGATTCAGTACTTACTTTGGATTCGTTTTCGTGTTTTTACTTACAGAAGTTCAACTAAATTACATTTCATATTTGTAATCGAAATGAATTCATTACTGTTGTGAAATGAAATAAAATTTTACCTTTACTAATATAAAACAAAAAAATAATTTTTCTTCATCTTTTAATCCCCAAACGAAATGTTACAAAAAACGAAGCCATCTGGTGGCGAAACGGAGTTCGTCGGGTTTGCTAATTTCTGCTAAATTGGTCGCATTCCCAAAGCTAGTGGCTACTTAGTCAAGGGATTCTGATTGGCTAAATCCAACTGCAAAAATTTCCCCTTCGGCTTAGTGTAAAAAAATCGGCTACAAAGTTATTGGAGAATGATTTTGACGTTTCACAATCAGCTGCTCGGTAAAATAGCACGAGTTCAAAATGCAATAAATCGTTTAGTATTTAAATACATTCAAATTGTGTCTTAAATATGATTTTATTGCGTTTAAAAACACGAAAGATAAGTTAAATTTATCAAATCAAAAATGTTTTTCATTTTATATATTTGCATTTGTCAATAATATGACAGTTCCAAATTTAATAGATTTGTAGTGTAGTTTTGCATTCACAAAGCAAGTTGACTACGTAACCACTAGCTTTGTGAATGTGACCATTGTGTTCCATGTTTTCAAAAGCGGTTTCTTTCGCAAAGCTTAAAACAATATGTTTTAAAATATATGTTGACATATGTAGACATTTTTTCAATTTATCTAGATACTAATTATCAAATCAAAAGCTTTTAACAAATGATTTAATTTTTCATTTTGTAACCGTTTCCTTTATCATTTAAAACAATTGAGCATATTTAAGGTAAGAGGGCATGGGCAACAAAGTCGGCAATTACATACTTAGCCTTGGTCGAGCTAGCGCCCAAGAACACGATTTATAAAAATTATTAGGTACTAAATAGTCGGTCATTGGTCATTGATGTAAAAGTTGAAGTATTTTGGCATCTATTGACTACATGAAAATCAACCAATACTTTCATTTTGATGGTAAACTAGGTATCTCAGCTTATATCCTGACGAGACCCCATGTTTTACAGCTTTGTGCCAATACAATCACTAGGGCTAAGCTTTCCAACGACATGTATCTCATTTGTGGGCAGTAAGTACATTCTCAACCACCTCCAACAGATGCAGACTTAAAGCTTAAATGATTGTTGAGAGAGGTATCAAATATTTGAATCGATAAGTATAAAATTGCGGAAACTTCGACATTTCAGAATGCTGAAATTCTGCCTATTCTTCAATTTTAATTTAATTTAATTTGTTCAAATGACAAACAAATTACATTTTTGTTGTGATTTTACTGGAAAATATTGAACTTGATCTTACACAACTTGGAAAACTTTATCAACGACGACTTGCATAATTTGCATCAAGTTATTTGGAAGTGATAAATTTTATTGTCAGTCACTGACATTTTAAGCAAGTCATTGCCATTGTTTGTTCTTCTAGTCCAATGTATTCAACTATTACTTTGTGTAAGTACTTTAATAAATCTTCACTTTTTTACTTACCAATTACTCATCTCGAGGAAGAACCTTGCTGACTCCTTGTTCATTTGATTGTTCATTAATGTTTGGAATTGATTTATAAGATCCTCGTGATCCGTTGTGCCTAAGCAACTGAACTGCTGCAGCAAACACGAATCAATGTCCACCTCTGTCGATACTGGAGTTGGTGGCGGTGCTTCTATCGCTCCAACCGGCCTCCTTACTAACTCTTGCATCGGTGCTGTGGTATCGTTGAATCCATTCATTGGGAACGGCTGCACCGAAGGAAACACCAACTGAGGAGGATGCTGTTGCTGCTGTTGTTGTTCTTGAGATTGTATCTGCTGTTGCTGTTGCTGATGGGGGTCATAACTCTCGCTTATGTCCATTTTATTGCTTTTATTGTGTGGTTTGGTGTGTGTTTTGTTTCTGTTCGCTAGAACCTTAACTTATCTGTAATTTACATTCTTTTGTTGAGAATTTCCATTTTTCTAATATATAATGTAAAATAGACAAAGAAATTTCGCACACTTACTGCGTGTAATTATCGCCCGAAACTTTCTCGTTTTTTGTTCTTCTTTATCTAACTTAGCACGACTCGAGTCGAGGACAGGATAGAACAGCAAAAAGGAGCGACAATTCAGAATAATAATAAAATAAAATTAAAACAAAAAGAAATAATATACACTTTTTGGAAGAGTTCTCTAGTTGGATATTTTTGGTTCGGTTCGGTTCTGTGTCGCTGTCGTTGTCGCTGTAGCTCTCTCTCGGTGTCTCAATGTCTCAAGCTTAGTGTTTTTAAGTGACCAAACAAAAATATTGAAATAAACAAAAATAAAAATAATATTATGTATTATTTCACCACACTTTTGTTGATAGCGTTAGTAATTGATAAAATTGTTGTTAAATTGAATTCACTCGGAAGAAGTTGGACTTCCTTCTTTTTTCTTTTTTAAGTTAAACAAAAAAGGAAAAAGGAAAATGTTACAACAAAAAGTTATCAGCACACAAAATAATGACACTTCTTTGGGAAACGGGTGCTCTAGCTCTTCTTCTTATAATTTATATTTTTACATATAGAATTTTCCATTCTTATTGACATTTGTTGGAAAATTGATGTTTGTGAATGATTCTCGTCCATTTTGTTATTGTTTGCCTTGGATAAAATATATTCTTCTCTGTCTGACATGGGGTATTTTTAGTGTGTAAATTAATGTAGTTGGTTGTAATAGAAGTGGAAGAAGAAGTTCGTTTATGACTGTCATTCACAATAACGCATTCTTGTTTGGATTTCTCTAATTTGAAAACAATAATACAGTAGAATCTCGAGTATATAAACCAGTTTTGGGCCTATTTGGGGAGATATTCTATTCTGTCATGAATTCTCATATACAGAAACACAAACTAACAAAAAATCTGTTTGAATTTTAATTCTAATTGGTATTTAGAAATTTTGTATATAATCTGTCTTGAATCGTCTGGTCAAATTCTTTTAAGAATAAAATAATAAAAGTCTCAACTTTCCATTACCGGAGCACGAATTTCGGCAAGCGTTTTTTTTTAATTGATGTATATATATGCAAATAGTACCCTTGGCATGATGGTTAGTGCGTTGGACTGCAATGCGAGAGGTCTTGGGTTCGATCTCTGCCTATGCCATCTAAAGTTTTTTTCACGGGTACTGCCTCTTGCGAGGAATTGACAAATTCTCCAAGAGTAATTCTTGTCATGAAAAAGGACTTTCCCAAATTAGCCGTTTGGATTCGGCATATAAACTGTAGGTCCCTTCCATCCCTGCAATTATTCGCACATCGGAATGGTTGAGAGTTGACTGTAGCCCCACCTTATTTATTCTGATATGTGCAAATAAATAATAATTATAGCAATTTAGGCATGATCTGATCCATTCAACATAGACGAAGAAAGCCAACAATCCCGTCCTCCTGACTTAGACTAAGTAAAGATTGCGATATCTTAGCTGTCTAATAAAGCCGCTGGAGCGGATGGCAGGATGACCATGGAGAATTCACGCTGCTCCATAAAACAACTTAACAGAACCTTTCGATGTCAAAAATGGTTTTAGACGAGGTGATGCGCTGTCGTGTGATTTTTTTTAACATCGTGCTTCAAAGAATAGTGCAAAACTCACACGTCAACACTAGAGGCACTATCTTTTAAAAGTCTGTCCAATTAATAGCATAAGCTGATGACATTAACATAATCGGAAGAACTCAGCGTGATGTCAATGGGGCTTTTGTTAGTATTGAGGCAGAGACGCTAAAATGGGTTTAACGGTTAATGAGTGCACAACAAAGTACATGCTGTCGTCTTGGTCAAAACGTCACCATCGACAGACGTAACTTTGAGGTAGTCAAGGACTTCGTCTTCCTAGGCTCCGCTGTAAGCTCTTGCTAACAGCTGTTTCTTTGGGCTAAGAAAGCAATTGAGTGACAAAGGTCTCTCTCGAAGGACCAGAGTGTAGCTATATAAGACCCTTATCATCCCCATCCTGCTAAAAGCATCTTATGTCGGTTTAAGAGAAAAGTTATTCGTGTGATCTACGAATCGATCAGTTTGCATCGAAGGGGAGTGGAGGAGAAGATGGAACGAAGAGCTGTACGGTCTGTATATCGACGTAGACTTAGCCAGAACAGAAGGGTTAAAGTCCAACGATTAATTGGCAGGTTGGAGACCAATACTCCGACCCAGAAAGTCTTCGAGTCCACACCCACAGGACTGCACAGTAGAGGAAGACCGCGGATCAGGTGGCACAGGTTGATTTAAAAATAAACACATATTATTATTTTTTAATGATCCTAATACTGGTACCATTTGATAAAAAAAATATATGGTAAAAAAATATATTGAGACACTTTTTGCTTTCCTCTTATGGGAAATACATTTAACGTCAAATCGAAAAAAAATCTATCTTCAATTGAAAGTCCAAAGGTTGACTGTCAGGTGCCGTGACTTCATGTGTTTAAGTCTCGGGTTTATGGAGACTGAAAGATAGTACTAATTCCGGATAAAATTTAATTATATCCATAATTGATAAAAACCGAATAAATGGTTATAACTTTTGTCTCGTTATTTTGGAAATATTAAAATTACAGCATCAACTATTGTGAATGATTCTACAATCTGCATCCAACGCCAAGGTTAACAACTGTCAAAACGTAACGTCACGATATGAAAAATGGAACCTCCTCACTCATACGAACCGTCAAAATCACAAATTTTCACAAACAAAATTCTTTAATTTGATAATTTTCATTTCAAATGAAACAATAAATATAATAATAAATAAAAATAAATTGAAAATAAACTTAATCACATCACAAAAAACAAGTAAAATCCATTTGAATCGGAGCGTAACGGCCAAAACCGCCAGTAACGAGAACCGAATACGGAAATATCAACAACGAGTAGAAAAACATCAACTCGACACACGATTAGAATCGAGTAAAAATTACTATTTACTTTATTTGCTACTAATTTTCAAAAAACCATGAAAATGCAAGGTATTTAAAAATCGAAACTGTATTTAATCATTTTGAAAAAACAATCCAATCAAATTAGGAAGAAAAAAGGTCTTAGAAGAAGACCACGATGCTGTGTCGCATTTCATTTGGTGCGTCAGGAAGCGACCAGCTCTGTACAACTACAAACTCCCCAGAGAGCAGCGTAGACGTGCGGATGTCGCCCGGATATGGCAGGAACTTGCTTCTGAAATTGGTAAGTATAAACTTTTAAATTTAAATAAATTTGATGAGGTTGTAATGGGCGAACTGTTAGGTAATATCACAGCTGTTGAATGCCGAAAGAAGTGGAAGAATCTTCGCGACACATACCACCAGTATCGCCTGCGAAAGCTCAAATACAAAGAATGCCTAGAGAAGTGGCGATACACTGCTGATTTGTCATTCCTCACAGATATCTATCAACCCAAATTGATATCCGAGCGCGCCAACTATCTGAATTCTTCCAAGACCAACAACAATCACAACACAATTCAGGAAGTTAAGACATCAGACATCTCGTCGCTAATCGAACTCGATGAGGAAACCACCCAGGACAGTCAGTCCTTGCACAAGGAATACATAATTGACCAGAATGACTTCGATGATGAGGACATCGAGCATGTAAGCGAAATGGATGAGAATGAGATGCAATTCTGTGAGGTAACTGATGGAGGACATGCCAGGAATGTTGAAGCCGTAGGCGATGATACTAGTTATGGCGAAGTTTATCTCTACGATGAGACAGAGACTAATGGTGTTGCAGTTGATTCTTTGGTATTGCCTACAAATCAGCCGACAGATAGTAAGGAGAATATCTTAAAAAAACCCTCCAGCAGCAGCGGATGCACAGCCGTCTATGTAGGGGAATTGAGTGCAGATCATACACAGCTGGCATCGCCTTCGCAGCCGCTGCAGCCTTCGAGTGAGTGTCTGACAATAGGCGATAAGAAGGACGAATTGGATTTGTTCTTTCAGTTTTTAAAAACAAAAATACAAAATCTACCGAGTGTCGATATAACTGCGATTCAGATTGAATTTTTGAATGCGGTGCTGCGGAGAGAAGCAGCCAATTACGAAAAAGAGGCAAATACTAATTTAAAATAATCCTTGAAATTTGGAATATAAACATGTGTGTAGGTTCATAGGTCTATTTTACATTATACATTTTTGTTTCTCTTAAACTTATCATTTAAATTGAGCCAATTTGCTTTAAGCAAAAACTGACACAAAACTAAACAATTATATTTTGATTAAACTTGTTTGTATATATTTAAGAATAAAGGTAAGTAAAATATTAACTTTTTTCAATAAATTATGGAAATTATTACTAAAGTTGATCTTTTTCTCATATATAACAGAAAAAAGTTCTCGATTGTATCGACATGGTCGAAGTTAGAAAAAAATCGTTAATTCACTAAAGGAGGCACGGTAATTAATTTCATTTACTTATTTTAAATTTGATTTACTTGTACAACAAGGCATAATATCTTACAAACTAATGTTAAGTATAGTAAAGGGTGTCCCAAAATGAACGCAAGATTTAAATTTGCAGACATTAAATTTTAAACCGTAAAAAAAAAACAAATCGACAGTTGACAGTTCCTTGGGGTCTCCATTGAACATATCCGATGACAGAACTGTCATCAGATAATCCAATAGAGACCAACAATCCAACATCCAGTCCATGATCCGGTCATCGCAGTTTGGATTTTTCGAGCGGATCAAAATCCTGTCATCACATTTGACGTTTGTGTTGTATGTAGTGGTGAGCGTCTATTTACACACTCTTTTTGATATTAAAATTTCATTTCGCTTAAATTGTCGTGGAGTCGCTAAATTCATTAATTCAAAGTTATGTTTACTAGGCACAGAACAGCTTCAAAGCTTTCGACCGACATCCTACGAAATTTTTTATAGTCTGCACCGTCCTCCCATAGTAAGTCCTTCTGTAAGTTCGCAAATCATGAAGTTCTCTTATTTTGAGAAATGAATTCACCCAAAACCTGTGTTATCTTTAATCCTCTTGAATAGCTGTTGTAGTTCCTCCAGCTTCTTACCAGCATTAATCATTTTTTTAAAGGGTTAATTTTTGTTTACTCAAATGCATTCTTTTGTTTTGTAAAAAAAACAATAACTACCGACACTAAAGGTAAATCAACTAAAAAGTAAACAACATATTAACCGTTTCTAATGTCAAATGTGTCATTTAAGGTTGCTCATGGTTCAATCTCGTGTTGGATAGGATATCTTCGATAAGTGCATTTTTAGATATCTTGTTGAACGAGTTGGATAGCTGTATTCAGATAGCTTACAAAAAAATATAAATAACTTTCAGCTTCGAAGTCAAAATAGATCATAATTACCTTCTAGAATACGGAGGCAAATAGCTTCTTCTTCAGAAAATCCTCAAATACAACTTCAACTTACATTTTGTGTCTTTTTGTTTACCAACAAATACTAAAAGCAGAAATCAATTTTCAAGTTTCTTGAAATTCAACCGTATGTTGAATCAGCTGTTCCCAGAATTTGTGTTTTCAGAACTTTAAATAGTTTTTTTTCTTTTTAAATTCAATAAAACCAAATAAAAGATATAATATGATTGATATGTATATACATATTTGTATTTAAATACCGAGAGATTCATTTGAATTAAAATTCTTTTGTCCTTACCGAGCAGCTGATTGTGAAACGTCAAAACCAGTGTGCACTAAATTTGTAGCCGAAATTTGCACACTACGTCGGAAGGGAAATTTCAACTACTTTTGTAGTTAGATTTAGCCAATCAGAATCGCTTGACTACGTAGCCACTAGCTTTGTGAATGAGACCATTCTTGGATACCTTTTTTGAAATCTCTGCTGTCTTTGATTAGCTGTTATTTTACACGTAAAACACTAACAAAAAGGTATCCGGATACCCTATCTGTCTGATATTGAACGCAGCCAATAAGCCAAGTAAAAAAAAAACAATGGATTGCGGAAGAGAAGCTGGATTGGATCTTACTCTTGTGGATCCCGTAGAGATACATATATATTTAAATAAGTATAAGTAAGTATATTTCTCTATGGTGGAGCCTCAGGGTTAGGCTTAGTAAAAATGGAGCGTTACACACGCTGTTGTGTCATATTATATAAATATGTAATTTTAAAATAATGAAAGCTTGGTGGTCGCAGTTAAAAAGTTATATACAAAATTTAGTAACCTTCATCTTGATGAGTTTGTTAATCGCCAAAATTGGCGCTTTAGGGGCACTGAGATCTCACATTAGATTGTTGAAAAACAAATGGATTTATAACGTATCACTGTTTGGTGTCAATTTTGGGTTAGAGAAATAATTTGACAACACTTTTTTGAAAAGGAAATTGCTTAAGCAGTGACTGTTACTTTTGATCGATATTGTGATATGATTTATTTATTTATTCAGCTTAATACAAGCTAGAACTTAACTTAACACTAGCTTAACATTTTTTTCTTTTAAGTTCTTGTTATCAATTTTCAACATTAATTCATGTGGGCCCTAGGCCCACATAAAAGCTCTTTAATGTACAAGAATTAACAATTTTGATTTTATTAGACTTAAAATTAAAAGGGACGAGGAATTCGGACTCAAAAAGGGAAAAAGTAAAGTATAAATTTAAGATGGGATTTGGAAATGTTAAAGTCGAAGACTAGCATAGCAGCGTTGCAGTGACGAAGAATTCTGAACATTGGTTCAAAGTGCCCGTAATTAGTGCGGTAATGAGGGATATAGAAAAGGGAGACAGATCGCAGATTTCGAGGGTTGGTGTTAAGATGAATATCACTCTGGAGTGCTGCGGACCTATCAGTTTTAGTTGATCGGCATAATGAGGCAAGTTGGATGTATCATCCCAGGGGAGGCCACGTAAGGCAAATCGAACGAAACGTCTTTGAACATTTTCTATTCTGAGTGAATGGTTTTCATAAAAGTTAGATTATACTTGGCATGCATATTCAACATGAGCACGGACTAGGGAAATTTAAAGCGCTTTAGTTACATAGGAAAATTCTTTTGACCATCTCTTAATAAAACCGAGAGATCTATTAGCTTTATTAATAATTTGGTCAAAATGGGAATAGAAATTCAGGTGTTTGTCACACATAATACCAAGGTCTCTAATAGAATCGACCACGTTGAAGGCGTCATTAAAGAAGAAGTAAACTCTATGAGATGGGATTTGTTTTGCGCGAAAAGCAAATTATGCATGCACCAAACAAAAAATATATTAAGATCGTTTTGTAAAAGTAAGGAATCAGATGGAGTTAAGATAACCTTAGAAATTTTCTTATCATCCGCAAACAATAGAATATATGAGTTTTTTTTTAAATTTAAGGCTGACATAGTTAACAGATAAGACGAAGAGAAGGGGGCCAAGGTGACTACCAGAAGTTGCATGTATAAGACTGGAGACTGAGTTACGGAAAAGGACTCTATAATTTCTATTCGCAAGATAGGAGGTTATCCGTTTATAAATATAAAAGTAAGGATAAGAGTGTGAGAATGGATGAAAATTGGATACGCGGGTGTTTTGGCAGGAGGATCAACCATCGGAGTTCGAAAACCAAGACCCGGATGAGAGGGTTAAAAGAAATTTGTTTGTATGGAGGCTTTACAGAGATAGGAGAAGTTTTCCGTTTAAGCGACGAAAGTTGGTTAGAGAGAGAAAAGTTTGGAAAGATTTGTGTTTTAAGAGTCCAGTTGGTTTCAATATTTTTTTTGTGATTAGGTTTGGGCTTTTTAGATTTATTTAAATTATTATTGCTACTCATTCTTGAAAGCCGCATTCGACCACGTCGTATATACCCTCTTTGGTGATGAAACATCCAGTTATATTTGGAGGGAATCAGGAACTTGAATCTTCTTCCAGACAAGACATTCGCAGATATTGACACACAATTCTCGTTTAAAATAGGAGCGAATCCATGTAGCGTCAGCATATCCGGGACAATTATTCAGCACGAACCATGTGTTATTTGCAGATTCAAGCCTGCTAAGTCTAAAACTCCATTCGGATAACTTCCAGGAATGGCCACATTTGTTGATTATTTCGTCCTTCGCAATGATATTTACTGGGGTGGTTTGTTGCAGAGGGTCAGCAGCCAGGTTTGCTGCATGAATTTCATTACGAATATATACGTTATATCACACGACTGTATGCCGGGTTGTTTAATGATGTCGTAGAGAAGCTATTCAACTTTTTGTGATTTAACATTTAGGATTTCAAGCTCGCGATACACACTCGTATATTTCTGTTCTTGATTGCTTATGTCGTAAGTAATAGATATGAGTGCGGTTGAAACCCGAGAAAGCATACAATTAATGTTTTCAAATTCGTTAACGAGTCTAACGTTTGTAACACCACTCAATTGATTGGAAGATGGGGATAGCCGGGATGACGATCTTTGCAAACAGCAATCAATATCCGATTTCAGTAGGTTTACCTGGTCAGACAAGTTTTTTTTGTCAGATCGTTTGCCGACGAAGTTAGCACCTTAAACTTATCGTCAATGTCTAAACGAAGAGAATTCAACCCACCGATGACGTCACAGTATTGTTTTTCCAGAGAACGTATCGTGGAAAGGCACTGGTTGGACGATTGTTGACATTGGAGTCCTCAACACTATTGCAGACGTGATAAAATTTCTTGGAGAGATATGAAATTTGATTTTGGCAAACGGAATGTTCATTAGACAGAGATTCTTTAAGACATTGAATTTCAATCATATCATAATATCCGACACGGATATTTTATTGCATTCATCGCAATAAAACGCAAAATTGCGTAGATAGTCTTTCAGTTATACACTCGCCTTTCTGGCCAAGCCAGGTCGAGTTAGAATATCACAGGCGCTGCGAGTATGTTGATAGTTTTTTTTTTAAATTTGTATTTGTATGATAATTGTTTATTTATTATTAGGTGTCGGTAAAAAGGTGGCAAAAGGCAACTGGGGAGCGAAAAGAAAATGCGACTGCACTTGACGAAGGTTATATTTACAACATGATACATGATAATACAGTATGTCTGCGGAATTTGATGCGTTCAATCTTGGGTTGGATTGGCTTTCTTGGATAAATAAATCAGTTTTGGATCATTTGTTTTCTTACATGTAAAACATTAATAAAAAGGTATCTGCAATCATTGGATGATATTGATGTTACCTGGCCGATATGTAGCTTCAAAAAGACGGGTCCCTGCAAAACTGTTCTAATACTATATGAGAGACTTTTAGATTTCATTTTAAGGAATCATTTGATATCCAGGTCTATATAAAAAAGTCCACAACCACGTTGAAGATACTCAACTTTGCATCAACGATCAAATTTATTTCTTTATGCGGTCAAACCTTTACAGTACAATAATATAACATACGGCAATGTTAAATGTATCATTGAGTCTAACAAATGAAAATTAGTATCATGAGTGTTTAGTCATTTAACAGCTTTTTATTTTTATATTGATTTACTTAAAATGAAGGTAGAAAAGGTTTATTCAATTAAGAATTAATATGGTTATCCTACATACAATTATATCTAACAGTAATACCTAAGTTTTTTGATCCTATTGTAACATTATTCATAATGATTAAAGGAAAAATGGAGTTTGTGATATAACAAATCACATTCGTTTTAGACCAAATCTGAATTTCTTCAAGGTCCTTATTTATCCAATTTGTTCTGTTGATTGAAACTTAATTTTAATTACATCATCGTCGAACATAGCCAAAGTGAAGTATTTTATATAAATTCCGAGAGAGATTATATAGAGAAAACAGCAACACCTTTAAGATTTTGAAGAAAATAAGAAATAAATAAGACAAGATAGATTGAGTTCTGTCTGTAATAAATTTTCTGCCGTTGTGAATCGAAGATCTGTGATCTATTGAATCAATGCTTTTCGGACATCTAAAAGAATAGAAAATAAAACATGACCCTTCCTAACCTAAATAGACCGTTGGTCTTTAATCACATCGATTTTTGTTTACGGATGACAAACTGCATAAGAGAAATAAGTTTATTATAATTGAGAATAAATTGTATCTGAATAAGTCTTTCTAAAATCATAAACAAAAAAGATAGAACAGCTATCGCCCTAAACTCAACTTCTGCTTTTCTAAGAAAAGGGGATTATTTTGTTAACTTTCCATTGATTGAGATAATCACCAGATACGAATATAAAGTTAAAAACTAAAAAATAATTGTAAGAAACGAAGAGTGCATATCATGAAGACCAACTTCTTTAGATTTTATATAATAACAACACTTAAAGCAATTTTCATTTTGTACATTTTTATCAACATTGTAACCCAAGAAAGATTTGGTTTTCATTAACCAATGTTTCGCAGATTTGAATATAATTTTTGTCTCCCATATGAGTTATGTAGACGATCGGTAAAACTTGGCTCACGGCTTTTTTATTTCCATCACAGTCCTGAATTCAAAACTAAGAGAAACATTCAAAGCATCGGAACTCAGAAAAATAAAAATCATGCCCATATAATGTTGGTTTTTTCTTATTCTATTTCCAACAGTCTACTGAGGGGACGACGACGTCAACGTTCAAAGACCTACCATCTGTTGTAACATATCTTTTCTAAGCATAGACATATTTTTTAAATTTTGAAAACGATTTTTATTATATTGTTTTAAATTTATAAATACAAGGGACCAAAAAAAAAAACAACAATTCAATGTGGGCTGTGGGACTGAAATTAAGCACAATACAAATGTCAATCTTAAGTTGGGCTTAAGCGCATCAAAAATACGCCTGCATTCTCCTTCAAAATAAATTCTCTCGTTAAGACATTTTATTTTTTATATTTGTCAATGGTTTCCAGAAGTTCATCTGCTTCTTCAGATGTCTTCACTCGCAACAGCATAGGTGTTGGCTTTTCAGTTTCAGGATTTGGTATGCACACCAGCATCACATTATTCTTTCCCATTCGTTGAGTTGGAATTGAGTCGTTCAGAATTAGATTGACCAAAATGTTGCCCAAATTGGTATCGGCTCTGACAAGGAGTTGTTTTTTGTCTGAATCTTTTACGGGTTTGAGATACAAAGTGCCGACTCCGCGGTCTGTGAAATTGCCATCGTTTTTAATGAAAACCTTGCAACGTTTTGAATATACACTATCTTCCTCCACAACAGCCTTGAATTCCACCTTTGGGGGTTCGTCTTCTTCGTCGCCGTTCTCTTTATCATCAGCAGAAGCAGGCTGGGCGGCAGCTGGTGGTGGCTGGATGTTGCCGAAGGAGAACGGCTTCGCTCCGGCGAACATAAATCCTGTGCTGCTAGGCGTATTGAAGACAGATGGAGCACTGTCGCTCTTCGAGCCAAAACCAATTCCGGTTGTAGGTTTGGGTTTGTCTTCGGGGCTCTGGGTAGAGCTTCCGAAGATTGATGACTTCTTGGGCTCTCGGCTGGAATCTACTGAGTCAGCAGCGGGCTTGTTGCCAAAGGAGAATATGTTGGCGGATGACGACGGAGTGGCGGAAAACTTAAAATTATTTAAAGAAGACTGTGACTGTGATTGGGATCCGCTTTCGGTTTTCGCAAGTCCTTCGGTTTTATCGATTTCAGCGAGGTATTTTTCGTAGTCCTTGAAAATTGGTGTCAGCAAACATAGAGGATTCTTGTCCACGTGTGTCTTGATCCATGAGGATACCGCTTGATTGAGTCCCTTGAGTTTGGAGTAATAGTCGTTTGATTTTTCGAAGTTATACTTGTTGTTGTTTGAGGAGGCTTTGTCTTCGGCGCCGGCACCCGACGGGATGGAGCTGTTATTTTGTTGTTTATCGGCCTTTGCTTCCGACCCACAGGAACCAGCAGGCGCGAACTTGTTGAGGAAAGAAAACGTGTTTGTAGAGGACTTGGTTTCTTCGGGTTTCTTTGTGGAATCAAGGGAAGAAAGTGAGGAGAGCGTTGATGCCGTTGTTGCAGTTGATGGTGTCTTCCCGAAACCTTTTGTTATCATAGAAATGTTTGATATATTTAATTATATTTTAAAGAATCATACAAAATGAACTCACCCGTAAAACCGCTAAAGACGCTCTTGGGTTGTCCTCCATCGCTAGAATCCTGCGTTTTGTTTGCAGCATCACTTGTGCCGGTTAGTTTTCTATGTGCTTTACGTATGACTCGGTTCTTGAGTTCATCTTCTGGTGCTGTTTGAAAGGTTCCCTTATTTTCTGGTTCAATTTCACGATCCCAATTGTCGTGATTCAAATCTGATGTTGCACGACGCTTGCTTGAAGCCGACATTTTAAGAAACTTGTAATTTAGTTAAGTGTTTGTCTAGATTTTATATTATTTTAACTTTTTTATAATAATTTTTCTCATGAAACGAAGGCCAAGGCCGCGCTAACGAAAAAATGTGTTTTCTGCTATAAGCTAAACTAGAAAAGTTGATAAAACAAACTGTCAATTTTTTTTAGACAACTTCAGAAATTCAACGAAACCGGCATCAATTTAACGAGGACTGTTTGATTTGTTGTACAATTTTCAACCACATGAGGAATTAGTTCTTTGAGATCAGTTTGACGTTTTATTTTATGGGGTATTTATACTGTTATGTTATACATTTTGAAATTATGACAAAACGAGGATAAAAAATATTATGGAGGAAGGCCACAAAAAATACTCTTTTCTTAAATACTGCAACATTAATCGAGTTTATAGAAACGGGATTTAATAATACATAATATTGACTGCTTACGATAATTTTTGTAAGCGATTTATTTTAAAATGACAGTTGTGCAAAACGTATTTTATTTGCATTTGATAAATATGTGCAAATAAATATTAACTGTCCCAATTTTATAGCGAAAAAGCATATACATAGATATACCAATTTTCACTTTTTAGCACGAGGATTTTTTTGGTGATTATTTTAATTTTTTTTTTTCAAATAGAACAAAAGAAAACAAAAAAAAATATACATTAAAAAGAAAACCACTAACTATCAAAGAGAATTTATTTTCCAAGATTATGTGTAAAGAGTTTTTCAGAACCGGTCGTCTCAAATTTGGTCTCCAAACGTTGAAGAGCCGACTGTGAAGGGCCAACACGTCTATAATGGTGTAACTTGCATTAATGATTTGGCATAAACTGAAATGTACAACAAAACTGAATAATAAACAAAAGATTTGACAAATGTCACCAAAACAAAATGTCTGATACGGGCGCTAAGATCTACCTGCGCCAATTTAAAAACCCTGTCTTGTAAATAAATTCAATCGGTAGAAAGTTGTTTAAATTATAAGTCAGAACAACTAAAATGAAGCACTAATAAGATAAATACGTTTTGAAGGTTTGAGTAGTAGTAAATCCGGAGTAATATTGCCATTTCTTTAAAATTTAAATTCTAATTTTTTTTTTTAAATATTTTTGATGTCCTTATAAAACAAAAAAAAAACGAAATTTATACGCAGACCTATAACCCCCTTAAGATAGAACACAAAAAATGCAGATTAAAGGAAGCAACTTCGACAGCAGCAGTTAATCTCGAGTGGATTATTCACTGAGCCGGTGGACTCGAATTTGGAAACCAAACGTTGTATAGTTAAGTTGGAAGAACAAAATTATATCCTTCAAAAGGGACACAATGCTCGCGTCGTTGCTACTATAGAACAACCAATTGGGTCATTTACATGAGCTTCAACGCATTAAATTGCCATTATGATTTGTCTTTAATGAGCGATTAAAAGACAATATTTCAACAGCAAGTAAAAGAAGCCATAGTTATGTAGATTCACAACAGACCAACCATTTGTCTAATTGAGTTTGACAGTTCGCTTCTGTGGAGAAAAATGTATCTGGTTTATAAGGTTTGTATCTTGTTCCCTAATAGGGACCAGTTATACCAGTTTTTATTTTAAAGTTTGACTACTGTAAATAATAATACAAGTCAAAAACATTGATGAGATGATTTTTATTATTATTTTTCTTTTTTTTAAGAAATTAAGATTGATGATGCCACTAGCGGCATTTAAATGTACATAATATTGATTCGTAAATAACTTAAGGATTGTATTCGTTTATATGCTTTAATTTTGCTTATTGAATGTC
This sequence comes from Eupeodes corollae, assembly GCF_945859685.1. Classification (NCBI taxonomy): domain Eukaryota; kingdom Metazoa; phylum Arthropoda; class Insecta; order Diptera; family Syrphidae; genus Eupeodes; species Eupeodes corollae. The sequence goes on along the minus strand of NC_079148.1, from coordinate 7,276,046 downwards.
TTAACCGTTTGACATTCTTATTCGTTTAAACATTTATCCTTCTATAAAATTGATGATTGACTTCTTCAATATGTCTTACTTCTAAGTAAGAAATTAATTTTTCGACTTTATTATGCTTACCTTTCGAATTCGTGGGATAAATTTATAATCAGAAACGAAATCTCATATATATTATATATTTGTACAGTTCAGGTTTTCCACAGTTACATGAATATTTCCAAAATTGACTGAAGAATTCGAATTTCTGAACCACGATCTAGATAATGAACCATGATTGTAAATCATTGTATAAACTTGGTTAAATATTTGATATTGTGACAAATTTGGTTAGATTAAGGTATATAAATCGATCTTTCAACAAATATGAAACTTGAACCTATATTAACTTACCGAAAGCAGCTAAATATTAATACAACATAAAAACCACGATTGACCAACTAGCCCTTAGGTTTAAGTTATAACAATGCAATTTTTATTAAACATATGCAACACCTGTCAAAATTGAATTTGGGGTAATTTTTAGTTATGGTAGAGAATATGGAGTATATGGTGAATAATTACGAACTGTTCTCACTGACTGACGTACTCACCTATTTTGTAAGAAATGCTTGTATAATCTTGAGAAGTATGTCTTTAAACATTGATTTCCTTAAAATCACATTAAAATTTAAAATCCATATATTTTGTGAGTATAAAATATATAAATACATAGTGGTTAAATTATATTTATTGCTAAAACAGAACATACTTAAGTCTTGGTCACACAGAACACGGTCTGGCTAGGTGCATAAAATGCGCCACATTTTGGTACATCAAACAGTACGCGATCAGCTTTCGGCGTTAATTGACCTAGTTCAAAAAGTCAAGGCAACTCTTTTTCTTAGCTTTTGTAATTTCTTCTCCCTTCCCTTGTTTCTTAATACTTTTTAAATTTATAAAAATAAAACTTACACATTGAATTTTCCAACAAGAATTATTTAAAAGCTTTAATTGGCATTCAGGATGCCTCTTCTTCTCCCTTCCATTTTTTCTTAATACCTTTAAAATTTATAAAAAAAAAACATACACATTGAATTTTCCATCAAGAATTATTTAAGAGCTTTAATTGGCATTAAAAAAATAACTGTTTGTTTTTTTCCTTCTGTTTTGACGTTTGACCGTCGGACTCTTTTTAAAAATGTACAAGTTCAATTTGACCGTCGTTTTCCGTTTTTAAAAACTGGTATGGACGACGTTCTGTTTGAACAACAAGGTATAAATCTATTAAAAACAGGGAACGCGATGGTTCAAATTGTTTCCCGTCCAACCGGACCGCGTTCCGTTTAACCATGCCCTTAAGCAGAATTCATATGAGCGCGACCAACGAACGACGAATGAATTACAAAATGTGAGTTTATATACGTTTGAAGACATATTTTCACACAAATTCTTAACAAAACGATAGCAATTTAGATTTATTTGATTTATGATGCACACTTTTACTTTTCAATATCATATATTAATAAATTTAAGAAAACAAATTTATTCGTCGCGAAAAAAATTACAGTTGATACGAACTGTCAAACTTTAACCGCCCGTATTTAACCTAAAAAAATCATTCTTGTTTTGGTTTAGGTGGTCAAAGTAAAACTTCATTCGCGACAAATTAAAAATTCTCATGTGAAAGAAATGTCAAAACCGACCAATATTCGTTCATTCGTTGATCGTTGGTCGTGCTCATGTGAATAATTAAATCAATTTTTTTACTCAAAGCATTTAAGTATCATTTAACTTTGCAAATAGGTTTACAGGTCAAAAAGTGCTTCTGTATAGTTTACACAGAAACCTAAAGCCTTACTTTAAAGTTAGAAAGACGCAATAATTTAAAAATGGGATTTTACACTTCTTCACTTCATTAATTAATGTATAACCTGCATACATTATTTTCTTGTAGAAGAATTATGTTTATATTTTATCACAAAAGTTGACCCTAAATCAATTAATTAATATATACAGATTAGTTGTTCAGACAACTTTGGTAGTCCGATACAAGTAAATTTTATATTTACATTTGTATATCAACACAAAACAAATAAATAAACGCACCCTCAAAAGAAACAGGAACTCAACAAAAAATAATGTTATTGATTCTTAAAATAAATGTTGTATATTGTCATTAATGACAGCCATTGGTATGGGCTACAATAATTACTGAAAGCCTTCCTCGAAAGGAAACAATTTAGTAATTTTCTAAAGTCTTCAATTTCCATTTGTATATTTGCATAACTTATGTCCTTACATATATGACGTTTCTTTTTTCGGGCGCCAAATAAAGACATTTTTCAAATTTACGCTTCCTGCCGCAAATTAATTCATAACAAAATAAAAAAAACGAAACCTTTAAAAATAAATAAAATTTTGTACTTTCTCAAACAAAAAAAATCATTATGTTGACATCAAGAATAGTTAGGATTATATTTTTCCTTCTTAGAACACAATCCGGGATAGTACGGATTTCTGCCAGTCCGACACTTTGACACCGGCTTCCCCACCCTATAAACGGGCGTGTCCAGTGCATAAATCGATGCATAATTACAAGCAATATTAACAATATACACGTGCGGATAATCAGGCCTTGTAAATCGAATTGCAGCGCATCCAACATGGGTGTTGCGATCAACAACAATCTCAGCGAAATGGCCATACTCCTTGCTGTAAAAGGTCAATCAAATAATGCATAAAATTAAAATCAACATTCATTACTTATGAAAACAAATAATAAAATAAAAACACCGCGCACTTACAAATGCTTCTCGACGCGAAAACTCGAAATGTAGCTGCTGTCAATCAGATTGTACTCACTAAACCAGCCGCCGACGGCCTGCTCCAACAAGTTAGTCATATTGATGTGGGACCTCTTCGAGTACAACCCGTACAGACATTGGCCGGAATTCCGATAACGGTAGGTATTGTAACACTCGTCATGGTCGAGATTGCAAGTTTTCAAGTTCAATAGTGCCAAATATGCCAGTTCATCATCCCACTTCTAAACTCATCGCATCAATTGAAATCAAAAAGCGGCAGTGGCGGTGGCGTTGGCATCGACACAGAGACCGGCAAAAGATATAAACACATAAATAAAGTAATTGAAAGGAACAGAATAACAAAAATTAACAAACAAAAATGCTAAACAAACAAGTTTGCTGTTCTGTGATTTAATTTCTGATAAAGCGCGATTATGTAAATTAGTTTTTCGATTAAAACACTCTCAAAGGTAACTTGAAATTGACAAGAAATAAAATTATATCCATATCCACTCACCATAGTTGCCATTCTTGTAGCTGGGTAATAGCCTGGCAGAAGACCGAGTGCAATGAAATTCCTGCGCTTATTATGCTCATGCAGAATCATCGATTTGAAGGGCTTGATGTTGAGAACGACAACATCCGGCTGACAAGCTGGACTGAAATTCTATAAATAATGCTTAGCATTAGAATTGTGACAGTTGCACTTTAATTGTTCGCGTTCATATACCCCATCGTTGTTACAAGCTATGTGTCTGCCGCCATTGGGACATAAGTCCCTGTCACACCACGAAGGACCTTTGAGAAGATAACCTTTCGCACAAACTAAAAAGCCAACAGCCACACAACAAACCGCAAGAATTAATTTAAACGAATACATTTTCGGTTGGAATTAAAATAATGATAACACTTTCACGTTTAAACTCACGGTCACGGCCACTTCCACGCCAACGGCCGGTTATTCCTGTAGTCAGTGAGAGTTCTAACCATCTAAATTGGCTTAAGCCAAGGCAATGGCTTTTATCACCTTTCTCTGGTATTGAATCTTGATTCTTGGTCAAATATCATCGGCTTCGTGTATCGTCGTCGTGGTGTTCGTTGTCGCTCGTCGTTGGGACGGGACAACATTATTATGGCAGATAAAGCGGGCTATAAACACTCCTGAATTAATGAGGAATCGTTAGACACTTCTTATTCTGTGGTTGTTTATAGTTTTATGTTTTATTTAAAAGGAAGATAATATTGTATATTATGTGAATCATCAAATAATTTTAAATGCGAGAATATAAAATATTGAAGCTTTAGAATAAATGAAAAATCTATAAGCTGTGTAATTTATGGTTCTTTACAGAAAGTTGCATAAGATTTTATTTGCTTACATTCTACGTTGCTGAATTGCTGAATTCTACACTATACGGTTTTCAATGAAAATGGGATTTCCTAAAGCTTCCGGCTTTGCTCTGAGATGTTTTTTAAGACTGAACTTTGGTCTTAACAAACAATTAATTATAAACAATATTATACGTTTATTTGAACTTTAAAGTAGGTAAACGAAACCATTGCGTAGAAGTATTTGTTTCCTTTACTGAAATTTGTTCATAACAAGTGAAAATAAGTGAAGAGAGAAGAAATCTGTGCTGTGATTCAAGTTTATTAATTTTAAAATCAGTATGATTGTTATGATTGTTTATAAATAATAAAGAAAGGCGAATAGAAAATGCATATATTGCCATTTTGAAAATTATGATATGAGACAATTTATAAAATATAGTGCAAAACTTTTAAACTCTATAGGGAAGCAGCAAGTTACGGTTACGTTTTCAAAAAATCTGAAATCATAAACCGCAAAAATAATTATGGAGGTTATTATTCTCAAATATGTTTGACATATATTGTTAGATAAATATTTGACTATTATTAAAGCGCTCACATTGCTGTCAAATGACAGTTTCCATTCTAATTTTCACTGAAAAGTCTTAAGTTTATATTTTTAAATATCCTTATCAAACCAGTAAAATGTCAAAATATGTTCATATCCATTCAGAATTCCATTTGACAAGCCATTTGATGAAGCGTTCATATTTTCAACTTCGATTCAACCAAACCGCAGCTGTCAAAACATAAAAGAGGATGTGAAACCAAATTATATTTGGGTTATTTATTATTAAAAACATATTTCACATTTTTTTAAAACAAAAAGTACCCATCAAAAATATATAAAGGGTTTTCCAAAAATGCTGCATGGATTAATTTTGACAGAATGTAGTGGCCATATTGTTTCTTTGAATTTTTGTTAAAATATCTTTTTTAATCACTTAAGACAAAGACATGGCTAGTTACAGCGTCCAGCAATACGTGCAAATGATAAAACTTAACTATAAAAATGTGTATTCTCTAGTAAAAACGAAAAATGTATCTTAAGCATGAGGCCCATTTTAGGATGAATAAGAATTTTTTTTATAATAATACCAGACACAAGTATTTTTGGAATAAATTATCTATTATGATATTGTGGTAGATAAAATGGTGCATTCAATTTTAATGTGATATTGCGGCCACGAGATACGTAATCCATTCGATCAGTTCGCATGTTCACTACTTTTTCCAAACAAATTTGGCGGTATAGCGTCAGTGATGAATATTAGCTTCCTATTTTTAAGCCTTGCTTAGTTCGTTGGTATAAGTTAATGACATAACATAGCCTCATAAAAAGTAACACAGAGTCGTTAAATCGCAAGACCACTTCTGGCAATAAAGTTGTCGCCAGTTTGATTTTGCAATAAATTGACGGCTTTAGCTCGTTGTATGACAAGTTACGACATTTTGTTGAAACTAAAGTCACCGATATCTAGCTAATTATATTTTGAAAATAAAGATCATCCCTCCTTTGAACGTGTATGCCACACCAAGCAATCAATTTCAATTAAAGTAATGGTGATTCGTTAATTGCCTGAGGAATTGTCTCTAGTCCATAGATGTCAATTTTGCTTTTTGAAATGAGCTTCACGAAAAACCGTTAAATGCAGAAAATGCTCTATTAACTTCGGAAACATATTTATAACTTTTTTCAAAATATATTCACACAAATTGAAAAAGTTGTTTTTGCCTTAAATACTTGATTAGGCGTTCTTATTTTTTTAATTCAGAATAGAGTTCTGAACAGAGCCCGATCATGCGGAACTATTTTTGAAACATACCTGAACACTTAAGCTATCACTATTTGACATTTCAATGTATTTGTCATTTTTTCAGAAACAAGCAATACAAATAAGATTCAATGCTCAAATTAAAATGGAAAAACTAATTATAATCAAACAAACATTATTCGATTTGTTTTTTGAAGAAGGTGAGGATCAAGATTATGAAACTGTATATATTGTTCGAAATAAAAAAATATGTGGAAGATGTTGTTACAAGGTTTTTCAAGCCTTCTGAAATACAAAAAAGACTAAAAAACACATATTTTATTTGTTATTTCTTATATAAACTTACCGTCTGCACTAGCCCGTCTATTTTATTGTGCCCTTTTTTTCATCAATTTCATCTGTCAAATGCTTGCGTTCAGCATTCAACTCGATCTACTCAGTTATTTTATTTACAAGCTCAAAATACGATCAGAACGAAAAAAGAAACACAAATTAAAAACGTTATACGAGCAGAGGTAAAAAAGAAACACAATTTCTTGTTTGACAGTTCAGGTTCTGCTCTGAACTAAACAAACAAAAACGCATATTATGAAACGTTCCTGAACAAAAATCCCAACTTATGTAGTTTGACATTCTTAACTGTCAATCGCTAAACTTCTCATTTTTTTGCATGAAACACCCTTCTTATGGGACTTATTATCTCCACATCTCTTCATAGACATAAATCCAAATTTACTTATTCATACCAGAAGGCGCCAGTTATTAATTTAAATTGTAAGTTTTAAAACATTTGAAAATAAAATTATGTTAATTTCATTACCTAATTATAAAATTAACTCAATTTCAATTAACAAAAAAATATCATAAAAATAAAACATTATTAATTTAATACCTTAGTTTTTTAATGTATTAAGCCGGAAAGAGAATCTAAATTTAGCCCTTTTTCTCATAAAACAATTAATATTTGCATAAATTATGGAAATTAACATGGGTTTGATTTTTGGTATGATAGTAATTGTTATTCAATTAATAACCTTAATAATTTAATCACAAAAAAATATTACTTACACTGTGCTTCACTTTAAAATCAACACATAAATGAGATGCAAATTCAAGATTATAGGAAGTGCCATAATGCAAATACATATGAAGACGAGTCGCACTCTTTCACCAAATTTGGTTTCGTATAAACACAGACAAATGTCATTTCACCACTACCTCAACGTGTTAATAAGAGTCCGGGGCTAAATGTCACAAAATTAAATGTCACACAATTAAATTAAAAAAGGTCGCACGCTTTCCTAAAGGAGGAGATATCAAAGCTTAAAAAGAATAATGTTGCAGGTCGTTGACAGTCCATTCTTCTAACGTTTTTAATTATTATTATTTAATTCAATTGAAATTTCTAAAAAGATATTAAAAGTTATGCTACCATGAAATCTGACAATAAAGAACTTGGGAGAAAATAAGCTAAAGTAACTTTTAAATTGTGTTTAACTAGAGCAGCATCATTTTTGTCTTAAAACCATCACAGCAAATATCGAAGCAAATCTAAATATGTTAAAGAGAATTTAGGTTTAGAAAAAGAAAAGTAACTATAAAACTGGTTTACCAAAAAAATTGGCATCCAAACTAATTACAGAAAGTCCCTACATTATTATGTTAAATAAATAATCTCTTATCCCTGATTTTGTAAACTTGTTCTTTTATTGTGAAATTATATTAATAATTCTGTTTGGACTCTATGGTTTTTAGATTAAACTAAAAATAGCTATAATTTATTCACCATTCATTTGATTAAAAAATGAAACAAATAGTAGCTATTTGTTAAACTGGTCGAAAGCTGGAGCTGAGCATCAAACGCGTGCTCACGCTTTCTTTATCCACACAAACGACAGGTGCTCTTCTATGCAAGAAATTAATAGATATTCAAAATAAACTGATTATAGGAAAATGTTTTATTCATAAAAATAATCGATATAGATCAATTAACTTCCAACAAAATTCAAAGGCTTTTGCGGTCGGATTCTGATGCTGATACTGGTGCTGAATCGTAAAAAAATACAAAAACAATTTATTGTTTAATGACAATTTTAGGGTTCAATGAATTTTTAAATTGCTTATTAATTACTCAAGCTAGTAGAACGTAAACAAATTGGTCTCTCTTGAGACATAATAACAAAAACAATAATATATATATATATATATTGGTATAACAAAAAGATTATCTTTGTTCCAAAAATCGAGGATAAAAAGTGTAGGTATAGTGTGATGTCTTCTCCCATAATAATCAGGTTTGTTTTTATAGCAAGTCGATTTTGTTTAGTGTAACGGCCTTATAAATATAATTAATGTTAACGACATTCTGCGTTGTATATTCATTATTAATAATAATTGACTTCATTCCTTGACGAATGAGTGCATTGTAAATATTATTTCACATTACAAACCAGAACATTATATTTTGCAGCCTGTATTTTTTGAAATTTTTAAATTTTTTTCCAAAAAAAAAAACACCTGTCTGACCGGTGATAAGTCATAAAATGACAAAGATGGTGCAAAGAAACATGACTCCACGAACAAAAAACAGATTAGTTATTTATTGCACTGTTAAATTTGTTTTGTCGCCCTAATTATTAACTTTTAAACTTAATTGATTGTTTTTTTACATTGTTTTTTTTTTATATTAACATCTTTTTTATAGCTTTCATTTTTGTTATAAATTTATTTTAATTGATTTATCAGTTATAAATAAATAAAACAGAAGCATTTATGGCAAAATGGCTTGTTGAAGGCTTATTTTAATATCCTTTTTTTTAAATAAGACGTAAAGAAAATTGTTTTGAATATTTCCAAAATTTGTTAATTGAGTCAATTGCATTTTTAGGCCAGTTGATCGAGGTCATTGTCAATTTTTGTTTTTATTAAAAAAGAAGCAATACAAAAATATGATCTCCTTTTTGACACAATATACACTTTTGCGATCCAGTATCTTTTCAAATTGATTTTTATATCAAATCAAATAGGTTTTTTTTAGATATAAATCCAAATCAATACAAATCGTGAAATTCACACAACTAAATTCGTAATAGAGTGCTTCGTGCATATTAGCAAAGAATAGGCTATCAAAATTGAAGGTGCCAGAAATTATAAATCGTTCCGTAAGTGACCTGAATTGACAGTTGAACAAAAGCAAAATATTTGAAATGTGTGATAAATGATGGGGCACTGGATCCACCATTTTTTTTACTTACTTACTTACTTAATGCAGAACACTTTATAATATTACCCTACATAGAAAATAATACTTTGTACATCTTACCTTTGTTACCTAATCACAAACTTTGAAAAGAAAAGATAAAACTGTATCGTTATATTTATTGCTGCCTTTAACATTATCCATAATTAAAATTTCCACTGTAATCGGGGAGTTAAAGCACGAAACCGCAATTAGCATCAATGTCAACTTGTGTTGAAATGCATTCAAACCACTCTAAGGATTTATTCCATTGTAATCCACTTTGCAAAAGCTTTCTACAAGATATTAATTGTTTTGAGAAGTAAAGGAACAATTTTGAAGGTAGTTTTTGCGTTTCGCATAATTGTGGATTTACAAGAGGATGGAAAATATTGAAATTACTTTATTGGAATAAAGATAGTTGACCAAATATGCAAAGTTCTTCTTAAATGTGGATTTGTAGATGGTAAATCTCTTTTACTTCCTATAAACTGCTATAACTTGTTGATAGCTATCACAAACGTATGTTTTGTTGTTAAAATAAAATTATTATTATTTTGCCTTTAAGCTGTATAAGCTATAGGTTCTAAGCCTTGATTTGTTTTTTATTCAAAATTTAATTTTTTGCCAATATTATATTTTGAAGTATTGTTTGGATATTAAAATCATTAAACACTTCGTTTTCTCAATATCTGACTGAAGGCCCTTTGCATTCTAACTAACCCAATCACAATCAACTTAAAAGTATATTCTTGAAATGATTTAATGTTTAAAGCATGAAGAGCTTATTCGATAATGGTATTAACCATATGTTTGAAGGTTATAGCAAAGACGGTTAGGTCAGCCTTACTATGTGGTCCTTGTTAAGTTTTTAACTTTTTCAGACACAATCAATTATTTAATTATTGCTTTATTATATACCTTTTCAATTTGTATAGACTTAGGCTAGGCGCGCACATGCAACTTTTTCGAAACCAAATAGTTTGATCGTCAGTTGCCCAAACATCGCGCACATAAGCAACTCCAAAAGTAATCAACGAAATAAACCAATACACAGAAAACATTTATTCACTATTTCTATCTCATATACACGAAACAAAATAGTTTCAAATTTGTCCTACTCTTTTGCTTATGAAAGAAAAGAGCAGATATATTGTTGCAATACAAAATTATATAAAATATATTTTTTGTTTTTTGAATGTCAATAAAATTTTCAAGGCATGGATTTTTACGAAATGGCATTGATATGTGCGTTTGAATTAAAAAGAAGGAATAAACCTGCAATCAAAAGGCAATATTGGGTTCACCCGTTGAACTAACAACGCCTTGTAAAAGGGCAATTCCAAAAAATTTATCTAGACCTCCGATCCCACCCAAGCAAGTTCTTCAATTACTTCCGAATGAGCAACAGAAGTTTTGATGATCATGATGATCATTGGTTATTTCTAAAACCATATTAAACGAATATCGAAACCAAAATGCACCCACAATATAATGCCTACTACACGACTGCGATTTCTCCTTTTATTTGGTTTCCTTTCGGTTACCAAAACGCTTTTTAACACTGCGATGAAAATAAAACATCTTTCAAGTTTGCTTTACTTATTTATTATTAGTGATAGAAATATTATAATAGATCTTTAGTAACTAACTTTATACTTATATATATGTATATGGGAAAATAAATCAAATAAATGAAATTCGTATTAAACGAATTATAAAATGACCTTATTCATTTATTTATTATTATTTATTTATTACTTTTAACTTAATAAATAATCGGATTAGAATCTCTTACTTTACATGAATACTTTAGGCAATCTGATTACTGAATCACTTGTAAGGCATAATCAAACTGCTATTAAGCGTATATGTACGTCCTTCCATAATTGGAGTGGCAGGAAACCCAACTCCAACAACCGCTACCTTACGGAAAGTTTGTGTACGACTTACAGCTCTGTAAAATAAAATAATACAATTTATATAATTCACATTTTACAAATAAATAATCAAATAATATTCGACTCAAAGTGAACGCTTGGGATAATTAATATAAGTTAAGAGAAACTTTTCCGTTTGAAGCAAAGTATCTTTGAGTTGAACCTTCTAATAGCTATTTATACAAAATGTTTAACAATTACTTACCCAATTTTGGAAAAAAGATAGACGAGCATCGGTACAACAGAAGAATCTTCATGGTCATAGGTAATGGCACCTAATTGGGCCAATCGTCGTCGGAAATATGGTGTATTCCGAGCTAGTTGTTTCAATCAATTAGTTTCTGCAAAAAGAGAAATGTTTTTGTTAAAGAATTGTATTATTGAATTATATTTTTTTATTATAAAACCAAATATTTAACAGACCGCCAAGAAAAAAAAAATATTTAAAAACAAGGAAATTGTTTTGAAAACGATTGACGCCTATTAATAAATCTTTACCTTTGTTCCAGCAATATAACCACCAGCACTGCCAAAGCTCTTTTTAAATATTCCCATTAGAATATCAACATCTTTCGGATCGGCGCCATAATAGTCGACAATACCGCGACCATTTGCTCTCATCGCTACCACACTATGCGTCTCATACAAATACAAATAAGGTTTGTATTTCTTCATCAATGCAATAACTTCGGACAGTAGAATACTCCAACACACTTCACAACGGGGACTGCCTAAAGCCTAGCCGTCTGTTCTGCAACGCTGTTCAAGCATCTTGTTTCTTTCCAGTGAACTCAAATGTCCAACCGTAATCCTTGGTTATGCGATCTTTGAGAGTTGCCTCCCCCCAGGGACACTGCAAATTGGGGAATCCCAGCAATCTCGGACCTTCCGATAGACATACCGTGAATAGAATTCTCGAAGGTATCGTATAGCGTAACATAGCCCTGGAAACAAATGGAATTTCAGACTCAGTCTGTAAGTCCGTGAATTTCAAATCGATTCAAATCGTCATCTTACCTCTCTATTATTTTCTTTAGCTCTTTTGGGGCACACATAAATTGATTGATGTAGCCCAATATCATAAGCAGGTAAAAGCCAAAATATACTAGAAGGCTGTGTGTAGAGGAACCTTTTCGAATGAAGATTTGCTCCGATTAGGATCATCATAGAATTCTCCTCTTCCTGATACTGCTGCTCTCGTGGTTGGTTTTCCGTTTCAGTGTTGTTTATGTTACTCTTTATTGTATACAATTCCATTTGCAGTCTGGTTGATAGCATTCGACGGCGACAGCGTTGTTTTACTCTTGCTATTCCCATTTGTGAGAGGCGAAACATCATTTGAAATAATTGTGCTTTATTCCATTTTTAAAACGATGACGCACTTTGATACGACTGAAGTACATAATAATCTGAAAATAAAAAAAAATTAAAAAATATGTTTTGTTTTGAGTTACAAATAATAATAACCACCTCCTTTCAGTACATAAATACATTTGACGTTTAAAAAGTAGCAAATTGAATTATGAAAACAAACATACGAGAAGGATATATTATTCTGCGCGTCTGGAAGTATCCTACTTACCTCGTCACACTTTAAAGAATCATTCAACTGAAATGCACTAATACAAACATACGAAAGAAACTATTTAGTTGCATGTGCGCGCAGTTACGTGTATCATAGTAGGATACAGATATTTTTTATGTTTAAGCAACTAATAAATTTTCGCAATCAATGTATGAAAGAGAAAACTAGTGAAATTGAGATGTAAGGTGGTACTCTTCCCTCAAGAATTTTTTGTGAAAGGAAAACATTAACTCATTTTTTCTCTCTCTTGCACTTAAAGAAAATTGTTCAACGATTTAGTTGAATGTGCGCGCAGTTACCTAAAATTCCTTGTGACACAAACTAAGGAATTGGTTTGGGGTGATCGTTTAGTTTGTGTCAAAACACAAACTAAAAAGTTGCTCGAATCGGCCACCGAATGGTTTCTGCATGTGCGCGGACTCTCGTATAAGTCTATAGTGCTCAGTTTAGAAACCAAACAGTTTCGAAACTAAAAGTTGCATGTGCGCGCCTAGCCTTAATAGTGAAATGGTTTCTAAACTTATTTATGAAACGGCTCTTCCTTAATCGATGCGATTTCCTGCGTAGTTATGACGACTTTCCTCATCCAAGGCAGACATGGGGTAGTTCTTATGACGTTCACTTTCTTATTGTAATTAAGTTTCAGAGATTTCTTAAAAAAAATGTGTACAATAGATTCAGTTTGTTAAGAAAGCTGGCTAAGCTTACAAATATAATACGTAAGGGGGCAGTTGTTTTAACGGCATATAGTCTATTGCAATAGCCAGGTGCGTTCCTCCCTTAAAGAGTTCAACCGTAATATTGGAGCTTCTGGAATGCAAATCAGTTTACCCTTGAGTCCAACTTCGGTCAGTGTTTTAAGTACTGATATTGGTTCTTTAGCCGTACTACACGAATCTGGAATATCAAATTCAAGAACTCAAAACCAATGGCCTCTCCCTTGGACCCAATGACTCATGGACCCAAGCCAATCCAAAGCGAATGTGGGTGGGAAAATTGTGATGCCCGGGTTTGGCTCCCTCGATCCATGTTGATTTTTAGCAAGTCAAAAATCAACGAGCCCGTGCCAACAAGCCAAGGCTCGGCTTTGTCGTGTGTAGGGAGTCAACGAGCCAAACAGTTCTGTCTGTTTACACAATCTAATCTCGTCACCGAACTAACTATCTCAGTCTGTGTCACACAAAAATTCAAGGAAACAAAACCTTAATGTCTCTTCCCCTCTTTTTATTTTGTACATATCAGTAACAAACTTTATTTTTATAAATGGTTACCATTGTCAACCATATTTTTCTGCTTCGTTATTTTAACATATTTTTCTGAATAAATGAATGGATATTATTAAATATCATAAACATATTTTTGCTTGATCTCGAAATGAAAAATATAAAAATAATCCATCTGCCAAAATGGCCCCGGCTAGGAAAATCGGAGCCAATTGGCTCAATCTTTTATGTCCAGTTTATAATTACACTTTGTCTATGACATATTAAAACTTTTTAAAAGATTATGCGGGTGTATTAAACTGCCTGTAAGTTTATTTCACATGACCCATCTGGGACGAATTTAACCATACTTATTTTATCTTCCGAAACAATCCATTGCTATATTGAAAATTCCTTCGTTTCCTTAAATTTAAAAATGAAATTCCAAAAAGAAATGTAAATAAAATGTGAAAACATCACAAATCTATTATATGATCATATTCGTCCTCATCATAACCTTGGCTCCTACATTCCGCGAATTTCCTATAATGTAGAAATTAAAATCTTCTACATTTTGCTCTTCTCTCTATCCAACAAACATAATTTAATAAGTGTCATTTATTTTTGGTGCGTAAATCAATGTAAATCCACTGTAAATACCGATTATAGAAACATGCTTGCTCTTAAAAAAAGGGTTTTAGGTATGCATCTATCCCTTTCTTTTTTATTTATAACTTCAGATGCAGGTAAATGTAAATCTACCATAATTCCATTTTTATCTTAAAATAATTAATTTTGAATGACCTTTTTCTTCAGAAAGGTTTAATGACATGTGACAGGTAACTAGGAATTGTGAAATATTTTACAAAGTTTTGTCCTTTTTGTTGAAATAACACAACCCAGGCAGACAATAAGAACACTACACTTAAAAATCTACTCCACTGAGTGTTGTGCTTTGATAGCGAATAGACGTTAGTGAATTTTATTAAATCAAGTATTAAAAATTTAAATACAAAATATTTGATCACAGAATTCGTTTTAAAATCGAACAAATCTACGAACTCCTGTTCCAGAGCTTCTCAAACACAAACGATTTTGGTTTGGAAAAAATAAAACAAACAAAACCTATTCATAATTTGACATTTCCAGCGTGTTGTTGTACAGTGACCACTTTTCTTTTGTGTAATCCAATTTTATTTTCATCTTTCATGGCTTTTCCAACTCTCAGTGCTCAACAAGGTAAAAGAAAAATCCATCATTCCATCATATTTTAATTAAAAATATAAAATATAAACAAACAAAAACACATACTCTTCTACCACTCCACTCAGAAACAAATCGAAAAATCCTCGAAGACCTTCAAATCAAAAAGCAACTCCTGCAGAAGGGTGTTTCACCTGTTTTGCCAAGTGCTATTTCGGGAATAAGCCCAGTCCCAGGTCCCAGTCCGGTCCCTCAAATGAATCAACCAGTAAGTTTTATTTTCCAACACACAAATGAAAACATAAATACTAAAGATGAGGTTCTTCTTTTTTCTAGCAACTCATTCCATCGCCTAGCACAGACTTCAACCAGATCTCGGCTATCCGAGGAGCTCCTTTTAATCTCTCGAACGCACCTACATTCGGTTTCTTCGTGCCGCAGGACTCATTTTATGGAAACAGCTTCCTGCCTGTCCTTCCCCGTCTTGAACCCCTTCCCGGCACTCCACAAAAATAACATCCATCCTTCTATTTAACTTCAAAACCTCCAAATGGCACGAATGAAGCTGAAGAAACTCGAGGAATACCTGCAGAGTGTGGATGGCTTCGAGAATCCCAAAGTGAATCTTGAGCAATACCCAACTCCGCCACATATTGCCAGTTGCATGATTTACAATATCCAATCTCGATACGAGGATATTGAGGGTAAATTTGTTGGAGACTTGGGTTGCGGCTGTGGCATGTTAAGTATTGGTTCATTCCTTTTGGGTGCGAATCTTACCATTGGCTTCGAAATTGATGAAAGTGCAATTGAGGTACGTTGAAATTTGATGATGATAAAGGTATCTTTTTAAGTGAGAGCATTTATTTTCTTTTTATAGACATTCCGTTCGAATGTGTTTGAAATGGAAATTCCGGGTGTCGATTGTATACAGTCGGATGTTTTGCATTTAGAGAGTTTTTCCAAATGGAATAACGCATTTGATACTGTGGTTATGAACCCACCATTTGGCACAAAGAACAACAGCGGAATGGATATGCGTTTCTTGCAAACTGGCATTGAACTTGCTTCTAACTCAGTTTATTCTTTGCACAAAACATCAACAAGGTGATTCTTTGAAATTGGTGATGATAAGGTTTTAGTT
Organism: Eupeodes corollae; assembly: GCF_945859685.1. NCBI lineage: Eukaryota > Metazoa > Arthropoda > Insecta > Diptera > Syrphidae > Eupeodes > Eupeodes corollae. The sequence continues at coordinate 7,259,805 of NC_079148.1, read as the reverse complement.
GAGATTTCTTACATGTCCATTGATTTGCATATTTTTTGATGATACGTAGCAAAAGACTGTTTGTCGACTTGTAGTGCCTGTGACGAGATAGTTTATTGAGTTTGGGGCTTATTTATCATCCAACTTTTTTTCACGGAGAAAACAAAAAGTTCACCCAGAATAAATATATCAAATAATATAATTGTTAAAAAGAGATTCAAGTTCTGATGTATCCAAAAATATGATAAATAAGTGCAAAATTTACAAAATTTGAATGCCAACTTATTTATCTAAGCAATTCTTAATAATAACTAATATTTACTTTTGTTGTCTTAAATTGAATGAGTTCACTGGCAAAGTTTCCGCAACTATGTTTGTTTATAGTTAACTTACGGAAAATTTGTGTAGTAAACCCAAAAAATTTTAGTCAATAATCATTTGATAATAAATATTTTATATTATTATTAAAAATTAACCCTACATCAAACTATTAAATAAATTATAATTAAATTATTCTAGTGTACTTTAAGGTACCTACTTAGGCCCACTGTTGTTTCTACAAGTTGTTCCACACTAAACTTACGATTACAAAATTGAATAAGCCCTACAAAAACTAAATGAAAAACAAGGTACGAAATTATATTAATTCTATTTGTGGAATGTAATATCCGCTAAATTTTAAGCGTGATCTTCAATCTTTTTATACAATTTTTGGACACTTTTTTCAAAACATTTGGCTGTTCGAAATTTATTCAGTCATTCGAGTTGTTAACTGCTCCAAGTTACTTGGACGCTGCTTGTTCATTCTCGACTTTAAATGCATACAAATTCAAATCAGTTAAATGTGGCGATCGACGACGTGAACACACTTTTTCCGCAAGCTTTCGAAATTATGGGGTAACCAAATGCGGCGAGCAGAATGTTAAAAGTCTTATTTGCAGTATGGCATGTTTCTTCGGGTCCAAAGATGTATCTTATTCGTCCTGGTAAAAAAGTTGTTCCTCTGGAACGTATTCATCTCTGTGTTACTCCCAGTGTTGACATTTTCAACAAAATAATTAAAACCTACTATTAAAGCTTCTATTCACTAACATGCGGATTATCACCGGTCGTAGCCCAGTAAGGATGATTCTGTTTAATTAGGCCGCGAGATAAATGGAAGTGAGCCTCGTCAGTCTTCAAAATTTTAAATGAAATAGATTTCATTTTCAATCTTATCGAGTGTCATTTCAGTAGAAATGTTTTTTTTTTCCATAATCACCTGGCTTCAACTTTTAGGTTACACATAATATTTAAGGATACTTATTTACTTACTTAGGTCCTCAGACCTGTTAAAGGCCCCTTAAGCGGCATATGGCTTCTACTACGCCTTCGCGCCATCGTGTACAGTTTCCGGAGATGTCCTGCGACATGTTCTTATCGGTCATCCAGCTCTTCTTAATTCTTGTGTGAGCGGATTCCACTGCATTGCTTAAACTGCAATGCAATCGTTACCTTTTCGAAGCGTATGTTCAATCCATTGCTACTTACGCCTTGGTATAATATAGTCTATAGGTTCCTGACCTGTTCCTCTATGAAGAACCTCATTGGATATTCGGTTTGGCCAGAAAATCTTTACGATGTCGCAAAGACATCTATTCACGAAGGTTTGTAGCCTTCCTAATATGGCTGAAGTAACCATCCAGGCGCTGCACCCATAAAGAAGCATAGATTCGACATTTGTGCGAAACAGTCGTAGCTTTGTTCTCAAGCTGATATAGTTATTCCTCCAAATTTTCAACAGCATACCGAACGATGCTTTTGCTTTGCCGATGCGGTCTTGTTCGGTTTCGTCTTAGATGGAGACGATACTTCCAAGGTTTTTAAAGCTCTTCCACTTTTTCCACCTTTTGCAAAGAAATATTTGTTTAAGAGGATGGTCCGGTTCCGAGCCCCACGACTTCTGTTTCTCTTCACACTTGTTATCATTCCATCGTGTAGTAAGTGACACTCAGGTCCATCATATGTTGCCTTTATCATAACAATTAGTTTAGCCCTGTTGACGCTATGAACAGGTGTAGTGGTGCTCGATATTGAACGCACTGCTCAATAATGATCGCAGGGTGTTGATATGATCAAAACAGGAGGATCCAGCGCGGAAGCCAGCTTGTTCGGCATCGAGTGTGGCCTCAAGGTGTTCTCTGATGCGTTACAGTATAACTTTTGCTACTATTTTGTCAACGGCTGGTGGAACGCAAATTCCTCTCCAGTTTCACACTTTGTAAGATTTTTAAGGATGATAATTTGAATTATACTTTATTATCCGGTAAGTGATTTATAGTGTCAGATTGAAAGCTTAAGCAATTGTTCTTAACGACCGACGAGGGCTAGTCTTGAGACTACTCAGTTCTCGACGGACGTTCTCTAGTGTTTAGAAAATAACACATCCGCTTTTGTAAATAAAGCTTTCGACAGAGTAGCGTATGCGATGTTATTGATTTTGAGAGTGTAAAATTGGTGTTTCTAGCTACCATTTTTTGCGCTCGTAACTTAACTTTGTAATCGTTAGTTTATTTTTAAACCCTGTGCTTTTCATAAATGATCTTTCCTAAATATTTAAGGCGCCAGTTATAGCTATAGTTAGTTATCATCATTGAAAACAAACATTGGAATTTTCTTGACAGGTCGTTTATAGCTATCATTAAAAGTGTATGTCATTGAAAAAAAGTTCTTGATTGAAATCCACCGAAAAACTTTTACTGACAGAAATCTGTCATTGGAATTGTGTTAAATTGGAACACAAATCAGTGGAATGATTCGTTTCACTTTTGAACATAAAAGGATCAGCTAGGAAAGGGCATTTGATATGATGCGACAAAATGTCACTTATAAACATTACTGAAAACATTTTCCTTCTATTTTCAAGTGACTGAGTTCCAAGAAGTTTACATCTAGTCGATTGCGACGGGATTTCGATGTTCCAACCTAATTTGTGAATTATAAACCTTGTAAATTTTTGTTGGATCATTTCAATTCTATTTGAATAAATATTGTAGTAAGAATTCCAAATCATACAACAGTATTCTAAGTTTGATCTAACAAAGGAGTTAAATAGAGATTTAAGGACAAAAGAGTCCTTGAAGTCTTTTGAATTACGTTTAGTCCAGTCAAATTAGACGAAAAAAGGGGTTCAGCTCGGAAAAATTCCCACCTAGCTGAATTTTGGTACACATCTTCTTTATGTTGTTGTTAACAATGTGTAAAAAGTCGACCTCGATATCATGTACGCGTCAAAGGTTATTCGAGGTCAAAGGTCACGGAATTAGCCTTTTTTTTAATATCTCGTTTTTTATTGGTCGTACAAAAAAAAGTTGTGGACACAAATTGTAGAGGAGGTAATTATCTACAAAAATGGTCTTATGACATTTTCACGTCAAGTTGATAGTTTTTCCGTTATAAGGCCAACAAAGTGTACACTTTTAATGAAATTTTAATTTTTCGCTAAAAACAAGTAGCCTTTGCGTTAATTTCTCGCTCCATACTGTTTGTACAATAAAAAGCCTCAAACAAAAATTGTAGAGGACAAAATTATCTACAAAATGGTATACATATACAATATATATCCAATCGCACTTGCGCTATACATATTTTAATGTTTACCATACAAAATTACAATAATATATAATATATCATATTATAATAACGATAATAAGAATGCATTCGTTTCCACACCACCATTGAGGTAGAAGCATGGTGCGTTTTTTTTCATGGTTTCCCCGGTAGGCCTAGTCCATGTAGTCAACAATAATTGTTAAATAGTTATTATAGGTATCATAGTTATCGTCAAAACAAAGTAATAAATATTACATTTAAATTATTATTAACCATCAACATCGCTCTCGTCTTCATGCATTTCTTCTTCTTCTTCTTCGTCATTTTGATCTTCTTCATTTTTTTCAAAATTATATGTATTGTCTTCTTCCGTTAAATCCGCTGACAAAACGTCAAGTGTGTCTATATTTTTATCTAAAGCATTATCGGAACTTGAATTGAAACATGACAGTCCACGACAATGTCCACAAATAATCGAACATTTGATACTAATTTTTTTGCAACTGCAGTTAGTACCACAACCTTTTATACAGTTACAAAAAATTATATTCACCAATTCATCAGGTGCGGGTGGTAGCAATGTCATTATAGGTTCCAAAACATTGTTATTCATTATCCACCCCCAGTTTTCTGGGTTTAATTTGTTACCCAACCAAGTTTGTATCTGGTAATAAACTCGAAGCAGATGCTGTTGGGTGGCGCTATTTGTTGGTGGTAGAGATGATAATTTCACAGGCTTATTATTTCTAGTTAGTTTAGCAAATGTTATATATCTGTAATTATCGATGGAGACCACTTGTTTTTGGGCACCATACATTGCTATAATAAATTTAATTCCATGTTTGAAAATGTCTTGAACGGAGCAATTTATTCATCATCCAGCAAGTAATTTAAGTACAATTTACACAACCTTGAACTCAATTCACGACAACATGAATTTTCATGGCCATGAAGCATGTGTCGTGACGTTTGATCAACCGCTGTTTATAAAAGCTCGTGAAATAGTTGCAGCTTCTGAACCTGGATCAGAACTTTCAAAAATTATAATACGGCTTGGTGGTTTTCATTTGCTCATGTCTTTTCTTGGATCGATAGGATACTTAATGGCAGGTAGTGGACTTCAAGAAGTTCTTAGTGTTGTTTATGCCCCAAATTCTGTGTATAAAATGTTAGATGGGCACGCTTATGCAAGAGCAGTTAGAGGTCACATATTATTACATTTAGCGTTATCGACATTTGTAGCTAAAGACATGGAAATCGATGACCATACTGACGACTATATACAACGTTGTATTGAACAAATAATCGTACAAAATGTTTTATATGAAGATGTAGAAGGTTCTACCATTATACTTGAATCATATGTAGAACAGTTCAATGGTATTTGAAAAAAAATACAAAATCGAGGACCAACTGCAAAGTTATGGGTACAATATTTTTATATGGTATCTATAGTTAAAGATTTTATTAGATCTGAAAGACTAGGAGATTGGAATGAACACTTAAAAGTTGTAAAAAAAATGCTTCCTTTTTTCCACGCTTCTGGGCATTTTTTGTATGCAAAATCTGCTCATTTATACCTGCAGGATATGCTCAAATTAAAAAATAATATGGATGAACAGGCGTTTAAAAAATTTACCGATGGATTTTTTACAGTTAGACGCAGTAATAAATTTAATTGTGGAACCTGGTAGTGATATGGTAATCAAGCAATCCCTAATGAAATCCATGAAATCTGAAGGAGGAGTTTCGCGAGGAAGGAGTACTCAAGAGAGCGTGTTGAGTAAATGGGTTTATGGAATGTATGCTACGAACACAATATGTGAAGATGTAGAAAAGTTTTGCAACGTTTCCTGTGAAATTATCATCTCTACCACCAACAAATAGCGCCACCCAACAGCATCTGCTTCGAGTTTATTACCAGATACAAACTTGGTTGGGTAACAAATTAAACCCAGAAAACTGGGGGTGGATAATGAATAACAATGTTTTGGAACCTATAATGACATTGCTACCACCCGCACCTGATGAATTGGTGAATATAATTTTTTGTAACTGTATAAAAGGTTGTGGTACTAACTGCAGTTGCAAAAAAATTAGTATCAAATGTTCGATTATTTGTGGACATTGTCGTGGACTGTCATGTTTCAATTCAAGTTCCGATAATGCTTTAGATAAAAATATAGACACACTTGACGTTTTGTCAGCGGATTTAACGGAAGAAGACAATACATATAATTTTGAAAAAAATGAAGAAGATCAAAATGACGAAGAAGAAGAAGAAGAAATGCATGAAGACGAGAGCGATGTTGATGGTTAATAATAATTTAAATGTAATATTTATTACTTTGTTTTGACGATAACTATGATACCTATAATAACTATTTAACAATTATTGTTGACTACATGGACTAGGCCTACCGGGGAAACCATGAAAAAAACGCACCATGCTTCTACCTCAATGGTGGTGTGGAAACGAATGCATTCTTATTATCGTTATTATAATATGATATATTATATATTATTGTAATTTTGTATGGTAAACATTAAAATATGTATAGCGCAAGTGCGATTGGATATATATTGTATATGTATACCATTTTGTAGATAATTTTGTCCTCTACAATTTTTGTTTGAGGCTTTTTATTGTACAAACAGTATGGAGCGAGAAATTAACGCAAAGGCTACTTGTTTTTAGCGAAAAATTAAAATTTCATTAAAAGTGTACACTTTGTTGGCCTTATAACGGAAAAACTATCAACTTGACGTGAAAATGTCATAAGACCATTTTTGTAGATAATTACCTCCTCTACAATTTGTGTCCACAACTTTTTTTTGTACGACCAATAAAAAACGAGATATTAAAAAAAAGGCTAATTCCGTGACCTTTGACCTCGAATAACCTTTGACGCGTACATGATATCGAGGTCGACTTTTTACACATTGTTAACAACAACATAAAGAAGATGTGTACCAAAATTCAGCTAGGTGGGAATTTTTCCGAGCTGAAAACCTAATTTGACTGGACTAGTTTGATAAAACCTAGAATTGAATTGAATTTAGCTACAATATATTCTATATGCTTGTTAAAGTTTAGTTTTGAATCAAACAATACACCAAGGTCCTTTTTCTCCAAAACTCTTTCAAGAACAAATTTATTAACTTTGTAATCAAAAGAAATTTTTGAAAAATTGCGACAAAAGGAAAAAAATTTAAATTTTGTAACGTTCAAGAATAATTGGTTAGTTATACATTATTCTGTTAACTTTTGGAGATCATTTTGCAAAAGAATACAATCATTTAAAGAATGTATGCAACTGAAAAACTTTAAATCATCTGCAAATAAAAGTGTACTAGAATTTAAGAAGATATCAGCCAGGTCATTGATAAATATTAAAAAAAGAAGGGGTCCAAGATGGCTTCCTTGCGGGACACCCAAGGCAACAATAATTGGATTCCAACCATTTCAACATATTTGAGTGAAAACCAAATTGTTTCAGTTTTTAATGAAAATAGTAGGACTAACGCTATAAAAAGCCGTCGCAAAATAACATCAATTTGGGGTAGCCTTCTTCGAGTTTATTTAAAACGAAATTGGAAAAGATAGAAAGATTTGTGGTAGCGGATCTTCCTGCAATAAAGCCATGTGGAAAAGGTGAAATATGCTTCTTAAGGAGAAACGTCAACTTTTCACATATAATTTTCTTCAAGAGTTTCGATATACTTGATAATTTACAAATAGGACGGTAGTTATTTACCTCCTGCTGAGAACCATTTTTATTTATTGGGGAAAGAAATGCTTTTTTCCACACTAAAAGAAATTCACCATTCCCAAGAGAGGCATTGAAGATAGAATAAAGGAGCTCAGTTATAGCAAGTGCACATTTCTTCAAAATAATTGGTGGAATTTCATCAAGGCCTTGCTTGCAATCGTTATTTAAATTCAAAAGACCTTCTTCAATTTCCCAAATATTAATTTCTAATTGTCCTATGTCAACCTTATAGCTATGATTATATAATTCGGTTATTCTAAATGGATCTGAACTATATTTCGAATAATGGGCAAACGAATTCCAAATATTTGAAAGATCCGAAAATGTAGAAACAATATAGTTCATACTGCTAAAAAAATACTATTTGGCATTTTTTACTATTAATTAATGGCCAAAAACATTTTCCATTAGTTTTTATGTTTGATTCAATCGATAAAATGTAATTTTTATATAGAAATTTGTTAAGAACATCGAATTCTCGCGCTAGCCGAATGTAATTATTTCTTTAATCGATTATATTTTCGCAAGTGATTATCCTTATCTAAGCCTTGTTTTTTTTTTATTTCTTAAGTTACAAAGCCTCTTGTTAAAGCAAGGAGGCTTTGAGTTTTTATTAATTTTTACTTTTGGGACATGCATATCAATTTCTTCCTTTAGATTAAAAATGAAAAAATTATAAAAATCAAACAAATTCAAAGAATTATAATCTAAGTGCCACGGAATACCCGACAAATAACTCTCAATGTCTGTGTAGTTAGCTTTTGCGTATTTAAATTTAGATTTATTACAATTTGTGATGTAACATTTACTAAGAGCTCTGCTATATAATTTCCATTATTCTACAATATTTCGAAGTGGTCATACCCAACATAAGGAACTAGTTGATATCAATTCAATTTTCGACGATATCCTTTCACTGAACCACAAGGCCTAACGTTGTTCTAAATTTCAAGGTTCTACTACATATGTCGGGAGCTGCTTCAGAATTTTGATCATAGACCTTTCTGCCAATTAGTTATTGAGATAAAAGCAGATTAAATTTTCAAATACAATTCTATTCTTTTCCACTAGCTTTAATTTTGTCGCTATAAATTGAATATTCAAAACATTGTTGAGTAGTGCATATTTTCTGTGCTCTATGTCTAAATCGGTTTGACAAATGAAAAAATGCTTGAGACACACATTTTAGAAAATTTTGGTAAAGTAAAATAATTGAGTTTCCGTAATCTTTGGCCTTTCAGAATTTTCTACATAGACAAGAGATTTTATGAGATTTTTCAAGAACAACAAAACGAGGTTAAACAAATTTCCAACTTCATATTCCAGGGTCGACCCAGTTGTATGACGTATTTTACTGGACTATTACTAAGCCCCATTTTTTCAATGAATTGTTTATTTTGTTTACTAATCCATAATGTGTATTTAATTTGTTTATTATAAAAACAAAGCAAACTAATTTTAATCTAAGTTTTTGCATGCCTAATTTTGTTTTTCTTTTTTCTTGTTTAACCAACCAGGGAATACATCAATAAAAAAGCCAAAGAATGGGGCGTTAAGAGCGAAGTTGTGGCCGAGCTCAGATACAACATCGAATCCAGCTACAAGTTTCATAAAAAACAATCCGTCGACATCGATGTTGACTTTTGGAGGTTTGACGTTATAAACAAACAGTAATTATAAAATTAAAAATAATTTGTTAAATGTTGGTTTTTCTATCTACATAATTCTCTCACAAAATAAATGTTTTAATATTTGTTCTTCTTTTTTACTCCTCTCACTCTTTGTGTAAACTAAATTATTTGTTTTTATTTTAATCTTAATCTAAACTAAATCGTCGCTGTTTACTTTAAAATTACAAAATATTTTGTTTTCGTTTTTGTTTTGTTGTTGTTTTTAAACTTGAAATTCAACACCTTGTGCAGCTGCTAATTCACCAGAATGATTAACGGTAATTGTGGCTCTGCGGCAATACTGTTTCCATGCATCCGAACCGGATTCTCGTCCACCTCCTGTGTGTTTCTCTCCGCCAAAGGCTCCACCGATCTCTGCGCCATTTGTTGTTGTGTTGATATTTACAATACCACAATCGGATCCCCGGGGGCCGATCCATTGGAACATTTTTGTAACGTCTTTGGTGAATATCGATGACGAGAGACCTTGTTCGGCTTCGTTGTTCCAAAGAATTGCTTGTTTAAGAGATTTGGCTTTTAGGACGTAAACAATTGGAGCAAAGGTTTCCTTGAGGACCACTGGAGAATCATGGAATAGGTCTGTGATGATTGTGGGCTCGACGAAGAAACCAGGCCTATGAATAATCTTTCCACCAAACGCTATCTTACCACCAGCCTTCACAGCTTCCTCAACAGTTGCCTTGAATCCATCGACATTCTGCTGCGAGTGAACAGGTCCGAAGAGTGTATTGCTTTTGAGCTGGTGACCGACTTTATTCATAACCAAGTCGTATTTGCTTGTGAGCTTGGCTACGAATTCATCGTAAACAGCTTGATGGACGATGATGCGTCTTGTGGATGTGCATCGCTGGCCTGAAGTTCCAATGCAACCGAATAGAGCTGCATCAATGGCCATGTCAAGGTCAGCATCGTCGTTGATTACGAGAGCGTTGTTGCCGCCTAATTCGAGGATGCTCTTTCCGAATCGCCTCTGAACTTCCACTCCGACATCACGACCGGCCTGGCAACTGCCAGTAAATGAAACCAGATTCACTCGAGGATCTTGGACTAGATTCTTGCCGACATCAACGCCTCCCTGGCAAAGGGTTGCAATAGGAGGCAGATTATTGCGTTTCAAGACTTCAGCAACAATTTTTGTCGTCGCAACTGAGACTAGGGAAGTGCTGGGAGCTCCCTTCCACAGAACACTATTTCCAGTTGCCTAAGATTGAATTTTTTCGTGAGAAGAGAAATTCTTAAAATACAACAATAAATGGACTACTAACCAAGGCGATAGCGGCATTCCATCCAAAGACAGCATTGGGGAAATTATAGGCCGAGATGACCCCTACCAAACCCACAGGCCTCCACGCTTCCAAGATTGTGTGATTCGCTCGCTCTGAGTTAATCATTTGGCCCGAATAGATACGAGAGAGTCCAACCGCATAGTCACAGATGTCAATGAACTCCTGAACCTCGCCCTGGCCCTCGCTGTAGATCTTGCCCACTTCCAAACTGACCAGCTTGCCTAGAGGTTCCTTGTACTTCCTCAGCTCATCACCGATCTGCCGGATGATTTCACCCCGCTGCGGTGCTGGGACAGCACACCATTCCTTGTAGGCGTGCGCAGCGAAGCCAATAGTCTCTTGCATCTCACTTACGGTTCCCATTCGCACCTCTGCGATGACTTCACCAGTTCCAGGATCCACAGATCGTACTGCTTCCCCAGAGCCCTTCCAGGAGCCATTAAAGACCCCGGGATTTGTTCGGTCCAAGCCGATGTCCTTAAGGAATGAGTATTCAGGAGTATCGATGAGATAAGAAGTACTACGTGCCGGCGTGCCTGTATGGAAGTTTTTCTTCAACACAAGTCTGCCAAGTTGCCTGATTTGAGCCATGATTGATTTTGAGTGGAAAATTAATTTAATCTACAATTAAAATAATCGTTATTTATTTTTATTGATGTCGTTTGATATGATTACGTTTTGTTGTTGATTAATCTTTGTCCAACACAACCAACTTATACTATCCAAGTGCAAAGCGATACTAACTAAAATTTATTTTCGTCGCTGCTGCGCCGCGCCGGCTTTAGAAAAATACTCGTGTATAAATCATGTTTTCTTTATTAATTCGGTGCTGCTTCTTATCAGTCATCATTTTGAGTTTATCTTTTGAAGAAACGGAAAGAACAACAAAAGCAGCAGCAACACCAACCAACAAAATAAACAGATTACGAAAAAATATCTCTTTTGATAAGAAAACTAATTTTGTTTTGAATATGGACTTAGATACCTTTTGGTTGAATTGGGTTGAATTTGTTTTTATAATTTTATGCATTACTTGAGATAGGAGATATTATCTTTTTTATTGCCTGTGAAATTGTTCTTTTTGTGATTTTTGGATTAATACTAATGAACCAACAAACTATATAAAATTTTAATTGAGTTACAATCGAGTAAATAATTAAACTTAATCTTATCAGGAGTTTATTTTGAAAATAATTGAGTTAAATGCACACATAGGTATTATATAGAATTCCACAAGAGAGATACGAGGGGTGGTACGATGTGATGAGGTGACTTAAGTCGGAACTGTAAAAAACTCAATTAATGGGTCATTATGAATTGAAGTGGCTATCGTATGAAAAAAAATGAGGAACTGTGCATTCAGTCTTATTCATCCATCCCACCCACTTTAAGAGTAGATTGTAGATTTATTTGAATTTTGTGGAATGCGATTAAAAAGCTTTGAAATTAAATACAATACGACGACAGTCTGAATACATAAATAAACAAACTATGCATGCTCCACTCCTGATAGGCTGCAACTTTTATGAGTATCTTTTCTACTATTAATTTTTGAATATGGTTTTATGGTAGGGCTGAGTGTAAGGTACATCCGAAAGGTAGATTGTCTTTTTGTTTGTTGATGATTCAAAAATCACGTAGCACTGAAAATGTTGGGAAAGAAAATTATTACCGAGCGAGATATTTATCATTATATTGGACTCAGGTATGCGATTTCATGAAATAGAGGGAAAATCGAGAACTTACACTGAAAAAAAAAATTTGAATTGAAGTGGGAGCACGGGGTATCCCGTAAAAGAGCCACAAAAACTGGTTATATTGCTTCATCCTAATCAATTTGCTCCCGTTCGGGCTCAGCGCTATTGCTCCGGCTTGTGCCATTGCGTCCGGATTGTAAATGGGTCGCCTATCCACTTGGTTTATTAGCAGAAATGCCAATCAGACCTCATCTATCCAAAAATAGGAATACCTCTGGTGGAATTAAGCCGCTCAAGCATGCTAATTAAAAATTATTGTCATTCTTATAGAATGCTACAAAATTGAATTGATGGTCAATTAAGGCTTGGACGTGTTTTAAAGATTAGATATTAATTCTGTTGATTCCGAGCATTTGTTTAGGAGCATTTTAAATAGTAATGAACGTGAAAAAAAATCGGGTGTTCGATGTAACCCGAGAAGGGGCAACGTACTGCTGTAAACGATCATCTACCTTCACATCAATTTACAAGGCACTATTGTACCCAGTTTATACATACAGTGGCGACAAAATAAATAGCACACATACACTAAGATCTGTTTAATGGAAGTTTTTCGCACTTTCTTAACTTCAAACTACTGTTTATTAATGAGGAAGTAAGAACAAAGATATATTTGATTTATTAAAAAAAAATAAAGTGTTGAATTTATACAAAAAAAATAACAACCTCATTTATACAATTCAAGATTTTCTAGGACAAAATAAATAGCACATTTCATAAATAACGAAACAAAATAACAAACAATTCCACACAATTTAAAGAAAATAGCTAGTATTTGGTTGGGTAACCCTTATTTTTAATCACAGCAGCACACAAGACTCCCTCATCGTTTAACAGGTACTCCGACTTGTTGAACTTCCTGCCAAAGTTTGTCCACATCATTTCATAAGTTGTCAATAGGATTGCGATCTGGGGACTGGGCTGGCTATTCCATAGCACTGATTTTTTGGCCGGAGAGCCATTGCTTAACAGACTTATCCGTATGTTTAGGATCGTTATCCTGTTGAAATGTCCACGGTAGCATGGTATCCCTTAGGATTTCTTGTATTTAATTTGGTCCATTATACCCTCTATACGATGAAGTGGTCCCACACTATGACAAGAAAAACATCCCCAAACAAAAATGCTACCCCCACCATGCTTAACAGTCTTAATGGTATATTTAGGGTTATATTCCTGGTTGATTCCGCGTCGCACATATTTTTTACCATCTGACCCGAAGCGATTGAATTTGGACTCATCGGTCCATAAGATATTTCTCCACCAATTTGGATGTTTGAAATATGCTCCTTTGCAAACTGCAGCCCACGAGAGAGATTACGCATAGAGAAATGCGGTTTTTTTCTCGCAGTTCGTCCGAACAATTTTTTTTCACGTAAACGATTTTTAACCTGACTTACAGATACTTTAATACCCAGATCTTCGTCAATTGCTTTTTTTTATTTTTGGAGCAGTCATAAATGGATCAGCTTTGCTCAGGCGGGCAATGGCAATATCAGTGCGATGGGTGGTTTTTCTTGTCTGATTCTTTGGAATTTTATTTAGAACACTCCCTTCTTCTCGGCAATGGTGAAGAGCATTAATTACCTTCTTCCTTGAACATTCTAATTTCCGCGCTACCTTCGAGTTTTTGTGTCCTTCTTTCTTGAAATTAAGAGCTCTTAGCCTGAAGGGCTCTGTTAATTCAAATTAAAGAATCTACCAAAAAATGTATAAGAAATTCTGAACTTTATCACTAACCTTTTAAAAAGTAAGAATATGTATAAAAACTTTACTTAATTTGCAACGAAAACAATGTGGACTATTTAAAATGACTTAGCTTGATTGCACCTTGGTACCATTTGACTTTCATTTAGCTTTGTTTATAAAATTATTTGTACATAATTGATTTACCGTTACTTTACATTGAAATTATACATAGCAAAAAACCTCTTACGATATTGGCATTGATAACTGCTCTTTCTGTTAGAGTTATAGAAAGAATTTTTAACATAACCTTGCTATTTATTTTGTAGCCAATGTATGTACATACCTACATAAATCGCCTGAAGAAATTAATATTACTAGCTACTTTCAATAATGTACAATATTACCCTTATTGCGAAGTTCAACTATCAATTGACAATTGACAGTTATCAATAATTTTTTTTAGAAGATAAATATTGTTGATTCATTGATAATTTTTGTTTTATTAATATATTGTGAATAAATAAAAATAGATCGGTATTGTGAACAACAGTTTTCATCCATTTCTTGTCAGGTATCAATTTTGTTTGTCAATAGTAAATTTGCAGATGAGTATGTTAAGGCCCAACTATAATAGGCATAAGCAAACATAAGCTTATGTCAAAAACCCAACGAAAATTCACTTAAGTTTGTGAAATTAGTCTGCTATTACACGATGCCTCACGACTCACATGAGTACGAAAAAGAAAGCAACTATGAGAAAATGAGATGCAAAAAAAAAAAATGTCCGGTGAGTCTCGGGCAAATTTTTAGTAGACTCATTATTACGTTTCTTTTTTCTCATATTCGTTTTATGCTGTTCTTTTTCATTCGATTTTCTTGTTGCTGGGATAAACAACATCCAATTTGTTTGAAAACCAGAAAAGTGTGTAACTTCAACAGCTTCAACAAATTTTCGAAATCCATTTCCAAAATCCTATTTATTTTGTTTTATAAATTTTACTCAACTTCAAAAATTAAAGAAAAATTAAAGCCAACGAGAAGGAGCATTCAAAACAAAACAAACAGTAATTGTCAAATTTGAGGCTGGGGCACGAGTCAACATGTAATAGCGCTTGCTTCAACGAATACAAATTTAAAAGAAAAGTTAAAAGTGAGTCGTGAGTCATGAGTCAACGTGTAATAGGGGACTTACTGCATAACCATAATGCAATTTTGCTCACGTATCTACATGTCAGATTTTACCTATGCGGCGAGCGACTGGGATCGCTCTTGCTTAAGTTTGCTTAAGTTAACGAAACTGAGAAAAATTAAACGAAACGGAAATAGACTCCATTGGTCGCATTCTCATAGATAGTGGCTACGTTGTCATGGGATTCTGATTGGCTAAATCTAACTACAAAAGTAGTTGGAATTTCCCCTCCGACGTATAGCGTAAAAAATTCGGCTACAAAGTTAGTGGAGAATCATTTTGACGTTTTACAATCAGCTGCTCCCTAAAAACACACAAATTCAAAATAAAATAAATCGTTTAGTATTAAAATACAAATATAAATCATTCATATTGAGTCTTAAATTTGATTTTATTGAATTTAAAAACACAAAAGATAAGTTAAAGTTATTAAATCAAAATTGTTTCTTATTTTATATATTTACATTTCTCAACAATATGACAGTTCCAGATTGACTAGCTTTGTAGTGTAGTTTTGCATTCACAAAGCTAGTTGCATTTTGACTACGTAGCCACTAGCTTTGTGAATGCGCCCATTATGTTCACTCGTATTGAGATTCTTTGTATTCGCACGTTTACTTTTGCGCGCATATGCTAGCTTATGCCTATAGTTGGGCCTTTAGAGCCTGTCTATGCATGTTGTGCCCACAACGTTGTGCTACGTGTCACATTGATGCAAAACTTGTGTTTTGTCATTTTTGTTTACTTGTTTACAAAACCTCGAATATCAGGTTTTAAATACCAAGCTATTATCAACACACTTTATCTCAAAACTGATTCAATCAACCTTATTGTGAGATTCGTCCGGAAAATCATTCTCCCGAAATATTTTAGGTTAGGTTAAAGTGGCTGCAGATTCAGAATCCACGTACTTAGGCCAAAAGAAAAGGCCCATTGTAATACCACATGAGTCTAGAGAATTACTTCTTACTAGTCGAACCATTTTGAGCTTTTTATAAAGCGTCTTAGTGAAAGAGCAGGGCAAGTGCAGAGAAGGTGGGAGATTGTTTCCTCTTCTTCCCCATCCATACAGCTCCTGCATAGGTCATTTGAGGCTACACCAAGTCATATTGCGTGTTTGCCTATAAGACAGTGTCCTGTAAGGACACCTATTAGGGAGCTATATGAAGTCTGCTTTGAGATAACAAGTCTTTAGAGCGATTTAGATCCAGGGAAGGCCATATGAGTTTTGTGGCTGTGCATGTTGGTAAATTGTGCCACCTAGAAAAAGTTGTTTCTTTTAGCAGAAGTTTACGTGTAGCATATTTATAATAATAATTTTTATTATTTTTATAAATAAATAAATAAGAAATATTTTTGGTCGCTTTGAATTGAAAAAGCTATTGCGAGTTTCGCCCGAATAGAATTTCAATTCGAATCAGAATTCAGAACTGACAGTTCGAATAATTATCGTGTTCAGAAAACTGAGTTCGCAATGAATTTTTCATCCTTAGCTCATGTTTAATCTGCTTCCAAAATGCATTTATTTTTTCTTTGTTGTTCTTCTGTTACCTCTAAAAACTAAGTGGACATTTTAGCGCCAAATGACATTTCATTCCGCCCGAATTGTGAATGCTCCCAATAAAGAAATCTTTCAAACATGAATTTTGTTTCGCCCGAAACTCACAATAGGCGAATTGAAAAAAGGGATTTTTTTCGGGTGGAATCTTGTTCACGTGAAACTCACAATAGGGCTGAATATGATAATCTGAAGTGCTTGATTAACAATCAACTATCGTCTTACGCACACATTCCACAATCCTGATTTTGAAAACTTTTGCATATTACTTACCTTGAATCAAGTTTCACATACGTAGCCAAGGGATTCTGATTTGCTAAATCTAACTTCAAAAGCAGTTGAAATTTCCCCTCCGTCGTAGTGCAAAAATTTCGGCTACAAAGTTAGTGCACTGGTTTTGACGTTCCAGAATCAGCTGCTCGGTAAGGACACAAGAATTCAAAATGGTTTTATTGAATATAAAAAGAAAACAAACTATTTAAAGTTCTGAAAACACAATGTTTCTTATTTTATCAGCCGTGTCACGAATTCCATCCTAATCGGGATATATTTACGAATCCCGAAAAAAGCTATTAGCAAATACGTTCGTAGTGGAAAATTACATACAATTTTTAATTACGAACGGATTTCATGAAACGGTTTTTCAGAAATCGTAAAATGCCTTACAATTCAATAAAAACCATCGAGAAAGAAGAAGAACCAAACCCAAAGAAAAAACAAACACTATTTTCTTTAAAATTCTTTATTTTTAAAAAATATTCCTTTGTTACAAAAAATATAATTATTTTTTTTTCTTTACTATACACAGTTTTTTGTTTGTTTATTATCGTAATTTTCTACATAGCATATTTTTGTTTTTTGTTGTTGTATGCTTTTACGCATCAAAGTCAAGTCAAGTAATTTAATAATTGATTTATCTTTTTAGTTTTTTCTTTAATTTAAATATAACTTAAATTAATATTTTTATTTATTATAACATATTTAAACTAACAAGACCTTATAGCCATACCGGTTGTGTTCCTATTTCTTTTTTCTTCTAACACAAGGAAGAAAATTGTTTTTATTTTTTTTGTATTATTTTCATTTAATAACCAAATTTATAAAATAATTAAATTTAACAATTTAAAAATTGCACTTTTTGATGAAAAACTTTTAACTTATTCGTAAGTAATAAGAAAGAAATTTAAATAAAACAACCTACCCACAAAAGAGCAACTTAATGTATGTGTGTGAAATTGTAAAATATTATTACAATAACAAATTTCTATATGTACTGTACGTGTTGTTTTTTTAAATTAAATTAAAAAAAAGATGTATGTAAATATATTTAATAGGATAGGTGTTTTAAGGCAATTCAATAAGAATGTAAACAAAACACTACCCTCAGCAAAAAAAAAGAAGGTGAGAGGAGGACTTTGTTGTTTTCTATTTGTTTCTATTTTAACTCCACACATCAGCTGAATATCTCTTTTGTGCTTCCATTTTCTTTAGATATTGTACAGCTTCTATTTCGGACATGCCACCTTTGGTTGTGATGACATTAATCAAGATATTCCGGACATCCACAGCCATATTCTTAGCATCACTGTAAATATAAAAGAAAATAATAAATTAAACTAAAGAGTAAACAAAAAAGTGTTTAAATTATAATGTAAAGTGTGAAGTGTTTGAATTCTTGAGTTTTAAAGCTTAGAAAATAATGTACAATGGGACAGGTAATGAAGAAATCATTGATTGGGACTTCTCCACTGTTTTCCCATACCAGTTTTTTATTGCATAATATCGGAAGTCGAACAAACTCTATGAAGTAAATCAACTTAATCTACGATATCATGCGGATATGTTTATTAGAAAGAATTAGTGAAACCTTCTTTTAAGTACATTTGTGCAATGGAACAGGTAATGAATACTTCATTGATTTCGGAGCATCCATTGTTTTTACCATTACAGATTTTTTATCGCACGGCTTGGGAAATAGATCAATCGGTTATTGGACATGATCTATTGTGTTTTCATGCGTTAAGGCTTTTATTTTTACTTTATCAAAAAAAATATTAAGCATTTCTTGTTTTTCTAACTTGATTTGTGTAATGCAAGCAGACTTTAATAATGAATGTAACATTGATTAGGTGGCATTCATTGATGAGATCATTGCAATTTCCTATTCTAAAGAAACATGCATTTTTAAAAATTTTACTTTCAAGTTTTATAACATAACTCACTATTTTTATAAGGATGGTTTTGCGGAGGTACATTCTACAACAATCTCTTGAAATTAAATAAGACTATAAACTACTTGGCTTCCAATTTATGTTACAATGGAAGGATAAAATCTGCTCACAAGTTCTACGGGAAGAAAAAAGAAGAGTTGGGAGAAACATCAACTTCTTAGACAGAAAAAAAAATGAAGCGCGCGATCGTATGTGTTGAGACGTTCTCAGAAACAGAAATGAGGGTCCTTTGCTATTCCAACAGGTGAAACAAATTTCACACGCTTATAAACTTTGAACCGAAGGCTGCTGCAAAGACGAAACTTAAATCATCAAATACATCAATTCTGAGGAAGTGGGACAAACACTTCTGCAGACTGTTCGTCGTCGTGGCGGTCGTAAACAAAATGAATTCCGCTGCAAGTCGGATGATCCATTTAATGATGAAGACAACTCAAGCTAGTAAACCTGTCTTGACGAAATTGCCACATATCAACCCTGATCGCCTAAAAATGCCGATCTTTCCAAAGCCTCGGGCGATGTTTTGGTTGCGAATAAGTAGCAATTTATTTGTTAAATATGGTTTGCCCGAGCCTAAAAAACTAAGAACCTAAGACAATAATTATACAGGAATCAGTCTCCTTAAAATCAAATCGACATTCAACATCACTCCATTGTTTCCAATCCAGCGAGAATTTGACGCTATTTCATGTGATTTCTTTAACAATGTCTTCACTAGCTCTTTGGAACACACTAAAGGCACTATCTTTCAAATGTTATTGATGTAGTCGAAAGAAATAAGCATTGAGACGGAGAAAGCAAAAAGTCGAGAAAAATGTGCACCGTCATTATCTATTGATTCGACTTTAAGGTGTCCATTTGAACTCTGGAGATCAAACAAAGCATAAATAACTTGCTTACCGCTGTTTCTTTGGGCTAAGCAATCAATTGAGCAACACAACTCTCTCGAGCAACCAGGGTGTTGCTATAAAAGGACCCTCTTAATGGGTCTGGTTTTTTACACAGGTTAATACTTTTTACGCAGTGCCTAAATGGGGGCTCGGATCAAATTGCAAACGATTGCTTCAGCCCAGATCTCTTGCTAGAGCACTTGAGGTTTTGATCATCGTTTAAGACTTTTAAAGCTTGAGAGCTCTCTCTTTTATCTTTGATGTCTAAAGGCGAAGTGAATTTTATTTTAAATTACTTTTGATATTTATACAAAATGAACAGAATAAGCTCTTTTGAGTGTGATAATGTGGTAACTCTAACAATAATGCTAACAAAAATTCTTTAAGGAGTGTCAGTTTGCTTATTTTTTAGGGGAATTTTGGAAAAAGGATTGTCCATAAAGCCTGTACTAACTATATCTTTTGTTTAACAGAATACAGTTAAGTAGTCTCTAGTGTGTGAGCCCTCCACAACTGTAGCGCCATCTTAAATACAAAACCTTAAGTGATATGTGCCCCACCTGTCTGTACGAGGTCACTTGAGAATTTAGGAGACTTTCAATTTTTCTTGTACTGTGTGTGTTCTCTTTTTAGGTTATTTATTTTGAAGTTTTTTTTTTCATTTAAATTTAAGAAGAAAGAACAAATTGATAATAATAAGAAATAAATTTGTGCAATGGAACAGGTAATGAATACTTCATTGATTTGGGAGCATCCATTGTTTTTACCATTACAGATTTTTTATCGCACGGCTTGGGAAATAGATCAATCGGTTATTTGTACATGATCCATTGTGTTTTCATGCGTTAAGGTTTTAGATTTATTTTTACAAATGGAATACCAAAGAAAACATTAAGTATTTCTTGCTTTTCTAACTTGATTTGATTTGTGAAATGAAGAAGTGCTTATAATAATGAATATAACATTGATTAGATGGCATTCATTATAAGATCATTGCCAAATTTTTGTTTGCATGTCCATACTAACAGATCATCTAGATAGTTCGTCACTTCAAGTTGTCATGAAACGAATTTCACATACAACGGTTATGTTGGGTGTACTACTTTTTACGAAAAATTTCAACAAAAATTCTTTGATGAATGCCAATGGGGTTCTCATATTTTTTAGGGCCATTTTCTCTCGACGCAATGTAGTCAGGGTACATCAGACGCCACTGCTTTAGAAAAGCTTGGCCATAAGGCTATTCTGCCTGTTTTTACTGAAAAGATTATAGTTAAGTGGTCACTGCTGTGATTCCTCCACAACTGGGGCCCGATTATGAGGATCACGGCGGAGTGCAATTCGACCTTTCAAATTCAACTGGCGTCTTATTTTCTCATTAACGAATTCCCATAATCAGGCTCCTAGTGCTCCACCTGTCTGCACGAGGTCACTTGAGAATTTCGAAGACTTTTGTGTATTGTGTTTTCTTCTTCTTACAGTTTTTTATTTTATTTTTGTATTTCTTTGTTTTTGCCAAAAGAACAAATTGAGAATAATGAGAAATAAATTTGTGCAACGGAACAGGTAATGAATACTCCATTAATAAGAATGCATCCATTGTTTTACCATTACAGATTTTTTATCGCACGGCTTGGGAAATAGATCAATCGGTTATTTGTACATGATCCATTGTGTTTTCATGCGTTAAGGTTTTAGTTTTATTTCTTGCTTTTCTAAAGCAAGAAAAAACAAATGAGAATTGACATATCTAAGCTGATGTCTAGCTTTTCAACTTATATGTAAAATATGCGCGGAATAAAGTATGCACGATGAATGGAACCTAAGTGTCGTTTCCCCGAGACAAGGAAACTCTAAACTACACCAATTATAGAGGAATCAGTTCTTCAACATCGCATACGCGATGTTTTCTACCTTAATATGAGAGAATGCCTATACCCCTCGTCAACAACATAATAGGTCTTTATCGGTGTGACTTTAGCCAGGACAGTCCATCAAATATTTACATAGCAACAGGATCCCGGAAAAGACCCAAGAACATCATATTCACATCTACCACCTTTTCGTTGATTTCAAAGCAGCAAATGACAGTATCTACAGGGAAGGGACTGTATAGAGAGCCAATTGTGTCTCGAAACTTCCTCAACCAACCAAAGTTTGAGTAGATTTAACGATGAGCTTGTGTAAAACTAGCCAGGAAGTTGAAGTAGAGCCCGGCAGCGGATCAGATGGCTTACATGTGGAATGTGACACAGCCCAACTTAGAACTTTTGTCAGCAAAAACGTCAACCTATTTATACAATAAATTACCCTGTGTTTATTTATGCCATTTGTAAAATATGACACTTTTGGTTGTTTATCGACAACGAGATTTGATCACCCTGTATACACTGTTTAAGGCAATGCATTGCATATTGTGGGAATCAAGTGTAAAGTATCGAAATATAAAGTGTTGTATAAAACAATTATACTCTGTTCAACAAAAATAATCAGTACAATGAAGATAGGGCGTGGCGTTTGCCTTTCAGTCTGATTGCATTAATTGGCATAAGCGTGTCGTTTTTTAAAGCTCTGACAGAGTTTTGTTCTCAAAAGCTCCTTAATGAAATTAACTGAATAAGCTTTTTACTTTCAATTGAGCGGTAATGGTAACTCTGCTAAGATGTAGATAACAAACCTACGATTGCTTAGAAAGTATTCCACTCATAAGCAGTGGGATACAACGGTTATGTTGGGTGTTCAACTTTTAACGAAAAATTTCAACAAAAATTCTTTGAGGAATGCCAACGGCGTTCTGTTATTTTTTAGGGTAATTTTCTCGACGCAATGTAGTCAGGGTACATCAGGTGCCACTGCTTTAAAAAAAGATTGCCCAAAGGCTGTACTCACTGTTTTTACTGAACAGATTAGAGTTAAGTGTTCACTACTGTGATCCCTCCTCAACTGGGGCCCGATTATGAGGATCACGGCGGATCGCTTTCAATTCGACTGGCGTCGGATTTTCTTATTAACGAATTCCCATAATCAGGCCCCTATAGCGCTATCTTAAATCCAAAAAATTAAGTGTGTTGTTCCCCACCTGCCTGCACGAGGTAACTTGAGAATTTCGAAGACTTGTGTTTTCTTTACAGTTTTTATTTAATTTTTGTATTTCTTTGTTTTTACCAAAAGAACAAATTGATAATAATGAGAAATAAATTTGTGCAACGGAACAGGTAATGAATACTCCATTAATAAGAATGCATCCATTGTTTTACCATTACAGATTTTTTATCGCACGGCTTGGGAAATAGGTCAATCGGTTAAATTACATGACCTATTGTGTTTTCATGCGTTTTTGTTTTTGTCTTTCATTCCAATTTAAATACAAAAAATAATGTTGTTTAGTTCCTAAAGTGCCATTCATATGAGCTGCATCTTGCCTCTATGCGAATCATTCCTTTTATGAAAACAAATTAAATTTCTCTCTTTGCCTTTCTTTCCCGATGTATCAATTCATTTTAGAGGGAATCTTTAGATTATCAGCACTGTTCCCAATATTCGAGATAGGAAAACATTCGCTTAGAATATAAATCCAATAACGAGGACAAATAAAAAGACCCCAAGATGTTTTTTTTGTTATGGACTGATTATGTATCTAGGAGCTCAAGAACAATAATATGACAATTTTGTTGAATGTTTCTATTATGTAACATCTTCTAGATTCGCCACTGAAAGAAGAAAATGTTATCATCAGTTGCAAGTGGTTGGATTCGTAAAGATAACAATCAAGTCTAGAAGTTTAAACTTTTCAGTGCTTTCATAAAGGCGATTTCGAGCTTAATAATGTCCGCTTTAAGAGTTCCCCATGTTTTTTTTCAAATGTTTTCGTTCTCTAGTTGTCATTTTGTTTTCCAAAAACAAAAACAATCTTTTGTTGTTTGTTATTATTTTACTTAATTATGGCACTGCGCAACTCTATACGACCACTCATGAGAATGAAATACCAAATTCACCGAATTTTCGCCATGTTTCAGGAGCAGTTAGCATCTCTTTTGAATGGCACTTAAAGTATTTCTAATGACCTGCGAATCGCAAAAACGTAGATTTTGAGGTCACTTCTTTGCACATTACGTGGTTTAAAATTTCTTTAAATGTAATTGCGTAATCCTTTTAAAATCATAATAATGGTAAAATATTATGACCAAGGCACGAAAATGCTTATTTTAATTATTAAAATACAAATTATATTGAAAATGATATTATTTAATATAACTGAAGCTGAACTGAATTGGGAAATCCCAATAGGTGATAAATTTATTTATTTTTAAGAATGTGATGATAATAAATTATTAGTTAAAATGTTTAACTTGAGACCACAGTTGCGGTAGAAAAAATAGCATCATTAGGAGAATTAAAGTGTTTTTTTTTTTTTGAAAAATAAAGTTCTTTTTATTTATGATTTAAATTACAAATAGTATATTGATATGAATCCGTCCCTAGGTATTTTTTAGTTCACCACCAATGACTTTGTTGCCTCTATTGTCGCGGTTGATTCAACAGTAAAAATTGAGACAACATTTTGGTACAAGTACTTTGCTAATTAGGGTGCCATCTTGGAAAGTGGATGCAAAACAAGGGTTGATGCCAGATTTTAAGTCATCAATGCGTACAGTTATAAAATGATAATATAGCCCTAAAACTACAGATGGAGGTTTTTTCAAGTGGACAAAAAAATAGGTGCGTCTTCCTAATTAATATTATCGTTTTTAACAATAATTTCTGTATCCTGAGTATCCTCCAATATTATCCAAAACTTTTAAAAGTCGTCACGGCATTGACGCTATTAACTTTCGGCATGTTTGCTGGGGTACGGAATACCTTTCTCTTTGAACTGTTTCCCATATTGTTTTTCATTAGTGAAATATTGACCCCCTAACTAAACCCCGTGGCATGATGGTTAGTGCGATGGACTGTCATGCGATAGGTCTTGCAAGGAATTGACAAATTCTCCAAGAGTAATTCTTGTCATGAAAAAGTGCTTTCTCAAATTAGCCGTTCGGATTCGGCTTAAAATTGTAGGTCCGCTCCATTCCTGGCAACATTACTCGCACACAGGAATGGTTGAGAGTTGTCATTTATTTATTTATTTTTAACTAATGCTAAAACTCATTCCACAAGTTCTCAATAGGATTATCAGGGGATTGACTTGGCCATGGGACAACGGATACTTGTTTTTCTCGAAAGCAATCTTTCACAAGACTCGCGGTATGTTTAGGATTGTTGTCTTGGTGAAAGTGCAATCGCAGGTGCAATCCAAAATATCACTGTATCCGTATTTTGTTGAGATGTTATTCAAATATAGGACCTACACCCTACCAGAAAAAAACAACCCCAAACCATTATATTCCGTCCTGAGTGTTAAATAGTTTTCGGTGTATAGCGGGTGTGGTAGTCCCTATAGTTCTTGACGAAATGAAAGAATAAGATTTAGCTAGAAATAGTATGGGCGGCCGACCTCCATTTTCGCGTATTCCTTGGGGCTTGAGAAAATTTGTTATTAAATTTTGAGATTTTCCTAGGACCTCCGCAATAAATTTGTAGAAGTTGTCCTTTACTTATTTGGAAAAACTAAAATTACTCCTTTACCAGTGATGCTATTTTTTTTACCGCAACTGTATGCCAATAAATAAAACCTTTGCTTTTAAAACTTACCCGCAAATATAAAAGTGTCCCCTGTTTTTGCCTATCACATCCCATATCAAATCGGAATCCTTTTCCAATAGATGTGTAACGTAGATTTTCTCTTGTTGATCTCTTGAGAATGCTGCTTTAAGTGTTAATGTGCCATTATCAACAAATTCTTTTAATTCCTTTAAAAAGAAAACAGCAAAACGAAAAGAAAGACATTTTATAGAATCTGGCATAAACAATCTTTATAAAATAAAAACTTACCTCCTCATAGATATAATCTTCACTCTGTTTACGACAACCGAAATATAAAATTGTATCACCAACAACTTTACCCTCGTTACGAAGGAATGATCGTTCTTGGATGAAACCTCTGAATGGTGCCAAACCTGTACCAGGTCCAACCATTATAATTGGTGTTTCTGTTTTATTTGGCAAACGGAATTGACTCTTTCTGATAAACACTGGCACCTTCGGCAATTCACCATCAATTGGAAGTTTCTCCTTTAAGTAGGATGTGGCAACACCTTTGTTAATTCGTCCTGTTGGTGTTTTGTATTGCACAAGAACTGCTGTCACATGAACTGTTGTTGGATAAAGCTGAAGAAAAAAATTAAATAGAAAATTTAGTTTCATCGAAAAAATACAATTGTTTTGTCGGTTTTTTAAAAATTAGATTTAAAAGTAAATTGAATGTGGATGTGCAATGGAACAGGTAATGAATACTTCATTGATTTGGGAGCATCCATTGTTTTAACCATTACAGATTTTTTATCGCACGGCTTGGGAAATAGATCAATCGGTTATTGGACATGATCTATTGTGTTTTCATGCGTTAAGGTTTTAGTTTTATTTTTAAAAATGGAATATAAAAGAAAATATTAAGCATTTTTTGTTTCTTGATGGGAAAAAATACTATTCAACCAAAGCAATGGGTTCAAAATTGCTATTGATGACATCAAACGTAGTCATAGAGATGATGCAGAACCACGCAGTGGTAACACCAAAAAACGTTTGAAAAACATTCACAAAATCAGTTTGAATGTTCGAAAAGTGGAGTTGCGTGAGTTAGATGACAGTAAAGATAACAAAAGAATAAGGTAACAACTAACAAACAGTAATTCTTGCTCAGAGATAAAAGTGTTGCACAGTGTGACATTTCCTAACTTTCTTCTCAGAGATTAAAATAAAATAAAATTAGACAACAGTCCGTTGGGAACTAGGACCTATTAACTTACAACTCTCAACCATTTCTGTGTGCGAGGAATGGAGCGGACCTACAATTTTAAGCCGAATCCGAACGGCTAATTTGAGAAAGCAGTTTTCATGACAAGAATTACCCTTGGAGAATTTCCTCGCAAGAGGCAGTACCCGTGAAAAAAACGTTTTACATGGCACAGGCAAGGAAGGAAATGTGAAATAAAATATGTCTCGAAGTTGCAACAGTTGAAAATTTCGGTATAAATTGACTCCTGGTGGTAATTTTAGTATGTATAACCCTCTATAGCACATAGTAGACCTCAAGCAACATTGCGTTTAACCCTTCATAATTTTCAAACCTTTTATTATTTTAGCTTTTAACAAATAGTAGAATATTGTCTACACTCCGTTCTTTCAATCCAAAA
This sequence comes from Eupeodes corollae, assembly GCF_945859685.1. Lineage (NCBI taxonomy): Eukaryota > Metazoa > Arthropoda > Insecta > Diptera > Syrphidae > Eupeodes > Eupeodes corollae. The sequence continues at coordinate 7,232,876 of NC_079148.1, read as the reverse complement.
CAATCAAAGTAGCCTATCCGAAACTTTTTGTTCAAACTAACAGGATACTGCTAGAGTGCAGTGAAAAATTTCAAGTTACGTGAGTGTGGTAGAGAACAACAATTAATACAAAATAGATCGTTCTTAACTCTTTTGCTATTTTTGTCTGGAAATTTTGTAGATATATTGGCATTTGGCGATTTTTAGTGTTTGTAGCTTGAAGGCTACATTATGAAGAAAGGGGAACTATTGTAAAGGAACCATGTGAATTTAGATTGGATATTATTTTATTTTAGGATGGCTTACCGACGCCATGACCATGTTGGCTTTTCAATTCAAGATTTCGATAGTGAAGATGGTCTCGACTTTGACGAAGATAGTTTAGCGGATCCTGATTTCGAGCCAGATTTTGGAGACTTTCTTGAGAAGTCTTTTGAATACGAGTTTGATATTGAGAAATTATAAGACAACTTGGATAAAGACATCAGTAATTCGAAACCCGAGGAAGAACCGACCCCATCGAGTTCAGACATTCAAGTTCCTTCAGGACCTCCCGCAAAACGAAGAAAGCCTGAAAAACTTACATTGCTCTGGAAAAAGAAGGATCTAGAGCTAAGTGCGCAACAATGTCATCAAATAAATTCGAAAAGATCAGACAGCATCTCCATTTTAACGACAACACTAAAGTCAGGAGTAATCCTGATGCTGATAGAATTTTTAAAATTCGTCCAGTTGTTGAGGCTTTGAATGATGTTCCGCTTTTGTGGACGAACAAATGTGGTCCACAAAAGCAAGGAATATTCTAAAAAGGTATAACCCTAAGAAACCTCATAAATGGGGCTACAAATTGTATGTTTTGAGTTGTGTTTCGGGTTTCGGTTATAAGACAGATGTTGAAACTGGAAAGGAAAGCATTGTGAGAGCTGAAGAGCCAGATTTGGGAGCATCTTCCAATGTCGAAGTAAGATTATCGCGCATGATTCCTCGACACCACAATTACAGGATCTTCTTTGATAACTCCTTCACTTCTTTGCATCTTTTGAAATATTTAGCCAAAAATGGTCTTCATGGTCTAGGTACTGTAAGAAGGAATAGAATTCCAGATTGCAAGTTACGAAAAAGTAATTATGAAGAAAGATCGAGGATACTCAGAGGAATATGCAGCTAACATCAACGGAATCGATGTTTGTATGGAAGGATAATAAGCTATTTACATTAGCTTTCACTTTTACTGGGCAAAATCCCATATCTGAGGTACGCAGATATGATAAAAAGGACTCGAGATGTATCAACATCCCGTGACCCAATGTTGTGAAAGAGTATAACAAACCGCGTTGACCTTATCGATAACATTATGGGTATTTACAAGATACGACTAAGGGGCAAACGATGGTAGATGTGACTGTTCTACCACTACTTGGACCTTACGATGGCCGCTCTACAAAAGATTGATCAAAGATAAAAATCTTCCTCACAAGGCTGTCATGGCATCCGCAGATTTTCGCCTGGAAGTTGCTGAAACTCTATGCAAGATGGGCTCAAAAACCGGTTTGACAACACGCCGATCTATAGAAATTGATATTCTAGCAAAAAACATAAAGGACCTGCCCAACATGTACCATTACAAGCAGTTCGCCAAGATCAATACGATGCAAGTTCTCAAAATGTTCTGGATTCACTCATACCGTGTGCGAGAAGTGCAGCGTAACTTTTTCGAAGTCTTTTTGATATTAGGCTTAGAATTTTAGAACCATTCCAATTCGATTTGTTATCGAGCATGAATGTCTTAGAGTTATTACATTTAAATGTTTAACTAAAGTTCTCCCTTGTCCAAAAGTATTAAGCACCCTTTATTTTTCACTCTAGCTCTTCTAAAAACCACTTTTTGCATTGTTCTTTTTCTCGGATTTGAGAAAAAAAGAGATCCGTTGAATTTAAAAATTAATGCAATATTATAAGAAAAATAAATTTTGCAACTTCTTTTTAGTGAAAACTGTGCTAAAAATAATATTTGACTGCTTGTGGCAAACAAATTCTATGATTTTTATGAAAAGTTTCGCTAAAACCAGAAATAATAATGCCAAAAGTATAGGCGCACCCTAGAACTGCAATGCGAACGTGGCCCAATTTAAGTTGTTCCTAGTTTTGACAGATCAACAGCGGGGTGAGTATATTGACAACGGAAATTAAAAGGAAAACAAAATACAATTTCTGAGATTTAAATAAATCAAAACAAAATACAAAAGTCAAAACTAATAAAAACAAAGTTTGTAATAGTATTCCTGATTATTCATTTCATACAAAATGATCCAAAGTCAACTATTTCAATGATGTAAAACGTGCCTCCATCATATCCGAAGAAGTATTTCCCAACGTAACCTATTGGCTCTAGCTGATAGAGGATTCTTTCAGGATCACTTTCCAGACAACGTTTAATAAGTTGTAAATTGTTTATAAAAACTACAAGAAATCGTAATGAATTATATTCTGTTCCTCTTAAAACGGTAGTGCGAAATCCGAAACCCATTTTTGTTTTGCAAAATTGATTGTCATCTTTGACAGGTCACAAAAATCCCATAAGTTTCTTTTTAGCCCAATCCCCCTTTTTGGTTTTTTTTCTCCACTCACATGTATTCACCGATAGCGAATTTGAGAGAGTTCACCTCGAATAAAATTTGAGGGTGTTTCAGGTAGGACGGGTACCGGTCGGGACTCTAGATAATATATTTCCTCTATGGGGCGGTGTTTGAATAATTGTGTTGCTTTTAATGGAAATACGCGAAACTATTTTATTTGTACATACTTATTTTAGAATTTTCTAACTGAAGCTGTGTAACGGAACAGGTAATGAATACCTCATTGATATGAGAGCATCCATTGTTTTACCATTACAGATTTTTTATCGCACGGCTTGGGAAATAGACCAATCGGTTATTGGACATGATCTATTGTGTTTTCATGCGTTTGATTTGAATCGATTGCGTTATAAGGTATATATTTTTTATTGTCAAATACTGTATGATACTGTGCTCTATTAACGAATGGAACATTGATTAGGTTACATTCATTAACTTGTTATTTGTTTTTTTTTTATTGCGTTCACGGGATTTAATAGGTTATCATTTTTGGAAACATAATAATAACCTACAATTAAATAAGCTTATCTAAAATTGACTATCTAAGAACAGCATAGACCCAAGTGACATTTTTTCTGTTAAAATTTCAAAATTTCACGTTTTTGAAGCATCAACTTCTTGAAATTTGTGAAAAAACAGACGCAAATAGAAATTAAAAAAAGAAAAAATTACCTTGGCAGATGATGAAATAGAGTAGTAACGTGGCTGTAGCCTTGGCAGTAACTCGCACACATGGTCAATTGGCGGTTTACACGATTTGATGTCCTCGAGTATGTGAACGATGTTCCTACACGCGTCCTGAATCCATGACTGGTATTTGGCTTTGCCTTCGGGTGTGATCGAAGCCATACTCCTCAAAAGTTCCTTGTCCTTCTCATCCGTACAATATTCGGCGAGTTCATTGAGAATATGCGTCCTAGGAATGGCAGTGATCTCCAAGTAGTGTGTCAGAGCTGTGCGGTATGTCGTGGGACAAGGGAACGGATGTTTCTTGCTGCTATCCGTATCTGTGTTGATCAGAGAGAACACGGTGTCCAAATCAGCAGAACACAACTCTGCGAGTTTCTCAACTAATTCCTTGTTATTTACTGGGTACATGGCCACATGATCACCTGCGTCGTAACGCATCTTTGAACCTTCAATGTTCAGTTCAATGTGCATGCATGAGCGACCGCCAGCTTTGTGTAGCTCCCGATTGACCGTAATTGTCGCCAGGAAGGGGTTCTTGGCATCGAAGGGAGGCCTTTGGTTCTTGATTGAGTGGAGGCGAGCGATTTCTCCGGTGTAAATGCGATCTGGCTGGACCTCAGGCTGTTCCAGCAGCCTGAATTGACGAGTCAACACTTCCTCAGCGCCAGCCTCGATTCCATAGAAATCACAAACAGCTGGCCAGAATTGATCCTTCCATGTGATGAAGTCATCTTCGATGCTAAATTAATGAAAGAAGAGGAAAGGAGTAAATTTTTGGCTCTAGATGAACATTTTCTTCATCGATACTTACTTTGCATCATCATCTCCAAGTCCCAATTCAAAGACTCGGGTAGCACCGAGTTCTTCGAGCCTCTTGTCCACATAGATGGCAACTTTGTTGTAATGTTCATAGGTTTTGTTACCCAAACCGAATACCTAAAAGAAAGAAAAGGAAAAGATTACATAATTAGTTAGCCATTAATTATTTATCGTCGATTTTTTCTGTTACCTTGGATCTTAAATTATTTATTAATTTTAAATGTGAACGATGCTTTAACGCATAAATATTGTTCGTCGTCGTGTGCGAGGCAACGACAAGATGCGAAAAGCGTCGCCGAAAAATAATAAATCTACTTAACATTATTCTTTAATTTTAATTAATTAATTTTCTTATGAATTATGATACGTAATGGTGTAGTAGATTGTAGTAAAAAGGTTTTAATTACATTATTTTATCTAAATATAACAAAACACTGACCTGTAGTATTGTAATTTAGTAAATTACTGGGCACATTTTGCAAAATCACTTTTGATTTCAGCATTTTTATCACAACTTACGTCATGCGTGTTCGAATGGTTGACAGAAAATGAAGAAGAAAAGAAATGTGATTGGTGAATTTTTAATGGCGGTGGCTTTTTTTCACACCGGAAATCGGTGTGAATCGAATAGATTTGTGTTAACAGAAAAAAAAGTACTAGATGAACATGTGTTTTAAGCATGAAACACAAGTGATGGTATTGGATCAGTTCAGATTGTTGGGATCTAGTTGGGTATGTTCGTATACTAAACGATTTAAGGCTTAACTTCATTCCCATTCAAAAATGAATAAATTCTTTGTATTTAAATAAAACTTTCCTTTACCGTAGCACTAATTTTAACATGTTTTTTTTTTTTTTAATTTGATAGATATGTGTAAATAAATAATAATTATCGCAATTAAAGGAAACATTTACTCCTATTTTGAATTAATTTTAAAAATTTACTTTTTCACAAAAAACTCACACAAGAATAGTAGAATTGACATTTCTTTCCTGTTTTTTGTTTCAATGTTTTCAACTTGTGTACAGTGTCTCAAAAAACAAAATATATAGAAAAAGTAGGGTTAAGGCCGAAAAAGAAAATATTTTTTTTTAACGACTTAACAGTGTTTCTTCGCCTTAATATTTTAAATATGTTTTATTAAGAACCTTACCTAACTGTAAAAAGCAGGAGAAAATTCATGCTGCGGTAATGGAAAGTGGCGCCCCATCTATCATCTCTAATAACTTTGGTGACAGATAATGACATAATTTTGTAGTATTAGACACAATCTTCGCATAATTTTTCAGATATAGATGTCGCTACTGTATGAATATGAAACTGTTTAAATGTAGGTATGCCTTTTATGATACATTTTTAATACAAAAAATGTAAAGCCCAAATTATTGGCACTGAGTCACGAAAGAGAGAAGTTAGATTATTTCCCGATTTTACTTTCAATGTATTTTTCATAAGAGAAAAATATAAATAATCTCAAAAAACATTAAGTTTACCAAATAAGTTTATATTAATGAGCTTTAATATTGTGATTGCTCAGTTGTAGAATTATTTATTGCTATAAATGCATTTTTCTGTTTTCTTGACGACAATCCATTTTACTAGACAGCTGATCTTATTTTGACAAAGGAACCGAATTGTAAGACTGATTTGTGTTTGAACAATTTCACTGATAGATTTCTTTTTGAAATAATTTAACGACTGGATTTCAGTTAGATATTGTGATTTTTTTAAACCGACATTTCAGGAAAATTACAATTATAAAAACCAATGTTAACTATAACTGGCCCTTGTGGTTATTCACGTAAGAACATAAAGTTCGGCTGCATAAGGGTATAGTTTTCTGCCACACGCTTGCACAATTGTGAAAACGTAAGAATAGTCATGTTTTATTTTCACTTTATTTTAGATATGTTTAGATTTTTTTCACTTCATGAAATTTTAAACTAGGTTTAAAATTGTCATTCTAATTTAAAACAAAACCTGTTTTTCTGAAAGCATCTGCAAATAATTGATATTAATTGATCAAGTCTTATCACTTGCCAAACCAATTAATGAGTTTAAATAATTGAAAGTTATGCAGAAGATTGTAAATATCAAATAAATTAATGAATACCAACAAAAGATTGTTTAATTTTTTCTGGAAACTATCAATTGATAATAATGACATATACATTTATTTGGTTTCAATTACAATTTTTCGTATTTTTTGCAGAGAATTTCTTATTCTCAGAAATATAAATGCATTTTTTTAATACAAATTTCTCACTTTTGCTGTCAGAAATCTGAGAACAGAATTTACATGATTCTATTTCTCAAGCATTCTTTATGATGAAAAGAAATTCAAATCTAACTTAATTGCTAGGTGAGAATGAATAAAGAATAGTTTATATGTTTAGTTTAAAAATGGGGTTTGCCATGTGTAAAAGAAATCAATTTATTTTTGATTCGGATCTGTCAAAACACAAATTTCTCGTTTTTGCATTTCATGGGAAAAAGTAAATTGTTTTATTTTTGATTTAAGATAAAATCTGCTGATCTGGATTTTTGGCATTTTTGAAAAAATTTTAACTAAGAATTTGACAGCTCTACCGCACTCGTTAAAATGTACACGAAGTTACTCTAATACAGTAACAAAACGAAAAAACTTTTGTAATCGTGTTACATGCTCCACGAAAAAAAAGTAAATTTTTGTAGGAGATCTGAATTAACCCATGGAAAAACCTATACGGAACTGCCCAAATGTATTTTCATGGCTCTATTTATATATGGATTTGGGATAGTTTGAGCGGATGAAACTTTGACTCTGGTTCAAATTTTTAAATATGTTTGACAAATGTATTTGTGAACGCTTTATCAAAATGTTTGACAAATATATGGAATTTGAAACATTTTGATATTTTTTTCTACTTTGGCATTTGCATAGTTGTCAAACCTGAAGAAAAAAAAAATACAGGACTACGGACAGCTTTCTACAGGGATATTTGTCGGGATACATTGTGAAGTGATATTTGTAATGTTTGGTTTTAATTCGTCAAAAATGTATTAAACCATATTTATAAAAAAAATACTTCCTGCAAATATTAGGTCTGTTTGGTTACACTTGTAGAAAATGTTGTTTTCGTCGACATCCAATTAATAAGAAATTGATTCAATAATAACCCTGAAGCTCCGAAATCCAGTGTTTTTTTGACTGGGCATATTATGTCTTGCCATGAGCAACCCAAAATGTCACATTTGACACATCGTTAATCTGGTTGCTCACTTTTTGTATATTTACCTTCGGTGTCGGTAGTTGTTATTTTTTTTTACAAAATTAAATTTCAAACAAATTATATTAAAAAAAAATGCCTTTAAACAAACAAAAATTAAATTTAAATAAATTAATGCTGGTTAAGAATCTGGAGGAACTAAAAAAGCTAATTATTCAAGAGGATAAGAGAAAACATAGATTTTGGGTGAATCCATTTCTCGAAGTAAGGGAACTTCATGATTTGGAAACATACTTAATATAAAAAATACGTAGGTATGACCGCACTAGACATCAATTTAAACGAAATGAAATTTAAATGTCATAAAGACTGTGGAAAATTGACGCTCACCACTACATACAACACAAACGTCAAATTTGATGACAGGATTTTTATCCGCTCGAAAAATCCAAACTGCGATGACCGGCTCATGGACTGGATGTTGGATTGTTTTGTTGGTCTCTATTGGATTATCTGATGACAGGCCGATAGCCGTGTCATCGGAAATGTTCAATGGAGACCCCAAGTAACTGAGCAAATTTTTTAAATGATTTAGACGTGGATTGGTTTGCAATCCAGCATTACGCAGGAAGCAGTACAAAAAGAGATCTCGAGGAATTGTGCGTAACTTTTTAAAATGTTCTGGGAGAACATTTTTCAATTTAATTTTCCAATTTTTAACAATTAAAAGTCCACAAAAATAACAACCCAATGAAAGTGCAATGACAGATATGGCAGTTACTGATTTTGTTGGTTGTTAAACTCTTAAATTAAAATATTTGGGACTTACTGCGTACGAGTAGTGCCAACTAAATTTCTATTTTGTTATTTAAAAAAAAAAACGAATATTTTTAAACAAATATCATTGGATTTTTATTTTGTTGTAAGGACAAAAAGAACACGATAACAGTCAAATGGCCACCAAAGAACTTTCATGAAATTTTCTTTGGCCTATGAACTAAATAAAAAGTTCTTCCTTTTGGAGAAATAACATCGCTAGGAAACTTGACTCACTACAAAATTTTTACCGTTTTTGCAATGAATTCAAATGTCGAAAGATGACAGCTGTCTAAATCGGAAAACCTAGATTAATAATGTTCATCTATATAAAATGTTAGATCAAATATTGTTAGGCTTAAAGAATACCAAAAAGTGCGGTTTTTTGGTATTCCATATATAGTACAGTGAGAAATTCCCAACAAAACTATCCGCAGTAGCCAGATTTTTGTATTTAAAAATTGGTACAAAATAGAAGAATGTTTTGTGAAAATCCAATATTTAAATTAACTAGCAAAAAAAAACTAACTAAAACTAATAAAATGGATAATTTTCAAGAAGAAATGTAAAGAAAACATCTGGAAATTGAGATTCTATAAAAAAGTGCATTTATCAATTGCGAAGAAGAACCTGTGTGGAGGTTTTACAGACAACGCGTTATGGTCTGTTTATTTGCATGTTTGTGTACAAAAATATAGTTTTGGTTTAATCAAAATCTAAACAAAAAAAATTCCACATGGAGTAGGTAGCATATTTTTTATATTTTGCTGAACTATCCAGTTTTTCATTGTTTAACACTCATCAAACTATCTCACTTGCACTTCACACATCGAAATATCATTTGCATTTTAAAAATGCTGTCATATTTAATCATTTTTAAACCTTTTTGTGCGGTGGAAACACCAAAAAGATTTATGGAATCTAAACTGAAATAAACCTTTGGTGGAAACATAGCAAATCTTATTATCTTTTCTATTGTTTTCTCTTGCAAAATAAGCCCAGTTAGTCCATTTTTATTAACAAAACTAAATAATATCAACAGTAACAGATTGTTTTTTTTTCGCCAATGGAAAACACATACATTTTGCAAATGCACAATTACTCTACTCAACGAACACAGGCATCGAGATACAAATGCAATATCAATCGTACCAATATTTGAGAACGAAATCACATAAGATCCATTCGAGGCTCGTATAAATGTCAAAAACTCATCCATAGTAAGATCTTATTATACTATAATATTGTTAGGCTTAAAGAATACCAAATAATATGCTAAGATGAAGCAAATTGGACTTTGGCATCAAAACATTTATTTTTGAGTCTTTTCGGTAAACATTTAATCATATCAATAAGACTTTACTCTAGTTAGACAGTGACTCAATATTAATAAATATTTTGATAAAATATTTGCTATAAATATGACTATTAGATACAAATTGATACATTTTGCAACGAATTAGTTTCATGCTTTTTTGCTGAAATATTATTTATCAAGTTAACATATTCTATATTTATAGAAAACAATTGTTTAAAAGAAAATCCTGATAAAATCTATTTATTTTGATCGTCTTACAACAAAAAAAAAGATGATTTAATTAGGGATCTATAAAATAACAAATAAAATTATAGCTCAAAAAACGGTCGGCGTTATGAATTATTCAATAGAAAACAACAAAAAAAATGAAAATGTGTGTTGAATTGTAATTAAGTTTCTTCAACTTGTACTTAAATTTGATCGAAATCAATGGCGTAGCCTATTATCCACATTCTGTGAATCAAGTTGTTTACGCTTTTGAAATAAATGTGAATTGCATACACGTGTTGGCGTGGTTGTTATTATTTAATAAAAAGTTCAGAGTCAGATAAGTGAATAATGAGACAATAAATAAATACTTATGTACTGCACATATCTATATACAAAAACTCTGTTGGCTATTTTTAATATTTTTTAATGATTGATTTTTATAAACACAAAATAATAAAAAAGAAGATAAATAAAGGAATGACTTGATCTGATCGGAATTGCTTCTTATCATCATTAATTGTAATAAGAGTTTAAATTTATTGTTGGTCATTAATTGGCACATTTAATCGTAGGTGACAAAGTGTTTGTTTCACTTCAAATCTTATCAACTTGCGGTTTCCGAACATAAGAGCATGAGTAGTTGGTTTAACTAGATTATTGTTAAGCTCAACTTTCAAATGATTATGGTTTGAATTATTTTACGCTTAGAGTGATGGGCGATAAATTTAAACCTTTTTTTGTTTTTATTTTTAGATAATCAAACAAATACATGGTTTAAATCATGCGAATGATTCAGCTTCACGTGATATGAACAAGTAAAAAACATATAAAAGATATCAAACAACTAAACACAAAATTGGATTAGTATAGTAGATATAAAGACATGTTGTTTACTAAATCAGACCAATTTTAGCCTTGTTTAGTCTTTGTATCTTGATGAAATCTAAGTAGCTCTTCCTTATTAATACAGATATTTATATTCATTACTATACTTTTAGATCTATTGTGCTCCCCTAATGGACTAGATGATAATGCTCATAATACAGTGTCCTTTGATAAATTAACAGCCCTATTCTGCTATTCACGTGGATCGTATATTGGATTCATCTATTCGATTCCCTTTCAAACTCCCTTTGCATTCTGCTATCCATCGGGTGAATTATATTATCCCAAAGCAATGACATTCAAATAAACAGCTGTTAATGTAAAAATCTGACAACATAAGGGGCTTCATTTGCAGTCAACTTCATTCAACAACGATTTGTATTTTGTACAGTGAGGAAATATTACTTATTTCTTTTCCAAATTTACAAGGAAGCTTTTTACAGAAAGCATTAAATGAAGGTGTGCAGAAAATAAATAAATCATAGAATAATAAAGTTCAGCTTTCGGTTGAATGAAAAACATGATCAATTGTCATTTTGACATAAGTTGACTTGACTTGATAGTTAGGGAAATTTTTCTTGGCTAACTTTCCAATAAATAGTGACTGACAACTCTCAACCATTCCTGTGCGCGAGTACTGTTGTCAGGGATTGAGGGGACCTACAGTTTTAAACCGAATCCAAGAATTACTCTTGTAGAATTTGTCAATTCCCTGCAAGAGGCAGTACCCGTGAAAAAACTTTAGGTGGCATAGGGATCGAACCCAAGACCTCTTGCATGATAGTCTATCGCACTAACCATCATGCCACGGGTACACAGTTGCCTTAATTGGAATGCAATTTTTTGACAGCTGGCCAATCAGATGCTAGAGACTTGACATACTTTCAAGTCTCTTATTTCGTCTAAACCTGCCCATTGTCTCTATACCCAAGGTGGGTAAATGCATTTAATTTAACCCTTAAGATCGAAGACCTATAAGTCTTTCATTATTCCTTGTAAAGGCTTCGGAAATACGGATGTATATTCACCTCAGAGCGAAAATTGATATGAGATTTCTATCGCAACATGCCTACTGAAATGGTAAATCGGTTGAAATGTCGTTACACAGTCTAGTATGCACCATCGAATACTTCCTCCATCATAAAGAATACACTATGGTTGCCTTGAAGGCGCCTTTAACAACGTGTGTCCAACTCTTAGAAAACGCTCTAAACAAGCTTACACAATGGGCTGCATATGTACGGCAGTGTGGCGACAAACTTAACAAGGTCCAGCACTCAGATGTGTATGTATAAGCGGATCGCTTCGTAACACTCTTATCTGCGGCGTTAGACATCGTACTCCTTCTGACGCCATTAGATATGCTCAGCAAACAAATATCTGCAAGCTCTGCTTTTAATTTCTCAATTATTTAGAATCAATTTCAAAGCACACAGCATTCCCCAACTACCCCCACTTCCATATAATTTCCAGACTTCTATACGTTCCAGATCTTTCTGGCGTTCGAGTCAAAACGAGTCAATGAACTTTTATACTTTATACTTCAAAAACTAATGAGGGGGTTGGTGGAGGAGTGTACTCTGAACTACAATAATTTTCAATCACTGAAGCGTGTTTCAGGCAGAAATTATTCCTCAATCGCCTAACCAAACCTATCTTCGTGCCCTTTAAAAAACCTACAGATGACAAAACTCTCCAATTCTTAGTTATTAAGGTGCCTATTTAGCTTGCAGTGACCAGTGAGGAGACATGTTACCCATCTTAGATTATTTCTACTCCAAATGGTACAAGATAAAAGTCGTTACTTCTTGTACTTATTCATAAGTACTAGTTTTGCCTGCCTAAGCTAAGTATGGGCAGTTTATTCCATAGTTTTGACCTTTTGGCCTTCTTTACTAATTCTTCTTGCTTCTATCATATTTTCATTTTTTTCATATATGTCCCTGGCCCCTTTAATGGGTGTAGTTGTTCCTTCTTCTGCTAAGAAACTTGCTATTCTTTTTCCATGGACCCTAACTTTCCTCTGTACCTAATAAAGTGAGTCTTCATTGTACTTGCCTTGTCCACTCAGTCCGCCATTTTGTATCGTATTTTGATATTAAATTCTTCACAATTTTTCTAAAACGTTGACTCTTGCCTAGAAGATGTTAGTAGCCTACTCTATAGATAACGAAAATTTGCTTTTATACCCAAGGACTCTTACCAGTACCTTCAGATGTTTTAGATATATCAGTTTACCACTTCATGTTAATGTTTGAATTGTGAGCGACGTTTACATTTTCAACTGCTCACTTTTTCTTCTTTAAACTTAACTTTGTTTAAAAATTTTCTTCGAAATTGTATTTTTTGATTACACCATCTCATGGAATTTCTGGAATGCTTATTTCTGTTCTGAGTTCATGCAAATCGAGGAACCTTAGATTTTTTGATATTACCAATTAATTTTATTGCAATTCTCCCTCGTTAAACTTTATTTATAAAAATTTAAGATGAGAAATTAATGACATAAAAAATTAATAAACAAATATAAAGGAAGTAATTTTAAACACGCTAGAAACGCCTTTTCCAATCTAAACGAAGATAACTATATCAGCTAAGCCTAATGGCCTCTTAACAAAATAAATAATTATATTTTTAATAGTGTTCCTCAATTGATTGTGATTTTTTTTATAAATAATTATAATTTGGTAATCAAAGCCACTTTTTATGTGTTAATATTTCAAAACATAACAAAAGTAAATTTTAACACGTATTTACAAGAAAACAAAACCTAACAAATTTATTTTTGATAAAATTGGTTATGGAATCGCTTAAAGAGTTACTTATTACCCTTAACTTCCATTTAGAGCTTTTTAAATTGTTTTTATCCGGTATTGAGAGTTTCATGGTTGATAGACTTATCAACATTATTTAATTTGTAGGCATGCTTCGATCAATCCAATACAAAATTAATGAATGCGATTTAAAAACTTGTGATTAAAACTGTAAGACTATATTATTATAAAGCTTTGTAGACTTTAATCACTTAATTTCCCTGCTTTTGTTTAGAAGACAAAGGAAATCGGAAGTAAATAATTTTTTGATAAGCCTAGAAACTTAAGAATAATTGCGGAGACTTTAGACTTCGCGCACCTTGTCATATCTCACATCACAACTCGCTCTAAATTGAAAAACAAATACAACCAGCAAGTTCCGGTGAAAACTTAAAGTATGACATTATTTTGAAATATTTGTTCACTCTTCAATTAAGAAAAATTAGTGAAACTTCTAACGAAGTATTACTATTAGAGTACCATGCAATTAATAATAAAAGACTAACTACACAAAGATTGACATTTAAATTAAAACAAATTTCTTTAAATGGGTTATGCTATTATAGAAAATAACGAACAATATTTCTTTACGCGTACAGGAAAAATAGTAATTTTTATCTTTTATATCTTTTTATGATAATGACTTTTACTTATTTTCTTATCAATTCTAAATCACCTAACTTTCACTCTACCTAAACGTGTTCTAATAATTTGATTCTAAATTTTATCTTAATCTTATTGAATAGCAAATTGTTCTATCGAAAAAGGTTGTTAGCCAAATTGATACGATAACAAAAAACACAAAAATATGTACAACCATTTAAACATTGTTTAATTTAATTATTTCTTCTTATCTCTCGTCTCGCCTTGCGAAAAGATAATACAAATTTAAATAAATAATTTTTCCTGATACACATAATATACATAAATAAGTTGTATGCCTTTAAAATATTTATATTGTTATTAATAGAGATAGAGACAAAAATAATAGCAAAGTGCGCTTCTTGTCTGGGAAGAGACATTTTTATTGAAGGAGTATTATTAAAAATAAGAAAAAAAGACTTTGGATCGACTTGATATTAGTTGATGATCTCGATCGGAAATATCTGCCCAAAGTTCATGTTACCTTATAGACGGGGGATCGGCATAGAAAAAGATTATATTTTAGAAAATGCAATGAAGTTAGAATACGAACATTTTTTTGTAGGAATTAATTTATTTTGAAAGTTTATCGATCTTAAAAATAGTGACATTTCCATCAAATAGCATGCGTGCTAAATCCGGAACGGGCTTTTTGTAAAGAGAAGGATTCTCGTGGCTCCAGTGTCGAAGATTTTGTCAATGGACATTTCAGTTAGACAATAAAAAAGGGAATTTTCGGTTACCATTATCACCTGTATTAGAATTTCGTTTGACTCGATTTTCTAAATACTGTTCGAGGTGCAGGCATTCTACCTCAAGTTCTTCTGCATTAACTTCTCTGTAATTTTTTGAAAATCGTTCGAAAGAATTTTGCAAATCTACTGAAGTCAAATATTGCAATCGACAAAAAATGCCAAACAAAGCATTAATTTCTTGATATCCATTGGATCGTATTTTTAATTGCAAAGTAATAGTGTCAATGATTTATATTTTAGACTTTTTTTCCCAATTAGCTGGACAGATGGTGCAGGCCCATCAAAATATGTGGCACGTACTATTTTTCGTTGCAATAATTTTTGCAATTAATAATTAGCATCCAGATTCTGAATTTTGGCACACGCTTCAAATTTATATGATTTATGAAAGAACAAAGCAAATTGGCAAATGGACATCAACGCTCCAGTCCGGAAGGTCTTTGAATCCAATCCCGAGGGACGTCGCAGTAGAGGAAGACCGCGACTCAGGTGGCGCACGCAGGTGAGAGAGGACCTCATCCAACTTGGCGTGCGAAACTGGAGACAGCTAGCTAGGGACCGAGCTGGCTGGAGACGCTTGTTGGTTGAGGTCCAGGTCAGCCCCGGACTGTAGCGCCACCTTAAGTTAGTAAGTAAGTAAGCAAAATGGCAGCAACGTCAATGGTTATTGTTTCTTTTTGAAGGCTCTTGCTGGTTTTATGGTTTTTTTCTAAAATTGTGCTCCAAATTCCTGTTAAAATGAGAAACTCTAGTTTTGACATTTTCTTAGACAGGCTTAGTGCTTCGCTTTTTGTGCCTGGAGATTGCTCTGGAACCCAAGAGATAGATGTCAAGGCTTGAGTAATTTGCTTATAACCATGATGGAGCGCGTTAACTGCATCAGTTCGTGCAGACCATCTTGTTTAAGAAAGGCTTTTAAAAACTCTATGTGAACCTAAAAATACATTCAATTTATTTATTCCAGCGATGGGTAGGATGGTAGCGATGGCAGAAAAAAGGTTGTATATTTTTTGAACTACTTGAAAGAAATGTGTTGCCTCCTGCACAATAACCAGCCGCATGAAGGCCTACTAAGTTAAGAGAATGTGCTGCACAAGGTTCAAAGGCAGCAAATTCGCATTTCTCCTTTAATCTTGTTTGCAAACCAGAATATTTTACCGGCATATTAGACGCATTATCATAGCATTGTCCTCTACAATCCCCTATTGAAATATCATGATTTTCTAGAAATGTCAAGATTGTGTCAGCCAAATAAGCAGATTTATGCTCTTGAATAGATATAAATTTTAAGAACCTTTCAATGTGAACACAATTTTTAACGTACCGAATTACAAAATTCATCTGGTCGATATGAGAAAGGTCGGGTGTACTGTCAACACTTAGGGAAAAATATTTTTCCGATCTAATTTCACCTACAATTTTCATTAGGACTTGTTTTCCCATTATATCAATGAATTCGTTGCAAATCGTTGCTGATAAATAGGAAGTGTATCCCTTTCCTGAGTTCTCACATTTTTTAAATGATCTGCGATGAATGAATCATCATGGGAGAATTTTGTATTTGTTTATGGAGTGAGTTGAAAAGTCAACACGTGTGCAGAACTGTATAGTAGAACGAAAGCAGACTTGTTAAAATCATGTTGACAGCGTGTGCAGGTGTATGATTAAAGATTCATGTTGCCAGAAGTTTTCATTAAGGAGGAGAATTTCAACGGAACGGAGAATAAAATGAAACTTGTTTTTCTGTTACTGTCTACTAACCATATTCATTTTCTGTATAATTCTTGGTGGATTTGGGGGCCAAATAATTGAGGGGCGCTGGGCCTGGCCTACCGGGCCCATGCCTAAAGACGCCACTGATTATGGTGAATAAGCTGTTTAACGGCATACGAATATTCCTGAACCGACCACTCAGCCATGATGATTCTTTATCATGCCAAAGGAATGGGAATTTTTGCTACTTTAATTTACTTGTAGATGGCCCTAGAATTGTTTCAAAATTATATCTATTTCTCTTCATTGCATGTGTTGTATGTGTAATGCCGCTTTTTTATTATTATTATAGTAATTTATAATAAAAAAGACATTGTGCGGTTGTGGAGGATGACATAAAGATGATAAGAAAAAATGTGCTTGCATATAAGCCATAGCCATAGAAATATTTCCGATGGGGTACCACAAGAGTGACAATGGACATGAATAAAGGTTTCAGCGGAACGAGTAAAAGTAGTGCCAAAAATGCCATCAAAACAACGGGAAATAAAGTAGATATATGAAACACATATTTTTTTATATTTTGCGCAAGGGGTTTTGAATACCTTCATAATGAGTAAAAAAGTACCTATCCCTGTACTTAACAGTACTTGAGAAATTGGGCTCAAGAGAAGTACGGGTATTACGTTTGAATTGCTTGAGAGAATGAATGCAACTGGGTATTTCACTAGACCGTTTTTGTGAAAATAACAATAAGACAATAATAGGCATGAGACCTTAGGCCTTAGGGCCATGCTCATGAGCAGCAAATAACCAGTATGAGTACGATTGCTTTTGGAGCTCTCTTTTCAATTATATCCAAAAACCTCAAGTACGTTATATTAGAATTATACTCGAGTTTTGGACTAATAAAAGCTTTGTAAATTATAGCCAAATCAGGAAAGGTAAGACCTAAATACTTAGCAGCATTTTTGGCGATGTCAGATAATTAGTGATGCACATACTTAAAACTCGATGTAAGTACCAAACATTGATGGTAGTATTGGAGGAGAATTCGCTTTTGCGACAGAAGACAACATTGAGTTTTCGAAGCACTAAACTCTACACAGTTTATGATTCTCCATCGGACAATACTATCAAGATCAGAATTTAACGAGATTATCATAAGCTGTCGTTGTGTCGAAAGGACTGATAATCTAAAGCTGAGGATACTGTCATCAACGAAACAATTAAGTTGGTTAGGAATTACAAAAAAAAGTTTATAAAAGTTAGAAAGAGTGACGGAGGCAAAACGGAGCCCTGGGGCACACCAGTGTTTATTTCATGGACATCAAGTAAACCCGTGCAATACAATTTGAATTGAACCGAAAGGTAATTTTATAATCCAACTTTAAAGAGATTCGTCAATACTAAATCCACACAATTTCGATAAGAGAGCTTAATACCAAACTTCATCAAATGCATTTGAAATATCAAGAGTAATAATCTTACTTTCTCCGAAACGATGTAAAGATTAGTTCCACTGTTCGGTGAGATAAACCACGAGATCACTAGTGAACCTATTGCCCCGAAAGCCATACTGTAGTTCCAAATGCATCATTTAATTGGTCTTTTACTTCAATGAATGATAGCCAAGCAAATGGTGACAAATAGTGTGTTCACTAGTGATAGCAACTCGACTTGCTATTGATAACGAAAAAAAATCAAAAATATTTAAATCTTCGAAAATAAACTTGAAGAAATTTTGAATGGGACTGTCAAGTACATACTTTGGCTTAATTAAACCACATATAAAAAGATAAAAGGTACTTTTATCGGTATTAAATTTATCAATAGCTGCTAACGATAAAATGCGATTTATTGTCCAAAACTAATTTCGATTTAAGTATGTACTAAAATAAATAAAGTGTTCTTTATGTGACAAGGATTTTGCGATAATTTGTTTTAAATTTATAACATTTTAGAGCGAGGGGCTTAAACGAAAGATATCCTATGAAGAACTAACATTTAATGTTGTTTTTTGGAGCTTTAGACTATACAAGCAATTTTGCTCACTGACACGGAATGTATAGATTTTATACCCTTCTACCCTGTTACACGATTTTAAACTCTTTTTCTAGGTTTCAAATGGTTTAAATAACTCCTTTTCTCGGTTTCAATTCCAATTAGAATCCAGTTTCAAACCAATCGACAAATACTCTTGTTTTTCCCCAAGGAATTAAGTTAAAATATTTGAACACAAACCAAGATAATAAGAAGAAAAAAGTACTTACTGCATAGTTTAGACCAGTCATATCAGCATCCCCGCCTTGTATCCAATCGTGGAATTCCATTGCGTTATCTGTGGGATCTCCTTCACCGTATGTTGCCAAACAAAAGACAGCCAATGAGTTTGGAATGTCTTTCATTTTCAAAAGTTCTTCCTACAAAAATAGCAAACAAAAACAAATCTAAACAAAAGTTCACGATACATACAATAAGTTAAAATAATGTCCATACCATATCACATTCTTCGGGGTCAGCAACCATTCCCTTCATCTTATATCTTATACCCTCTTTGGCTAGACGACCAGCAAACTCCTCAGCAGTACCTGTCTGTGAGCCATAAAATACAACTAAACTACGTCCAGAAGTTTTTAATTTTTTTATAAATGAGTTTTCTGCTGCAACTGCTGTCGTCACTGTTGTTGGTCTATTTTTGGTTAAAACAAAATAAAATTTTAAAAGTTAATTTAAAGAAATTAATATATAATTGACTCTTACTGTATGGAATATGTATGAAGTGGTTCAGGTTTTTCTTTTTTGTTTTTCATGAAATACCAAGCTCCACCCATCATTAAAACTGCCAGCAGAATTATGTCTAATATTCCAAGGAATGGTTCGTCTCCACCAGCAATTGCCGCGGCGGCACCAGCAGCAGCAGCGGCAGCATCGACTTCAATTTCTTTTTCCATATTTGCTATAATAGAGAAATACAATAGAGCAATTGTTAGCTGAAGTTTTAGGAGTCTTTAGAAATAAGATCAATATTATTTGAAGATTGAGATAAGACTAAATCGAATAATGTTTTATTCATTAGTTTTATTTATTTAGGCATAATTTTAAATTTGTTGTTAGGTTACACTTTGCACCTTGTTGCTTCCTTAAAATCGATTCGATTTCGATCGGCCTCGAATCATTGTTTACGTTGGAAATGCTATAAATAGTTTTTAGTTTTGTCCATTGTTTGAAAGGCCGGAAAAAAAGCAAAGTAAGTACGAACTTCTATTATTGAAAGTGGAGGTTATTAAGATGACTTTTTGGGATTAACTTGTTTGCAATTTTACTCTACGTAGGTTTTATAATATTGTATGACTGTTAGACTTATAAGTTCTGAATCGCTCGACATAACATTTTTTGTTGAAAAATTTGATGTCACTAAAAAATCACATCCTAAAGTTTGTATCCAGTTTGAAACTGGGTAAAAGAAATCAACTACTTTTTGGCAGAAGCCAAGTTAGTATGCATTGCTATCTGCAAACCAGATTATACGGCTGATAAATGCTGATTACACCTCAAATAAGTGATTCATAGTGTGGAGTTAGGCAAAGTTGAATACTCTTATTCTCAACAGATTTGTCAAAATGGAACTTGATAAATTCAGTGAACACTGCATTTTCACCTCATACTTTTGAACTCTATGGATCACCATCAACAGTGGTGGAGAAAGAAGCAAACATGAAAACTCAGCACAAACTAAAATGATCGACCTAAGGACTTCCTTACCAAACCAAGTAAATATTCTTGTAC
Source organism: Eupeodes corollae (assembly GCF_945859685.1). Lineage (NCBI taxonomy): Eukaryota > Metazoa > Arthropoda > Insecta > Diptera > Syrphidae > Eupeodes > Eupeodes corollae. The sequence continues at coordinate 7,212,601 of NC_079148.1, read as the reverse complement.
AACCAGTAGAGATTGTAGAAGATTTCCAATATTTTTAGAGTATTTTCTCTACGGGATCCCAAACTGAATGGGACTCAAACATCAATGTTTTCACAAGATACTCAGCTCGTTAGATCTTATAGAAGAAGAACATCAGTTTCACCAGTTCTACAGCTTTGTGCAAAATTAAATCTCATAGCCAGTGGGGACAAACCAATGTTGGAACAAATGTGTTACTAAGTATGGCACAGACAACAGTTTCCAAGTTCTTTCGCCGAACGTTGAGTCTCCTGGAAAATAAGTTTTGTCCGCAATGGAATAAATTTGATAGCTCTAAACTTGGAGACAGCAAGGATAATTACTATACTAAATTTAAAATACCGGCGACAGTTGGCTGCGTTGATGGTAGTCATATTTTTCCTCCCTTTTGAAGTTTTAAGAATTCCCCTCGCTAAATCAACGTGAGAACTCATAAAATTGGTCAAAATCTCAATCTATCTTTTATTTATTGATATATTATTTTGTTTTTCAATTTTTCTAACACAAAAATCACTCTTGAAGATAACTAATTTCTGTGAAGTGAAAACTTTTGTTTCAAACGTCAATTTGAAGTTTGTGTGCTGCCAAATATGGCGAAACAATCGAGGACACTCGATTGAACCAAAATGTGTCCTGCCAATGCTTAATTGTATCGACTAAACTCGGTTGTATCAAGTTACGTGCTGGCACCCCAGTACGGAAACTTATTGAACATTTTGTAGGCCCAATCGTATGGCAAGGAACGGTAGTTGATTCGGTATACACCTTGAAAAGGCGAAATTGTGGGTCAAGCAATCCAGTGCAATCTACTCACACAGGAGGGCAGACAAGGTGACCGAACAGGAATTTGCACTACTGAGGAATAGTTGGAAAGAGCTTAGTTACATACATTTTCAGAAATCGTACACGATAGAGCGAAGAAGTAGTTAAGACATTATACCCAGTAAAGGGAACTTCACTAACGTGACAGGTCAGAGCACCTAAGTATGTTATCAGTAAAATACCTTGCAAACAAGTTTTACACCCTTAAAGATTTCATTACCTACCATAATGGGAGTAGTTGATAGGGAGATCCTTACAGATAAATTCAGCTCAGGGGCTAGTTATAGCTGTAATTGAATACCTACAATCTGTTTTTCCGATGGAAATTAATTTTCCTGAACAGCTGATTCTAATATAAAGCGAATCATTCTACTGATATGCAGAATGGGCGAATTCACGAAGCTAGCGACTACGTGCTCAAAATTCAACTAGCTTTGTGAATGCAAAATTGCACTACAAAGCTAGTCAATCCGGAACTGTCATATTAATGACAAATACAAATGTCTTAAATAAGAAACATTTGTGCTTTCAAAACTTTAAAAAGTTTTTTTTTCTTTTTAAATAAAATAAAACCAAATAGAATATATAATATGATTGATTTATATTTGTATTTAAATACCGAAAGATTCATTTTATTTTGAACTCTTGTGTCCTTACCGAGCAGCTGATTGTGAAGCGTTAAAACCAGTGTGCACTAACTTTAACTTTATCCGAAATGTTTACACTACGTTGGAAGGGAATTTATAACTACTTTCGCAGTTGCACTGCGTATCCACTAGATTAGTGAATGCTCTCAATGACAGTTCTGTCACGAAAAATTTTACTGTAGATTTTAATCATTGACAGACATTTCTCTATACACTACCTGTCAAAAAACTCCAAAGATTGGTTTCAATAGGGCTTTTCCTTCCAAGACCTAGTATGCTGCTGATGCGAAACGAAAATTCCCATACAAAAATGACATGACGAAATCATAACGCTGCTGAACGACGAATGTGTCATTTAATTGCCCGGCATATTGATTGCTTGCGAAATTTTGACGTTTAATTTTTTTATTGAGAAAAAATCGTTTACTCGTGACTTTCGTCGTTTTGCCTTTGATTTATATTTGATTTCAAATAAAATGAATTTGTCTAATGTGTTCCAACAATACATTTCTGAATCGGAAACTCAGGATGTTGAAGATGTCATTTGTTATTGGTGATGTGCAAGAAGTGATGAAGACGAGCAGTGAACTTCAATTTTCAAAAAAATAACGGAAGAAAAAATAATTGATTTCTCTTCGGAAAAAAAAAAGAAGCTATTTGAAAGTTGGAGCAAAAACAATTCAGCCGTTGCGAGCCTCTGAAGTAATATAGCTGCAGAAATGAAAAAACTATGTACTAACTGCTCAACAAAATGTCAATAAATAGAATTCTTTCCACTTTTGTTTACCAGCAGCAGACTGTCAGAACTTGTCAATTGTTTTTTGTCAGCTGACAGAACTCTCCACAAATATTTTTCCGCAGTGGTTTTCGTTTTCATTTTGCTCTGCACTTGGAGACCGCCGAAAAATTCGTTTCACTTCAGCTGCGTACTAGGCTTAAGCCTAGTAGGTACATACTTCCTCGTGAAGTGAACGTTCGCCAGTGGAGAAAGTGAACTTTTGACATTGCTCACTGGTACACACTTGTGAGTACACGTTGTGAACATTTGACTTCAGCTTCACCAACAGTTCCCGTACATTTTGCACGTGAATTGCCCGTGAACGAAAACTCTCCACTTTGTTCTCCACTCAGCTTCACGGGTGAACCAAAAACTGAAATTTGTATGGGTTCACGAGATGGTTCACAAGAATGTACTAGGCTTTAAGCTCAGAGCGCGGAACTGAACTGTTAACAAAAGATATATGGAACTTTTTTAGCTTAGATATATCAGAGCGCTAGGTTTGTTTATTTTTTTCTTCAAGCAGACCTAGCTCGGAGCTCTATGAGCTCTGAATAAAATGTCCGAGCTAATGGAGTAAAATGATGAGCGTGGTTGACTTCACGTTTGTTTTGTGTGGTATGAAAGAGACATGTGGCAATTTCTAAAATGATTGACAGTTCAGTTTTCTAGTGTGTTTCATAAATAAATCAAAAAGCTTTGAACAAACTCTGCTCAAAGCCTAAAGGTCCGCTTTAAGCTTATAAAAGGCTTATGATAGTTATAACTGACTCGAGAAGTTTTCATTGATGATTTTGGGAGGCATTCTACGCATTGTAAATTAAAGTTGGGTGTTTTAGAATTTTAAATAAAAATACATGTCAGAAAAATTGTTGGAATTAATTTTGAATTATTATAATGTGGTAGAGTATTCAAAATCCAGAATAAGTAGGTTAGCCTAGTTAAAAATCTTCCAAAATGTTCCTTATATGAGCTTATCTACATTGTAAGTCCAAAGGAAGAAAAGAAGGAACCAAGTAAGATATGGTTGAATAACCTAAATTGATACAATGACCTCTTCATAGAATGAATCGAACTTTGGCGCAAATTTTTCCACTATCAAATATACATACACTTGAATTTGAAGCTCTGTCTGTTGTTTTCAATTCGTGTTTAACATAATTTAAAAGTATAACAAACAAATCCAAATCAAATTCAAAGTTCTTTTAGGTAGGAATTCCAAACCACGTTTTTTAAGCATTCTGTTTTTAGCAAAAATGTTAATGGAGAATAACTTGACCGATATTGTTAAATATTCTATTTTATTTTCAAAGATGTGACCACGAAAAAAAAACACCTTGTCAATATGTGATTTAAGCTAAGGCTACTCTTAACACCTTCCTAACCTAACATACATACGTGCTGATTCTAGTTGAAAAAAAGTTTAGTTTTTTTCTCAGTTAGAACTTGAGACTCGAGAAACGACACTATTGGGAAAAAAAAGTATCAATAGTGGTCAACCAAAGCCAAATAAATAAATATTTAAATAGCTAGAAAAAAAAATGTAAATGATTGTCTCATCGAAGCTTTATGTTTGATATGTATATAGTAGGTACGGTGCATAGGTATACCGTACGATATTGTGTACCCCCCCATAACTACTCTTTTTTCTAAAAGCTCTGTGTTACAGCTTAATAATTATATTTATTTATGCGTCGAAAACCGCAATATACAAACTACAATAAGGTATTCGAGTTCATAAAATTAATGCAAAATGACAGAACGAAAAATATTGAAAATGAAAGAATTTACGTTTTATACTTTATTTATACGCATACACACAAATACGTACACACGCATGTGTATTTAATGTTTTGACGCAATAAGAATTTTTCTTAATTGATTTTTGTTTTTATTTTTATTTTTGACATTTACATTTTTTTTGTAGTGTTAACGGCGGTTAAGGCGCACGTTATTTTATAATTATGATGATGACGATGATGTGGAAAGTTGCGTTGTTATGATTGATTTTTAATTTATTATTGCTTACTGTATACTTTTTAAATGAAAAGAAGTAAATATGCGGTCAATTGCATATGCCCGACATTTGCGTTTTAGTTTTTGATGTAAGGTCTACCAATTGTACTTTACAGATGGGCTAACTGAGTGCAACATCCGTTATTTAAATGTAAAATATTCATGCCACTTAAGAAGCATTTAAAAGTGACAGTTGGACAGTGTCATCTGTTTTACAATAGTATTTGACATTTTATATTGTGTTTGTTTGTCCCATGCTTAATTAGAGGTCAAATTTAAAAAATGTTCTAGTGCGCCAGACATTAAACGAGACTTAAGCCAAGTTTTTACATAATGCCGTGTAACTATACCATAATAACCACCTTGGTCCATTTTTTGTGGAGTTAGTAATTCATGTCGATTATAAAATTCGATGACTAAGTTCGTATTGCTTTTTGACACTTTTACTATGGTAGAAATGTCAAAATTTAAATATATTACAGAAGCAAAAAAGTACTAGCACATCCACATGACTAATGTTTTGTAGAGTTAGAATACTAAAACAAGAGTGAAATGCGATTTTTTTCACTTCAGCATGACAAATATGACAGATGACTTGTTTATCTCCTGACAAAAATTGCAAGTAGGTTTATACTTGTATAAAGTGATAAAAATATCTTTTTACTTATCGAAGTTTTAAAATTTCAAAGTTGCCTACCTAAAGAGTGTTTTTTAACTGCATGTGTAGTTTCGATGTCTGTGGTTTGACAGTTGAGAATGTCACATTTTTGTTTTAAAGGTTTGGCAACTGTTTAACGCCAGAACAAAGATTCCAAATTTTAGAAATTAACTTCGAAGAAAATAAATCTGGTTATAAAATCCATAGAAGACTTCATCCATTTTACGGTATTTAATAGTTTTTTTTTATTTTTTTTATAATATCGCTGCGAGTGTTAATATTATTAACTTGTTATTTAATGCACTTCGGAAAAAGAAAATTAGATTCATGAACAATTTTGATATTTTGTGTTACTTTTGCAACGGAATAAAACCATTTTCCAAATTCGTCAAACTGACAGGCAGAAGTTGTAGTGCAAGTGTCAAAAAATATAGATCTTCAAAATTGTTTCTTAGGGGCTAATAATAGGGATAATTTTTGAATCGATATTTGACTATGTTTCCCCTTGTTAGAAATGAATATAAAGGGTATACTGATCGATTGGAAATCACCCAAAGAATTTTGTTTTGGGTAAAAAATGTGTAGATGCGTATTTATTTTTCTCTAAAAATGTATTTTCCTATTTTACGGACTGAAATACATTTTCCTGTTGTATGTTCAAAAGTGAAACATAAATCGTTCCACTGATTTAGGTTTCGATTTCACACAATTCTAATGACAGATTACTGCCAGTAAACATTTTTCGGTGGCTTTCAATCAGGAATTTTTTTTACAATGACAGAAACTTTTTATGATAGCTATAAACGACCTGTGAAGAAAATTCCAAAGTTTGTTTGCAATAAGGAAAACCAATGCTAGCTATAACTGGAGCCTTAGGGATCAGTTATAACTATCATTGGCCACGTTCCATGTGCTATCCGATATTCTATTTGTGACACTTTAGTATCGCATATTTTTGTAAACGACCAAAACCACGTACATGAACTAAGAACATAATCAGCTGTTTGTCAAATGGAATAGCTGAGTAAACCGCCAATTTTGGGTTAGCTTGAGATTAAGTGCGTTTTTTTGGTATTTCATACATACCACAGTAAGAAATTGCCAACAAACCGATCCGCAGTACACAGATTTTTGTATTTGAAAATTGGTTCAACTGAAACTGATCTGATGTGTCAGAATAATAATTAAAAAAACAACAAATAGAAGAATGTTTTGTGGAAATCAAATGTTAAAATTAACTTAGCAAAAAAAAAAACGAACTTAAACTAATAAAATGGACAATTTTCAAGAAGAAATGGTAAGAAAACATCTGGAAATTAAGATTCTATAAAAAAGTTAATTTAACAATTTATTGCAGCTTTGAAATAAAAAAAACTTCAAGAAGGGGGTTTATTCGTAGACTACTACATTAACATGTGGTATTGAAGCGAGCTTGAAGCTCGTATCAATTTTTTATATAACTGAATCGAAATTTGTGAAGAAAAACTAAATAATATCAACAGTAACAGATTGATTTTTTCGCCAATGGAAAACACATGATTCCAAATGCACAACTACTTAACGAACACAGCCAGCGAGATACAAATGCAATATCAATCGTACCAACATTTGAGAACGAAATCACATAAGATCCATTCGAGAATCGTATAAATGTCAAAAAAATACTATGAATATTGTTTTTGTTATTCGTGTAAAATTCTACTATATAATGGATAGATTTTCCAACAAAACAAGGTTTTTTTATTGCTTCTTTAATGATTAAATCGTTTTCAATAAACGACTGATTTTTGATTTTATAATTCGGAACAAAATCTTTCTACTTAAGACTTTCCATTGGGCAGATCCAGACAACATAAAACCAAGGCAGTTAGATTAATTTTTCAGTTGTCATTAATATCAAACTTCAAACTTTACTTCACTCTAAACTTTAAGTTAAAAAACAAGAATAGTTGACACAAGTAAAGTTTATTCAATAGCAAGGGAACTTTAATGGAGTTTTCTATGAATAAAATAAATCAATTTATTTTTGATCTGTCAAAGCACACATTTCCCCTGTGTTCGAAATCCATTGAGCAAAATAAATTGATTATTTATGTATTTATCTGCTATTCTGGATTTTTCGGTACATTTGCCTCTGTTTGAACACAATACTAATACAATTTTATAAAATTATTATTTGAGAATTTGACAGCCCTACCACACTCATTAATACGTACACAAAGTTACACTAAACACATAAAATTGCCCCATGAAAAATCAATTTTTGAAGGAAATCTGAATTGAACTATAATTTAAAGCCAAACAATTGCTTTCCAACTTAATTGGAAAGTTGACTGGAAAGTTAGTCGAGACAAATTTCCATTACAATGGTTGCGTTCAATCTCGTGTTGGATAGGATATCTTGGATAGGTGGATTTTTAGATACCTTGTTGAACGAGTTGGATAGCTGTATTGAGATAGCTGTCAAAAAATAAAAACAACTTTCAGCTGTTCACAAAACGCAGACAAACATTTAAGCTTCGAAGTCAAAATTGTTGTAAGATAAAATATTTAATGGATAATTCAACTGATTCGTCGGACGATGATGAATTGATAGGTGCTTAACAATTTAATAAATAAGAGATAACCTTAATCTGTAATCTATGTTAAATTTCCTCTAAGCTCAATTGGAATTCTATACGATTAATAATTTACTTGCGAAATCTCCGGTTTTAAAGGATTTACTTTTAACAGAAAACTATCCTAACAGAAATGAGGACTGTTAGAAGTGACAATACCTCGATATAGTTTGGAAGAATTTCGATCTCATTCGAATTTCGATAAAATTCGGAGGCAAATAGCTAGTTCATCCTCTATTATGTACAGAACATCCTCAAATACAACTTCAACTAACATTTTGTATCTTTTCGTTTACCAACAAATACAAAAAGCTGAAATCAATTTTCTTGAAATTCTACAATGTGTTGAATCAGCTGTTCTGTCAGACACCTACATAATATCAGAAATTCTTGGATACTTTTGGATTTCTTTTTTGCCATCTCAGCTGTTTTTGATCAGCTGTTATTTTACACGTAAAACACTAACAAAAAGGTATACGAATACCCTATCTGTCTAAGATTGAACGCGGCCATAAAGTCAAGTTTACTAATGTCAAATTGTCAGCGGCCAATTATCTTTGTTTACACACCTGTCACTTTTGCTTTTAATGTACAATTGTAACCTAAAATGTTTGATTGTAACCAAAAACATTATATTTCCAGTGATAGAAATGTTCCATGGCCGCTGGCTGCAGCCAACTTTTTAACTATGTTCCAATGCTTGGATGCAATGGTAAAAACCTTAAGTCAAAAACAAATCATTTTCAATATATTATCCAATGAAACACAAACAAAGATTGTATTTTTGACGTATTTCAATCAAAAATAACTTATTTAATTTTACCTATAAGTTTAGAAAATAGCTTAAAGTCAGAAATAGGTTGCTTCTTATTATAATTGATCTCTGTATTTTTTTTGTTTCCGGAAGCCAGTGGCCTTCTATAATTGAAGTTTTCAATATTCAAGGTCCCCCTATTCAACCACTTTGAATACAAATTTCTTGACCAAACAAAAGGCAAGACTCAAAAAATCACCAAGTCCAAATGAACCTTGTACTCTTGACCTGAAGACAACAACTTATTTATTTATTATTTCTTTGTTATATCATCAATTTTAAATCAACAAAAATACATTAATCAGCTGATGATACAAAATTTATAATTAATAACCTACAAAAGTGTTTGTTTTTTAATCATATTCTGATGTGGTGAATCTTTCGCATCTTAAATGCGAATAAAATAAACTTAAAGATTGAAAACGAATCTTATAATGAAAACCAGCCGTGCGAGTAATATGAACTCTTACATAACTTGATCGTGCGGTGAAATTATTTAATTTAACAAAAATACTTATATTACTCTATCAAGCCAACAAAAACAACAACAAGTCACTATTTATTATTAAACTAAAAACAAGTTGTGCACGAGTAACTAAACTATACTATACTCATGTAGTACTCTAGTAATGCGAGTAACCTGTAAGTTTTTTTTCTTCTTTTTTAATTTAATGCGGAAACTTATAAATTGAATGTTTCAAGTTTGATATTATGCATTTTGTTGCTGCTTTAGTTTAATAAAAAAATAATAAAAAATTTTAAATAAATTTCGTACCTACAGCAACTTAATGAATAAATTTATGTTTTCATTGAGACGAAGTTCAATGTGAATGCCGTGATAATTTGTGTTTAGTTTTTTGTTTCTTTCGTTCTTTTTATTTATTTTGTATTATTGGTCAATGTCATAATTAATTGTTGATTAAAATAATTAAACTTTTAAATGATATTATTTTTAAGTAGGTATGTAAATTATCTCAAGACTCAAGGAGATGTCATAATTTAGAGGTGTTTAACGATAACTTGGGGTTATCATTTTGACGTTTGATTTATTGTGTTTTTTCTTTTTATGTGCGATATGGAGGGCTTTGACTATCAAGATGTAAAGTGAGTCATTTTACTGACTTTTTGCTTTGATTATTTATTTCTTTTCCAATAACTTTCAATGTTATACTTCTGGACTCTGAAACCAATATTTGCCGATTGACTTTTTGATTAATGTCAAAATAAAAATAAATTCAGCCGCAGTTTTAATCCAAATGATAGACAACGTCAGTTATAAGGTTTTTTCATTGGTAGTTTCAGACAACATACAATAGTTAAAGGTAATGCAAGTTTTATTATTTGACCGGTTATAGTTGTCAAAAAAATGCCATCCAACAAAGGCAACTTATTTTGGAAAGTTGACTGGAAAGTTAAACAAGAAAAATCCACTCCCACTATGCTGTCAAAAAGTAAGTGTATTTTATAGGACGTAAGAAAGATTCACCACTAGTAACCGACTTTCGCGTATCTGGATAAATGTGCCTTCTGCAATATGCAGGTACATGTATGTATGTAAATCCACTTTTATAACGTCAAATCTCCTTGTGTCAAAATGACAGCCGCAGTTGTAATCCAACTGATAGAAGACAATTATGTGTTTTGTCATTGGAAAGGTTAAGACGACATACAATAGTTGAAGGTAATGCAAGTTTTATTATTTGACCGGTTATAGTTGTCAAAAAAATGCCATCCAACAAAGGCAACTTATTTTGGAATGTTGACTGGAAAGTTAAACAAGAAAAATCCACTCCCACTGTGTCAAAAAGTCAGTGTATTTTATAGGAAGTAAGAAAGATTCACCACTAGTAACCGACTTTCGCGTATCTGGATAAATGTGCCTTCTGCAATATGCAGGTACATGTATGTATGTAAATCCACTTTTATAACGTCAAATCTCCTTGTGTCAAAATGACAGCGGCAGTTGTAATCCAACTGAATGACGACAATTATGTGTTTTGTCATTGGAAAGGTTTAGACGATATACTCGTACAATAGTTGAAGGTAATGCAAATTTTTTTTTTTAATTCGACTAGTAAGCTGTCAAAAAATGGCTTCCAATAGAGGCACCTTATTTTAAAAAGTTGACTGGAAAATTATCTTAGAAATCTAAAATATTTGACTGCACTGTTAAAAAGTCATAGTATTTTATAGGAAGTAAAAAAAAGTTGCAACTAGTAACCTACTTTCGGGTTTGGACATAAATCTGTCTCCTACTGCATTATGCAGATATAGGTACATGTAAATCCACTTTTAGGACATCAAATCTCCTTGTGTCAAAAGTATAGCGGGATCCTTGCTGCTTGACGTTATAAACAATGTCAAAATTCAAATAGATTTAGCTTAGTATTTATAATGTTAAGCGGCAGCTTGAATCCAACTGTTAGACGATCTCAGTTACATGTTTTGTTATTGGAAAGGTTTAGAAGACATGAAATAGTTGATGTAATGTAATTTTTTATTATTTGACCGGTTAGTTGTACAAAATTGCTTTCTATTAAGTCAACTTACTGTCGAAAGTTGACTAGGAAGTTAAGTCAAGAAAAATCTACTATTGTACTGTCAAAAAGTAAGCGTATTTTATATAGTTGAGATTTCCCCTCCGACGTAGTGTATAAATTTCGGCTACCAAGTAACAAAGCACACTGGTTTTGACGTTTCCAAATCAGCTGCTCGGTAACGACACAAGAATTCAAAATTCGGTATTTAAATACAAATCATTTATATTGTATCTTCTATTTGGTTTTATTGAATTTAAAAAGAAAAAAAAAACTATTAAAGGTTCTGAAAACACAAATATTTCTTATTTTATATATTTGTATTTGTCATTAATATGACAGTTCCGGATTGACTAGCTTTGTAGTGCAATTTTGCATTCACAAAGCTAGTTGAATTTTGACTACGTAGTCACTAGCTTTGTGAATGCGCCCAATACCAGTTGCATACTTGTTACTTGACGTTTTTAACAATGTCAAAATTAAAATAAATTCAGCTTTGACAACCAATCGTAAATTAAGATTTTGAACTGAAGCCAATACTCTTGTTTGATGTTTTGTTAAGACATGGTTTGAGTGCACTATGCAGGTTAACTATAGTAAACAATGGTTAACTTTTGTTGTTCTAAAAGAACAATATTTTTGCGGTTCGAATCTATAAAAACCATCTTTTAACGATCCACAACTCAACTCTGGGAGATTTGTTGTGTTGAACTGTCAAAGTGAATGATTTGTTTACAAACGAGTGATTTTTGTTTATTTTTTTTGTGGCTTAGAAGAAAATAAATATTAAATTTCTCACATTGGTATATTGACAGATTAACAGTGTTTGACAATGATCGTTCCTAAATAATTGTAACCAATTTCAATAATTTGTAGCAATGGTTGCGTTCAATCTCAAATAGATATGGTATACGGATATTTTTTTGTTGTGTTTTACGTGTAACGAGGAACTGATCCAAAACAACTGGACTATTAAAAAAGAAATTCAATGGTATCCAAGAATTTATGGGTATCTGACAGAACAGCTGATTTAACATATACATAGTTAAATTTAAAGAGTTCCGAAAATTAATTCAAAATTTGTATGTTTTTTGGTAAAGATCCTGTGAGTTATTAAAACTATCCATTGAACTTTTTATGGTACACAAATTTTGGACCTCGATATCTAAATATTTGTCTGTTTCCATTTAGGTATCCAATTTCTGCAATAATGTACATATAAATCCGCATAGCAACTCTTGACTGAAGGCTGCCAAGCCAATGTATTGTCAAGTGGCCTTTTTCTTTTTTAGTTCAGAGCAGAGCTCGAACTGTCAAAAAAATATTTGTGTTTCTTTTTGAGCTCTGATCGTTCAGAGCTTCGAATTCGTGTTTCTTTTTTAGTTCTGAACATGTTCAGAGCACGCTCTGTGAGCTCAGAATAAAATAACAGAGTAAACGGAGTAAAATGCTGAACACAAACAATTTGATATTTGAAAGCCGTCAAAACAATAAAAGTAGCGGAAGAGGCTAGTTGCTTTAGTGTAGAAGGGAAAATAATTTAGAAAAAGTTAATTGCATATAGCATTTTTATGAATCAAATTTATTTCAGGAGTCAAATGGACCAACTCTATGACTATTTTATTAATTAATTTGATTAAAGAAAATTTTGAACGCCTTCAAACAGACGACATTTAAATCATGACAGTTTAGTGCTCAAGTTGTCTCATTATTAAATCAGAGAGCTCTGCACATACTATGCTCAGAACTCTACTCTACTCTGCTCGCTCAGACTCTGCTCAGAGCTCAGCTCTGAACTAAAAAAAAAAAACGCCTAAGAAATAGTATTCCTTTGGAAATTAACGTTTTTACACAAGACATTAAATGGAATAGTGAAGAAAAATAAAAATAAATTATAAAGTAGAGAAATAAAGTTCAGCTGAATGAATAAACATGATCAACTGTCATTTTGACATAAGTAGACTTGGCTTGAAAGTAAGGAAGATTTTTCTCAATTAACTTTTCAGTTACCTTTCCAATTTAGTTGCCTTAATTGGAAGGCATTTTTTGGCAGCTCGTTACTCCACAAACTCGCTTTCTTTTTAAGTTTCTTTGGTTGTCTTTACCTGCCCCATGTTAGTTAGGGTTTTGACAGATAAGTTATTTGTTATTGTTTGTATACTTAAACTATTTCACGTACAATAGCTTTACAATTAAAAATAATAAAAGGGCACTTAAATTACATAAAGTTTTGAATGACACATAACTACCTATTAGCACAAAAATAAAAAACAAATAAGCGATCTAAAAAAAAGTAACAACTTTAATTCATAATCTAAACAAAAACAAAACACTTTAAACAAATTAAAAACTCTTTGCAAGGCTTTTCTGATGAAATATCACTTTTAATTTAAGCACACAAAAATGTATTATTAACTTTAGCACGGAAGTTAAATTACATTTATCTTTTCGCGCATCGTCATAATAAATGATAACTTTTGTTATTTCTTTAAATAGACTACAAGGGAACCTTTCAAATACGTACATAAAGGTACAGTATATCGCTCTTGATTGCCACTTATTTTATACCAAAGTAATCCGCTTAATTGAACGAGAAAATTGAACTTAAAAGGTTTGCCATACAATTTTGTATTGAAGATAATACTTGATTTGAATTAGTAACTTAAGTTCCGCTTACACTTTTCATACACTGTGTAAATATGTTATTAAATTAATAACTCTAACTAAAACATAAACATTTTTTATTCCCAATGATATTTTTGCAAATAACTGATAGTATCCACATGTGATTTTCATTGACAAAATAAATCAAACTATTTTTTATTTGGATCTGTCAGTCAAAATGTCAGTTTGGCTCCGTTTTAATTTGTTGATTTAAAATCTCTTAACTTAATGATTTTTATTTGTTATATGATCAATTTAAAATTTTTAAAATAATCTTCAAAATGAATGCCTCATGATAACATACGCGTTGAAATGGTACGATTTTATTCAAAAGACTTGACAAAGAAATGTCAAACTATTTAGATTAACCATGTGTTTCAAATTTGGGCTAAGTGAAGGGGTTGTAAGATTTGTCTTGATTATTGTCTAGAAGCTAGACTCTAGTTTATCTAATGGAAACAATCAAGTCTCGGAAGTACCGTTATCTTGGTTGTATTTTCTTGCACTTATTTAATTCTTTTTTTGTTTCACAGGTTCATTCCAGTTCTTAAAAAAGTAAATTAAATAAGCATTTAAGTCATCTTCCACCATTATGCCTGATTTACAGAAGGGATTCGGTTTGAACGTGTCAAGCATAGTCATTTGAAGGGGGCTTAATGATGAAAAGCTGTATGGATGGGCAAGCCTAGAGATCGAATAACTTTAGTAAGAAACATCTTTGTAGAAATAAAACAAAACTTAACCGTTTGGGACCTGATGGCAAAACATTTCTTTATCATTCTAAGTGACAACCCTAAGTATAGTCTAAGGATGATGAAATAATAAAGAGGCAAATTCAATAGTCTTTGGTACTTCTTCCAGTCGGTTGACAATGCGAAATCGTTGAGGAAATCAACAAGTAGATAATTTTTGACGCACAACAAGATATTTAGGCGCCAGCTATAGCTTCATTGGTTTTCATCATTGAAAAAGAACATTGGAATTTTTTTGACAGGTCGTTTATAGCTTTCCTTATAAATTTCTGTCATTGGAAAAAATTCCTGATTGAAATCCACCGACAAATATTTACTGACAGAAATCTGTCACTGGAATTGTGTGAAATTGGAACGATACGTTTAACTTTTAAACATCAAAACTGTTCAGGAAAATAAATGTCCATCCGGAAAATTGAAAAATACACTTTTAGAGAAAAATAAATGTGCAATTACACTTTTTTTTCTCAAAAAAATTCTTTGTGTGATTTCCGATCGATCAGTATATAATATTCATTTTTAATCAAAGTCAAATAACGATTCGAAAATTTGTCCGGATCGATTTCAATGAAAGCTATAACTGTTCCAACCTGTGAAACTGTTTAACAGTACGCGTTGCATGGTGAATAAATTGAAGAACAATGTGATTTACGCGACAATACCCGAAGTAAAATTCGAAGGCGAAGAAGATCCAAGAGTTTAAAAGACAGCTTTCAATTTCCTATCCATCTTACATTAGTCATGGCGATTTGAATCTAGACTATTAATATTTTCCTCATGGTCGTCAATTATGTGTGGAAAGTTCACGCCACGAGAAGAACATCTGAATTGTTTGTTTTTGCACCTGATAATAAAACAACAAATGTTGTATAACACAAGTTTGTCAACTTAAAACAAGCTGTCAATTTGCCAACTCTTTTGGAGGCATTAAAGCTCGAATTTGGGGACCAGGTTTACAATGAAACTTATCCTTCGGATGCGTATGACTTATTTATAAGCATTGTTAAAGCACATATTAATGAATCAACCTCTTCTCGTACTAATCTTCACAATGCTTGGAATCTTACACGTTTTAGGCCATGGATTAGCAAGAACTAAGTGACTTTAATTAGAAAGAAAAATTCGGTTTGGTAAAAATGTAAACGGTATCTCTCGATAACAAATGCTCCAGTACATCTGATGATATAACCAATTGCCTGCTTAAGCGAATTGCCTTCTATATAGTTGACGTGATTTGCTTCATATTCAATGACCTCTAGAATTTTTCATCGTCTTTGAAAGAATCTGAAGTCATTCCGTTTTTTAAAAAGGGTAGTCGTAGTGTTATGAGTCAATACCGGCCAATCTCCATATTACCAACGTTCTCTAAACTTTTTGAAACACTCATAAAGGATGGTATGGTGTTTTTTTTTTTGTTGACAAAAATGAGTTTTTCAGCAACGACCAATTTGGTTTTCGTGAAGTTAGGGGTATTGACGATGCCATATTAAAGTTTGGCAGTGAGGTGAGTGAAGGTTTCAACAACAATAAAAGTGTTCTAGCGTTATTTATTGATCTGACTAAATCATTTGATTTGGTCAATCATCAGATCCTTTTAGGACAAATTTATAAAGCTGGATTTAGAGGTCCGATTTTCGATCGGTATGTATCCGCAAGATATCAAAGAGTTAGAATGGATGGAATATTTAGCGACGTTCAGGAGCTTACTACCGGTGTTCCTCAAGGATATGTGCTAGGTCCAATATTGTTTTTGATATACATAAACTCTGTTTTCAAACAAACATCAATTAGCAAAATAACAGCGTTCGCTGATGATATGGCTCTGACATATGTTAACAATTCGCTACTTGAAATGATCGCTATGTTACAAAAAGATTTAAATGTAACAAGACAATTGTTTTCTAGGCATAAGCTCATTTTAAATGAAAAAAAAACAAAAAAAAATGGTCTGCAATTTAAAACAAACAGTTCCAATCTTAGACTGTAATGTTATCTTCCATTTAGGAACATGTAAGAAACTTAGCTTAGCTACACATTCTTGTGGAAAATCCAGCTTTGAACATACAGCTGTGGACAACTAATTAAAAACATTACTTGCTTCTCATTTCCACATTCACTTTATCAAGTGAGACCAGAATAGCGGTATCCAAAACGGTGTAATGCAAGTGTTATTACATAATTGTTTGAAAAAGCATAATTTGTGCATAAGTCTTTGCAAAGTACACAATACAATCAAGGTAGAGAGTAAAAAGTGTTCGTTTCAACTGGTCACCTATTTAGAAACAGTTAAATTACATTTGATTTCGGTGAAATAAAAATAATCTTTTTATTTTGCATTGTTGAGTAGAAAATTCTGAATTGTCTCCAAACGTTTTTTAAGAATAATTTTAAATCTTGGAGGTAATTCCAATAGGAATAAGTAAAGAGTTGTTATCCTCCCACAAGGAAAGCGATTCTTGAGCTTTGGAAGCTTAAAATGTCCTATAGAGCAATTGCATCTCAAATGAACTGTTCTGTAAAGAAAGTTTTCAATGCAATTAAGCATTTTCAAAACTTCGGGACTGCTGAAAATGTACCTCGTAAAAAACGTTGCCGTAAGACAAGCTGCCAAATAGATCGAGCAATTAGTAGGCTGGCCAAAAATTAGCTCCACAGAGATACAACACCAACTCTCGGTTGCATTCGATGTCCCGATAGAGCTACGCACAATCAGAAGAAGATTGGTGGAAGTTGGTTTGCATGGTCGTGTTTCTTGGAAGAAACCATTAGTAACCGCAAGGTAACGTAGACTTAGAATAGAGTTCGCAAGATTACACGTCAACTGGACAACAAACGAATGGAAGTACAGAGTGTGGAGTGACGAAACTAAAATAAATAGGATCGGCCAAGATGGTGCATGTTATGTCCGAAGCCAAAAGGAACAGCATTCCACCCTAAATACGTTTTGCCAATAATTGAGCATGGAGGCGGCTCGCTTAACGTTTGGGGTTGTTTCTCGTGGTGTAGAGTTGGCCCAATCCATCGAATCGATGGAACGCTGACAGCCGTTAAATACATTGACATTCTTAAGGAACGATTAGTGGATTCGGCCGATGAAAACATGCAAGTGATATGGAAGATTCAGCAAGACAACGACGCCATAACACTGCTGGCATTACGAAACAGTTCTTCAGGGACCAATCGATAACAGTTCTGGAATTGGCATCATCAAGTGCAGACCTACGACCTACCTCGTACATCCGATAGAGCATCTGGGGATGTTAAAAGCGATGTTGTTCTGAAAAATAACTCCAGCAATGATGTTCTTTCGAAGGTATTAAAGATAATAATAAGCTGCTTGGAAGGCTATACCCGAAGAGCAGTGCAGGCAGCTTATTTCATCAATGGAACGAAGATGTCGGGAAGTTTTGAAGCAAAAAGGTTTCGCAACAAGGTATTAAAGATAAATATAAGGTTAATGATATGATTTTTCTCTTTTTTCTAATAAGTTCTCCACCAATAAACGCTGTTTTCGCAGAAACTGCCATATGAAATAAATGTTATGTTTGGGAAATATTGTTTTAAATTTAAAAAATATATTTTTCAAAAAAAAAAATACAGACACTGCTTTAAACGTGAATTCAATTTGTGTTTCCAATTAGTTGTCCACTCCTTGTTCCAATGATTTTTTTGAAATCGAATTCGTTAATAGTTTTAAATATTTAGGTGGTAAAAAAGTACAACCCATATACACCAAAATACATGAACAATAATTAAAACAATCATCCTAATGAAATCAAAATAAAGTTCGTTCGGTCAGTTAGTAGCTGTATAAAGAGAAGTTCTTTTTGTTTAAGCTCTTTCCACGATTACAATTCCACATAATTACCACAAACTCTTTTGTCTTACAAAGCTGCTCAAATCGAAACCATCTTAATTCAACAAAAAGACAAATGCAAGTTCTGAAAATTATTCCTTCTAAAAACTCCCAGACAAAAAAAGTAGACCTTGGTTCTTTAATTCAAGTTGTCATGTCATCAATTTTATTTATTTCTAAATTTCTTTCTACTAAATATTAATTTATCCTTATAAAAATTTCCAATACCTGTTTTGTAACAATTACAAATCAAAAGTTAAGTAGATTCTCTAACATTCCAACAAAAAAAGTAAAAACTTGTTTCTTCCTTAGATTTCTCGAGAGATCCAAACTTACAAGAAATCTTCTCTTAAATAATGTAGGTACCTGCTGCTACTTAACCATCAATATGTAGATTTTAGGAAACGAGGAACTAATCCCATCTAATCAGTATTCTATATATTTTTTTTTGGTTTCATTAATTTCAAGGACAAAAATATTTATCTTCCTGTGTTATCAAAAAAGATATCCATAATCAAATACTTAGGTAGGTACCTGATATGTACCCAAACAGGGAAGTAACAGAGCAAATACAAAATTACCCACTTGACGATGAAATAAACTCGAATAAATTATTTAATAAAAAAAATAAATCAAAGATCAAATTCAATTCCATTCACATGTACCAGCTTCAGACGCATACGCAGCACCAAGCAGAACAACAACAATAAAACAGGTAAGTAGTTAAGGTACTTAAAGTCGATAAGAGAGTAAAAAGGTGTACAAAAATGATAACACAGAGAATATCAATGAATTTACTTAAGTCATATGTTGGCACGAAAAAAAAAGAAACATCAAAACCATAACCACTCTCCAACTTGCGCCAACTTGCCACCACACACCACAAGAATTCAGTATTGAGACGAAAATCACACAAATTATTATTCCGTGCAGCCGAATTACGAATTAGCCTCAACCTGACAACCCACATTATGAAATCATTTTTTAGCAATCAACTTTACTCGCAGCAACCTTGACCTTTGTTTTGTTAATTAGTTTTTTATTTTTTTTTTGTTTTACAAAATAAACGAACGTTGTCGTCGTCTTTTTTATTTTTGTGGTCACGATCTCAAACCTATAATTTAGGTACCTACACTCATATGTTGAAGTTGCAAAATTGGACAAAAAAAGATCAAGAAGTTTTGTTTGACACTTGGTTATTGATTGACAGGAAAAAAAGAGAAACGTCACACTTACCTAAAGAAGGTTAAGGGGAATTTTAATGTAATTTTATCCAACAAAATAAAAGCGACACGATATCCAGAGTTGGGTTTGCTGATACACAATAATTTATTTATTGCAATTATTTATAATTTTCTTTTAATATTTCTAGATATGTATATTTTTAACCGCACATGAAGAAAGTTATAAAAATTGGTCTCAAACAAGACAAGAAGACCGACGACGTTTGAATCACCGAATCCCGAAAGACTTCACTTAATAAAAACACAAAACTGAAGAGAAATAAAAAGGAGGACCAACGTCAAACCGACTCGGAAACGCACCAACGACTGAACAACTGAGACTGGCCGCTTCGAATACGCTTAGAAAGTCCATAGACACCGTGATGTGCACAAAAATATTTGAATTTAATCGTTGTGTTTTATTTTTGCAGGCAGGCGGTAAGACAGGCAGTCACAGACACAGTCAGTAAGGCAGACAGACGACGCGACGACGACGGCTAGGGGACGGGTAAGCAGGCAGAAGAGAAGAAGTAGCTTTAGAAATTGAGCTCCCGCGCCCGATAAGAAGTGTAATCAGTGAAACAGCACAAACTAGTAGGTATGTATACAATATTCTGGGATTTTGTAACAAAACAAAAACAACAAAAAGTAGATAATAGATTATTATAATATTTTGAAATGAAGCTTGTGTATATTTTCGAATTTTCGAATTCGAATACAAATCCACGTCAGAGACGCCAATCTGAACAATTCAAGAATGTGAATTGGAAATAAGGCTGCTTTGGTTAAGTTACACTTCTGGTGGGTATTAGGAGTTGTTTACGGACGGAATGATGAAATACGACTGATACTGATTTGGATTCCCATTTGAAAGAAGCTACTTGGGTGCTTGGGTCGTGTGTCTACTTCGTCGTGGTCGTAGCTGAGCTCTCAGTTTCAGCTCTCGGATATGTAGGCTTGGAAACTTCAGCAATGAGCTAGACTGGCTGGATTGTTGACTGAACTGACAGTATGTGATGGAGAATGAGAGTGTCCACTTTCTTTATGTTCATCTTTTTCATCTCTGTTGCTTCTTTGGTGTTATGTATTCTAACGATTTATTGCTTCTTCTGAACAGGTTTTATTTTTAAATTCCACAATCATTCTGTCGTTCCACCACGCAGCTCCAACGTCTGTTGTTGATTTTCAGTTGTTCTCACTGGATTTTCATTTTGGTGTAATTGATAGTCTGAAAGTGATTTTGTGTTCATAAACCTGATAAAAGTTATTTTAAAGAAAAAAGATCTATTCTTGGATTTTGCTTTATTTTCTTTTTACTTTTTATACTTTTTGGTGTACCTAGTTAGGTTTATTTAAATTCAGAGTAGGGTTCATGTTCACGACATCATGAATCCCATATCGTCGTCGACCGAGCGACCGACGAGACTTCAACTTCAACGTCGCAATATCATGAGAAGGAAATAAGAAACACATTGACTTTGGACTACTAATTAGACTTTCTTTGGGTACCTAACCTACCTATATTTTATTTTACATATTGGGTACATATTATTTTTACTGTATCCCGTTTTAAACCTACTATTATGTATTGGAACATGTTTTTTTTAGTTATGTAATCAATTTCACTATCTAATTTTACACAAAATTACCTCCTTCTTTTCTGTCCCTTACTTTATTGTATTGGTTTCTGTGTAGGTACGTTTTTTTTTTTGTTAGAAATAAGTTTGAATTTTCATTGACCCCGGAATGACTACGTGACTGTTTAGATTGATTTTTTTATTGTTAAGTTTAAGTTTATTTTGCATGTTCAAGTAATAAGCAAGTACTGTACTATTAACATTGGAATAACTAAACAGGCAAGTCGGTATATTTGCAGTTAAATAAAAATTAACGTCATCCACAGAACACGTATGCAGTATATTTTATTAGAATTTTTGAAATGGTTCGACAAGGCCAAGGAAGAAAGATGAATTGATTTATTGATATTCATATTTATTCATAACGGGGTAGATATTACTTAGGTGGTTGATCTGCTAGTTTGTAATAGAGTATTAAAAATGACTTGCTGAAAATGTGAAATTTACATTATGTATTTTTTAATTAGACTAATTGTGCTCAAGACCTAGTACGTAGTTGGATGGCAATATTTGTATTTTATTTATTTCAAAAATCCCTTACAAGGTAGGACATGAGTCTTATAAAGTTTTGCAAGCCTTTACAATAATTTCAGAATTTGAATACAAATTATTTAACTAAGACTTCTATTTCAGATTTATATAAAGAAGAGGAAATTTAACATCAATTGTTTGCTTAATAGTTGGAAAGTTCAAATGGTAGACATGTGCATTCAAGAGGACACAAGCATCTACAGTTTTTTCTGAAAACCCACCTCTGTCTATCAACTCCTACTCTCACCTTCCCGCAGTGAACATCGGGTGCCTAGTACTTTAACTGGAGATTGCTTCCAACCCCAGTGGAAAGTCGTTGGGGGCAACAAATGAGAGAGGGGGGAGAGGTGTTTCCACTAAGGCACCTCTCCTTATCCAGGCGGCAGCAGACGAATTCTCGAGATGGAATCAACGGTGGCGTCTACAGTTCCAGTCAGGTTGAACTACTTAGTGAACACCTTATAGGGCTTCTTCGACATATTCGGAGCCCAGGCCTGTAAGGAGCGGTTTATCCGGGTCCCCTTCCTTGGAGTTATACTAAGGATCTGGCCCTCCAGGTTGGGGGTTGTGCCGTCGGGGTGACTTCCTGGCCACGTAAAAAATACCTTTAGTTGCGAAGCACCAACAAGCCTCGGATACGGACGGATTCATTGTTGACAACCCACGCAAACGAAATAAGGACAACGAACTTCGGATATGCACGTGGAATGTTAGGTCCCTTAACAGCCCACGCTGTCGTCAGAAAAAGACCTACAACACCGACGACGTCTTGGTCAAAACGTCACCATCGACAGACGTAACTTTGAAGTAGTCAAGGACTTCTTCTACCTAGGCTCCTCTGCAAAAGCAAGCTAGATGGAGAAGTTTGTTGGGTTCACACAGAAATGTAGTGCCAACTTAAGTAAGTAAGTACAGTTAAAAATCGTTTGCGTGAAAATAAATTGTTTGAACGAATTGCGAGCAAAAAACTACATGTCAATCTCTCTCGTCGACTGCAGTTTGCAAAGGTGCATATTTCAATAGATCGAAATTGGTGGAGAAATATCTTATGGACCGATGAGTCCAAATTCAATCACTTCAGGTCATATGGTAAAAAATATGTGCGAGGCGAAATCAACCGAGAATGTGACCCTAAATATACCATAAAGCGTGTTAAGCCACTTCATCGTATAGAGGGTATAATACTTACTTACTTACTCGTACTTAAGGTGGCGGTACAGTCCGGGGCGGACCTGGGCCTCAACCAACAAGCGTCTCCAGCAAGCTCGGTCCCTAGCTAGCTGTATCCAGTTTCGAACGCCAAGTTGGTTGAGGTCCTCTCCCACCTGGGTGCGCCACCTGAGTCGCGGTCTTCCTCTACTGCGCCGTAACTCGGGATTGGATTCGAAGACCTTCCGGGCTGGAGCGTTGATGTCCATCCGCTCTATGGTGATTTTACTTCCTCCAGAGAGGACTTTACTTCTTGACTTTACAATTGTCCAAAGAAGCGGGATTTACAAGAGTTATTCTTCGTTTGACAAAGTCCTTAACTACTTCAAATTTATAGCTGTCTATGGTGACGTTTTTTCCAAGACGTCGTCATTCAGTGTAATTTTTTGATGACAGCATATACTTGGTCTTGCCCTCATTGACCACTAAACCCATCTTCTTCGCTTCCGTCGCAATGCTCAAAAACGGTCCACTGATCTTCCAATTATGTCAATATCATCTGCGTATCCGAGTAATTGGATGGATCTTTGGAAGATTGTGCCTCTAGTGTTGACGGTTGAGTTTTGCACAATTCTTTCCAGAACGATGTTGAAGAAGTCGCATGACAGTGCATCGCCTTGTCTAAAACCTTTTTTGACATCAAATGCATCGGTAAGATCTTTTCCGACCTTGATAGAGCAGCGTGCAATCGTGCATTCTCCATCGTCATTCTGCACGAACGGATAAGTTTGACAGGGATGCCAGACATTGCTCTGTAGAGCTCTTCCCTATAGATGTTGTCATACGCGGCTTTAAAATCGATAAAGAGATGGTGGGTATCGATTTGAAGCTCCTGGGGTTTTTCCAAGATCTGCCGTAGAGTGAATATTTGGTCGATAGTGGACTTTCCTGGTCTGAAGCTGATAAAGACCAATCAGGTTGTTGACAAATGTCTTCAGACGTTCACATAATACGGCAGAGAGGATCTTATACGCAATGTTAAGGAGACTGATGCCTCTGTAGTTGGCACAGTTTAGAGGGTTTCCTTTCTTATGTATCGGGCAAACTATGCTGAGATTCCACTCATCGTGCATGCTTTCTTCCGACCATATTTTCAAGATGAGTTGGTGCATGCTCCGTACTAAGTCATCGCCTGCTGCTTTGAATAATTCGGCAGCGATGCCGTCAGCTCCAGCAGCTTTGTTTGACTTAAGTTTAGATATACCTATCTTCACTTCGTCAAGGTCGGTATAATGGAACAGATTAAATACAAGGAAATCCTAAGGGATACAATGCTGAGGAGGATATGTCCTTAAAGTAGACATTTCAACGAGATAACGATCCTTAAACATACGGCTAAGTCTGTTAAGCAATGGCTACCCGCCCAAAAAATCATTGCTATGGAATGGCCAGCCCAGTCCCCAGATCTCAATCCTATTGAGAACTTATTGAGTGACGTGGAAAAGACGATAAATAGATCTGATATTTCAAATTTGGACAAACTTTGGCAGTAAGTTCAACGAGCTTTGTACTCAGTACCTGTTGAACGATGCCGGAGTCTTGTTTAATCTATGAACCGCCGCTGGTGTGCTGCTGTGATTAAAAATAAGGGTTCAATTAACGTTTTTTTTTTAATAAATCAAATATATCTTTGTTATTACTTTATCAATAATAAACAGTTTTTTGAAGTTAAGAAAGTGCGAAAAACTTTTATTAAACAGATATATATGTGCTATTTATTTTGTCGCCATTGTAGTTGGTAAAAATAAACTTGGTTTCGTCATAAAATTCGAACAAGAATATTAACTCATTGGTTTCACAAAGAAACTACTAGGAAGCAAAGGGTTAAGCTCCAAATCATAAGAAAAACAACATAGATTTCCGGGCATTGTATAAAACAACGACAAATCTAGTGTTTTTCAAGATATGTTCAAAATTTCAATTCAATCGGTTAAGAATTGTCATTGCTTTAAGGCCGGAGACCTTAAAAACGGCAATATTGAAATAAACACATTGAAATTTTTGGGCAGTAGAAACTCAAGTTCAACTTTTGAATACAGTCAAACTTCCCTATAGTTAATTTGCACGGGACCAGAAAATTATTTCGTTTTATAGACAATTCGTTATACAGAAATGTTTGTTTTTACTTTTATTTAAAGAAGTCATTGATTTGGATAAAATTCTTCCATTTTTGTTTTCTAATAAATTGATGGATTCAAATAAATTAGTCGGTACGTTACTCTTCATCTCCAGAAAGGTTCCAAACACGTCAATATCTGTTTTTGTAGTTAATCGTTTTTCAAGTTTATTAAATATCAACAACTTTTTCTCAAGAGAAATGCTTCTTCGAGCCATTTTCCATTATATTCCTGAACATAGAACGCTTGGATTTAAAATCTTGGAGAAATCCCCTTATGAGGTTTTTTTTCTCTTCATGCTGTTGTTTTTAACAGAAAATTATTTGAAAACACTCATTATGTGGAAACAAAATTGATGAGATTTGGATTTCCAGCAACTAAATTTATTCGTTGTAGAAACAAATTCGCTCTATGGAAATTCGTTATGAGGAGATCAAAACACACCAAAAACGTAACCAAAAACATATGTACTCAAAATCAATTCGTAATAGAGAGATCTTCGTTATGTAGAAGTTCGTTATAGGGAAGTTTGACTGTACTAAAATTCCAAAACCGAGTAGTTAGTTTAGTTTAGTTTATATAACTTTTTGATTTAACTTGATTAATACAATGTGTTATAATATTACTATGTTTTTTATATAAACATTATTAATTATATAAATAAGTAATTTGAATCAAAATTAATTAATTAACTGGTTCCCATCCTCTCTCACCATTCAAAATACTCATTATATCGTCTTTTGGTATAGTATTTACTCCAAAATAGATCGTTCGAATTTCATTAAGCATCGGACACACAGAAATGAAATGAAAAATATCCTCTATCAGCGCGGTTGCAGATATCACATAAGATTGGTAGTTCGGGTCGATGTGGTAAGTAATTTAGTGGGATTAGTTCACCTCTTAACATAAAGATTGTTCTTATCATCCCAGTTTTATTCTTATCCAGAAAGTAAGTGTTTTCTTGAAGATCATATTTCACATTACTCTAGTACATTCTGTGTTGGGAAGACTGTGCCTCATTCTTGTTTTTGTTGTATAGATATTTTCCACCTTTTTCAAGAATGTGTTCAAATTTCACCCTCAGTGAAGAGGCTCCCTCACAACGGTCAAAAATTATGTCACATCCATAGCAATCAGCAAGTTCTTGCCACTCCTGAATGTAGTGTGAGTTAGTTGTTATCATGTGCTTTAGAATGATCTTTGGTAAGCGGTGCTCTTCCATTTCCATCACTTTAAGTACATATTTGAAGTGTAACCTCAACGTTACTAAGATAAGGGGTGGGCAACCTGTCTCCAGATGAATCATGTAGTTAGGGGTGCTATTAGGTAATCCAAAAATTCGTTTAATGCAGTAACGTAACGGTATTTTTCTACTGGCTCAAAATAGCTTTGTCCCCAAATTTGTGCAGCATACAAAAGAATCGACTGAGCTGTAGCTTGAATGACTTTTTGCTTAGAGCTATGGGATACAAATTTGTTTTGGATGCAGGGACGCCAGACTGAACTAGTAGCCCGTTTAGCTTCTGATAATTTAACTTTAAGGTGTTTTTCCATATTCAGGTTAGCTGTTATCAGAACTCCAAGATACTTATATTCTATTATAACTTAGATAGATTGCCCTTGGAAGGTCCATGCTTCGTTTCTAGAGAATCTGCCTTCACCGTTTCTGAATACGAGACTTTTTGTCTTTTCAAGATTCACAGATAAATTCCAGGCTTTACAATACTTTTCAAGTCTGTTGATCATAAGTTGCAAACTTGTAACTGAACTAGCAAGAAAAACAATATCGTCAGCATACATAAGTCCTTGGTGCGGTAAGTATTTGCCATTTTTTGGTTCCAGAAAAGTTTCGGTATTGGACTAAGCTCATTATAATTATTTGAATTTTCATTAAATCCCACTTCAAATTGAACTTCTAACGGCATATTGTCCGAGAACGTTTGCTGCCCTATTCGAAAGTCGGAAATAATGTCTTGTCAGTTTCCAGCGACGAAGCAGAAGTCTATAACTGAACATGATGTCCCTCTCAAAAAAGTATATTCGCCTCTAAGATCTCCATAACAACTTCCATTTAGAACTGAGCAATCGAAAGAATCTGTTAATTCCAGTATTTTAATTCCTTTAGTGTCGCAAAATTCATCTTTCGACTGGCGTTGAGGATTTAAAAGCTCTGTATTCATACCCGACACAAAATTATTCTGAGAAAGCTCTATTCGGCCGTTGAAGTCACCAATAAGCATCAAGTTGGTGGAATCAATATTATTTAGAAGGTCGATAAGTGTATCAAAGTCACGTTGCCAGTAGTTGCAGTTGAGAAAGATAGGAATTATATAAAAAGTTTGCATTTTTATTACTAGTTTTACAATATATGAATCGTTCTTTTCTTCAAATTCTAATTTTACTCCTCCACGGTATGCTAATAGTTCTCCTCCACTTGCTCTTCCAAAAGTACTTCTTTTAATACCAGTTATCCATATGAGTTCATAATTCTTAAAAATATAAGTGTACCTATTATGTTCTATATTAAGTAAATGTGTTTCATATAGTGAAAATATGTGGAATTCTTTAATAGTTAAAAAATTCAACAATTGCTAATTTATTTTAACTTAAAATTTTTAATTTATTTTCTTGATTTGGGTAGACGGCTGAACCTCAGAAAAAGTGCCCATCTGAACTCCCATTAGCTTTTACAGCGGATGTTTTTTGCGATTGTGATGTATTGTTTACTCCTGCCATGCCTGAACTCGAAGCTTGGCCATAGTTTGACAGCTGTTCTGACGTATTGCTAATTTTTATTTCATTCATTAAATTTTAAATAGTATTTTTAACACCTGTTGAGACTTTTCCAAGAATTTGGCACAGAATATGAGTTCCATCTTCATTCCCACAGCGCAAACCTTTCAAAGCATCCCACGTAAAAACTCTGTCTTCTATATGCAACCGATCGTCCCTCAAAACAAACTTTTTCTTCGGATTTTCATCTCGCAGCGGTTTCATCAGCCTGATCAATTTAGATCTCCTTTGCCGAACGTTCAATGGCAGGTCTTTATTGATGGATATATGTACCTGAATTCTTGAGTTGTCTACAGTTGCGGAGTACACTAGATGGTATGTCGCGCGTCTTCATTTGGACGATCACTGATGATTTACGAGGATCTTGGCTTCGAATGGTGTATGCACTTTCGATATCACTGCTTGAGTCCAAATTGCCAAGGCCTGCGCAAACAGACTTCGCTTTGTTTGTCATGTCAACATCTTTCTCAACAGGTAATCGGACAACCAAATTTTTTTCAGAATTTTTCTGCAGTATTTTATCCATTTGTGATTCTAGTTGTTTATTTCGATCTTCTAATTGAGCAACTTTAGTTGTGATTTCTTCATATTTGGCTTTTAGTGTTGATATTTCCGTGACTAAGAGCTGGAAGTCGTTTTTGGTCGGGAGTTCTTTGATAAGCGCAGTTTTATTTTCCCGTAGGATTTCTCTCAGTAATTCTGGCGTAATACTCATATTTTCGTTGGGTTTGTTATTAAAATAGCTAGAGCTTCTTTTTTCAGTGTTTTTTTTTCTGGGGAGATGTCTTCTATACTTCTCTTGCTCATTTATAGGTTAGTTTCAGGGTAGTATTTATTTAAGTGATTTTTAGTCTTATTCTCTACAACTTACTCAGAATATTTATATACTACTAGAGCAGAGGTTATAATTATTCACTTCGAACTTAAACTTTATTTTTCTATTAAGTTTTTATTTTATTTTTTTGGCTTAGCTCTTTTTTTCACGACTTTATTGACAGGTCAACAAATGTCCTGTCCTTAAATTTGTTTCCCAGCCATTATCTTTTGGGATATCGTTTTTGAAGTCCTCGGGGCCTTTATGACCTGAAGCCTTAAGAGTGCTTAAAGAGTTGTAAAAAAAATACTCAAGAATTTTTAGATTTATCACTAAATTATTTCAGCTTGCATTTCCTTTAGGTAACTCTCTAATTTTCTTGTAACTCTTACATGGCGTCCACAATATAAATCTCTAATCACCAAAAATTATAGAACTGTCAAAACAAAGAAAAGAACTCTTTGACTTAAAATTAACACAAACATTCACAATTTGTCACCTAATTGCAAGAATTGGATAATTAGACTTTCACTTTCTTCAAGTCATCAGAGAAGTTGTGATTATGTATAATTTCTCAAGATAAAGATAGTGAAAAATGAAAAGTCTAAATGTGTATAGTTGTCTGATAATTAGGCCTTCTAAAAGTTCTTACAATCGAGTGATGATGTACTTAAGTTTCACCATCAGTATTTGTTTTAATGTCATGGCAATGGGCACTTCGTATTGCGGAAACAGTAATTTGAGGGAAAGGAGAAAAATTATTCAACCGAATCTGTTAAAAGATATCAAGCTTTTCAGTCAAATTCAGAAAATATTGTCTTATAAAAAATTATGATTATAGACAAAATTAGATTTAAGATCCTTTTCTGATCTTTTCTGAATTTTTACTTTCTCCATTTTCACAAAAATTTCATCACTTTAATTTGTTATAAACAAGAATGTAAAAATCATTCTCACTATAATTATTTGAAGTAAGACAATTACTCTAAAAGATAAAATATTTCATAAGAAAAAGTTGTTGAAATTTATTGTTTTTATTTTTATTAATCTTGAATACTTGAATAATGATTATCTAATATTAAAATCTTTTTTAATTGGGTACTTAAGATTATATTTGCAATCAATTTACTATTTTTATTTTTTTATCTTGACCTTAAAATCTAATAAAACAATAAACATACAAATAATTATGCAACCGTGTCTTGAATTAAGTAAGGGTACGTAAAGAAAAAAAAAATAAAACTTTCAATTTCATTGACTTATGAATGATTGGTTTTGAAAGTTTTTGTGTTTTGATTCTTATTTAGTTAATATTTTAAGATACATTTTGTTCTTTCGCTTAGATTTTTCCAACAAAATATTGAATATGATTCTCATTTACGCCACTAACGTTGTTACCTTGTATTTAAAAGTCTTATTAGGATAGACATCACGAACCGGAAAGAGTAAAACACGTACGAGGCTATAAGAAGTATAATTCATATATTTTAATTGCGAAACATAATAATACAATTTTGCTTTGTTTTATATTTTTCTTAAATTATCTCTTATCAAGTATTTAGACGTGATCGTACGATATAGACGATTCAAACGCCGTTGTTGGCGGAATTCTTGTCGATATCAACAATACTCTCACTGGTTACCTGATTGATTTAGATTAGATTAGATTTAGATTTATTCATTGAATGCATACACAGTAAGACATACATCTTATAATATTAGTGATATGCTAAAATACAAAACATAAAATAGTAAACAGACTACTTCAAAGGTGAATTTATATAAAATTTTTGAGTTTATGCAAAATGTAATTTAATTTAATTAATAATCTCATTCTTTAAATTCAAATTGATTTATTCAGTTAAAATTACAATTAGTATATAATATTTATGTACATACAGTAGTGAGCAAAAAAAGTGCAAACGGTCACACCTAATTCAATTATTATTGCTTTATCTTTCGTAACGGTAAAATTTTGTTTTTCCGTTTCGGATATGTGTACCCATTGTGTAGGCATTCTGTTTATAACAGCAATATGTAATTGGTCTCCCTCTAGTATTTGCAAATTTACATTTAATAAGAAAAACATAATTTTACTGAGAGCAAAAAAAAATGCAAATGGCAAATATGACTGGGAAGGTTGGTACATAAAATTTATTCTTTGGTTTCCATTAATTAGAATATGCAGTTAATAGAAGCAACTATCGATTGGATGCAAAAAAGCAATAATTAACGCTGCTAACAACGGAAGATTAATGCAGGATATCGCTTTGGAGTTTTGTGTAGCAACATCAACAATATCGCGTATTATATCCCGGTATCGGGAACAAGGGGACATCAATCGCAAAGTGGGAAGTGGCCGTCCACGCAAAACAACTTCCAGATTAGATAGTGAGATCATAAGACAGGTTAAAGTTAATCCCTTTAAAACTGCAGTGGAAGTTACTCAGGACATGAATGAACATTTTGATGTTAACGTAGGGGTACACACAGTTAGGCGACGATTAGTGGAGTCAAAACTGAATGCAAGACGACCAGCTAGAAAACCATACATCAGTTCCATCAATAGGAAGAAACGGCTAGACTTTGCAAAGCGCCATATGCATTGGACAAGTGAGCAATGGACAAGAGTTTTATGGAGTGATGAGAGCAAGTTCAACTTGTTCTCGTCAGATGGCATTAGGTATGTGCGAAGGCCCTCGGGACAAAAGTACAGCCCTAGATATCAAGTTCCAACAATTAAACATGGGGGAGGGTCAGTAATGGTGTGGGGTAAGCAATTTAAAATATTCATGAAATCAAATTTGTAGTTTGGCTTTTTCAAAGGCTCATTTTCTCGTCAAGGCGTGGGCTCGATTTGTCAAGTAAGCGGCCGGACGAATGCCCAAATGTATAAGGGCATTTTGGAAGACCATAATGCTTCCACATTTGCGGACGAATATGTCTGAAAGCAGCTTATTTCAACACGACAACGACCCAAAACACACCAGCCGTTTGGTAAGAAACTTCTTAGAAGAGAAGATGGTCCATGTTTTGAACTGGCTAGCACAATCTCCCGACCTCAATTCCATAGAGAATTTATGGGATCATGTAGATCGGGAGATAAGAAAGCGAAATCATTCAAATCGTACCGAGTTGATGGAACAAATAAGGACTGAATAGTAACAAATACCTGCGAGCTTTTTGGTGTCGATGATTGACTCAATGCCTAATAGGTGACGCGCCGCCATTATTGCCAATAAAGGGTTCGCAACAAAAAAATTAAATATTTAACCTACAACATTTCTTCAAAGAAGATGAATAAATCCGTTATTTTAAAAATTTTCCACGAATTTGCATTTTTTTTGCTTGGCTTAAAATCCAAGTTTAGGAACATTTTTTACAATAACTATTTTCTTGGAGTAAGATTGGGTAAAAATCAAATCTGTTTAAAAAAAAAAATGATTTAAACATTTTATGCTAAATTTCAAAGTATTATAATTTAAAATGACTTAGTTCTTGCTAAAGATAGTACCATACTTTTTCGGTTGCATTTTTTTCGCTCGGTACTCTATGTATATTTGTACAAATTTTAGTAGTTCAGTTCGTTATTTAAAATCATATAATATAAAATTCGTACATATTAATCTCAACTCTCAACTTTATGCGGGGTTCTTTAAAAATTAGGCACTTTGAAAATGACTTCGGAGTTCTAATCGAAACCTAGTTTCTCCATTTAAAGTTTTCAAGTTTCTAGGCAGAAGATTCCACAGACGAATAGCGTAAACAAAAAATTGTTGTTCAGAGGTACGACAGGAATAATGAGGGTGCATAAGCATTAAGGATCTGCTTGAGGAACTGAATTGAATCCTATTATATAAACTAGAAGGTTGTTGCGTGTTTATTATGTTACAGAGTAGGAGTAGAGTCCTGTACCGCATGAGATGATCAAAGGAAAAGTTGTAAATTTGGCGTGAAAATTCCGAAATACGATCAAAACGACGTAGACCAAAAATGTAGCGAATGTTATTAAAGGCGACATTCAATTTTTTTCTACTGTTGGCATCACAGTTGCTAAAAACTTCGCAACCATAAGTTAATATTGGGATCACAATCGTTTTGGCAATCATCATCCGAGTGTTCAAGGGTGTAAAATGTTTTGACGACCATAACATTCTAAGAACCCCATAAACCTTACCCACCGCCACATTGATATGGCTGTCCCAAGTAAGTCTCCTGCTAAACAACATGCCTAGATTTCGCGCATTCGATGTTAATTCAATTGGTATACCATTCAAGCAGATGCTTGGAAAATACTTGAGGTTAATTGCTGATTTATTGATGATAACACATTTTGACTTGGTAGGCTTTAAAAAAAGACCATTATTCTGAGACCAGTTTGATATTTTTTCGAGATCTTGGTTGATAGTACAAGCTCCATCTTCTATTAGCCCCAGGGGACAGCTATAAATCAACTGTACATCATCAGCAAACATTTGAATCGCACATCCCGAAATCTGAGTTGGTATTTCATTAATGTATAGAGAGAAGAGAAGGGGACCCAAAATAGAACCCTGGGGAACTCCTCTGGTTGTGGGAAGGAATGACGACATTTTGTTATTAACCGACACCGCCTGAAATCTATCTTGCAGATATGTTTTTATCAACTTAACCGCCAATGGAGACAAACCATAATAACTAGAAAGTTTCTGACATAAAACGTGATGGTCCACCGTATCAAAGGCTTTTGAAAAGTCTAGTAATACTAAAAAAGATACAAGGTTATCATTTAATGCCAATCTTATTTCTTCAACTACATTGACTATTGCTGTAGTACAACTGTGCTTCTCACGAAAGCCATATTGTTTACTTGACAACAAGTTCTGTGTTCTGATATGGACATTGAGCTGTTTTTGGAGAATTTTCTCGAAAACCTTAGACAGGAAATGTAATATGGAGACGGGCCTGAATTCATCTGTGTTTCGACCCTTGGAAATTGGAATGATTTTTGCCCTTTTCCAATCATCAGGGTAAACACCTGTCATAATTATAGTGTTGAAGGTGTGGGTGAAATAAGCTTTTAACGATATCTGTCTTATTAATACCAACAAAGTCAAATGACATACCTTGGTGAGAAGTATTAAGAGATTCCCGAGTAAGTGATGAAGATGAGTTATGAGAGAGATGTGGAAAAGGAAGCGAAACAAAGTTTTGGTTTAATACATCTACATCTACGTTCCCATTATACTCAAAATTAGATCTACCTACCCCTAATTCCCTTAAATTTTTCAATAATTGGCGTTTGTTGGCTGTTCCTAACTTTGAACTGTACGCTTCGATTTTAGCGGATCTAATTTTAGCATTTGCTTGGTTACGAAGAGTACGATAGGTTTCGAAGTGTATTACAAGTCTATATCTCTTCCACTCACGGTAAGCATGATCCCGTTGAAATAGAAGCCTACGAATTTCATTGGAGAACCAAGGACGTTGATAATTTATAGCATTTCTTCTTCGGATTGGTATATGGTTGTTAAACATGTTTAAAATATTAGAGTTCAAAAACTTAACTTGGTCACTAGGTGAGGGGAGGTAGAAGACTCTGTCCCAATCAATGTTCTGCAGATTTAGTTCAAGGCTAGTATAGTCTACCCTGTGAAAATCACGATACACATATGGGGTTTCAGTTGTATGGTTCCTAAAATCAAATCTTAAATAAATAAGATCATGTTTCGAAAATGCTGGTGCCGATAACTGGTCATAATGCAAAACGTCGCTTAATTCACTTACAAAAAATGCGTCTGGGTGACGGTTGTTGGTGATTTTTATTTACCCAATCTCATTGGATTCAAATTGACGACGATAACTTCTACGTTCCAATAAACGCGTCATCTTCAAACGAGTTTTTATTAACAGATGGTTTGTCTTCATGCGGCTTAAGTCAACTTAACGGTGTGAAGAACTGTTTTGGAAAAATACTCGGTCTCTTATTTTTCTCTGGAACCATATGCTCTTTTTAAAAAACAAAAGGAACAAAGCTTGGATAAAGTACAATCAAACAAGAACTGATGATGATTAAAGGACGTTCATTATAATAAAACAACTTTTCACTCACTACTCTAACATCCTACATGATGACTTACTTAATAACTTAAGGTGGGGCAGTCCTGCGTGAACTAGGGCCTCACCCAACAAACTTCTCCATCTAGCTCAGTTCCTAGCTAGATGTCTCCAGTTTCACGCCCCAAGTTGGGTGAGGTCACCTTCCACTTGTGCGCGCCACCTGACCCGCGGTCTTAGACTACTGCGCTGTCCTGAGGGTGTGGGTTCGAAGACTTTCCGGGCCGGAACATTGGTTTCCATGCGCTCTACGTGACCCAGCCATCTTAGTCGTTGGACTTTTACTCTTCTTGCTAAGTCTACGTCGCTGTACAGCCCGTACAGTTCGTCGTTCCATCTTCTCCTCCACTCCCCTTCGATGCATACGGGACCGTAGATCACACGAAGAACTTTTCTCTCGAAGCGACCCAAGGTGCTTTCATCCTGTTTTGTCATATTCCATGCTTCTGCGCCGTATAGCAGGAAGGATGATAAGGGACTTATATAGCAACACTTTGGTCCCTCGATGGAGGACTTTACCACTCAATTGCTTTCTTAGTCCAAAGAAACAGTGATTAGCAAGAGTTATTCTGCGTTTGATCTCAGCGCTTGTGTTGTTTTCTGCGTTTATAGCGGAGCCTAGGTAGACGAAGTCCTTCATCACCTCAAAGTTACGTCTGTCAATGGTGATGTTTTGACCAAGACGTCGGTGTTGTAGGTCCTTTCTAGACGACAGCATGTACTTTGTTTTGCCCTCATTAACCGTTATACCCATTTTTGCCGCCTCTGCCTCAATAGTCACAAAAGCCCCATTGACATTACGCTAAGTTCTTCCGATAATGTCAATGTCATCAGCATATGCTAGTAATTGGACAGACTTTTAAAAGATAGTGCCTCTAGTGTTGACGTGTGAGCTTGGCACTATTCTTTCAAGCACAATGTTAAAAAAATGGTATGACAGCGCATCACCTTGTCTAAAACCCTTTTTGACATCGAAAGGTTCTATTCAGTTGTTTCCAACTTTTATGGATCAGCGTGAATTCTTCATGGTCATCCGGCACAAACGGACTAGATTGGCAGGGATGTCAAAACTAAACATGGCTCTTTACAGCTCGTCCCTGTAGATGCTGTCATAAGCGGCCTTGAAATCGATGAAAAGATGGTGGGTGTCAATTTGGTGCTCTTGGGTTTTTCAGGATCTGTCGTTAATGTGAATATTTGATCGACTGTGGACTTTCCTGGTCTAAAACCACACTTATAAGGACCTATCAGGTTGTTGACGATGGGCTTTAGACGTTCACATATTACGGCAGAGAAGATTTTATAGGCGATGTTAAGTAGACTGATTCCTCTATAATTGGTGCAGTTTAGATGGTCTCCTTTTTGTCAGGATCGTGCAAACAAAACTGAGGTACCAGTCATAGGCATTGCTTTCTTCCAACCATATCTTACAGATAAGTTAATGCATGCTCCTAACCAAATTATATTCAGCTGCTTTGAAGAGCTCGGCATTCAAGCCATCTGCTCCAGGAGCGTTGTAAGACTTCAACTAAGATATGGAAATCTTTACTTCCTCTAAGTCGGGAGGACGGGATTATCGGATTTCGTCGTCTATGTTGAACGGATCATCCTGCTTGACAGCGGAATTCGGTTCGTCGTCGCCGTTATACAGTCTGCAGAAGTGGTCCTTCCATATCCTCACCATTGACTGCGGTTCCACTATGATGTTTAAACTTTCGTCTTTGCAGCCTTCGGTTCTAGGTTTATGTTCCTGTGAATTTCGTTTCACCTGTTCATAAAACTTTCGACCTTCATTCCCGCTTTGAAACCTCTCAACATCTTCGATCGCACGCTTCTCGTACCCTCTCTTTTTCCTTCTGAGAAGTCGGTGTTCCTCTCGCCTCTTCTGCTCATCGAGCTCATGAGCAGCTCTCGTTCTTTTGTGCAGTGCCGCCTTGCGTGCCTGTTGTTTGGCTGCATTTGCCTGCCGACATTCCTCATCAAACAAGGGGTTCCTTGTGGGTGGCTGCTTGAAACCCAGCACATCAGAGGCTGCTTCTCTGATTGCATTTTGGCAATGTTGCCACTAGTGTTCGATACATTGTGTTGGCGGCAGAGAACTTCGAGAGAGGTTACTTGTAACTCGGTCGGAAAAGGATTTGGCGATCTCTGGCGATTGTAGCCGTTCGACGTTGTATCTTCTCCCAGCACCTCCCTGTCTTGCCTTGGGTCTGGAAATCCGAAGTGCTACCTTGGCTACAACGAGGTATTGGTCCGAGTCGATGTTGACTCCTCGAAAAGTTCGGACATCCATCATGCTAGAAAGCGAGTCTAGCGTCGATCCCATTATGGTCAATCTGGTATACATTAGATTGATCTGGAGAACTCAAAATTCCTTTGTGGATGTTGAGGTGTGGAAAACGCTACTGGCTACCATGACGGTTCGCCCCGCAGCAAAATTATGACCCTGAATCCGTTGTCGTGCAGGCTGTTTTTTCCCGATTATTCCACAAAAGATGTCTTCCCTTCGTAGCTTTGCATTAAAATCACCCAGGACAATTTTAATATCGTAGCTAGGACACTGCTCATATGTTTTGTCCAAGAACTCGAAGAACATACACTCCGCTCCACTTGAATAGGAACAAACTTTTTTCTTACTATCAGAACGTGTAGCACTTTGGTAAATTTATAAATTCACCTCTTTGTTTTAGTTCCTATAAGAGGAATCTATTGCAAATTAAACTGCATGGTCAGAATATTTCAGGAAAATACCATTAGGTTATTTTTTAACACTTTTCTAATTGCTTCATTAAAAAACACTTTTTTTTTTGCGCCACTTGAATAGAAACAGTGTGCGTTTTGTTTCTATTGGTTACGGTTACGACAAAAATTCTTATTTTAGTAATAGAAATTTAGATTAAAAGCATTAATTGTTCGATCAAAGCAAAAATGGGCCGCGGAAAACCATTAAACCTTGCAGAAAAGGCTAACAAATAGAAGTATACGCGGAAAACAAGCTTCCCATACGCACAATTGCCAACAAAATAGAAAGAAGTGTGAAAATTGTTTGGTCGTACCTTAAAAATAAAGACAGCTATGGAACAAATATGAAGGGCAGGCAAACAAGAGCACAACAGAAGCAGACAGAAGAAAGATAATTAGACTGGCCTCCAATTCAAGCGACTCTGCTGCTAAAATCAAGGCGAACAGTGGTATTGCAGCTAGCCTTAACACTATTAGACGTGTCATTCGTAGGTCACAACATTTGAAGCGCCTTATATTGAAGAAAAAACTACCATTAAATCCAATACGACGACAAAATAGAATAGACTTTTGCAGAAGGAATATGACGTGGAAGGAAGAGTGGACAAAAGTGGTATTTTCTGACAAAAAAAATTTAATTTTCATGACATGAGAAAGGAACCAAGGTTTTTGGAGCGCCACCTTAGCCGAGAAGGCGGTGTAATGGTGTGGGAGCAATTTTCTGGTTTGAAACAGTTGATCTGGAGTTTCCCACGTTGAAAATGACGGCAAACACCTACAAGCAAATATTGCCAAAAGCTTTCCCTAAGGTTACCAATGTATTTGGACCAATACCATGGACTTTTCAACAAGACAACGCGCCAATCCACAACGCAAGAATCATTAAAAGCTGGATAGCTGAGAAAAATGTTACCTAACTTCAATGGCCACCGTACTCCCCGGGCCTAAATATTATAGAAAACGTATGGGGATGGATGGTTCGTAGAGTGTACGACTCTGGACGACGGTATGATGACAATGAATCCCTTACAGCTGCTATCAAAGAGGCATGGAGTGTAATTTCACTAAATTACTTAAAACAACTGTATGATTCACTTCCCAACAGGGTTTTTAAAGTTATTTCAAATAAAGGTGGTAGCACACATTAAAATATCCTTTTTAATAAAAAAAATACCCTCTTTACTGCATTATTTTCAATATTTGTTTCCTTATTTAAGCGAATGTTTCTATTCAAGTGGCGCAAAAAAAAACAGTGTTTTTAATGAAGTAATTAGAAAAGTGGTTAAAATCATCTAATGATATTTTCCTGAATTATTCTGTGTATGTAGTTTTATTTGCAATAGACCCATCTTATAAGAACTAAAACAAAAAGGTGAATTTATATATTTACCAAAGCGCTGCACGGTCTGATAGTAAAAAAACAGTTGGTTTCTATTCAAGTGCAGCGGAGTGTATTTTTGGTGTTGACATCCTTCTCTTCTGTGGGGGCGTGCGCTCATATCAGACTAATGTTGCCGAATTTAGCTTTGACGCGGATGATCATGAGGCACTTGTTGATGCACCTATAGCTCAAGACTTCTTGCCTAAGTCTGGCTCTAATGACAAACCCGCAGCCAAATAAGCGCTGTTGGTTTTCTCGGTAGCAGTCACCATAGTAAATGTTACAGTTTTTATCCTCTTTTTGCCCGGCCTATCCCATCGTATTTCCTGGATGGCGGTGATGTTTACATAATGTTTTATTATATTTGTGAAATTAGTTTCTCATTTGAGTCTTAAGAAATTTTAATAAATACATGTTTCCATATAAAGGGTGATTTTTGTGAGGTTAGGATTTTCATGCATTAGTATTTGACAGATCACGCGGGATTTCAGACATGGTGTCAAAGAGAAAGATGCTCAGTATGCTTTGACATTTCATCATGAATAGACTCACTAACGAGCAACGCTTGCAAATCATTGAATTTTATTACCAAAATCATGTGTTTCGCGCTTTACGTCCGATTTATGGTCTACATAATCGACCAAGTGAGCAAACAATTAATGCGATTGTGACCAAGTTTCGCACTCAGTTTACTTTATTGGACATTAAACCAACCACACGAATGCGTACAGTGCGTACAGAAGAGAATATTACGTCTGTTTCTGAGAGTGTTGCTGAAGACCGTGAAATGTCGATTCGTCGCCGTTCGCAGCAATTGGGTTTGTGTTATTCGACCACATGGAAGATTTTACGCAAAGATCTTGGTGTAAAACCGTATAAAATACAGCTCGTGCAAGAACTGAAGCCGAACGATCTGCCACAACGTCGAATTTTCAGTGAAAAGTTGTCAGAAAATCCGCTTTTTTATCGACAAATTTTGTTCAGCGATGAGGCTCATTTCTGGTTGAATGGCTACGTAAATAAGCAAAATTGCCGCATTTGGAGTGAAGAGCAACCAGAAGCCGTTCAAGAACTGCCCATGCATCCCCAAAAATGCACTGTTTGGTGTGGTTTGTACGCTGGTGGAATCATTGGACCGTATTTTTTCAAAGATGCTGTTGGACGCAACGTTACGGTGAATGGCGATCGCTATCGTTCAATGCTAACAAACTTTTTGTTGCCAAAAATGGAAGAACTGAACTTGGTTGACATGTGGTTTCAACAAGATGGCGCTACATGCCACACAGCTTGCGATTCTATGGCCATTTTGAGGGAAAACTTCGGAGAACAATTCATCTCAAGGAATGGACCGGTAAGTTGACCACCAAGATCATGCGATTTGACGCCTTTAGACTATTTTTTGTGGGGCTACGTCAAGTCTAAAGTCTACACAA
The DNA here is from genome assembly GCF_945859685.1 of Eupeodes corollae. Taxonomy (NCBI): domain Eukaryota; kingdom Metazoa; phylum Arthropoda; class Insecta; order Diptera; family Syrphidae; genus Eupeodes; species Eupeodes corollae. The sequence goes on along the minus strand of NC_079148.1, from coordinate 7,172,442 downwards.
ATAAGCCAGCAACTATTCCAGCTTTGGAAGACAACATTTCCGAAGAAATTCGGGCTATTCCGGCCGAAATGCTCGAAAAAGTTACCCAAAATTGGACTTTCCGAATGGACCACCTAAGACGCAGCCGCGGTCAACATTTAAATGAAATTATCTTCAAAAAATAAATGTCATGGACCAATCTAACGTTACAAATAAAGAATCGATGAGATTTTGCAAATTTTATGCGATTTTTTTTTTTAAAGTTCTCAAGCTCTTAAAAATTCACCGTTTATTTGTGAAATAAGTTTCTCATTTGAGCCTTAAGAAATTTTAATAAATACATATTTTTCATACAATTGAATTCTCGAAAACTATGTTACTTAAATTGTAAATACTCTAAAAGATTTAAATCTTATTGTGTGATTGTTGAAGAATCTTTTAGACCAAGAATAAAAGAATAAATAAAAAAACGTCTTTATTGGTTCAGATTGACCATTGTAAAAAAACCAATAATAAAATAATTTGCATTTAAAATGAAATAATTTGCATTTAAAACTTTACTTTGTGGTAAAAGAAGTTGATCAAGGTGATTCACTGAACTATAGTTTTTTTTTGTTTGCCCTACAGAAACAACCGATCCAAGCTACTTCAACAGAAATTTGTCATCGTTTTTTTTATACATATATGTACATATATAAAAACTACAGGTATCAAAATATTGATTTCTCACATTATGTTGATAGTAATCATGATGATAAAGCTGATTTTGGAAGACCTTGAACTGGCTAAATAACCGAACATTGACATTTACAAAAACAAAATGAAAACATGCAAGTAATAATAATTATTGTATATTTTTATAGGTAGATACATATATACAAATGACATTCAGCAAAAATAGTTATGATAACCTTGATTAGTAAATTTTTGTGATTAATATTTTCAATATCTTCATACACATAAGTATGTTTAACTTTGTTCTCTTCTGAGTCAAAATATAAGTTTTTAATCTATCAACAAGATTATTTACCTTATCTTTAAAGAACAAGTGAGAAATATAAATATTTACAAACATACATTTATTATGTTGGTATTATGTACAGAATTAATAAAATTTTATTGTTTTTTTTATCACTTGTTCAAACTTATATTAGCTAGTGAATAATTAAAAGAAAAACTCTTATCAAAATTTGAATACAATTTTAAATTCCTAAAATAAAAAGTTGACACATCTCAATTGAACCTTTGGTACTAGCTGCATGGCTCTGAGATTTAAATCTACCATACTGAAGCCGAATAAAAATAAAAATTTGTGTGCACCAATTGAAAAATTTGTGTGCACCAATTGAAAAATTTGTTTGATTTTTTAGACCTTCGCAATTTAATAAAAAAAAGGCTAAGATCCACATTGATAACTTGATAACTTCCGATTAATGCCGTCTAAGATAATTTTGGTTGGTTTTTCTTGCGATATGTTTGATAACAAATTTATAAGATGTATGCTTGCTTTATCGACTTAAAAGCTGCATTTGATACCGTCAATCGAAAAGCTTTCATTTGGTATATCTAGAAAATTTCTAAATATCTTCGAAAAATGTTTATGTAAAACTTATGCTACAGTTGGGGATGGGGACCAGGTTTCAAACGACATCAGGTGTTCCCCAAGGATTGTTTGCCCTTTACTTTGATGATATTTCAGATAATTAACCCGGTGGAGTTTGTTTTTCTGATATTCGTATAAAAGTACTTCTTTACGCGGATGACTTGGTTATGCTTGCGAAATGCGGATAACCCATCTTCTCTCCAGCTACAAATCAATTGGGTCCAAACGTACTGCAATATCTGGGACCTTAAAATAAACTCAGAGAAAACAAAGATAATGGTATTTAAGGCACGGAATTGTAGAATGTTGAGAGAAAAAAGGTGGTTCCTTAACAACCAATCTCTTGAAATAGTACAGGAATTTAAATATCTACGAGTGTTGATGTCTGCTAACGGAAGCTTCAATAAACATGTTCAGCGTAAGAGTAAAGAAGCTAAAGTAGCTCTCAACGTAATGTGACCAACTTTCTTCTTAAACAAAAACATAGACTTAGGATTTAAATACTTGCTTGTCTTACGGTATTCAAGTTTTTGGTCACACCTATTTTGATGAATTTGAGTTGATAGATAGATACATTTTTTATTACAATATATATAAGTTTTACTTTCTATTAAAACTAAGAACATAAGGACATGGCAAAGCTGCCGTAATTTTTTAAAACTAAAATACATATAAGTAAAATATAAAAGTTTTTAAATCTTCAATAAACAGTTTCTTACATTTTCCATTTATTTTATCAACTTATTCCACTTTTAAAGATAACATTTTTAAAGAAAAAGCGAATCTTAAAAAAGGAGTAGTTTTTGTTTAAAATACAATTAGTTTATAGTAATGATAGATAATGTTGAGATACATTTTATATTTAAAATTTTAAAGATATTACACTTTTAAGCAATTTTAATGACTTGGAGCATACCTAAATAGCTTGTATTCAATTTTCATGTGATTTGAAACACAAATATTGGAAATTGAATCTTTGTATTTGTTTTTAACTGGTAGAGTATTTCTTAAGATTCAAAAACTATTCAGATATGACAACGCATGTTTACAAAATTTAAAGAGATCTACCCAACCAATTGATCCGTTGAGAATATCAATATGCTCGTTCAAAGTAAAAAAACTGGCTTGGAAATATAATCCCTTTATTTCTTGCAATATTGGGCAAACTGCTTTAAAATGGTGAGTACCTTCAAGTTCTCTTAAATTGCAGAGAGTGCAGATTTGTGATAAATCGGATCTATAAGGCACAAAGTTAAGATTAAGTATTTCGAATCTAGCCCTTTATTTTTTTTTTTTAAATTCATTTTTATTTATTCAATCTTAAACCTATCTTAAAGCTAGACAAAAAATCATAAAACTAGCCTAATTATCCATAACTTACAACTAACTTAATGGTCCCATACGGACACTCTAAGTTAAACTATAACACTTAATACTAATGCCTTTCGGCCCTAAGATCTATTTTACTTCAATTTATATTTTATTTATTTCTGTATTTATTAGAAAATTTTGAAAAAAACTAATATCAAGATCCTTTTTTTTTACTTAAAAACTACTTAAAATAAGGTCCTTAATATAAAACTTAAAACTAACTTAAACTACCTATTCTACCTATAAACTACTTAAAACTAGAACAACCACAACAGCAAATCTAACTATCTAACATTTTTGTTTTTCATATTTTGTTGTCTTTTTTTTAATTTTTTTTTTGTATTCCATATTTTCTTTTTTTTTAATTTTAATGTTCTTTTTATTTAAATTTTTTTTTTTGTATTTTTTTTTCCATTTCTTTTTGTGCCACCATGCCTATTCTACTAAAAACTAAACCCAAAAACTATAAAACAAGTATGTAAGCCGGCCAAGGCTTAAAACCCCATCCAGACTACCCACTATCAAGTGCCGATTGAAGCCACCAAAACTGGTTCTCCTGCTTCACCCTATCAGTTCGGTCCCGTTCGGACACAGCCCTACTGAACCGAAGGAGCTCCGCTCCGCCTTGTGCCATGACGTCCCGATTGTACAGGAGTCGCCTATCCACGGTTCGTCGAACAGCCAATCTATCCTGTATCAGACCGCATCTATCTGAAAAGAGGAATGCCTCTGGGGGAATGAAGCCGGTACAGCGTCGTAAACACTGCCGCTCGAACACCCGAAACTTCTCCATCTGGGAAGGGGCAACGTTGAACCACACAGGACATCCATAAACAATCATTAGCCGTATGAGGGCCATATAGCAAATTACCTTCACTCTGGGGTCAAGCCGACTGCTAAAAAACAGCCGTTTCGTCAGAGCGAAGGCTCGTCTGGCCCTGGTCAGAGCAGCATTTATATGTCTGTCGAAATATAAATACTGATCTAACCAGATACCGAGGTACTTCACTACACTTTTGCTCGCTAAAGGCTGCCCGTAAAGATCAACGATGACCATCTTGCGCCAATTCTTACACGTATCCCTTGTGGCCCTAGCCAACGGAGTCCGGAACAGAATTGTCTCTGACTTCTGGGCATTTATTTTCAGTTTCCAGTCGTCGCAATATCGCTGAATCTTGTCGAAATCACGCTGCAAGAGAATTCTAATAACCTCAACCTTTCGGGCCGTTCTGTACGCAATTAGATCGGTGGCGTACGCAATTGCCTTTGTAAGACTACCTATCAGATCGCTGGTGTAAATGCTAAAGAGAATCGGCGAATTCACCGCTCCTTGTGGAAGACCATTTTTAATTGAGAAAGTTGTGGTAGAAGTTACATTGTCACTTTTGACAACAAACTTTCTACCGTTAAGCATATCATAATGTATATACAATAGTGGCTTGCTTATACCAAGCCTGCTCAGTTTTAGGTAAAGACCCTCTAACCATACGGTGTCAAAGGCCTTTTCCAAATCAACCAGAACAGCACCTGTGCATTGTTGTTTTGATTTATTCCATTGGATATCAGAAACGAGTTTAGACGCAGCATGAATTGTGTCATGACCCGCCTTGAACCCGAACTGTTTATCCGGAATTATTTTGCTGTCCGCAGCCCACTTAGTCAGAGCCCTATTAATGATCTTTTCGAAAACTTTGCTGATGCTCGGAAGAAGACTTATCGACCGAAGATTTGACGGGTTGGAGTTGTCCTTTCCCTTTTTCGGAAGAGGATGAACCACAGCGGTCTTCCAATGCACTGGATAATATGCATTATTCAGTGCATTATTGAAGAGCGTGGTGTAAATGTCAATTGCTTCCATCGGTAAATGTCTTAGTACAACGTTGGATATACCATCGACACCTGCTGACTTTTTATTTTTTATTGAATTGAAGATGAGCTGCAGCTCAACCTTCGTCACTAACAAGGGACTTGCTCCCGTTAGCTCGGCGATTATGGCATTTGCCAAGGAATCGTCATTGAACCGCATGAAACCGCGGTTCTCAGATCGCCATTGTGTCATATCATTTTGAAGGTAAAAGTGATTAAGTAGGGCTCTGTTTTCCAGGTCGTGGTTGGGGCGAATGCTTACATTCACCTTGTACACTTGCTGGAAGGCAGCTCCCACCGCCTCCACTTTTTCCTTCGGATCTTCAATTATGTAAAAGTCATCGTCGAAGATGGCTTCTTCTGGATCCATTTGCGCTGTCATGAGTACGTCTCTGTTTTCTTCGGTTCTTTGGAGTTTCATACACGGAAGGTCATTGTCGTTCTTTTTCCTGAATATCTTGTTGATTTTAGGGAATATACTAGGGTCACTAGAATTAACTGACCGGATCTTGCGATCCCAGTACTTGTTAATTGATAGCCTGTAGTTCTCCTTAATCAACAGATTGACATTTTTTATTGACGATTTCAGTGTCCTAACCTCCAAGTCGTGTGGGTCTGTAAGTCGTCTGTACAAGTTTTTGAGTCTTGTTAGTAAGCCACTCTTGTGCCTACGTAGTGCGTCAATAGTCGCGTTTCTGTAAGCGTCAATTTGGTCCCGTTCTTTGTACTTTGGGATTGTCCGTTCCATCGTTCGTTTTATTGTTTCGTCCATCTGTTGTAAATGTTGGTCAATTTCTATATTTGTCAGGTTTCTGTTGTTTGGTGGGGCTATGTCACTCGAACGAAGTTCTCTCGCTAAGGCGTTGGTGAAACGAGGCCAACGCATCTTACTGCCCTCGACTCTAGCCCTAAAGATGATACCGATAGCTTCTGCAGTCAGTTCCTTCCAAAAATAACTCATATCAGTCATAAAATTGGTGGTTCAGATTCCTGTAAATGTTTCTACTTTCTGAAGAGGATGCCCTTTCTAGATATTGTAAATATATCGCATTATCAGTTTTAGCAATCAGTTCATCAAGTAAATTCTGCCATGCAATAATAACGTCATTTTCAGTTAAAGGAAGCGTTACATTTTGTGCCGCAGCAAGATTGTTCCATTCTTTGAAAGGGGTGTTGCGTTTCTTCGAAGTTGCCTTAACAGAATTGACTTATGTAGTCCGTTTTCTCTTTTCACTTCTGTAGTCAGATATTTGGCATGCGGTTTAAGATTTTGAATGTAAAGCATACGTTGGTGTTGCGTTAGGTAATCGGAATAGTCATTTGAAAAAGAACCTCTGGATAATTTTGAACTCCTCATGTTGTGCGTACCCAAATGCTTGCACCTCATAACACATACAAGTATGACTGTTGCTTTGAACACTCGGTATATAGCTAGCTGATATATAGCTAGTTTGGCTTCCCTACCTTTCTCCATTGTATGTTTACTCCAGTTAAGGTTAGATGCTATCAACACTCCCAGGTACTTGAACTCCTTTACTACATCGATGCGCTCATTGTTGATTGTCCATAATTCCTTAGGTAGCCTTCTTCGGTGCCTAGATTCAAAAATCATAGCTTTTGTTTTACTTGTATTGATTTTTAGGCCCCCGTAGTCTTGAACAGTAGGTTTGAAGTCTTTTCATTTGCAGTTGCAGAGCACATGGTATATCAGCCAATAGCACCAGGTCATCAGCAAACTGTAAGACTTTGACTAAGGAGCCCGCAAAAAATACACCTCCCGGAAGAATGTCAGTGACAGCATCGATATAAAGAGCAAACGAAATTGGGCTCAGAATGCATCCTTGGGGAACACGAGTAGACGTCTCAAACCATTCCGATAAGTTGCTTCCATTCCAAACTATCGCAGTTGTTGAATCCAGGAATACACCTATAGATGATAGCTGGTAGATCAATGCTTGCCTATTTACCGTGTCAAAGGCCGCTTTAAAATCTATAAAGCGAACGTAGAACCTCTTAGAATTCTTTGATGCAATACTAGATAAATCCTTGACAACAGTACTCGCACACAGGAATGGTTGAGAGTTGTAAGTCACTAGGCCCTAGTTCACAAACGGACTGTTGCGCGACCCAATTTATTTATTTTTAATACTAGATAGCGCGGAGATATAATCCATAGTAGAGAATCCTGACTGAAACCCTGCTTGAAAAATACTTAAGCGGTTTGTTGACTCAATCCATCTGATAAGCCTTTCATAGAGAATTGATCTAAAAACTTTTCGTAGCGTATTTAGGATAGATATGCCCCTACAATTCTCAGCAACGCTCGTCTCGTTGAGATGAAACAACGCCTCTTTTTAAAAAGATTTTTTCGGTTACCTAATTCGACTCCAGCCTACAATTCATGTTGAGTCTGTAATTGCGCCCATTTATATTAAAAATTTGCATGCAGATTTTCTAACAAGAGTACACCAAGTTCGAATCTTCACACATCAATCACACATCATTCTTTTGCGAACACAAGCATCGCCATGTAAGGAATGGACTCAACTTGCCCGATTGCATAATGTTTCTCTTTTCTTATTGTATGCAAAATGATTAACCGCCTTCTATTCACAAGCAAGTTCATTGACTTCTGGAAAGAATCTTTGCTAACAACAATAGAAAAAATAGTAAATACAGTGAAATGTGAAGAATTTAGACCAGATACTCTGATGCTATTGAAGGAAACTATGGTGTCCCTCAAGCTTCGGTTTTAGGAACGCTTTTATTAACTATTTATATTAATGATCTTAAGAGTGTTGTAAGAATGGGCAAATTCTCTGTTTACGTATGATGCGGTTTTAAATATGTCCAGTGATAACGAGGTTGATATAAAAAATAAATCAAAAGAAGACTTAGATCATATTAATCAGTGGCTTATGGGAAATAAACATAAATTAAACATCAGAAAAATGAAACTAATGGTTCTGAGTGAGAGAAGTAACAAAAGCGATATTAAGGTTGGTGGTATTTCAATTCAATAAATAAATGAAATTTAATATACTTAGGTGTAGCATTAAAACGAAAATTATTCAACTTATCAATTAACTATGTATATTGTTATAAAATCTCTTGGAACACTTGTGTCTTATTTGTACAACTACGCGTTTCTGAAAAATAAAAGCTACTCAAGCGAGAGGCACTTTTCTGCATTTAACTGTATAAAATCTGTGTTTCAATTTAAACCAACGGACGATTATATTTAAAGAAATCGCAAAAAAATCCAGCACTTTGGGAACTATCCAAAGATTTCATTTACTTGGATCTGTATAAGTGCCAAGAGCAAACAAAAAGCCTTCGTGATAAATGAAATCCCAGTGTAGTCAGTCAGTTTAAAGAAATTCGGTCGTTTTTAATTTATTTTTAAAGACATGCTGATGGCCTTCTTCGGATCTATCTATTATCTACCATATCGGACAAAACCTATTACCTTCCATATAAGGACCATCGTTCTAAATTCTATCATAACCAACTGAGAATAGCCTCGAGTATGGAAAGACTTTGGATTTTGGATTATGGTCAAGAGTACTATGTTCATAGTTCTGAACTAACGAAACTATTTTAATTTATTCGTCTACAAAAAAAAAAGCAAATGTACTTTACATAAATGTGGATTAAAACATTTGTTAGAAAAAAGATAAATCATTATTGTTTTGACTTACCAAAAGGAGATTCTTCAAAGAAATAAAGAATTAAATTAATGAACACTTCCCGTTTTGAATTGAAGATAGCAAAACGTGTCCTTTATCACGGGGAATTATTTATTTTTAGATTTTGGTTTTTTGTCTTTCAACATTAAAAAAATAACCTTTAACTTAATTAAAATGATTCAACTTATCAATTAACTATGTATATTGTTATAAAATCTCTTGGAACACTCGTACTTATTTGTTTAAGAAGTTTAAACATCTGATTATAAATGCAAAACACACACAAAAATTACTTAAACTGATGAAATTTATTTTTTTGGAGAGCAGAAAATGCAAAACAAAACTGAAGCAAGCAACACGTAAAACTGAAATGTCATGTTGACATAATATTTTTGTCATCGAGATTCAAGTCAACACAGTGGTGTGGTGAGTTTTTATAGATAAGGCAGTTAATTCACAATGGAAAACTTGAGGTTAGATTACACTGAAGAAAAATGAAATGATTTTGCAAACTATAAATCATTATTTGAATGATAACATTTGAAATAATTTTAGTCGCACCGAGTTCATAATACAATGAGAAGAGTACTGAAGGAATTAAATGTCAAATGGGATAATGTGAAAATAACGGAGTTCTTAGTTTAACTTTTAGCATTTTGATAAATCCATATGGAATCTTTCATTATCCTTGGCAACATTTCTTGGTAGATAATTTATTTGAGAGAGTTAAATTATGTGCTTTTTATAATTCGTTAGCCACATTCAGTTGTTTTTACATTAAGAAAATTAATTATTTAAGGATTTTGCTTATATATTAAAATATAGGTTAAAGTGTTTTAATACACAAATTGGGCTTTTAGTTAGGCTAAAACAAAGTTTATCATGTATTAATAGTTATTAACATGTTACTATATGCTAGAGCCTCTGAAACAAATCTAATGAGAGTTTTCCATCCACTTTATTTATTTAAAATTTCAATTGTAAAAAAACTTTTATTAAAATATAAAATTCGGATTTCGGAGTTATTATTGGACAAAAAGCTAAGAAATGCTAAGTATTTTTAATCTGTTTAAGGTAACATAGTGAGCAATTCGGATTCAAATCATTTCTGTGAGGTCTATAATTGAGCTCAAGCATTTCAACGTGCATATTAAAGATCAGACTTATCTCATTGACAGTAAAGTCGTTTCGGAAATAATTGTCATACCCGAGACATAAGTTGAGTTAAGAGTAAGTTGTTCTTGTAACAGATTCTCTTGCCCGGGTTATTGATTTTCGATACATTGTTTCATCTATTATAGAAATAAGGTCATAAAGTTAATTTCTAAGTGCTTCTAAATTATCAATACTTAGTGACAACGGATAGTTATATTCTGATGCCAAATCAAACCAGTCTTCAAAAGGTGAGTACCGACCTCGAAGAGCTATCAAAATAATATTTTTTTAAATGTTATTATTAGGTCTACGCATGACTTTAACAATATAGTCTGGGTTAGCTTTGAGTTTTTTTAAGTAAATTGGAGGCAGGCCTGATTCAATGAGTCTGAAAATACGTTTCAAAAAGTACCGTTGGTCTAATTCGATTTCTTCTAATTTCTTGTATGCATAAACTTCATTAGCGTATAAGAGAGAACTTTTGATATCTGTGTCAAATACTTTAAATTTAGTCGATGCATCTATAGAGTTACTTTTGAAGAAGTTTGACCACATACAATTGATAGCCGTTTTTGCTACCTTCACTTTGTCTTTAAAATCCAAGATTTAAGTTATGTGTTATAGTAAATCCTAGGTATTTGTAACCAGTCACTAGTTCTATGTGTGAGCCGTCAAGGTGCCAGTTGCATTTAGTCCTATTACTGCGGTTTTGAGATCTAAAAATCATTATCTTTGACTTTGAAGTTTTTATTTTAACACCACCTGGAATTTGATCTTCCATGTCATTGGTGAAGAGGGAAAAAATCAAGGGACACAAAATGCAACCAAAATGCAAATGATTTGACAATCTCATACCAATTTTTACTACTGAACTTGTATTAGATATAAGTTGGTCATATATTCTTATGAACTTTGTAGACAAACCTTTATCTGTAAGTTTGAAAAGTAGTAACCTTCTGTTTATAGTGTTAAAGGCGGCTTTGAAATCTACAAAAAATGCATAGAGATACTTTTTTTATCAAAAAAACGTCTAGCAACACTCGTTAAAGTAAAAATTTGATCTTTTGTAGAGATTTGCTCGAAACTCAGCTTGGAAACAACTTATTTATTAAAAGTAAAATTTGTTCTAGAAATTGTGAGCTGGAATTTTTTTTAGAACTTCCTACATTCTTCGTTATACCAATAAGATTTATAGTTATTTGCTCCATTGTGAGAACTCCTGACAGATGATATTCTGATGAGGTGTCAAAAATCAAATATGTTGAGACACCCACTGTGTTTGAAACCAGACTTGAAGGATTGATTGAGTGTTGAAGTAGATTACTTCTATAGATATCAGATTTTGTATCAATGCAATAAAGCTTTTTGCATCCGTTTTCAATTCGTTGTCGCAAATCGCATTCAGGGGTCCTAAATTTGCAAGAAAGATGCGATGAATAGGTAGCAGTAATCACCTCGAAATCATAGACAATTTCAAGCCAGTCACCTTTGGCTAAGTAGTAGTCAATTACAGAACAACCCTGAGTAGAAATTAATGTAAAACTATGATAAGGATTATACATTTTCAAAACTAGTACGACAATATACATCAATTATGCCTCAGAGTTACTCACCTTCGAGGCGATATTTTTTTCTAAAACATAAATGTCATACATCTTTCTATCATAAGCCGTGCTTTATTTTCCCCGTGATCCAGATCAGTTCATCAACTTATTTGCTTTACAACAACAAATCGAAATCTTGCTTCATGCTTGGATTTTTTTTTGTGATTCAAAACATACATACTTCTTGTAAGGTTTCGAGTCGAGTCAACATTTTAGAAGAAAAACCTGTTGGTTTAAAAGATAATGCATTATGGTCTATTTATTTGCATGTTTGTTTTAATCAAATTACAAAAAAAATGGACTTGGAGTAGGTAGCATATTCTTATATGGTGCTGAACTAATCAGTTCTTCATTGTTTAACACGAATCAAACTATGTATCTCACTTGCACTTTACACATCGAAACACCATTTGTATTTTAGAAAGTGCTGTGATACCTTATAATTTTTAAATCTTCTTATGCGGTGAAAACACCAAAAAGATTTATTTAATCTAAGCTGAGATAAACATTTGGTGAAAACATAGCAAAACATAAATATCTTTTCTAATGTTTTCTTTTGCAAAATAAGCCCAGTTAGTCTATTTTCACTAACAAAACTAAATAATATCAACAACAATAGATTGATTTTTTCCCCAATGGAAAACACACATGATTCCAATTGTAAAACTACTCAACGAACACAGCCATCGAGATACAGATGTAATATCAATCGTACCAACATTTGAGAACAAAATCACATAAGATCCATTCGAGACTCGTATAAATGCCAAAAACCCATCCATCTACTCTAACTTTTATCGGTGTTATTCATACTTTGGATATTGTTTTTGTTATTCGTGTAAGATCCTACTATATTATGGATAAATTTTCCAACAAAACACGGGTAATATGATGATTCGAGCTGTTTTATTTTCTTTATGTAATCTGTATTGGATCATTGTGATAATAAAAGAAGTTTTAAAACAGAACATTAATACCGATAATTATCTGAAAGCTCTATTTTTATTTATAATTTACTTCAGGTTTATGGTTGGGCCACCCTTTATCAAAAAAGGGTGTCACTCAGATTGACTTTTGCAGATTTCTTTACTATTTTTGACGGTTTTAACCGTTTTAAATTGCTTTGTCTTGTTTCGTACTCCTCCAAATTCAATAAGAGCCGTGAAGAATAAAAACAAATACAATTTCATTTCATCCGAAGGGTAAAAGACATGTTAGGAATAAAAAAAACAACAGATTTTTTATGTTATAAAATTTATCTCAATTTTAATGTAGTTTTGCGAATATTTTGAAACCTTTCTAAAGACTTTTATAGCGTTGGAAATGACCAAAAAGAAAATAGATATTAGTGACCAAATAAGTCTAAATTTATTTTTAACTCCTCAAGCTCTAAGTTTTGGCCTGTATTTTCAAGAATAACTGAACACAACATTCCCCTTTTTTGCGTCAATATTATTTTCATGATATTAGAAAATAGACGTCCCAAGATATCCATGGACTTTAGAGAGGACCGATCTCAGCGCACATTTTAATAATACGATGAAAAACTTATGACTTAATTGATCATAATATTCTCCGTTTGTAATTGGGACGGTTTGACTTTGACAGCTCGTGGCGGCCATATTTTTTCTTTTACTTTCTTACAAAATACCATTTTTTTAATCAGTCACTAAAGATAAAGATATCTTGGCAAGTTCGAGCAATTCGTGCAAATGATAAAACATTATTCTTAAAATGCCGTTGGAAGTTGATCCGAATTTTGGTCGAAAAATGTTGGTCGCATTCCCTAAATTTAGTGGTTAATGATGCTGCTCGATGCTCATTATATGCAGTGCTTTATGCCTTAATTTGCAGATTGTTATAACATTATGTAGTTTTAAAGATTTAGATGGAGAAGAATTGTTTTAAGAGTTAACCGTAATATCCCCGCTTGTTACACCACAAAGCTCAAGTTGAGATGTGTTAAATTTTATTTTTAGTTAAAACCTTGAAGATTTTGGTCCGAATTTAGTAATTGCTCTCCAAATCCTTAATACAATCCCGGTCACGGTAGCTTCAGGAGAACGTAGTTTTTCTAAACTTATAATTATTAAAAATTATCTTAGGACAACTATGACTCAAGAGAGATTGATAGGCCTTTCTTTAATGTCCATTGAAAAGGAATTATTAAATTCTTTAGATCATCAAAGTATCTCATTTCTGAATTTGCAAAATGTAAGACCAGAAAAGTAAGTTTCCAAGTTTAAACGTTTTCCCTCTGCTCATTTCTTCGCTATGTTTCTATAAATCTTGCACAGGGCGCAAGTTTGGCTTGGGCCGGCCCTGGTTGTATGTAGTAGTGAGCGTTCATTTTCCACAGTCTTTTTGAAATTAAATTTCATTTCATTCAAAATGTCGTAGAGTGCCTAAATTCATTAATTAAAAGTTATCTTTACTAGCCACAGAACAGCTTCAAAGCTGTCGACCGACATCCTACGAACATTTGTATAGTCTGCACCGTCCTCCCATAGTAAATCCTTGAGAAGGTGCGCCTCCAAATCATAAAGTTCCCTTACTTCGAGAAATTGATTTACCCAAAATCAATAACTAACGACACTAAAGTTAAATAAAAAAAAGTAAACAACAGAGATTAACTGTTTTCAATGTCAATTGTGACATTTGAAGTTGCTAATGGCAAGACATAATGGCTGCGTTCAATCTCGTGTTGGATAGGTTATCTTGGATAGATGGATTTTAAGATACCTTGTTGTACGAGTTGGATAGCTGCATGGAGATAGCTGTCGAAAAATAAAAACAACATTCAGCTGTTCCCAAAAAGCAGAGAAACATTTAAGCTTCGAAGTCAAAATTGTTGTAAGATAAAACATTTAATGGATAATTCAACTGATTCAAAAATAGATCAAATAGATTCAAAATAGATCATAATTACCTCGTTAGGTTCGCAGGCAAATAGCTTCTTCATCGTCTATTATGTACAGAACATCCTCAAATACAAATTCAACTAACATTTTGTGTCTTTTTGTTTACCAACAAATACAAAAAGCTGAAATCAATTTTCAAGTTTCTTGAAATTTAACCATGTGTTGAATCAGCTGTCAGATACCTACATACCCCAGAAATTCTTGGATACCATTTGGTTTCGTTTTTTGGCATCGCACCTGTTTTTGATCAGCTGTTATTTTAGACGTAAAACAGAACCAAAAAGTTATCCGGATACCCTATCTGTCTGAGATTGAACGCAGCCAGTAAAAAAACAATGGATTGCGGATGAGATTGCGGAAGAGAAGCTGGATTGGATTTTACTCTTGTGGAGCCTCAGGGTTAAGGTATCTAGAAATTTGCCTATGTAGGATAATCTATACAACACGCTATTGAACGCACCCACTGCGGTGAAATAACGCACGTCCCATGTTAAGGTGCCAGTTATAGCTATCATTGGTTTTTATCATTGAAAACAAACATTGTAATTTTTTTGGCAGGTCGTTTATAGCTTTCATTAAAAATTCCTGATTGAAAGCCACCCACAAATTTTTACTGACAGAAATCTGTTATTGGGATTGTGTGAAATTGGAACACGAATCAGTGGAATGATTCGTTTCACTTTTGAACATAAAAGTATCAGCTGTTCAGGAAAATGAATGTCCGTCCGGAAAACAGAAAAAATACATTTCAGAGAAAAATAAATGCGTAATTACACTTTGTGTGATTTCCGATCCATCTGTATATAATTTTAATTTCTAATCAAAGGCAAACGCCGTCAAATATCGATTCAAAAATTCCGGAACGTTTTCAATGATAGCTATAACTGGTCCCTTAACCCTAGACCCGTGTTCTATAAAATTTCTACTTATTGTGCACTTGGGGACTGTGTGCCCAAGTGTAATTTTCATACAAAATGTGAGACAGTTGTGCTGAAAAGCCGATTTTAATTTAAAAAAAAAACTAATTAATTGATAAAGTTCATTGAAAAATTAATTGAAATATATAATACAAATGGAATGTATAAGCATGATAATTAATATTTTACAAGTTGTTTTGATAAACATGTTACAAATGAACAGAATAATGAATAAGAATAATAATAATAATGTGTGTAATTGAAATGTGTATAACTTAGTTGGACTGTGTGTTCTTCGCCATTTTGCTGATTGTCCAGCAGAGGTCAAAGGTAGAAAGTGCCACCATCTTCATCTTCGTCACCATGACTATCTTTAGCCACATTGCATTTTTCGCACACTCTTACATATTATCTGTATAGCATAAATCGCAAACTGCTGTAGTCTTGTTATCTTTTTTTATAACTTTACAAACTTCGCAGCGTTGTTTTGGAGTATTTGGTCGAGATGTGGGTAACATAGTTATCTACTGTTTGAATCTCGTAACCAATGAGCAAAAATACTCCATTACCAAGATCGGAATCTCAGAATGACATTTCGGTTTGCCTACAAGCTAAGTTCACACTAAATGTGAGAAAGTGTGCGTGAAATGATGCAAAAACCAAACACATTCTCACATTTAGTGTGTATATAATATATAATTGAATGCACTGAGACTAACAAAAATTGAAGAAAATTTGTCCCTGGTCCTTTTGAAATCCTTATCAGCTGGTGTAAAGATCTTAGGTAGTTTCGGCTTATTGCTTTTTATTGTACTGACTGTTGTTGTTTTTCTTGTCAAAGGTGAAATAATTATCGTCGTTATGTTATAACCCTTGTCCAGATACTTTTCCGCTAGTCGCATCACTAGTTGATGAGATATTCCCTCAGATCGATTTTCACCGGGTTGTTGGCCAACATATATTTCTCCTTGAAGAGGGTAGTTGGTTTTAGCATCCACAATCCAAAATATTTTTACTCCATATTTCCCACGCTTATTGGACATGTACATTTTGAATGGACATCTTCCCCTTGTGCCAACGAGTTGTTCATCGATGGTAAGCTCTTTCAAAGATTGATAAAAACTAATGAGGTTGAAACAAATTCCACACATGCCGAAACGCAGCTAGCTTATCACTTTGGAGTCGAAAAGTTCGGGTTCTTCCGTCATAGAATCGAATAAATCTGGTTATTTGCTCAAACCTCTCTAAAGACATAACTGCACGGTAAAAGGCCATATTACTCTCATGGAAAAGATCTTTTGCCTTTACATCTAAACCATAAGCTTTTTCAGCTCTAGCGTACAGCAGTATGGCAATGTAGGCAAAGATCTCATCTTCAGTTTGTATCATACAACCGACGCATTACCTTCGGTTCGTTGGATAATCGATATTCTTCATACACTCTTTTTGCTTCTCTATTTGTTTCCAAGACTATGTTTTCCGCAATGGCTGGAGTCACCAAGGACTTGAAACAATCAGCTTTAGAAGAAAATGTCTTCGAACATGTACCACCCTCATGAATCAACTGTTCATTGCGATCTCGATTTGCTCTTCCTTTTTCTATTTCATCTAGCATTGACCACCAAATGTCATTGAATTTAGTTATTTGCATAAACTCCTTCTCCTTCATCAACTTCTTCATCCATTACTCGACCATAATTTTTGTCAAATTTCCTGTTCTGCATCAGTCAAATCCCGATTTGATGATGCATTTAGCAGGGATAGTATGCGACTCATATCATCCATATTCAAAAAATATTCCATTAATAATGAACTCACT
Organism: Eupeodes corollae; assembly: GCF_945859685.1. Taxonomy (NCBI): domain Eukaryota; kingdom Metazoa; phylum Arthropoda; class Insecta; order Diptera; family Syrphidae; genus Eupeodes; species Eupeodes corollae. Next base: position 7,155,518 of record NC_079148.1, on the reverse strand, counting down.
TTACACAATTTTTTTACTTATTAGATATCTAAAAAAATCACTTTATTATAAAAAAAAACGTAAAACAATTTTTTGTCGATTTCTTACTATAGCAACAACTAACTGACTGATTTATTTGCAGCCTACCTAAAGGCCCAACTGTAAACATATGTGCGCATAAGTAAACGTGCGAATACAAAGAATCTCAATACGAGTGAACATAATGGAGTCTAGCTCCGTTTCGTTCAATTTTTCTCAGTTTCGTTAACTTAAGCAAATTTAAGCAAGAGCGATCCCAGTCGCTCGCCGCATAAGTAAAATCTGACTTGTAGCAAAATTGCATTATGGCTATCCGCAGTAATTTCACAACCTTAAATGAATTTTTGTTGGGTTTTTGACATAAGCTTATGTTTGCTTATGTCTATTATAGTTGGGCCTTAAATCTATAATAAAAAAGAGGCTGGGATGCGACCCACACTGATAACTTCCCATCCCGTCTGTCGATTTGTATCAATTTTTACCAAATTTGCGTAGTATTTTTTGTAGATTTTATTTTTTATGAAAAAAACGAAATTTTGGAATTTTATATAAAAATTACTGAATATCGAAAACAATATTTTCAGTGAAATATAATAAGTTTGAAGCCAATATTTTTAATTTTTGAAAAGCTATTTGAGCCGAAAGTAAATTTTTACCAAGTTTTAGTATTGTTTTTTTTTTAGTTTTATTTTTTGTAAAAAAACTGTCAATTCGAAATTTTTAAAAATTTTATCAAATATTGAAAACAATATTTCTTATAAGATAAAATTAGTTTGAAGCCAATATTTAAAATTTTTGAAGAGATATTTGAGTCGAAAATCAATCTTTACCAACTTTTATACATTTTTTTTTCAGGTTTTTATTTTTTGTAAAAAAAACTGTCAATACGATTTTTCTCAAAATTTATCCTAATGTTGAAAACAATATTTCTTATAAGAAAAAATTAGTTAGAACCTATTATCTCAAAGTTTTTAAAAGATATTTGAGTCGAAAATCATTTTTTACCAACTTTTATGAATTTTTTTTTTATATTTTTATTTTTTGTAAAAAAAACTGTCCATTCGATTTTTCTCAACATTTTTTAAAATGTTAAAAAAAAATATTTCTTATAAGATAAAATAAGCTTAAAGCCTAAATTTCAAGTTTTTGTAAAAATATTTGAATCGATATTCAATTTTAACGAACTTTGAGTAATGTTTTTTTTAGATTTTTATTTTTTATAAAAAAGACTGTCAATTCGATTTTTCTCAAAATTTTATCAGGTGTCAAAAACATTATTCTTCGTTGCACAAAATTGTTTAAGAGATGAAATCATATTACAGTAGTAAAATTTTGGAGGTGACAACTTTTTTTTTCAGTTTTATTGATTTATAAAAAAACCGTTATATTGATTGTTTTCAAAAAATATACATGTTTGGTATCATGTACGTACGTACACACGCACGCACAGACATCTTTATAAAAATCTTTTATTTCGACTCTAGGGACCTTGAAACGTCGAGAAATGTCAAAATTTTCAATTTGACAAATCGGACCCATTACAATAACTTCCTATGGGAAGTTAACAATAAGAATCAAAGCAAACTTGATGAAAATACCGTTGTCAAAACATAAAAACCGTTGAAAAAGAATAATTCTCATCTAACACTCCAAACTCATATGGACACTGAGTGCACACATACATGATATCGTTTTTTTTTACTTTGCAACCATGAACTGCCCCAAATACCAACAAAATCAATTCAAATGGTCCATTTTCGTGTACTTGGACACTGTATGCTTGTAGGAAAAATCTCGTTAAGCATGTAACAGAGCAACTTATAAGTTTTTTCTTGATTTGAAAATTGTAACGGGCGGCACTCAGTGCCTGCCTTATGAATTAATCAAAATCAAAAATGACAGTTACTCTTTATTTATTAATAACTGACAGGAATCGTCGATATCGAATTCATGAATTCAAAAATTCACAATTTAAATAAAACAAACATAATCATTCAGATGAATTATTTTTAATTTACCAAAAAAAAATATTTAAAAAAAAGTAATTGCAAAAATTTTAAATTATTACAACACAGAAAAAGAATATAACAGCTACTTAAAACTTATTCAATTTACTTTTTTTTTAATTTTTTAATTTTTCTTATTTATTTTTCTTTCGTTTTTTATTTGTTTGTATGTATATATTTATAATTAAATTTCTTATATTAACTTCGTTTTTTTTTTTATATCTAACTTTTCAGTATAATCTTCTTTTTTTTTTATATTACAAAATACATTATGTTTAATAAAAAAAGTATTATTAAAAATAAAAATAATTAAAACAGTTGTGAACATTGAAAAAGAACACATTTTTATTTTGTCCTAATTTAATTTAATTTTTTTTTTTAGTTTTTATTTTTATGTTGGCTTTTTTGTATAAGAGAGTGACATGGACAGAATAATAATGTTAGGTTTTAATTTAACCAAAATGACACATTTTTTTGTTTTATTTTTTAAAATTAAACTAAAAAATATTTTTAAATACCATTCTATAATTATAATTAATTAATTCAAATTAAATATACAAAACAATTCTATACAATTTATATTTTTTGTTTATATTAAGAAACTCAACAAGTACACAACTTGAAAATTAATATTAAAACATTTTGTGTTTATTTGTTTTTCACTCTCTTGTTTTTTTTTTTTAATTGATATTTAAATTATAATATTTTACAATTATTAAAAAAATTTGGCCGCAATTTTTTACATTTAATTTAAATTAAATAATGTGTCGATTGATTTTTTAATTTATTACACAAATTGCATCGAAATATACAGAGAAATAAGTTTTAGAACAACAATTTAAATACAAAACGGTGTTTTTTTGTCAGGTGGTACATACGTTTATAAAAAAAAAAACAAAATTTAAAATTAAAAACACGTTATTTTCTTTCTAAGAATTATTAAAAAATTATATAATTTTTGTTGAATGCATTGCATTCGAGTAAATATTATAAATTAAAATAAAATACAAAACTTTTTTTTATTCTTAATATTTAATCGGGTTTTAATTTGTATTTATAAATTGAAATTAATTAAAAAATTAATATCAAAAACATGCACAGGGAAGTTGGTATAGCTAAAAATTAAAAACTGTTGAAGTTTAGTGTTTTTTTAAATTGTTTATTGTTGGATGAGAGATACAAAATCACGAGTTTGATGTTTTTTTTTTAAATTAAATTGTTTATGTTTTACTTTGCAAAAAGTAGAAAGGTTTTTTGTTTTTAATTTTTTATATTAAATATATTGTAAAACTTTAGAAAGAAAATTATAAATACTTTAAGTATAAAACTAATAATACTTTCTAAAATCTATTGTTGTGATTTCTAAATATATATATATTTTTAATTATAATTTTAGTCGCATTTTTCTCTTTTATTCTTTTGTTTTAATGTAATTTAAATATATAATATATATATATTTATATATTTTATATTTTATACTTAATTTTTGTTTAATATTAACTTTCATGTAGGCACTATTTTTGGAAAATTCCTTTTATTTTTTCTTCTTTTTATTTTTAGATCTGAAACTCGTATGTGTGTGTTTTTATTTTATTTTTAAGATAAATTTTAATTAAATTAATTTAGCGGTGGATTGATTTAAGTGATTTAATGAGAATTTGGGAATTTATATCGTTTACTTTTTTAAATAAAAAAAGTAGATAAAGTTGGATATGTTTTTTGGTTTGGTTTTATATTTTTACTTTTTGCTAGATTCTTTTTAGTTTATTTATGTGGGATGAGATCAGTTGATTTGTATTTTATAAAAAAATAAATTAATAAATAAAAACTTATTCATTTAAGACTTGAATGCAATAAAATTTTCGAAGCATACAGAATTTTAACTTTAATATAATTTGAATTATGATGGTAGAATGTGGATTGCAATTTTTCTATTTGATATTTAGAAAATTGTCAAATGTCAAAACAATTTAAGCTGTCAACACAGTTTCTAACTCTATGATATGCATAACTGTTGTATAGAATGAACTCGGAAGTCTCTGATGGGCTAGAAATGTAACTTTACTATAATTTGAATTATGACGATGAAACACGGATTGCAAGTTTTCTATTTGACATTTAGAATATTGTCAAATGTCAAAATAATTTAAGCTTTCAACACAGTTTCTAACTCTATGATATGCATAACTGTTGTATAGAATGAGCACTCGGAAGTCTCTGATGGGCTAGAAATGTAACTTTACTATAATTTGAATTACGATGAAGAAACACGGATTGCAACTTTTCTATTTGACATTTAGAATATTGTCAAATGTCAAAATAATTCAAGCTTTCAACACAGTTTCTAACTCTATGATATGCATAACTGTTGTATAGAATGAGCACCCGGAAGTCTCTGACGGGCTAAACGAAGAAACACAAATCTTTTTTGACAGCTCAGTGCGATTATGTATGTAAACCGATCTGAATAGAACTTATTTTCCTATGTTATGGGGAAAACAATTTAAGGTCTAGGCTTTAACTCTGAATATTTGTGACTTTTTTGATTATCAGTCCTTATTTCTGTCACTTAGCTTTTTTATATGAACTTGACAGAAAATTAGATTTAGTCATTTAAGTTCAGACTAAAGCAACAACCGTCCTAATGACAGGACTTTAAAATTCGTCATTAGATGTTTTTCTTTTACTCCGAGCATCCTCTGAGCGCTTGGAATTATTTTTGAAACAATACTCAGCATTTAACTGTCAATATTTGACATTTGTCAATTTAAAGTGTCATTTTCTTCTAAACAACAAAAAATAAAATTTAAAACTTCAATTGAAAAGGAAACACTAATTATAATAAAGCAAGCATTCAATTTACATAATTTTTGAAAAAGTGAATCTGAAGTTTCTGATGTTTGTGATCAACGTTCAACTTAGTCTTTTATTCTGAGCTCATAGAGCGCGATTTGAACAAGCTCAGCAGAAGTTCAGAACGAATAATGGCTGAATCACAAACACGGTGGGTCTGCTTCGAGGTTGCTTTAAATGACATTTCTATTATTTCATCCCTCCAAAGAGCAAATATTTTGTCTGTTGATATTTTTTTTACAGCTGTTGAGCTGTCAGACAAAGCAAATGTTCAGATAATTGAACTAGAGTTTCCGCTCGGAGTCACATTACGTTCTTTTCCTTACGATTGTCAAACGAAACGTGAGGTCGAAGCTCCATTGAGATAGCATGCATTGAATTCCTATGGCTGAACTCGTAAACGACAGGTTAATAATAGACTTTTAAAGTAAAGGAACAGATCTACTAGAAATAACTAGAAGCTCTGTTTATGTTCAGTTTCTATTAGAAATCCTAATATGAAAACTGGTTTTGGAGAGTTTAAATTTTAGCTTGTATGTATCTTTTTGATAACAAATTAAAAACATTCAGAAACAAAATTCGTTAAAAAATAAAGAAACTTAAGGAAAAACTATTTGTGGATGTCTAGTTTGCATTTTTTAAGTAGACCGTATTTTTTTTTAAATATGAAGCCTTCAGGTAAAGCCGAAGCTGAAGCATGTTTGTGATTCAGCCATAAAGAAACACAATTTTTAAGCTTTAACGTTCAGAGGTAAGAAATTAACATAATTTTTGTTTGACAGCTTAGGCTCTGTTCTGAACTTATAAAGAAAAATGCTTATAGAGTTTTAGAGTAAAGGAACAGACCTACTAGAAATAACTAGAAGCTCTGTTTATGTACAGTTTCTATTAGAAATCCTAATATGAAAACCGGTTTTGGAGAGTTTAAATTTAGCTTGTATGTATCTTTTTGATAACAAATTAAAAACATTCAGAAACAAAATTCGTTAAAAAATCAAGAAACTTAAGGAAAAACTATTTGTGGATGTCTAGTTTGCATTTTTCAAGTAGACGTATTTTTTTTAAATATGCTTTGAACATCCATTCAAGTCTCAAACAAACTCAGTCCTTTCATAGAAATCTCTCGTGAAGGGCAAAACTAAAATTACTATGTTACAAAAATATGGTTTTCAGATTTTTTTCAATTTCTTTAAAAGCCATGACAGCATATATAAAGTAGAGTAAAATGTCAAGTGATGGCCAAAAATGGTTACAATTACGGATTGTTACAATATAAATTCGTTTTCGGAAAAGAAAAGCGGTCGCAAACTCACCTTAGACATTTTGTCCATGGTAATACATATAATATAGGTATATGCCTACGGGAAATGCATTAAGACTACAAGTCTGGAAAAATACATATGCACTTAATTTCCATATTAAATTTCAAAGTTCACCTCAACAATGTCAGAATTGTATGATAGGGCTGAATCCAGTTTATGACATTTCGGAAAGCTGCTTTTTGTATATGACATATGGCTAAGGGAAATTCATTTGGATTACAATTCTTGAAAAAAGAGGGCCACATAATTTTACGCTAATGCCGTACTAAATTTAAAAATTCACCTCATTAATGTCCATGGATTCACTGATATTTTGACTATATCTTTATAGTTCCACACCTTGTTTGCCTCTTTCATATTTCAATTGTTTGCCAAGATAAAAACAACACACGAAAAACTAAAACACTATGAAAGGACTGCAAAATTCAAAAAGTTAACCAAAAAACAAAACCCTGTATAAAACTAGTGGAATAGAAGATTGGACAAACAAAACAAATATAAATTAATAAACAAAAAAATATGTATGTAGAAAACAAACGTCAATATTAATTTTCTTTGTCAAATCTAATTCCGACCAAAGTTACCCCTTCTCATCAAATCACTACCCTCATCGTTTCTTAGGGATGTTGGCATCCCTGTTACTGTTGTCATTCTTGATTGCACTATTCCCGACGACGAGATCAATGGTGTCGTCGTTACCGTCATTTCATTATTTTTCCCAATGTTACTCAAATTCAAAGCATTCTCACTTGTGAGTCTATTAACCAAAGCATTATTCATCTCTGTTCCATAATTGATAGAGGGAAATCTTAAGAAATTTAACGGCGATGACGAACCCATCTTGGACGGGCAACAACTGTCATCTAACAAAGATGACATTTGTATTGATGAGGATGTTGCATCGTTCATAATGCTATTACTGCCATGCGTTCGCATCGGAGTATTATTTTCAATTAAATTTAAATTATTATTATTGTTGATGCTGTTGTTATTGTTGTTGTTGTTGTTGTTATGAGTTAAATTTAGATTAACACTAGTCTCGTTACTAAGATTATTATTGTTTTTTGACCCCGTTGCTTCCATGTCCTGTGATAAATTACAAGAGATTTGAACTTTATCCTTAATAGTACTATTATTGCTACTACTATTCATATTATTACTAATCCTACTTATTAAATTACTATGATATCCTCCGGCGGATGATAATGTTGTTGCTGATGATATTGTCAATGATGCGGCGACAGATGGCACCGATGATGACGTTTGGTGCAGCAGCGATGGTAATGCTGATGATGGTGATTGTGGCGATGATAAGGGCGATTGGGGTGATGATTTGACGGATGTTAAATACTTTGCTGAAGTTTGTTGCTCTTGTTGTTGATGTTGCTGCTGTTTTTCTGAAGAAGTGATTGTGCTATCTACAATTTGTGGTGGCAAGGCCATAACAATAGGCGATTTTGCCATAACAACCGCAGTGACAGGTAAGGGCATCATTGCCATGTAACTGCTGTTATTATTCAGGTTCATAGTCTCATTGTTGTTGTTATTATTGTTACCACTGCTACTACTGTTATTATTGTGGCTTAAACTTAAGCTATTATTATTATTATTGTTCTCATTAAGGTTACTGCTGCTATTGCTCCTGGTGGCCAAAGGTAGAAGCTCATGCTATTCTTTTATCAACCGATAGATATGATGTGTTGCACCACTATTTTGGGCCGCCACTTCAAACACGTATGCTATGCAAAGTAGTGTTTCTTGTGTGTCACGCGACGCAATAACCTACAACATGAAATTGTTAATAATCAAAAATTCATAAAATTTGACGTTTGACATTCTGTTATACTAACCTGTAAAATTGTGAAGTTTTCTAGGACACTGTTCATCATGTATCTTTCGGGCAGGTTCTTCAGTTTTTGTATAAAGTTGATCATATATTCGCACATGGGTGATTTTTGTATGCGATAGACAAAGCGGCCATTCTCAAGGCGGGAATATTCTGTTTCGACTTTTTCCACAACTTGACTGCCAAACGAACACACTTTTGTTGAACAAATAAGGACGACATTTTCATTGCTTTCAAATCTAAAAAATAATCATAACGAAGTTTAGGATCACAAAAATCATTTTGGTATTGAATATACTTACTGGCTAGTTACACCATAGAAAACACCAGCCTCTCCTGAAATTTCGGTATTTAGATCTGCCCAACATTTTACCAAGTAAAAAGCATTTTGCGGGCCCTTTTCATAGAGATCTTTAAGACCGCCACTTTTTTCAGGAAATTTGTCTGATATTTGCCGAATGTCAACGGACTATAAAGAAACAAAGAAAACAAACGTCATTTACGATTTCTAATCTCCAATGGAACATTCTTACCTCAAGTAAGGGATCTGTGTAGGACGGTTTTCCTCCAAGTTGTACGAAAAGATGCCGGTGATACTGAAATATAAGTGTATAATTTGATTTTTGGTCTATTAGTTTATTTTTGAATACTTACAATTTCTTCTCTTTGGATTTCCATAAACGCGGAGAATTCAAGTAGTCGGAATTTGTGCGTCGCTATCGCTCTGCCCTCCCATGGTGGCTGGGCTGGTGGAAGACCTGCTTCTATTTCACCAGACACAGCTGTTGATGGTTTTCCGGCGGGATATGGTGGTTGTGTAAATGGCTTTATGCTGGAAAGATATTCTCTACTTAATTAAATAATTTACTATTCAAAAAATGGTTCCAGTTAGATATTTAGTTTAAATGGACTTACTCTTGTGAAGTGCTTGGCTGTAGACCCGGCTGCCAGAATTGCTAAAAAAAAAAGAAAATTAAGAAAAATAAAAACATTAGTAAAATTTTTCATAAAAGACTATAGTTTTTTTTTTTAATGGATTTAACTTTATGGAAATTAGGTACACTAGGCCAACTCTTGTTATTTTTTTTAAAGCTAAGCCAACCACCGATGTGTTTAAATCTTTTAGCGGAGAATTTTAGTGAAGCATATGAGAATTTTGATATGATGATGTTTAAAGGGTTATTTTTATCTGCTCAGGGTAAATTTAAACCTGAGAAAAAGCTAGGAATTGACGTTTATGTAGAGCAATATCACGACCGCTGCAGTATGACGGGGACTTAAAGATTTATACTTAAAATTGATCTCAAAGGATCATAGTACAAACTATTCTCATGTTTAATCTGACTCTGAACAGATGGTTGTCAGATCTGGCAACATTGTAAGATCTGACAGTTCTCTGACAATATCCAATTAACTTTCAGTGAAAAATTGTTTGCTCACAGGGTTCGCCGATTTTGTCACAAAATCTCATAATTTCATTGTCAGGTGACAATTCTATAACAATGACGTTTCTAAAAATATTTTAATGATGAAAACTGTCATAGACGGTTGGCAGGCATTTTATTATATAATACAATGGCTGCGTTCAATCTCGTGTTGGATAGGGTATCTTGGATATCTTGAACGAGTTGGATAGCTGCATTGAGATAGCTGTCAAAAAATAAGAACAACTTTCAGCTGTTCACAAAAAAACAAAGAAACATTTAAGCTTCGAAGTCAAAATTGTTGTAAGATAAAACATTTAATGGATAATAGAACATCGTCTATTATGTACAGAACATCCTCAAATACAACTTCAACTAACATTTTGTATCTTTTTGTTTACTAACAAATACAAAAATCTGAAATCAATTTTCAAGTTTCTTAAAATTCAACCATGTGTTGAATCAGCTGTTCTGTCAGATACCTACATACCCTAGAAATTGGATACCTTTGGATTAATTTTTTGACATCTCAGCTGTTTTTGATCAAGTGTTATTTCAAACGTAAAACACTAACAAAAAGGTATCCGGATACGCTATCTGTCTGAGATTGAACGCAGACACTATGGGTTCGGACGATTGTTTGACATCTGGCACAGTTTTTTGACTGACAGATCTGACAATATTCGAACGTTTGACAATCCATCTGTATATAGTTTTATTATTTGTTCTTTATTCAATTTAATCCTTGGAAAAAATATCTCGAAGTGTTTGGAAATTTAAAATGTCACCTTTTATAAAACAATTGCTCACACCATTTATAGGATTTGATCCGCTTGTTAAGATAAAAGATGACCATTTATGAATTTTACAAAATAAATGATAAACTGCTCGAAACTTTTTGTCTAAGTGATAATAACAAACGATCGATTAGTGGAACTAAAAGCAATTATGAGTAATGTGTTAAGTTTTTATTTTGAACGTAAAAATTTAAAATCTATAAAAACATATGTCAAATTAGTGAAATTTTCTTTTAACCATCACCTTCTTTCAACCAATTTATTCACCAATAAGCACCATATAAGCTTATGTATTAAATAGTTACTACACGTTATAATTAAAATTAAAATTAGCTCTATCTGAATTAAGGTACATTAATTATATACGACTTAAAACAACAACAAATTCAAAAGAGATAATTTAGTTTTTTGTATTGGTAGCATTTAATTAATAGGATGTGTATGTATGTGTGTTTGGTATATAGACATATTGATCAAGTTCAACATAAGCGCTATATTTCTTCAAATGCAAATTTTAAAGTCGTGCCGCGAACAGTTCTCAAAAAATCTGTTCGATTTGAAGTGTCAACGACTTTATTTTTACAAGTTGGTTTAATATCTTGCGAATGTTGAACACAGTCATTTTGAATGTAAGTATGCTGTAATGATTTGTATGTGATTTACACGGCTTACAAACTGTCACATTTGACTTGCAAAATGACGGTTAAGAGACGTTGTCAAATATTACCCATTTGACAGATTGTTTGAATAAAGAATAAAATGAAGTTTAAAAGAAATTGTGACAGTTTGTGAGTTGTGTAATCTCATAAATACAATTTATTAGATGGCTTCTTTTTAAGGCAGCACACTTTGCATAGCGATTTATTAAAGTTTATGAGGGGCGCATCATTTAAGAATAATTCTGGCAAATCACTTTGATTTTTAATGAAACATTGAAAGGAACATATAAATCATACGACTATATAATAATAGCATATCGAATAAAAGTAGATAAGATAGATTGTGACTCTTCTTACACCAGGATACATCGGCGGATGGTGTAGTGGGTGGTGTAAATGGTGCGTATGAAGTTGCGATTGTTGCAGGTGGTGTTGTTGGTGCTGTTGTTGCTGCTGGTCGAGTTGTGCCAAAGTTGGAATTTGTGGCAATTGATGATGCGGGTGGTGTTGGGCGGACGCTGATTGATGAAGTGCTGCAAAATTTTTCGCCGCTGTTACAGAAACTATTTGCGAACTTGACATAGAGGACATTGTGTGAAGAGATTTGTCCTTGCCCCCAATACTGCTACCTATATGATCCTAGAAAAATTTACGGAAAAGGAATAGGACGTGGTTGTGGTTTTGATTTTTTGTTTTCTTTTTGTAAACTTCTTGTTAAAAACGTATTTGTTGTTGTTTGTTTGTATGATTATTGCCAACTTTTGTTAAATGCTCAATGGATGGAACGCATGTTTCTTTTTTTTTTTTTTCTTTTTGATGAGGAATGAAAGTTCTTTTGATGGACGATTGGGAGTTGATTAGGTGAAAGTGAATATGAATGAAGACAAAGTGATTTTTTAGTGTGTTAACAAGCTTAGTGTTGTTTGAAAATCATTCTTTACAAAGTGTTATTTCCCAATCAGTCACTAAGTCCCAAAACTGTCAAGTTTTGACAGTTCCAGTTCAAACTACTGGCAAAGTTTATATTATGAACATTGAAAAAAGTAAACGAACACACCTTAAATGTCATAAGATTGATTGATTTTCGTAGTTATGAATTTACAATGATGCCTGAATCGAAACTTGCCAACAAATGTCAAATAATTTTTTGACAAATGATACTCAGAAGAAAATCAAACTCTTTCTAAACCAAAATGTGTATGGTCGAAAAATGTGACAGGAGGACCAAAGACAGATAGATTTTTAAAAAGCCCAATTCACAATAAAGCCAGAAGAAAACGAGGCGATAGAAAATGTATAATTCATGAATATGATTAGATTAATTATAGGTTGTGAATTCGAATTTTGGATTCAAATTGACATTTCTTAACAGACATTTTTTTCTGAATTTAACAAATTAATTGGTTGACTAATATTTTAAGATTCTAGCTATTGTGATTTAAATATAATTTTTACTTTTTATGGTTGGTAGTGTAAATACTGCTTAACCCCTACTTTATGGCTATTCCATCATAGTTGAGAGCTTTTTCAAATGCGTAACCTGTCATTTTGACATATGTCACAAAAGATCTCTAATCCATCCACCCTAATTCTTAACTTTGCCATTTAACAAGACACGTGTAAGAATTCCTTTTTTATTTTTACTTCAAACAAAAAATTCTTCTAATCCACTTGAACTCCTTTATTTTTAAAGCAAAATAAATCATTCCTTTTCACCTTAACCTCTTCTAAGGCAGTATATAACTCAACTAGAAAATAAAAAAACTATTCACAAACCACAATATTTTTCAAGTGCTGCACATGAACTCTTCGAAAAGCAAAGGCACAGCTCTAAAGCAAAACGAAATGTTCTCGGCTTCGGCTTCCATTCAGGGAACAAATAAGTAGCAAAGAAAATTCCTTTGAACGTCAATTGAGGTTTCATCCCAACCACCTTCCGGTAAAAGCAAAGTTAAAATAAAAATTAGAAAAAAAAAAAACAAAAATACAACAAAACAAGAAATAAAAATACGTATATTGGAGTACCCTTTGTGCCAGTTTTCGTTGTTTTGGGTCGTTTGTTTGTAAATATATTTTTGTAGTTATCCGCCCCCTTAACTTAGTGCATTATTGTACTCAAAAGTCGATGTTTGCGTTCCTAAAACCTATTTCATTCGAACTGAACGAACCTCAACTTTGAAATAAAATAAAAATATAAAGAGTAAAAAGTTCAAATTGCAATCATTTTTATCCAGGACAAAATTTACTTCTTGTATACGATGAAATAACTCACTTTGAGTCTCTAGTTGGATTGCAAAAGAAAAATAGCAAAAAGAAAAGTTTATTGTTTTCATTGAAGGACAAATGAGTAAAATATTCTTTTACTTTGTTTAGATTATGGAATAACTACGTTCTCTATTCTAACTGCTTTGTGGTTGAGATTAAGTTGAGGTGAAGTATTTTTACACACGAAGATTTAAAGAATGAATGTGTGAACACAAATAACATTTGGCAGCACTGTTTTCATTCTGCATATACCTTAATTGACAATAGAGAATTTTAAGGTTCTTTAAAAAAAAGTGACAGCTTGAATACATGACATTAGAATCTGTTCATATTGGAGTCTTTTCAGGCGACTCATTTTGACGTCTCCTTGAATCTCATTGCTAATCTCATTTTAACCATCAAACGCGATAAAACAATGAGATATCAATCTGAATCTGCTGAAATTAGTGTAATGTGAACACTGCTTAATAAAGTACAAAATCTCTCAACAAAAAAAGACACATTTGAGAACAGAGACAGATCGTAAAAAAATTCGCATCAGATCAATAATAAAATTTCTTAAAAGTCACAAGTTTGACGTTTTAAAATGCATGGGTGGAACTATCCCTTTTTTAGAGCGGCGTAGTTTACAAATAAGGTACATTTTTATGTCTAAAATTTCAAACTACTTTGTTTTTTGTTGTCACTCTAAGGCGATACTATAACTACTTGGTTTTGAAGACAGAAAATTGGTTAACATGTATATTGTTGAATTAGCAAGAACGCCAGTAGGATGAGTTGATAGTGTACTGACAGACAGCTTGTTGATAGTCGTTTTGACTATTGCTCTTTCTTACCTGTTCTTTTAAAATATTGGAGGCAGTTTTCGACAAAACGACATAGATTGACGATGAATACTCGGGTGATCTTCAGATAACTTAATGGCTGAAACACAAACACGCTTCAGCTTCGGCTTCGCCTGACGTTTACGAGTTCAGCCAAAGGAATTCAATGCATGCTATCACAATGGAGCTTCGACCTCACGTTTCGTTTGACAATCGTAAGGAATAGAACGTAATGTAACGTAATGTGACTCCAAACGGAAGCTCTAGTTCAATTATCTGAACATTTGCTTTGTCTGACAGCTCAACAGCTGTAAAAAAATGTCAACAAACAAAATATTTGCTCTTTGGAGGGATGAAATAATAGAAATGTCAATCAAAGCAACCTCGAAGCAACCCCACCGTAACGCAGACGAAGCTGAAGTTGAAGCGTGTTTGTGATTCAGCCATAATGCACTCGGAATATTTTGATGTATACCTAATCATTTTATTTTTCTCACGAACTGACTAAACAAATGACAAATCCATGAAGTTTGTTCTGTCATATTTAATATTTTATTTTCATTGGATGTTAGAAAAATGGATGTAGTTTTTTTACATTGCTGGCAAAATGTTTGCACGCCAAAACCGCTATTTAAAGGCGTCTTAAAATTAAAATTAAAATTTATTTTACCTTAAGGGAATAATGTTCAAGTATTTTTACCTAAAATAAGGAAAAATAAGTCCCTTATTAATAACATTCATTCTGTCATATTTAAAGTAATTTGTTTGTAATAGACACGAGTATTTCAGAAAAATAGCTGTCAGGTTCTTATCGCTGTCAAAATGTTTGGACGTCAAAAGTGCTAATGAAAAATTGTTATTAATACATATTAAATTAAATAAGGCAACACAAAAGGAATGGTTCAGTTTTGATAAATAAATGACATTTGGTATGTCATACTTAAGTTATTTGTCATTAGACATTAATACGTCGTTTTTTTACATTTATGTCGCTGTCAAGATGTTTGCAACCCCACACCACGATTGAAAGGTGGTTATAAATTGAATTTTAATTTATTTTACTTTTAAACAATAATGTTCAAGTATTTTTTGCCTAAAATTAGGAAAAATAAAGATATTTAAAATAGTTTTTTTTCCAATAAACAGTACTTCAGAAAAATAGTTTTCAGGTTCTAATCGCTGTCAAAATGTTTGCACGTCTAAAGTTCTAATGAAAAATGATTGACACATATAAACCTAAATAAGGCAACAAAAAAGGAATGTTTCAAATGACATTTGTTATGTCACACTCAAGTTGTCTGTCATTAGACATAAATACGTCGCTTTTTACGTTTCTGTCGCTGTCAAGATGTTTGCACGCCAAAAACCGCGATTGAAAGGTGGTTATAAATTGAAATTTGTATTTGTTTTACTTTAAGAGAATAATGTTCAAGTATTTTTACCTAAAATTAGGAAAAAATAAAGATAGCCAACGTCAATGACTTTCATTCTGTCATATTTAAAGTAATTTTTTTCAAAAGAAACGTACTTCAGAAAAATAGCTGTCAAAATGTTTGAACGTCAAAAGTGCTAATGACAAATGGTTATTACTAAATTAAATAAGGCAACAAAAAAAAGACATTTGTTATGTCCTACTCAAGTTATTTGTCATTAGACATGAATACATCGTTTTTATGTTTCTGTCGCTGGCTGTCAAGATGTTTAAACGTCAAAAGCCCTATCGAAAAGTGGTTAATGATTATTTTAATTCTTTTGAATAGAATAATGCCCAAGTATTTTTAACCAAAAAATTAGATTATTACCCCAAAACATAACCCTCAGAAATGTTTAATTAAACAAACTAAGTAAAAATAAATACATAATGAAGAGTTATAATGTGGTTAAGAGTTAAATGATTATTTTTTTTTAAAGTATAATAAAATGAATTAAAGCATGAAACAAACAAATTCAACTACAAAATCCCTTTTTAATATTCTTATTTTATTTTTATTTAAGATTATTTTATTTTTACTACCCATCAAAACGATGGTATTAAAAATAAGAAAATTCTTACTTTTTTATTTGTTAATTCTATAATTAATTCTATAATAAATAAAAAGAGATACTTACTACTTTAAGCTTAGCTTGGATTTCTCGCAGTTTTCGTCGGGCCAGCACTTGAATATGTGAACTAACTTGCTTTCGTGTTCTCGTTTTTCCTGTGCGAAGTTTAATATATCGTGCTATGAGTTCATTTCGTCCTGTAATTAGAAAAATAATGTTTTCACGTCAGAAAAGGGGTTAAATACAATTAAGTTCTTTGATATTATACACAGAGGTCGCTAATAATAATTATATCTGTCAGAAAAAAAGGTTTGTTTGTTTGTTTGATTTTTGAATATCCCCGCAAACTTTGTTTCGATAATATGAATTGAATATGTATATGCATTCTTAAAGAACCTAACTTTGAAAGGAAGTCCCAAATCAGTCACAGGATATACCTAACGAAAATGGTTTTTTTTTCTGGTGCTTCCTTAAATTTTATTTTAAATAAATGAAACGCCATAAACAGTTACCGAAGATTTATTGTCAAACAGATCCGCCTCTTAACTAGAAGTAGCAGTAGGTACATATCCTTACCAAAAATGAATCAATAGAATGTCCTTTGAGAAGATGTAATATATCATCATGGGTTTCTATATGAATCATTCTTTTTTTTTTTGAATGAACGAACATTTATGTTAAAGATGGTCTACCATTTAAATCATCTTCAAGGTCATATCCTCTATCTATACCTTCAGCATTTTGGAATAAAATATCCTTTATATTTGTGTATATGTGATATCATTTAGGCGTTCACATCATAAGAATCAGGATATATGTATGTAGTATATATTGTCTTTTCCCAGGCTCTTTTTGGGTGAGATTAATGAGTGGTTTGCCTTCTTTTTCATGTCCATATCAATTACACACCCGCCTCCATGTCCTTTCCATATACATATAAACAAAACATCCCATATGAATATATATGAATAGTATAGTAATATCTAAGTCAGAAACTGCTTCGAATATAATCAATTATCCTGGAATGCAATAAAAATTGTTTCCAAAGGACATTCAGGGTTTAATTACTTTTTTTTTGTTGTTGTTTTTGTATATATTTAATATGTGTATATCGTCTCTTATTCTACTTTGACTCTTCATGTGTGTTTGATATTAATTTTATAAATCGATCGATAAGAAGAAGCTTACACCATTCTGTGTAGTGTCCTTAAAGCAGGTCCGTTTATAGTTTTATAACATGGATGGTCTTTAAATAATCCCTAAAATAAATTAGATTTCCCGTCAAATGTAATTTTATGTACACTTATTTACACTTCAGAAGTTATTCGAATGGCTAGATATGTTTTTAAGAACTTTATACCAGTTTATACCAATAACACATTTTTGTGACTTCAATCTTTAAAAAAAAACAATAAAAATAATTGGTATAAGAAATGTCATTTTACACAACCAACAGATGTAATATAAGGTTTGTTTGTATCTGAACAGAGATGGAACTGTCAAACTCAATTCGTGTTCTCTTGGAAAAGGTGTAAAATTCAATGAATTCTGAAGTCGCATTTGTTGCTGCAACAAACATATTGACATTGACGTACGAAACGGATTTGGGATTGTATTCGTTTATAAATGGCAGACAACCTTCCAATTACTAGGCCTGTTCAATTTCTTGAACCCAATGCCTACTGAGGAATTTCAGAGCATTTAATAGAAACGATTTATATTTAGTTTATGTATTAGATTTTTTAGTGCATAGAGAAAAACTTTGAACTGGTCGCAACTAAACTAGAGTGAATAAACCTTATTAGAACGAGTTTGGAGCACAGCGATGCACCATGTTATCTAACATGCCTATTATTGACAATTGATGTCAAAGGATCTGCCGGAGAGAAAAGTTAAAGCATCTTGCACATGACTTTTCTTTCACATGAGTTTTATTTCTATTCGCAGACAGCAACGAATTGTCAATTTATAATTGACCCTTTTCAACAAACAAAACAAGAGTGGTATAATTTTGAGGTTAATTTGAGCGTGAACAATTTATTCGTTGCAGTGTGGATGGTATGTGGAACGCGAATAGAGGTTGACAGTTCGTACCAACCAAACTGCAATTCGTTACTAACAAATTGTTTTTACAAAATCGTCTTGTTTTAGAGATCAAAATGCAAATTTTATTATCCTTACATAAGTGTCAATTGGTTTCTTATAATTTAAAAGTGTTTTGTTTGAAACTGGCTTTTTGAAATGTGTAAAATCACGTTTGTTTCATTCGTGCATTCGTTGTTCGCTCTCATGTGCAAGGCCCTTAAAACCGTTGAGTGCGTTCGGTAAATGCGTCGCTTATGGGTCGCTTTTTATAGGAACGTGTGTAATTAATGGAGCTATCAGTTATAGAAGTGGACGACGCAACACATGCACCGGTTTCTATGGGTCTATGAGCCGCTTAAGAGAGACAATTGGTGTGTATTATTATTTTTATTATTAGGAGAATAGAGATTTATCTTCCGACTGTTTACACTTTAGGTAAAATTTTCTTGGCAAAAATGACACATACAGGGTCCCACAAAAATACCCTCCGTTTAAACGTTTATATTTAAAGCTTTTTATAGATAAAATGGTATTCCGGGTATAGATAGATAGAGGTCTACGTGCCGTTTTTAGTAATCATAATGGCGTGACCCTTAAGTGACAGTTTGGTGTGCGGTTGCTGAATTTGTGTGTTAGGTCCGTATTTTTTTGAAGAAAATGGGCAAACAGTGCGGATCGCTACTGTCACATGATTGAGACCTTCCTCCAACCAAACTTAATTCAGTTTACAAGGAACCACAAAGATGTCTGGTTCCAATTTAAAAAATTCAATAAATTTTTTTTTTTTTATTGTTTATTTATGTCATAGCCTTTTAAAATATGGGAGATCTTTTTGCCGGACCCTGTATTACAAATAAATCTTTTAGATTTTAATTGGATGCGTTCAAGCGCAGGTCGATAAGGTATCGTGATACCTTTTTTCTTAGTTTTGTATGTGAAACAGAACAGCTGCTCCAAAATAGTTCGGCTGTCAAAAAAAATCCAAAGCTACCGAAGAAGTTCTAATATACTCCTACATAAGTCGGTATCTGACAGAAGAGCTGATTCAACACATGGTTCAATTTTAAGGAACTTGAACATTTATTTTAACTTTTTATATTTAGTCCGATGTTCAGAGTATTATTGAAATTATTTATTAAAGATTTTATCCACAAATAATTCTGGACCTCTAAGTCTAAATGTTTGTCTGATTTTTTTGATAGGTGAAAGTTATTTTCACAATTTAGGTAAACAATAAGGTATCTCAGAAATCACATATACAGGATATTCTTTCAAAATAGGATTTTGAACGCAACCACGTAGTTTATATGACTTTGGAAAATGTTTAATTAAATCCATGCTAGACACCTCTTTAAAAGCCCCTCAGAGTACGGGCTTATTTTTTTAAACTTAAAGAGTCTGTCTGTAAAAAAAAATTATTCTTTAAAAATTGCTCTTGGCGCTTGTAAAAACTCAAGACACACAAAAATAAAGAGGAAGAAATTAGGAACGAAGACAAAAAATTGATAAAATAAAATCGACGATAAAAAAGAAAAAAGAATGAGTCAAGTCAAGTCCTCGTTCTTCTTCGCCTTCGCCTAGAGAATATCGCTGGATCTGGGTAAAGAAGGAAATTGAAAGTGATGATGTGATGACGTGTAAAGGATAATAAAATAGGGAAAGACTAAAGGACAAACTCCCCATCTCCCAGTTTTGCACTCCCCCTCCCTGAAAACATCAGTAAGAGGAAATAAAATATATAGATTTAGTTATATAAAAGTTGAAGAAGCCCAGGCGCGCTTGTTGAAGCTGACGTTGACAGGGACTCCTTTTCTATGGTTGTCGTTTTCGTACGTTTCGTTTCGTTCTCATCGTCGTCGTCGTCGTCGCTCTTGTCGTATAGTAGAAGTTGTACGTACACAAATAGATATAGAACTCAGAGAAAGAGTTTAAATTAAAATGAAAAAGTTTTTATCCTTTTTCACACTTTTATAAATATATATATATTTTTTATTTTATAAAAGGACAATAAAAACGAACAAGCGAAAAATAATGGAGCGCAGAAGGATAAGCATCATGGAGAAGAATTTGTGTACTTTGGTTGGGTTAACTGGATGGGGTTGGTTTTGTAAATGGTTTGTATGAAAGTTGGAGGCTTGGGGTGGTAAAGTTGCAGGGGTTGGGGGTGGCATTTTATAACACGTTTAACCTTAAGACAGAAATAGCACAAGCAACAGACTTTTTTAGGAAAACAAAACACGCTTAAAGGGTGGAAGATGGTGATGGTGGGAAATTAAAGAGATTTTTTTTATTTTTATTTTATTTTATTGTTTGTTATTATCTGACATCCTTATTTATTTTTTTTTTTGCTTTTTGTAAAAGGTACTTATTATTTTCATTCTTTGAAGTTGAATATAAAATAAATTTTATACTTGAATTAATTTGTATTCAATATGACATGGATAAGAAATATAAATTCTTAAAGATAAGGGACAAGCTTTTGTTACAACAGGTAACAATGACAGAATAATTAAAAGACATAAAAGGCAAAAATGTGACATTTAATGTGGTTTAAAACAATTTATACCAATCAGAGGATTGAAATGTGCATGATTTGGAAATTTGGTGTTTTTTTTAGTAAACGGAGGGATATGATATAAGAATATTGAGAGTATTTATACTTTCATTGATGATATATGTCTATTCAATTAATTATACCAATTAAATTATACCAAATATATATTAGTTTCTATTTGATTTTATCGTTATTTGCTTTTTCTTACAATTATAGAACTTAAAGCTGGTAACACTCTTTTGATTGGCAGCCATTATTAGACTGACAATGCTTCCAAACTGTTCAAATTAATTTTGAAAATCATTTTTCTGTATGAAATACGTTCAGCCATGACCTTTTTGCTATCAAGCGATGAAGTTTACTTTTGGTAACGTCAATTTAAACAAAACTGTATTTGGAGTGGTAGTACCCGTGACATGAGGTTAGTGCATTGGACTGCCAGAGGTCTTGGATTCGATCCCTACTTATACCATTTAAATTTTTTTTACGGGTACTGCCTCTTGCGAGGAATTGACAAATTCCCCAAGAGTAATGCATGTAATGAAAAAAGCTTTCTCAAATTAGCCATTCGGATTCGGCTTTAAACTGTAGGTCCCCTTTATCCCTGCCAACAGTACTCGCACACAGGAATGGTTGAGAGTTGTAAGTCATTGGGCCCAAGTTATCAACGGGATATTGCGACACTCAATTTATTTTGTATTCATTTATTTAGAGTGATGACAAATATACATTTACAAAAACTGACAATTTGGTGTGCTTTATGAGTTGCTAGAATAATTGGTCTATACCTCATGGCTATAGAGCCATGATAACTGACTAATTCTTCAATTGAAGAATCTTGATGTGCAGTAGCTGTAGTATCAACAAGACAGCATGTCACACAGCTCGTGTCGCTATTGATTTATTTAAGGATTATTACCCATAGTTGAGACATTTCATTTTATACCATTCAGAATTTAATAGCTGAATCACAAAGACGCTTCAGCTTGGTCTGCGTTATGGTAGGCCTGCTTCGAGGTTGCTTTGAATGACATTTCTATTATTTCATCCCTCCAAAGAGCAAATATTTTGTTTGTTGACAGCCGTTGAGCTGTCAGACAAAGCAAATGTTCAGATAATTGAACTAGACCTTCCGTTCGGAGTCACATACATTATGTTCTTTTCCTTACGATTGTCAAACGAAACGTTAGGACGAAGCTCCATTGTGATAGCATGCATTTAATTCCTATGGCTGAGCTCGTAAACTTCAGGTGAGCCGAAGCTGAAGTGTGTTTGCGATTCAGCCATAAGTTATTCATGAAAAGGCCGTAGGTTAAGTAAAATGAAAAAACTTACATCCATTAATGAATCTGAAACCTTGAAATGCTTAAAATCAGCATAATATTCAAATTTACATTGAATGGTATAAAAACAAAATCTGCAAATTACATTGTATATTTGACAAATCAAAGTTTTTTTTTTTAAGCTGAAACTTTTTTTTGTTGAAAAGATGCTGGGCTATTTTGGTACGTCAAGTTTTGGTACTACACAAAAGAATAATTATGACATTTCCCGCTAATTGGTATAAAATTATGCAAAAGCCAACTTAGTATCTACCCCTTCAGATGGAATATAAGCAAATGAATGAGAGAGGAAGTTTTAAATCAGAATAGACTACTTTCAAAATATCCAAGAAGGTATATTCCTGGAATTTAAGAATACACTACTGAATGGTATAAAATTATTTAGTGAATGTATGTTAAATCATCTTAAATCAATTATTCACTCAAAAATATATTTTATTATTTTGTTCTTTTAGACTGAATACACATTTGTTACAAGAATTTCTAATTTATTCACTCATTGGTATAAACTGGTCTAACCAACTACAAAGTTCTTTTCCAGCCTGTCAAAAACGTTCACTTCATTATTAAATCATATATGACACATGGAAGTCAAGTGTATTAGATAATCCAAGAATCAAGAAAGATTCTGTTGACTTTTCAAAACAAATACAATTTTATCCTTCACCCATATTTCACAAAGCATTCACAATAGAGTGTGGTGAATTCAAATAAGAAAGAAATAAACAATAAACTATTTTCCAGAATTAAATCTAATCCATTTATGAATGCAATACAAATCTATATACATAGGTACCATCTATCTATCTATTATATTAAAAGTCAATAAAACAAAAGTCAAATAAAAATCTAAGCGAGGGTAATGAGTAAAGATAAATGCACAAAAAACACCACTCCCAAGTCAAAGTCAGATCACAATAAGAGTTTCATTCAATTTCCTTCATCCATGATGATTTATAGCAAGACCTGAAGAAGTCCGAACCGAATGATATAGAGAAAAGAGGTGTGGGTGCAGAGAAGTGCATCTACATCTATAGACGATGTTTTGTAGCACAATGCGCATTGTACACATACCTATATATATATAATACAATTTGCGTTAGTCCTTTTTGTCCGACAGATATAGTTTGGAGTATGAAGACGAAAAAAAAAGGAAAAAGTAGAAGATGAATCCTGAGGCAAGACATACTATTGTTCACAGGATTCATTGCATATCATCCAAGTGGACGAACTTCTTCTACGCTTTGTTCATCACTCTGTGCACTTCTCTTGCTCTATAAGGCTAAAAGTTTACATTTTTATTTAAATCTGAGTATTTGACTGTATGTAGGTGGTTGCAAATTCACCATGGCTGGAATATGTCATTTAGAGCCCTAAAGGCAGTTTTTTCACTGCATCAATAGCCAGCTATATCCCTTTTGTGGGATATTGGGTGGGAGTATCTGGTAATTCTCACAAGTGTCATTTTTGTTTGTTTGCATGAATTCTTTACTTCTCTGGTAGCAATAATAACATATAATGGGAATAACCCACATTTTCTTTCAAAACTGTTAAACTGGAGTAGTTACCAATATCCAAATATCCCATTTTCTATTTCTCCAAAATCTGACTGTTCTGTTTTGTTACAATGAATTTGTGCACTAGATATTTCTCCAAAATCTAATTGTTTTCTTTAGTTACAATGAATATGTGAACTAGATTGATATTTATAATTTAATATGAATGAGTAAAGCCAATCATTTAAACGAATAACCCTTTTGTACTTTTTAAACCCCTTGATGGTTAAAACAAAATTAGGTTGTAATGAAGTTTACCATTTTTATGTTTGCATAAATTCCTTACTTTTCAGGTAGCGGTTATAACCTTTTACGGGAATAACCCAAATTTTATTTAAAAAAATTTTAACTGGAAAAGGTACCAATATCCGAATATCCCACTTTGTATTTCTCCAAAATCTGATTTTTTTCTTTAGTTACTATGAATATGTGAACTAGATTGATATTTATAATTTAATATGAATAACTAAAGCCAATCATTTCAACGAATAACCCACCTCTTCTGTTTAAACCCATTGTTGATTAAAAGAAAAATTAGGTAGAAATAAAATGTGAATAACCCACCTTAAACTTTCTCTTATTTGTCCTTAATAACTCTTGTTTGTCTTTTTAAATGGATAAACGAATATTCCTTCTTATACCTTCATGCAAATTTGAAGTGAATAACCCACTTTAGTTTTCCCCTAGTACAAGAGGGATATTTCAATATTGTCATGTAGCTTCTTGAGATTTATGAATGTTTGTAGGGCCCTTGGACTTAACACACACCAAAGCGAATAACCCATCCGGCACTGCATCTTTCAAGTCTCTCAATGGTCAGAGATCCATCTATCTAAACATCGAAAGGACTTCCTTCGTCTTTCTTACTTTGCTTGTTGAGTGCCAGCCATCAGCAATATAGTGTGGCATAAAGTCAAAGTGGGTTCTGACAGAGCTCTGATGCCTTTGGATATATTCGTACATATAGAGCTCTATAGAGGGTTTGAGGGGTAGAGGTCCTGGTATAGTTGAAAGAACGATTCTTCTTGGAACGATTTTGAATATAAATTCTATTTACATTTCTATATCTAAATGGATGTGCTTATATGTACGTATATCGTATGTACGACGACGTACCTATAATCCTTATTCTGGCAGTTTTTGTTATATAAGAAGTATAGAAGAAGGAGCACGTTTGATATTTTATACTATGTGCAAAAGGACGATGACGGCAACGGTCGGTGGCGGCAGCAACGGCAACGACGACGACGACAGTGACGGCGACAACAACGACAAGAACAACGACAACAAGGACTATAATGGAAGAGAACATCAGCTCACAAACTAAAGTTAGAGCAAGTTGCTTTTATACTTCTAGTGTTGGTGTGCTTCTGCTTTTGCTTGGTGCTTCTTTTTCTCTTCTACATTATACTATTGCTACCGGCTCTGGAAAACAACCCTACGGCTCTAAAACACGCTTCGTACACTCACTAATTGCACATTCTTGGCATAGTTTCAGTTCTAACCGAATCCAAAGCAGTTCCCCTGCCTCCATCTTCTTATTCTTATTTGAGATCCCATGAAAGTCCTTGCCATTCATATAGTACAGTATGTAGGTATATTCAGCCCCAGCTCCATTCCCAGCACCACCCCCTATAGTTCACCCTTCTTTTGTGTGTCTTATTCACATTTCCAGCTTTTGGTCTGTTGTCGTATAACAGAGCGTCGTCGTCGTCGCCGTCATCATCATCATTACCATCATCATCATCATCTACATCGTCGTTGTCGTCCTTCCGAATGGAGAACACTCTGTCGTCGGAGTCGTGTCGGTCTGTTTTAGCATATCTACAGAAGGCAAGCATAAATAAAATAATACACCCCGGTCTTTTCTTTCAACTAAAGCATTTATATCTACTCAGTGACGGATTCATGAGCTTCAGAGTTTTTAGGCCCATTTGGATATAGAAATCCATTACATGACAAGTTCAACAATCAACAACAAAGAAAAAGCAGAGGCCAACAATCTACATAAAAGTGTCCATAAACTTAAGTCAACCATTAACTTTTGCTGGTGCGTTGTCAAAAACATTCTACCTTCAAAATGCAAAAAAAAACAAAAATGTTTTAAGGGATATTTGAAATTTGATCAGAAACCATTTGCTAGCTATTGACAGTTCAACCTGCTGTGAAATTGTATATACAACATAATTTTAATCCATATATGTACATTTAATGTTCTTTAAAATAAATCAAACAGATCTAATTCTAAATGAGAAGTTTTGATAGTTGTTTTTTTAATGGTATGACAGTTGAGAATGTCAAACAATGTTGACATTTTTAAAAAAAATTTCTATCCATTTCTTTTCCTCCTATATGAATTGTGCGTCAAAGAATTCTTGAGAAATTGAATCATGTTCTCAGATTTCTGACAGCAAAAGTACGAAATCTGTTTGAGAAATCTTGTTTATATTTCTGTGAACAAGGAAAACTTTTGAGATCTTAGATATATAAACTGGCCAAATGAATCGATCCATCATGCATAATTCTAAATAATTGAAATTTAATAAATCGGTTCGTGAAGTTTATAGATAACTTCGTTGGTTTTACGGTCAGTACAATCGTGTTTAAAGATGAAGCTCATATGTGGATAATGCCTGAATCACAAACACGCTCCAGCTTCGGCTTCGTCTGCGTTACGGTGGGCCTGCTTCGAGGTTGCTTTGAATGACATTTCTATTATTTCATCCCTCCAAAGAGCAAATATTTTGTTTGTTAAAATATTTTTACAACTGTTGAGCTGTCACATAAAACATATGTTCAGATAATTGAACTAGAGCTTCCGTTTAGAGTCACACTACGTTCTTTTCCTTACGATTGTCAAACGAAACGTGAAGTCGAAGCTCCATTGTGATAGCATACATTGAATTCATATGGCTGAACTCGTAAACGTTTTTGTGATTCAGCCATAAGTTTCCTTGTCAATTAGCAAAATTGACTTATAGGAAGATAGGACAAACCTCAAGTCACCAAGGAATCACTATTAGGAAATACTAAAATAATTTCAATAATCTTTCTGCTTATATAATATAATAATTCCCCGCAAGCTTTTAAAGAATATCCAATATAATTCAGTTACACACACTTTCAATTTTAGTTGGAAGATAGTATGTTTTTAATAACAACAATGACATTTCTTTATTTTCGATAGAACTAGGATATTGTGACGTTTATTTTTAAGGTGATGACATCTGTCAACTTAAAAACTCTACTTTCAGCGCCAGTTGACAGGATTGTAAGGAAAACAACAAACAGTTTATATTAAGAATTTAAAATTAAGTCTGCTTACACTGATGAAAAATCAATTTAAACTCAAAAACATCGAGTGTTATCTTACCCTTAAAAGAAATGTTCGTGCACTTTTATAAAAGGACACTGAATGTGAAGTACTCGTATTGTCTATAATAAATCATATTTGTCTGTTCAGTTGTCACTTTTGAATGAAGAAATCAAGCAGATTTTTTTTCTGACATTTCTAATTTTGACATTTGATGATTTTTTGAATTGTATGTCAACTTATTCCGGCACTGGATACAATATACTAGGTGAAGCTATCTATGGCTCTATATTGCTTCGGGGGATACCTCTTGCTTGTGTGAATTTATATTCTAGCGTATTTTAGAGAAAGGATAGTTTTAAACTTATAGTTCGGTCGAAATGAAAGCATACGTACATATATTGCCGTCATCGCAAGCAAAAGCAAAGTCAAAGGACTATAGAACTCACTCTCCTTTCTCTTTCTTTCTTTTGGGTTTTTTACTGGTTTGGGGTTATTTTTTATTTTTATATTTTTGCATTTTCTAATATAAATGATACTCACACAGGACTTGGGTCCTTTCCTCTGTTTCACTTTATAAAATTCAATTGTCATGTGGAGCGAACGGAGATTCCATGTTGGAGGCCAAACGTTTGCATACAAAAATATAATGATATCTAGGTACCTATCTACATACGGGTGTGTGGTAGTCTAAGTCAAAGTCATGCCTCGTATCTTACCTACCATGGGTATGGTAGGTATACCTAGAGATATATGAGAAGTTCAGATGTGGTATGTACCTAAGTTATAGGATACGTGTGGTGTGTTTATATTATTGTTCAGATTTTATAGAAGTCTTTTGTCAAAAAAAAAAATAGAGAATATTATTTGATTTCAAACTGGGTTTTTTTAATTGTAACATACCAAGGTACATAAGTTTGTATATGGAACAGAGTATCGAAGGATATACGTACATAAATAATACTTGACATTTTTCTTTTCTTCAAATTTTTAGTTACCTTTTGAAATAACCTTTATTTTTTTATTAAAATATTGATAGAAATATGAATTTGACATAGATTTCATGCGTCAGCATTAGGGTATGAATGAAGGTGATGTATGTCTATGAAATGTTTTATAATGGCATTTTTATTTTTTAATATAAAAGGATGTGTGTAACTTTATGTGACGTAATTACACACTGAACTTTCAACGCAATCATTATAAAATTCCCTTTAAAAGTCGATTGCTTATAGAAAATTGCTTTGAGATTCCTAGAAACTTGGTTGAATTGAAGAAAATGTATTTTGATTTACTTATTTTTAGAACGAAGAAAACAACATGTAAATTTAAAACAGTTACCAAGGTTTATTATTGGAAGAATCTAATGACATTTGTGTCAATAAAATCACTGAAAGCGTCCTTCAAAATAAATGTCATTGGGGGTTCAATAGGATTTTTTCTTTTTTGCATCTGAACAGATCCAGATCTGTCAAACTCAAAAGTGCGTTTTTTTAGGTTCAGTGTGTTCAGAGCTTCAAAGTTGTTTTAATTTTGTTTGTTTAAAGAACGCGTCTTCTGAGTCTTCAAGCTCGGAAAATAAGACCGACAAAATTTAAAACTAGTGAAAGAAAGAAATCCTTCGATTCTCATAACAATTTCAATGATAGAACAAGAAGGTTGCTCCAGCAAAGATGGTAAATTTTATATATAAAGGTATGTATGTAACTTTATGTGACGTAATTACACACTGAACTTTCAACGCAATCATTATGAAATTCACTTTAAAAGTCGATAACTTATAGAAAATTGATTTGACATTCCTAGAAACTTGGTTGAATTGAAGAAAATTTATTTTGATTTACTTATTTTTAGAACGAAAAAAATAACATATAAATTTAAAACAGTTACCAAGGTCTATACTTGGAAGTATCTAATGACATTTGTGTCAATATAAATCACTGAACGCGTCCTTCAAAATAAATGTCATTGGGGGTTCAATTTGCTTTTTTCATTTTTGCATCTGAACAAATCCAAAACTGTCAAACTCAAAATTGCGTTTCTTTTTCGGTTCACTGTGTTCAGAGCTTCAAAGTTGTTTTATTTTTTTTCGTTCAGAGGAAGCCTTCTGAGTGTACAAGCTCGGAAAAGGAAGACCGAATACATTTAAGACTAGTGAAAAAAAAAAATAAATGTGTATGCTATGTTATGCCAATATAACTGACTGAACGCGTCGTTCAAAATAAATGTCATTGAAGGTTCAATAGGATTTTTTCATTTTTGCATCTGAACAGATCCAGAACTGTCAACCTCAAAAGTGTGTTTTTTTCGGTTCAGGGTGTTCAGAGCTTAAAAGTTTTTTCGTTCAGAGAACGCGTCTTCTGAGTCTTCAAGCTCGGAAAATAAAACCGAATACATTTATGTTATGTTATGTCAATATAACTGACTGAACGCATCTTTTAAAATAAATGTCATTGAAGGTTCAATAGGATTTTTTCTTTTTTGCATCTGAACAGATCTAGAACTGTCAAACTCTAAATGGCATTTTTTTCGGTTCAGTGTGTTCAAAACTTCAAAGGTGTTTTAATTTTGTTTATTTAGAGGACGCGTCTTCTGAGTCTTCAAGCTAGGAAAAATAAGACCGAATACATTTAAAACTAGTGAAAAAAATAAAATGAATATAAATTCTCATAACAATTTAAATGATAGAACAAGTACGTTGCTCCGCAAAAGATGGCAAATGTAATGCTTGTCAACAAATTAGTTCGGAGCTCAAGTGTGTTTCGGAACTATTTCAATTACCTCTAAATATTGTCTACTGAACTTTGTTTTTATCGTTTAGAGATTTGTTAAAGTCGAATACAAGTTGACAAATCTATGGAGTGTTAGCTTTTCTGTCACTTTTGACATTAGCGTAAGTGTAAACCGAAATTAAAGTTCGTTCGATGCAGGAAATGGTAAGAATTTTTAAATTCTTAAAACAAAAGTTCTTGAATGCCAGACTAAAAAAAGCACTTTTTGACAATTAATTGGCAACACTAATTGTACCTAATTAACCTAAATATTAAACTTCACTTGAATAAATAAAAATATGATGATAGCATGGAACTAGGTTTAACACAAAATAATAATCTTTTTGTCTTTTTATTTTCTTAAATCTTTGTTCACATCATTGCATATGGGTAAGGGTATGTAGGTACTTTGTATTTCTTACAGTTATAAAAGTCTCAAGACAAAATACCCACTACAAATCGTTTTTCACGCTTGATTTCAAAAAGTAACTTCTTAACAATTTTTCCCTCAAGTTTTTTGTAGAATTTCTATCCATACGTATGTCAAAAGTAACATAACATTATACGAACGCAACGTTAACGTATGTATATGTCTATATTAAACGTCATTTAGGAAAAAACAAATAAAATAAGAAAAGGATTATTTTTCTTTAGGTCAAATGCCACAGCATAATATAGTTCCCTTTTCCGCGACGACACATTCTTATTCTTAACCTTATGTCTGCGTTGTAAAATGCGCAGGAATAAATTTTTGTTGTTCCTTTTTATTTGCTATTTATTTTTGTTGTTTAACACAGAATACCGTTTAAGAAACCCTAAGAGGATTTTGTGTGCAATTTTTTTCTTTTATTTTTAAGTTTTATTTTAATTCCAAAGAATCATGTGCCAACGGGCATAGTTGATCCAATAATATGTTGGCTAGTGAACCTCTTATAGATGACAGAAAAGAGGGTGATGAGTACTTATTCATCATTACTGTCAGTGACTGTCAAAAAATTGTATAAGAAATAAGAATATGAAAGACAAAGAGGCAAAAAGGATTATTTGTAGAAAGAGAGAAAATAATGTACAACTAAGTGCTGAAACCCCACATAAATGTTTTTTATCGAATTTGCATTAACATTTGTGAATTGAATTTATAATTAAAAGAGGTTAATGATGTTGGTTCTATCTTCTTCTGTACTAAGCTCAGCCTTTGTTCTATAAAAAGCGTTTAACTTTTACTTGGAAAGTGATGGGATCCGGAAATCCTAGAATCTGCACATATCCACAATCATAACTTTGTAACGAAATAAATTAATGTTAAAGTAAAATATCGCATAAGAAACCTTTAAGGAATGTTTATTTATAAACGTCAAACAAGATAGTGCGAATTTTGCCCGTTGTCTCCAAAGTGCTAGGTCTCAAGTTTCGTTTACATACAATTTTATATGATATATTTTTTATTAGTGGGAAACAATTTGTTATTTGAAAATTTTGTCCGATTTTTCCGATTTTGTCCCCAAATTAAAATCCACAAACCTAAAATCTCCAAAGCGACATCTCCAAACCCCATGTTAAGAATCTCCAAAACAAAAATGATGCTTTGCTTTTGCTAGCTGACGTTGTGTCAAGTGCTATTTAAAAATAAGAAATTTAGGATTTTTTGGGGTTTTTGGCGATACAAATGGTCCTTTGGAAATTTATTTTACGTTAATTTTGTCATTGGGAAAAATTAATTTTGATTGATTTTTAGATTTGTCTGATTGTGATATCAATTTTTGGATATTTTTTTGACCTATTGTTCTATTAAACCCTTTGAACAAACTTTTGTATAGTAAGTGTGAAATTTGATGTTACGTCATAGTTGACAGTTTTGTCGTGCTTATGATTGTGCTCCAAAACGACACTAACTGGAAATAACTGGAAATCTTCCACTTGTCATTCCGCAAAGTGACAGTTGGTTTTTCGTTGTGTTTTTGATTGTATTTCTGTGGCAGTTTTTATTTAAATGTGTACATTTTTTCTTTAATTTGAAAGAATTGTCATTATGTGTGGTGAAGAAAGTTTTAGGACGACTTATCTAAATTGTCCATTCGTCAGTCCCAAACTTCAAAGTGACAGTTGGTTATTTGTTGAGTTTCAGGTCAATTTCAAAATATGAAATATTGTTTTTAATAAAATTCCTGCTTATACCATTTTTCAGTTCTAGATACAAAAAACGCAATTTGACAGAAATTCCATTCTCCAAAAATAAATATTTTGACGTTTGGGAATAAACGCTGAGGAGGTATTTATGTATTGCTATTTTGTAAACGAACAGTCCTGTTGGCATGTTTATATAAAACTTATAGATACAAACTTCATGCGTAAAATAGCTTATAAGGATTTTGCAAACATAAAATTTGGTGTAGCTATTTTTATGTAAAGTTCTGAAAATACTATATTTTCACAATTAAAATGTAATATTTCGTTTTTTTTTTGTCTGATTTTCTTTAAAAAAGAGCTATCGACCACCATTATCCGAATTTTTGTCATATTTCCAATAACCAACGAATATTTTCCAACTATCACCTTAAAACTATAACTTTTACTTCACTTTATAAATTATAAAAAAAGGAAAAGCACAATTTTTAAACATGAGCTCAAAAATTCCATTCTTCACAAGAATACCAACTGCAATAGCAAATAAAAAAAAGAAAAATATTTACCAAACATGTTATAATGTAAAACTTTGATCCTTAATATTTTCTGCGCTGCACTGTACTGTACATAGAAACCTGCATAGTTAACGGTATATGAAACGTATAGGTAGGGTTTTACTCTATAATATCCTTGCGCTTGCTGATGACAAGGCTCTAAAGGATGTAAAATATGTCCTCGCTTTATATATTTCCACCAAACTATATGAAAGGAATATTGTAAGCAGACATTTTTGAAATGTTCATCTTTTATCACTTTCGAAAATTTTTGATTTCCCATGCAAATCGGTGACATGATGATGAACAACGAATTGGAGGTGTCTGCTTTTTCCCTTTTTTATTTTTTCTATGGATTTATAGTCAGGGGGAAACCTACGCCAAGTTATAGAGACGAGATTGGTGGCGGTAGAAAAATTAATATAAAACCCCAAAAATGTGATTCAGTGTTGTGCCGCGCGCCACCGCCATCACGCTGTTTAATTGCACACGAGAACTTTTATGCAGACGATGACAATGACAACGATAAACGTCAGGCGAACAACAACAACAACGATGGTTTGATGATGATATACCCGGGTTCCTGGTAGCTATAGCTCTCCGCCGAATGCCAAACACCAAAGCCGAAGCCGGAGTTTCAGTTTCCAAAAACTGCTTCACATGCACTTTGTGTCACTGTCATCATCATCGTCATCATGATCCATAAGTTGAACTCAGAAGCCAAATGGCAAAACTTTTTCATTGGTTTCTCCTAAAGTTGGTTGTGTTCTTTTTTCTTTTTTTCCACCATCATCATCATCACTCTTTTGTACATTTTCTGTGCCACAGCAGCTAGTTCTGGGTCAAAGGGTTAATCAGCTTCAATTCTCCAGCTATATATATACCTGTCTCATTCCTCCTTACAAGCGTATGAAGGCTGTTGAAATTCCCAGTTTTTCAGTTGATGATATCGATGAGTTATGTGACATGTTTTATGATTTTATTTCAACATGCTTAACTTTTGGCGTCTATAGTGAGAGGAAAGGGCGGTCTGTGTTGAAATTATGGAAAAAGTGTTCGCTCAGCATTATAAGTTTCAGCGAATAGAGTTTCTGAAACTCTAGGTCTAATACCAACTCGTATGTATGCTATCTTTTGAAGTCTTAGCAACATCAGAGTTTCAGGACACGGAACAAATGACCAGTCCTGTAGGCATGTGTGTATATAACTTATAGATACAAACTCCATGCATAATATAGGCTGCGTTCAATTTCATGTTGGATTGAACGCAGCCATTTAGTCTGTGTTCAGATATTACTTTTCACCTTCTTTTATTAAATTTGAAGAAAAACGAGATTCTCTGAATAAGTCTGAACATTTCACTGACATTTATGAAATTGATTATTTCTGCGTATGTGTCAAATGCAACATGCATTAGCTGCGTTCAATCTCGTATTGGATTAAACAGTCATTTAGACTGTGTTCAGCTGTCACTTTTCACTTATCAACTTATCCAAACTATTGAAATATAAAAATAAACTTATCAAAAGTAATTCGTGAAAAAAATATATGAAAGTGTGGTATTGGACGCATATTTATTTAATGATTCTCGCTTTACTTGTTGATATGTCAAATTTTCAAAAGTTAGGATGAAATTCTTTCAGAAAAAGGAAAACTGCCGAAAAAAATATGGAACTGTTTCTTGGCAAAAATGGGAATCAAACCAAACGGACGACACCTATATGTCAAATGCAACATGTATTGGCTGCGTTCAATCTCGTATTGGATTGAACACATCATTTAGTCTGTGCTTAGCTGTCAGTTTTCATTTATCAATTTATCGAGACTATTCAAATATAGAAATAAACTTATCAAAAGTAATTCGTGATATGATTTGTCTTTTTTTAAAAATATATGCAAGTGTTGTATTGGACGCAAATTTATTCAATGTGCAATTCTCGCTTAACTTGTTGATCTGTCAAAAACTTTCAAAAGTGAGGAAAAGGAAAACTGCAAAAAAAGTATGGAACGGTTTCTTGTCAAAAATGGAAATCAAACCAAACGGACGACACTTATAACAATGGCCTAAAATTTTAAACGATTTAGTAAGATTTTAAAGCTATTTTAAGCAATTTACTAAGATTAAATGATGATTTACCTAATTTTAAAAGATTTTTACATCTTACTGTCTCTTATCTATTTTTGAGCTTTAAGCAATTTGTTTAATTCATATGACATTTGTACAACTATTATTATAAGAAAAGTGAATGGAATGGTCTAGTTGTTGATTTTCACGAACTGTCACTTCTTAGATATGTTTGGATGCTCGTTTTTTTAATAAAAGACAATTCACAATTTACTAGTTAGCAAAACGAAAATAAAGGTTTTACATTTGGGCTCCTTTAGTAAATTGCTATATTCAGAAAATTCCTAACTAGCAAATTGTTAAACCCTTAAATATAGGTTGTTAAAAACTTTTTGCCAATCAATTTAAGTACAGCAATATGACATTTGACAGACCAACAGAACGACCGAAGTTGGAAAGGAAACAAACCTTGAAATTACGTTAGCGAATCAATTATAGTTAGATCAAGTAACAAGTAAAGCACTATTCACATGAGCACGACCAACAACCAACGAATGAACGAATATTCGTCGATTTTGACATTTCTTTTAGATGAGAGTTTTCAATTCGTCGCAAATGAAGTTTGACTTTGACAATTGACCAAAACAAGAATGATTTTTTTAGGTTAAGTACGCGCTATTATTTTATTCGTTGAAAATGTGGATAATGTGGAACGCGAATAAAGTTTTAAAGTTCGCATCAACTACAATTTTTTCACGACGAATAAATTTGTTTTCTTAAATTTATTAATATATGATATTGAAAAGTAAAAAAATTGCATCATAAATCAAATGGAAATAATATTGCTATCATTTTGTTAAGAATTTGTGTGGAAATATGTCTTCAAACGTATATAAACTCACATTTTGTAATTCATTCGTCGGTCGTTGGTCTCGCTCATGTGAATACTGCTTAAAGGTGCAAAGCCCGAGTACGTTTTGACATTTCTGTAGGTCTGTTTTACACTTATTTAAAAATGAACTATTTTATTCTCTCGTGCGCTCTTTCTTCACAAAACTACCAAATTTGTGTAATGTGGAACAGCATTTGCGAAACAATTGTTGACAATTGGCATTTTGGTTAAGGTTGGGAAAAAATCTAAGGATTGGTTAAGGTTGGGAACAAATCGAAGGATTGCGTTAGCGAATCAATTTTAGTTAGATCAAGTAACGAGTAGAGCTGCAAAGTGCGAGTACATTTTGACATTGCTTTGGGTCTGTTCAACACTTATTTAAAAACGAACTATTCGATTCTCTCCTGCGCTCTTTTTTCACGAAACTACCAAATTTGTGTAATGTGGAACAGCATTTGGGCAACAATTGTTGACAATTGGCAGTTTGGTCAAGGTTGGGAACAGACCCAATCCTTAGATTAGATTCGCGTTAGCGAATCCATTATAGTTAGATCAAGTAACGAGTAGAGCTGCAAAGTGCGAGTACATTTTGACATTTCTTTGGCTCTATTCAACACTTATTTAAAAACGAGCTATATTGCATTCTTTCAATAGGCGTTAAGATTTGTTTTATAGCGAATATTTTTACTTCCAGGTTCAGAAACACTCGGTTGTGTTCAAGATTTCATGTTCTCTAAGGACTTTAAGACTTGTTTAGTGTGTGAATGATGGAGACAGCTGCTTCGCCATCTGGATGACAAAACTTTCACCTCCCCTCTTTTTTTCACCTTGAGCTTTTTACTCGTTGGTTTTTAGTTTGGGCCAACTAAACAATTTTGCAAAGATTAATTAAAGCAGTGACATCTATGTACGTATCAATGTATATTAAGCATTCTCAAAATCAAACATAACTCAATTCAAATGGAATGTAAAGATAAAGTTCCATGATTTATATCTCCTTTCAAAAGAAATCTCTACACTGATGTTACAATAATTTTCCTCCTAGTCTAGATATTGATGGAATTTCATTTTCGTTTATTTCGATTAAATCAGGGCATTTCCTTTCGATATTTTTGAGAAATTTCTATTTCCAATTCTCAATGTATCAAATCGAATCGTATATCATATCAAATCGTATTGAATCGAATCCTTTTGATCCAAATGCCTTTTTAAATAAAATCAAAATTTGCAATTCAATTCATTATTGCGATAGCCCAAGCCAAGCAAAGGCAAGCCAAGCAAGCAAACGTGATTTTCTCAGGATATTACAAAATATCTAAGCATTTTGAATCTTCGAGAAAACATCATATAAGCCAACCCAACCACAAGCTTTTATACACAAAATTATACACATTCACCTGACCTATTCCGATGATGACGATGCTTTGGCAAAATATTAATTCAAACTATAATCTACATCGTTCATCATAGATAGGAAGATAGGCAATATACCTACAATATAAGACGTAACTACTATATCCTTTGGAATTTATACAAGCTTCAATTTAGCAGAGTACATGTTCTTTGGCATATCCGAAAATTCAGCTAAACAATCCGGAACATCACTTTGCCAAGTCAAACCAAACCAAGTCAACCCGACCCAAGTCGAGCCAACCCTATGTATATTTAACGAAATCAGCAAAATTATTACTTTCCCTCTGGGACATCTGAAATTTATCTCAAACGGCCACACCAAAACGACAAGGCTACGTCCACACTCATCTTCTTGTGTCCTATATTATAGTAAAGTCCTTATAGTCCTTTAGCTGATGCTGTGCACTGTGCAGGATATATGCAGAACCGCATATTTTGTTGTAAATTCTTAAACCTAGACAATGTGCTCAGTTCTCAGATTGGAAATCACAAAGGGATCCACATCGAATTTGCTCCAAGAATAGCCTGCATCTCGATATGTGTACACAGTACCATGTATCCTCCAGCCTACCTATATTATCCTTGTCATTACATGTTCTCCAACGGCCTGCAAAAGATCCCTATTCCAATATAGTTCGGTCTCCATGTCAGAGAGTGTGCTGCTGCTTTGGGACGAGACATAGCAAATCTCTTTTTATCTTCGAAAGAGGAAACAATTTTGGAAGCCGGCAATACTCAAGTCGTCCACATAAATGAAAAGCAAAACAATAAAAAGACAAAAAAAAAGGTCTAGAATCTAGGAACTTCGAGAATAAATCCCTGAATCCTGGTCATATATCCTTCGTTTTAACACTCAACAGTTTCAATTTGGAACCAAAAACTCTACCACACATTCACCTCTTTCGACACACCGCCAACAGCGTTGGAGACGACGACAAAGTCGACAAACGTCTCCAACACCCACCAGTCCTTCCCATTCTTTCAACACTGATCATAAATAGAAACAAAAGCCAGGCATTCACTTCAAATCCTTCCACACTCCCCCACACTCAACTGGATTTGGAACAGCAACGAACTCTTGGGTGATGTGTAAGAACGAGCACGAGCATAAACGACAATACCGAGTCCAAAGAAGAAGGCCGAGCATCTTTGTTGTCACATAGTAAAATTAATTACTTTCCAAAAAGCAGAGAAAACAATATCCTGGGAACATAAATTACAGGCCTGCTGCTGGTCTTTGGCCTTTCGTTTGTCTTCCTTCTTCACATCTATACCAATAGACATACATCCGAGTATAACTCCCTCATCGCTCCTCAACTAAGTCAACCTCTCTTATGCTGGTTGAGAGATTGTGATCCTTTCCCACCTTCATCCAACAAAAGTACTTGCCGACATAAAGCGAAGCTTTAGCTTTTGTCTCAGAACCAGCAAAACGATGGAGTGTTCTCCTTCTTAGTTTCCAACTCCCCATTCCACCATCTATTTGGCTTAAGGACGAAGGACGTGTAGTAAACATTATTTTGTAAAACACTTGAAGGGGATGAATTTTATTTATTTGGCGGGATTTTCCCAAAGCCACCCCGAATGTTGTGCCGATGCCGACCGACAATTCGACTGCAGTAACAAGCTGCTTCACTGTTCCACTATACCTCTGTCTGCCTGCTTCCCATCAGGATACTACTACTAAGTCCTAAGGCAAAAGGATTTACTGGGATTATCGCACAAATATTTTCCGCCTGGCACACGGTCCTGGGCCTGGGCCTGATGATGGCTGGCTGATATAGTAAGCTGGAAATGGTGTGGTGGCGACGACAACGAAAACGACGAGCGAACGATGTCGACAGAGCAAGGCAGGAAAATTTATTCATTGTACTTTGAAGCTTGTATTTATAAGGAGCTTGAGAGTTTTTCCTAGTTCTCTTCCCTCTGGGGAGTCACTGGACAGAAGTGGAGCAGCAGAAAGGGTGCTAAAGTTAAAAGGGGAAAGCTTGTAACTCTGTGGTGATGGTTGATTCTACATAATAGTGCTCCAATGTCCTTGGTTGTGTTATGCGGTCGTGTTTAGGTCGATGGTGGTTTCGATATGCGTGGTGGGAATTTCTGCTGATTGTTTGTACGATGGTCTTTGTGTATATTTTAAGGGCGAAACGACGAAAGGGAGGAAAGTTCTGTTTATTTGTTGAGTTTTATTGGCGGTAAAGAAATGGGTCAGGAAAAATTATATACAAGACAAGGGGTTTCGCTGATATGGACTTGTTATGTGGGAATTATTTATGACGAAAATTGTGATCCATCGTTTTAGGGCAAAAGGGCTATAGGGTTAGGAAAATTGTTATAGAAGTGGTTTTTTGAATATCAGATGAAAATCGTGTTAGCATTAATTATTTCGATAAAAATAACCATGTTAAGAAGTAATGAAAATAGAATAGCTAATCAAGGCCGTTCTTCCAAAGAGTACTTGTTATTCAAATGCTGTAACTATGTTTTCAATTAAAATGTAGACAGAAAACAATTGGGGCGATCTTAGAAGCACCTATTTTGGAAAAGATTATAGCCACCTATTTTGGAAGAACTTATAGCTTTAACCGATCATATTTGAGCTTCTAAAAAGTGTTTTTGTTT
The DNA here is from genome assembly GCF_945859685.1 of Eupeodes corollae. Classification (NCBI taxonomy): domain Eukaryota; kingdom Metazoa; phylum Arthropoda; class Insecta; order Diptera; family Syrphidae; genus Eupeodes; species Eupeodes corollae. The sequence goes on along the minus strand of NC_079148.1, from coordinate 7,116,169 downwards.
TTAGTTGCATCAGAATCTTCGTTGGTTGTTGTTGGTTATGATTTGACAGTTGGGAATGTCAAACTGTGTTTGACGTTTCTATTAATTAGGGTTTGACAATTCATCATAAATTGTTTAACACCAGAACAACGTCTTTAAATTGTTGAAATTTACTTTGGAAAAATTAATCTCTTGTTTTGAAATTCATAGAGCAGGCCATTACGAATCACCAGTCATCTATTGAAATTGTATGTTTTGTGGGGTTTACACGTTGGCATATTGGTCTTTATTACTTTCAAAAGGAGGAAAAGCTGCAGTTTGGGTTAGTGGCGTAGTGCTCACGCTATGCTGACTGATCCATAAGATGGAACAATTGTCATACATTATTACAAAACTATTTTTGTGAAGACTTTATTTCCAGAAGTGGCCCTGTTAATTGAGTCCCAGTTTTTTGAGACGCTTTTCGATTACCTTTTATGGGACTGTGTTAAGAATTTCTTTCTGTCAACAAACTAGCGAAATTTTCCTTGTATTTTTCTTCCTGGCTTCACAGTAGACAAAATGGCGACCATATTGTGTAGAGATAAAACAAAGCTTTGGCTAAGCATATCTGTCAAATTGACGTTTGAAATAATCCCTATGAAATGAATTGTTCTTCCGAAGACAAGGTACGTACAAAGTTTTAAGTTTAATCGATGAATGCTACAAACCTCTTTTGTCTTTTTTTTAACGGACATTCCATGATTTAACTAATGTCATTTATAAAACTGACATGACAGATTAAACTGACTGCAGTATAGAAACTATTTCTTTTGTAAAACGAAAAAGAATAATTCCACAAGAGGAGAGGACACACCCGTTTTGAAATGCTATTCAATATCTGTTTTCCAAATCCACCTACTCGTCTCAGAGATTTTGGGTCACATTTGCCCAAATATGTGCCTAACATATAATTTAACTTTTGACTTTTTCGTTTTGCAAACTTTTATTTACAAAGCAAAATAAAAATCGCCTTCAGTTGACAGACATCAGAAACAAAAATAAAATGCAGCGAAGACATAAAATTTATGACTTCGGGCTTTTTTTCCCTCTTCAAAATTTTGAACTGACCCACAATCCTTCCATTTTAAAATATCAAAGACTTCACTTAGCCAGTCAGTCACAGTCATTGGTAAATATGGTGCCTTCTAATCTACACTACAATCATCATCTTTGGCGTGGGTTCAATTCACATCAAATAAAATATTCAACAATAGGACTTTCCTGCGTGACAAATTTGTTTAAACAAATTACCGTCGATTTGTGTGTGACTGTTTGTCTATAACTATAAAGGAGTCTAGCTGCGGACTCTTCGCGCCCTATTCAAACAACAACAAAACAAAAAGTAAAGAATGAAAAGACACATCTTTCCATGAAACTGTGAGAATATATTACACAGATTAAAGTTGCACGAAAAATAATCAAAGCAAATCTAAAGTAATATACTCGTGGCGCAGCACAGCACAACGCAGAGGATGTGTGTAGGCGGCCTTAAGCACTCACCACAAACTCTACACTAAAGGAGGCGTTCTTTTTTTTGTTTTTATTTTTCTGACGTTTATAACTTAGACCCCAATGAAACATTCGCAAAATGTGTCTACAGGCGAAATAGTAGATATAAGAGTATACATATCTATATGCATCTGTAAGTATTAAAAACGTAGTTGGTAGGCCAATTATGTTGTGAACTCGAAGCTATGGAACGTTAGGTAGTTGTAGTTTTTTTTCGCGCATCTATACTACCCTTTAAAAAGTAGCTAGCTCGAGCTCAGTGCTTTACACAGAATCTATGACGGCAGTCAGCGACACCTACATTCGATCGCTCAACCAGGAACTGTCATGATGGAATCTCTTGTTTCTTTCTAGTAATTGCAAACTTCGCTTCAATTGAGAGACCGATGCAGACGTTGAATCTAAAACAAGCAAGCAATCCGGCCAGCAAGCAATGGTGGAACGCTAGTGATGATGATTTATGACTTGCGATCGCTTGTCACGACGACTCCGACGAACGTCGACGGACGATTCTTTCTGCTGTGGCTCTGCCACAAGCCTCGAGTAGAGATAGTGAATCAACCAACTACTGGAATTACTTTTTTTCGGATTGCGATTGCAATTTTAAGTGAGAGTTAGCAATATGGATGGATAAATGGATGGATGAATGGGCACGCGAGCGGATAAAAAAAGTAACAGAAAAAACAAAACCCAACCCACCTACAACCCAAATCGTATCAGTTAAGTAATGATGGCAATTTGGTCATTGATGGGTTTTGCTTGTTAAGGAAAATTATATACAAAGATAGAGAAAAACCATATCGGGCATAGTTGTTTCAAGCTTATTATGAAGCTAGGCTACGAGCTATGAATACGCTGGCGCTGGTATAATGAGGTAAGTAGATAAATTGAAGTTTGGCGCACTTACCGTACATCTTTCCCTCGTCGGAGAGAATGATTTTTCTTCGGCCACATGGTGGGTATATTGTTAAGGCTTCTTGAAAACTCTGTTCGATATCAGGACTCCAGACACCTTCGGCATCAGCTGATGAGAGATCTTTTTCGTCCTAAAAAAAAGAAATTTCAAAATCAATCATGGAATATAAGTATTTTGCATAACATAAATAGAACATTGATAGCTATCTGTCAAAATTTCACAAGTCAAAAAATAAACGTAAACGTCAGTTAAAATAGCCGCAATACCCTAATCGTAAATAATTTAATATCAAAAATGTATTTTTTTATGTAAGATGTCAAAAATGTCAATTCCGTGAGCTTTCTGACGAACCAGTCAACGTGTTCTAACTTTCTTGATCCAGAAAAATACATGTCAAAATGTTTAAGTCAAACTGATTGTCAAACCTCTTATTCAAACTATTCCGCGTTGAACTGACAACTTTTTTGATAAAAGTTCAAGTGAACGAAATGAAAACAAAAATGAAAAAATACATATGTAGATTCTGTTTCTAAATTTTGATGTCATTTTCTAACATATTATATTTATGCATATGTATGGGGTTGTCATCAAACAATATTTTTTTTTCAACTTACGTCACTCATATCTCCGACGTCTAAATTTTTGGCATCCGCCATACTGCCATTTGTGTCTGCCGGTCCCAATGGACCTGGGGGACCGGCACCTACAGGTGTCCACCGCGACGTTATGGCGCCGGCTCCTACAATACCGTCTGTAAATATAAAGGGAAAAAACAAAATAATTAGTAAAAATAAATAATTATATGTACATGAAAATTAATTAATCTTAAACATTGTTTAGGAAAAATGAGTTTGTGCAAATGTCAAACATTTATGACAGTTCAATCTTATTGCATTTTTTAAAACAAAGTCAGACTTACTTAATTTGTCAAAAGCCATTTTGTCAATCAAAAACAAATGTAGGTTTTCAAAAATTTAATAGATTAAGCAAATAAGTGACATTTTGAAAGTAATCATATCAAACGTCAATTTAAATTTAAGAGAAGTATTGAGGAGTATGACAGCTGTTTTAAATTCAAAACACAAAGAAATACAAAAATAAAATGGCTTTTTGACAATTCCAAGTAAACTCAAATTTTAAGTTTGACACTTTAACATTAAAATCAATAAAAGTTGATTTTCAGCCGCCATATTTGTTGAAACAAAATGATGAAATATGCAAATTTGATAGGAGTTACTTGGGGTTTCCTTGTTGTTCTCTTTCGAGGAAATTCATCAAAAATATATTTATATTGTAGGTGCCATCTTGAAATCAAATCAAACTAACCCACGACTCTAACTGCTAGTGCGTAGGTGTTTGTGGGAGCGATTCATCAAAAACTAAAAAAAGATATAAAACAAACAGAAGGTATTCCCATATATGCAGCATATCTCTTTGACTTTGACATGAATAAGAAGATTTCCATTAGAATTCTTCTGTCTAACTACAGGAAATGCAGAGAATTTTGCGGAGACAAAGTGAAGTACCTTAGGAGATATGTATGTCGCTGCGGTAGATTATTGTATGTAATTAATATTCCGCTTATAGAACTCGTATCATCATCATCGAGGAAAGAAGAAGACGACGATGAAATAAACCCGAACGAAACGACACTTTACGGCTGTGGTGTGGAGGTGTACATATAGTTGTCAAATGAAATAGTAAATGAATGAGTTATGCCACATCAAAGTGATTCTTTAGCAAATTAAAGAGTTCAAAGATGTTTTTGAACGTGGTTCGAAAATATTAATGGTATTTGGGTTTCGTTAAGGATATTTGCGTAACACGTAACATAAGTTATTGTACATTAATTAAATTATCTGACGTAGAAACAAAAATACGAAAAACAAACAAACCTAAAAGAGCCACGTTTTTATAACAACTGTCATTTGAATCCTATTTGTTTTATTAAGAATGAAAATCTCGAGTTGAATAAAATCCGAATTTTCGCATCAGATTTTGTTTAGCTCTGGATTTGAAATTAAATAATAATCAGAGCTGTCAAAATAATTGTGTTAAGATTGCAGTAGAAGGCAATATTTTTGAAGCACTTTTGTCCACCTGTCAGTTCAACAAAGTATTGATTTTCTTTTCTAAGATTAAAATATTTTCGAAAATTCTCAACTATATTCTACAAACTACGGGTGGAGCTAAATAGAAAATAAATATCATAATGTGTAATTTTTCTCTTTTGGGTATAAAAAATGGTTAACATCCTTTGCACAAATCATACCAAAAATGTAAATTAATCTGAATTTTCTGACATATGTCATACTAATAATTTTGATACATTTAACAAGCATTATGTCCTGCGATTAAAAAGCCACTGTTAACATCATGTTATGACATCGAACACCACTCTTTATATTTCCAATAAAAAAAGAAGAAAAACAACACTAAGCCAGCTCCATATCCCCGCATTATTATTAAATGACAGAATTATATAGTTGTCAAACATGGTCTATTTAGTTTTATATGGTGTAGCTTACTCTGACAGCTTATGAATAAATGATGTATACAACAAAAAAACATTGACAAGATAATTAAACTGGATGTCCTTATGAACGAGGAAATATTATTGCATGTCGGAAACTCTCAAACTGTCAAATACAAAAATGGCTTCCTTTCTAAGCAACGCAACAGAAAACAATAACAACAAAAACAGAAAAAGAAGAAAGGAGAAAAAAGCGTATACACAGTTAAATAACTCATTTTTGAAGGCCTTACATTGCATTCATTGATAAAAGCGAATCATACGCATCAAAAACTGCATAAAAAGTGAATTAACTTTAACACACAATCCAAATCCAGTTTGATTCCCTGTGGCTAAACAAGTTGGCTGCACACAATGGATTCTCTATGCCAAATAAACGAAAAAAATTCAAACCCAACTCCCTCTATGTTTGAACTGGAAAATTGCAAGCCAAAGATGCGCTAAAAAAGTGCATAACGGGCGACGAGCGACGTCGACGACCCACAACGATGCGATGGACGGGATTGTTTGCTGGCAAGTTGAGCAAAAGCAAGGTGGCTAGGCAGATAGACGGAAAGACGGAAAGGCGGCCGGCCGCCCAGGCCGGAAACGGGATGATGTGAATTGAATATGGAAAAAGGATTTGCAAAAGTGCACACAATATTGTGTGTAACATCCCCGACTGCATCATGAACTCGAACTCGAGCACAGGGCTGTCATGAGGTTGATGCAACAACGTGCCTGATGCAAGAAGTTAAGTAAATAATCCACATAACCCACAAAAATGGCCCACCGAGCATCAATCTCACAGATCCGCATCCGGATCCGGAGTAGATATACTCATATGAACGTATCTAGCGTTGCACCATAAAGCCGTTCGTTCGAAGCCGCCGCAGGACGTGTATGCATGGGAACGGAGAGTGTGTGTTGGGGCGAGGGAACTTTCGATGCGAAAATCTCTGCTCTTTAGCTGCACACATCGGCTTCGAGTGCATATGTGCGGTTAAGCCCGGGGACCTCAAGCTCAAACCCCAACAACGCCAACATACCCTGCACAATATTTGCCTGCTGAGTTGGCGACTAAATTTTTAACCCGTATATGCACTACGATGAAAAGTTGGTAGGGGGCTTTAGGGCTATGTTGATGATGATGATGACGGGGATGGCGTGGCGGCAGATATTCACGTTCACGCTGAAATGGCTGACTGAGCAATACTTGGGATAGTGCGGTGTTTTTGCGCTGCGAACGTGAAGCATTTCAAATTACTCTAATTTCAATTCGGGAATTCGCAGAGGTGTTGAAATCGAGTCGAGAGTTGAATAGTTTTCGCGTTTTACTGAATTTTCGTTTGGTTTATTTTTTAGTCTTTGTTTTTATTTTATTTTGTTTTTATGTTGGATAAATGGGGAATTTCATTGTATTCGTTTTATATTTATAAAGGGTTAGCGTTAGGGTATAGGGACACGAGTGGATGAAGTGTTTATTTTTACGTTGATGTTTTCTAGTAGGGTTTTGTTTTACTGCGTTGCGGGTTTTTTGTATGGCATGCGTGCGTAGCAGCGTGTGTGATGCCAAACCAAGTGAACTATATAAATACTGAATTCTGAAGCAGGGAATGGATTAAATCAAATCAGATACAGTGGTTGAGTACGTACTCACTGGATAGTGGATATAGGCACCTATACCTTTCAGTGAATGGTTTCTGATATTTGATTTATGAGATAGACTTTATTTTTATTTTTTATTTTTGTTGTTCAGCGGAACCAAAGTGGGTTTCCATTAACGATATTGATGAAATCAAATATATGCGATGAAGAGGGTTTTTATGCTTACTTTGAGATTATAGTTTTGTGTGTCATCGGATTATTATTCAATTGTGAGATATGTAGGTGTGTATAGAAGAGGAATGATATTAAATCAATTCAGAGAAAAATTATCAAATTGATAGCTATACGAAATAAACTTGAATCGAATATAAAGCACACTCTGATGACACTGATACCAGACCCTTTTTCTGTTTAATTTGAAGTTATTATTTTAGGGACAATATTAAAGGCTTAAAAAGATGTGCAGCTTTTTTCGTGCAGTGAATTCAAATATTACAGGTCTAATGAAGACACTATAATTGCTGGGCAAAGGCTCAAGAAAAAGACACATTTCTGACATTTCTGAAATTATTATTTTTAAAAGTCAATTATCTGAGACAAAAAGAGAAAGATATGGCGGCTTGTCTCATTCTCTTTGAGAGAACGTGTGTTTTGGGCGCGTTTACATTGTTGTATCTGTAATTTTGACATGTCCATTCAATAAGGACTTGACACTTGCCCAATCGAGGAATCCAAGTCACTCGAGATGGTCTATCGGCTTCAATTCTTGAGTCAGTTTGATCTTGTATCGCTGTAAACCAAGATTCTTACGCAAAATACCTCCCATATTGTTGTCTGAGCGATGCAGAATTTTTCAAAAACTTCGTAAAATTGACTGATTTGAGTCTTTTACAACGCTTTAATATTTTTGACACTTCTACCAATGTTGTCTCACTGACAGGTCAACTTCAGAAGAGTTAACGCTCTTAAATTTGGTGTCAAAGGTTCTTAATTTAGATAGATATTGTTCCTTTGTGTACTTTACTATGATGAAGTTGAGTTTATTTATACAAACAATATGTACGATGACAGTTCGATGGTAAGTAAAAGGGTGCGTTCATAAATTAAATTCCAAGTTGCCAAGTCTCTATTTCTTATGCTGAGGGATTTACGCCATTTACCAAGTCAACGACAAAAAAATGATAGCTTCAGATTTTTCTTTTTTCCTTTTTTCATCGAAAACTTCTATTTTAAGTTAAGCTTTAGTTTAATTGTCATTATGTTTGTAACAGTCAAACTTATAATTTTGTTATAAAAACATACTAAAAACATCTTTTCAATACAATAAATTAAATAACTAACAAAAATCAACATAATTTATCAAATTCCAGAATTCACTTTAGAAAAGTGAGCCAAGGGGTGTGTTCGAAAAATCATATTTTTAAGGGTGGGGACACAATTGATTGCTGCTGAATTACATTTTTGTTCTTATATATTTTTGTTTAATTTCTATTCACACAATTCTATGCTAATTTTCATAGAGCAGTTTTTGTATTTCACCATTTAAGTTTGCATTAACTTTTTCAACCGAAGAAGGATGTTGGAAATAGTAAGATATAAACTTTTTATTAGATTTATAAATAAAATTCAAAAAAATATCAACTTATAAATATTCTGCAACCAACATTTTTTATTAAAGTGCTACCAAATCACAATTTCACAATTTTGTTTCATATTTTAACAAGAAAATCTATAAGTTCTAGAAAAACAAATTGGGTATTGTTTTCAACCCATATTTTAACAACAGTGCAAAAGGAAAATAAATCAACCAAACTATGTTTAGGCCTAAAAAAAAAATAACATTTACATTGAGCATAGTCGAAGAAGAAATTTGCGGGGCATGACAAATATCAATTTTGACACTTTTACTATAACACAAATGTCAAAAAATCACTCAGAATGGCCCGCAACTCATCCAACGGATTATGCAATGGGAATTAATGTCAATTGATGCAGAAACGATTTAATTTACAAAACATCCAAAAGCACATACCAAGTTCTGAGGATTAAAATTTTTATAAAAGAGGAAAAATACACAATAATATTTGAATAAAAAAAAATCACCTCATATTAAAATAAAATTCTGTCTGTTAGGTTTGCATTGTTCTTGAACACGCCCATGAAACCTTCAAAAAGAAGCTTTTTGATTGGTCGGAGAACTAAATGCGAGAACGCTTTCTCACATATACTTATGTAGTCCTTTGGAGCTTTAAGGGTTTCGAAATGTCAGTCTTAGATTCCAATTACTACAAATGAGTATGACCAAAAGCTTAACAAAATTTGGTTATAGAATTCAGTCAGCGAGTTAACTATAGTGTGTGGTTTTGATAGTTTCGAAATTGAGTATCTCAAGAGGGGTTCACTAATTTAGCCTTATGGTCAGTCTAAACTTGGCAAATTAGTATGAACGTCAATTCTCATTCAAAAAACCTCGAAACGTTTAAAATTATTTAATCCAGATTAAGATGTCAAGTTCCTAAATATGCTCATTCAAGTCATTTTATTTGGTCAGACACCAACTGTTCCACAATCAAGACTAAGAGCTTGTTTTTACAGTACACCAAACCATAAATGCACGTTTAACAATTTTACAATTCATTTACCAATTCCAAAGCCATCACACAAAACCAAATCTTACCTAGTAGAGTCATAATAATAAAATACTAGCATCAGATGAAGAAAGACGAAAAAAAAACACCCTGCAAGTTAGGTACAAGTAGATACGAATATGAGTATCTTCCTGAAGCCAGTTTATTTTTTTCTTTTGTACCACCAACCACGACAGAAGTCATTAGTCATTCAAAATGCGTATGAAAGATTCAACGGCACGATACGGTGTGAGCGACCGAATGACGCCTCTGCAAATCGCAAACGAATTGCAAGAAGAAAATATTGTTGTTTGAAACCAACAGCGGAGACAATCATAAAAAAAAACTCACGACGAAGAACCTCAAGAACTTCGAGACAACTTCGATCATAAATATGTTCCTTTTTAGTCGACGACGCTGGCTCTAAGTCGTCGTCGACGGTCGTCGGAGTCCTGATACTAGGAATGGAAGAGAAAAAAGAAGAAAATATCAACAACAACTGTTTTCTTCTCTTCCTTATGTTTGATACAGCTAAAATCTGCCAAAGAGGAAATACTGAGGTTTTTTTTAGTCAGAATTTAGGAATAAATTACATCCAAAGCTTGACAGGGTTGCCAGATTCAAAGGAGTTCTACTGTGACATTTGTTCTTTTAGATAAGTTGGCGATCACAATAAGAAATTTGGGTGACATTTTATTGCATTCAATATCCATCCTTTATTGCAATTGCCACCTCAGATTGCTTATGACAGTTTAACAAGTACCGAACGGAGATCGTACTCGTTTGACAGCTTACATCGACAAAAAGTTTACACAACGCTACTTCGCAACCATCTTTGTGTGAATATCAGTTACGTCCGTTCAGTTTGTGTATTTTCTCAGAAAACTTTCATTCAGAGTCTAAAAGCTAACACACAATTTGTAGGTTTAGATATGTCATATGTCAATCATGCTGATTACAGAATTCGACGTATAAGTTGCAAATGGATTCCGAGCAAGTTTTTGACATTTGAATCCCCCCGCAGCCTACCAATTGAATTCTGTAATGGGAGTAAACATCTTATTTTATTTTCAATTCGATTTGAACTTGTGAACAGAACAATTTGTATTCAAATTCCAGTCGAAATCCATCCATCGTTTGACAGCGTACGTCAAAACTAAAAGAATGAGATGAAAGTCTCCTTGACAGCTACTTTTTACCGAAAAATTATCCCAACATGTGTAAATAGAATGTGAATCTGTTTGTGTAAACTTTTTCGGAAAACTGTCACGCATGAGGTTTGTGGCAAAAACACATTTAAAGGTTCAGAAATGTCAAAAGAAGATTCTTTTATTGTCAATACAATTTGAAATGGTAGGTAGTTTATGCCTCTAAGTTTTCTAGTTTAAACACAAAAAAATTACAAAGTTTTATGAAATAATGCCGTCATAGAAGCATAGTTCGCCATAGCTTATGGCATGGCAATATCATATAAAACCACTTATATTTACAAAGTAAACATGGTAGGCATCTTATATAGACAAACACTAATTACACCGAGACGACATCGTGACAATGACGTTGATGACAAAGATGATGATGATGTGATGACCTTTTTGGAAAGCAGTCCATGACCAGACAACGCCACTTTAATGAATACAAATAAAAACAAAACAAAAAAAACATACTTTATTCCTCATTTGGGTTGAGATCATTAGACTGAGAGAGTTAGTTCAAGACTATATATTTTCCATCATCAACTGTACTTCAGGTTCAGGTATATTAAGTCTAGATATAACAAACTTGCATTACAGGTGTACAATAAAACATAGTTGTTAAATAATAATAATAAATGCATTTTCATAGTTTATACAAAATGTCATCATCCGTTGTCGTCGAGCATAAAAGTCTGGTGATGGACCCTTTATGTTTACACGCAGAGATCAACAAGTGCCCTATGTGTTTAAACTACTTGAACACAAAAACAAAACTCTTTATAGACGTCACAGACATATGGGTAAACTGACTGAAGTGTCACAAGCACAACAACAAAAACCTACACAAGTAGCATCTAACTTTTTGAATACAATGTCAACAGATGTGAGGTGAGTATGATATTATGAGTCTATTTTTGTTTCATAATATCTGTCATCGTAGGTATAGAATAGGAAGTTACCCGTATGCTAGTTCAAGTTTGAAAATGAGATGTGCGAAATATTTGTAATGGGTAAAAGGGGCTGCTGCCAGTATTTAGTTGGAGGCCGACTTTTTCTCATTCTCTTTCGTTTTAATATTCACCTCATTAGTTTCAACGCAAAGTTCGCTATCGTCATTAGTGCACCTTCTTGACGCACTTAATGGTTCATTGAGTACAGCAATCGAAATGGTGACGACGACGACTTAAATATAACACATGTACTGGAAGAGAAATTTAATTAGTTTTGTTTTTCCTATGCAGCGTTTCCGATTTGGAATTATCACACTTGAAAATTTTTTCACGGATGTTTTAATGATTTACATAACGTAACTCAGACATTTGTCAGAACTTTTACTCAATTCATGTAGAGGTGAACAATTATAACAATGAAGAATGGTTTAAACTGTTGTTGTGAAAAAAAATTAATACCTATTTGACATTTTCTCCCCTACGAACACAGTGTGTTTTGAAATCGAAAGTTTAAGTTTTGACGTTTTTCTTTTTACCTCTGAGTAGTTCACGCAACTGTCAAACAAATCTGTACTTTTTTTAAGCTCAGATATAATGCTAAGCGAAGACAATTTCACTTATTTATTATGGTGAATTTTACGAAAATGACAGTTCGACGTTTAATGGCTGAATCACAAACACGCTTCAGATTCAGCTTCCTCTGCGTTACGGTGGGCCTGCTTCGCGGTTGCTTTGAATGACATTTCTATTATTTCATTCCTCCAAAGGGCAAATATTTTGTTTGCTGACAGTTTTTTACAGATGTTGAACTGTCAGACAAAGCAAATGTTTAGATAATTGAACTAGAGCTTCCGTTTGGAGTCACATTACGTTTTTTTCCTTACAATTATGAAACGAAACGTGAGGTCGAAGCTCCATTGTGATAGCATGCATTTAATTCCTATGGCTGAACTCGTAAACGTCAAGTGAAGCCAAAGATGAAGCTTGTTTGTGATTCAGCCATAAGTGTATTTAATAAATTTATAAGAGGGTGCAGATTGTAAAGGTGCCAGAGATTTGTCAAACTTTACCAAAGTGAAATTGAAAATTGCTCATGAAAATTTTCTTTCAACATTTTGCAAAGAATTTACCTACATATACAAAACAATGAAACCAAAAATAAACTTTTCATAACACAACTTTTATAGTTAACAAATTGTCAAAACTTGTGAAAATTTGTGGTGAGAAAGATTGTGAAAAGTGTTTTGACACGAGGTACCTAAATTAAGTTTTACTTCGAATTTGATTCTGTCAAAAAAGAAAAAATATTTAAAAAGGTGAGTTACAATAGATGAATGTGAATAGATGTCATCTTCCACAAACATTCATCTAGGCTGGAGATGAATGTGGAATGTATTCATTTTATCATCCACTAGTATTTATTTTGATGTTGTTCATTCCGTTTTAAAGTTAATGCTGTCAATTTTAAATTTTTGAAAGCCAACAACTTTTTCATTTGAATTTAAATTCCATCGAATTAAATACAAAATCTTTATTTTCTCGAAACTCCATTAAATAGAATAATTTACTTCCCTTATTAAAGGCAAAGCCAGAAAAAAAATGTTTACGAATAATAAAATCATTTATATATTTTTTTTTTAAATTGCATTTTACTTAATTAAACTTTAAACAGTATTCCCTTTGACAAAATCCCAATAATGTCCAGTTCTTTTTAGTCAGCATAGCTCCCCTTTTAATAAAAACAAAACGTAGTACATTTTATATTGTATATTTTATGACCATATCTATATACTATGCATGAGTATAGTCGCATGTGCCTGCCTAACTTATGGTCAATTTAAATTTAAATAATTTACCACATTGAATGACAATTTTTGAATGAAATTCCATGGAAATAAATTATCTTCAATTTTGTTTATGTTTCTCGCCCTTCGTCATCGTCATCATCATCATCAGCATATAGCCTCACATAGCCATAAGCCAGAGGTATAGCCCAAGCCAGAAATACACCATCACCACCCATAAAAAGAATGACCATCAGACTATTGGACAAAGTGAACATGGAGACTTCATAAAGACATTAAAAAATATGCGATGAAAAAAAAACAACGTCTTCTTTTGTTTTCTATCATTTTCAGCAATAGGTATTCACTTCACTTCACTCATTCTCTGTTGTATGTTTCACTGTCTGTCTAATGAATAAATAATGCCAACGTTCACAGGATAAGAACGAGCCTTGACGTGCGTTTTAATTCATTTTATCTTTTAGATCCCCAACCCCAAATGGCAACATGAAACACATCTCTCACTTCAAACAGGGGTGGATTACAAAATTAGAGGTGAATAAAACACGAGAAACGTCAAAAATAAATGTCAAATTTTGCGATGAACGTTTGAGATAATCTAAAGCACATGCAGATAGAATGAAATTTTTTTTTTTGAAACTATGGAATGTTCATCCAAGAATTCCAGACAAGAGTTTCAAAAATTTGAGGTGAATATAACATGAGAAACGTCAAAAATAAATAAGAAATTTACGATGAACACATGACATGTATATAGAATAACATGTTTTGAATCTCTTGAATATTCATCCTATAATTCAAAAATACAAGAATTTGAGGTGAATAAAACACGAAAAACGTCAAAAATAAATGTCAAGTTTGCAATGAACGTTGAGATAATCTCAAGCACATGCAAATAGAATAAAATTTTGTTTTGAAACTGTGGGATGTTCATCCTAGAGACAAGAGTTTCAAAAATTCGAAAATTTGAGGTGAATAAAACACGAGAAACGTCAAAAATAAATGTCAAATTTGTAATGAACTATGGTAAATTCATAAGTACATGTACATAGAATAAAATTGTAGACACTTTTGGATATATGGACTGAAAATTGGAAATTCATAAGAACTGAGCCCTCACTAGCTTAGCGCCTTTCAAAAGTTCAGAGGTAAGTTCAAATCCACTATTGACTTAAGCTCTACCTTCTTCACATATGCTCATAAATCAAATGTCCTCGAGGAATTTTTGTCTTTTCTCTTAGAACCATACATACACTGGAAAATGCAGTAAATAATAAAGTTTTCTTTTGCTTGGTGTACAGTACATATTGTAGTTATATTGTATAACGTTTTGAGCATTGGGTCCGTCAGCTTTTATAATATATTGTCATACTGCTTCTTCGTAGTTTTTAGTCTGTCTGTCCATCGTCTTGTCAAAAAGTATGGGTCTTTCTTTTTGTGTTTTATTTTTGTCAATGTGGGTAGGTATGTATGTATGAACATTATGTGATGTTGTGAAGTATACTTCATATTCTATATGTACTCGTACTCTGATAGAATTGCCTCCTTCCTCCTTCTTGTATTATTATTATCGTCGTCGTCCATATGTCATATGGAAAAATATACAAGATCTAGATGCAATGCAACACAACATGATGTGTTGCAAGTGAATATGTCTGTTAAGCTGTCAGTATGGTGTCCGAAAAGGTGAAGTAAAATAAGAAATTTCTATGTGTGTGGGGTGGTAGCTCAAAATGATGAGATGACGTTTCAAGATAGAAGGTAAGTTATACTTCTAACATATGTTTACATTGTAGAATATTACTAACAATGTCAGTTTTAAGGATTTTGAGTTGAGTGATTTTATTTTGAAACATTTTGATAAGAACACATTTGGAATATTTTAAAAATTAAATTTATTTATTAATTTATGCTATATCTATATGACTTTTCTTGTCGTGAGTGTCTATTAAGAAGAAGAAGCATAACTTGAATTTGATGTAAATGACAAAAGCAACATCCTGACGCAATTATTATTTATATAATTTATTAAACCATTTCTTCAATGTTTGTATCATCTCCAAGTCTGTTTATGATTGAAGCCCTCGAGTTACATTGTAAAATAAAGACTATCAGATGGTCATTAACTTCTTAGATCAACTGTCAAACTAAGTGTCAAATTCATTTTCTTCATCGTAGTGGAACTAAGTGCCAGGTAATGTGGTGTTTCAGACACAATAGGTGTTGATTGTAAGAAGGATTCAGGAACAATTCTAAATTCCAAGAAATTTAATTAAATACGTGTTTTTTTAAAGAAAGTCACAAGAGAATCCGCATGCGTCACTTTTCAACTTTTTGGTAAGAAATGTGTATTGTTTGAATCTTTCTGTCAACTTTTACAGAGATTTTCCACTACTTAAAACTTCAAACGTGTTTATCTCAATATTAAATTTTTAAGGTTGAACGGACTCATAAGAAAGATAATTTTAAATCGATTTGACCCTTAAGAAAGGAGACATCATTAATAAAAAACACTGCATAGCTGTCATTAAAAAATAAATCCCTTCAAAATAATTATTGTATGCAATCACTGATTTGGAAATAAAATCCCGTTTTTGTAATCACGATTCATTTTAAGGTGATTCTGAAAAACGAAATTCCTAGTTTTCAAACGAATAATTTTGCTTTTGTGGAATAACTCGAATAGTAGCAATAAATTCGTGAAAGCTTCTTCAATGCTTAATAAAATATTTTATCTTAAATTCAATCTTTTGTATTAGTTGAACTTTTTTTTACTTTAATTAGGTACGCGTTTTAGGTACTATTCACATGAGCACGGCTAACGAATGAACGAATATTCGTCGATTTTGACATTTCTATCACATGAGAGTTTTTAATTAGTCGCAAATGAAGTTTGACAAAGTGCCACAGCCAAACATCATTCACCACCGAAACCAAAACAAGAATGATTTTTGTAGGTTAAGTAAGAAAGAAGTTGATATCATTCTTTCTTTGTATTTTATAAGGGACCATTCACAATGAAGTTTGAGCAATGAACGTATTCAGCGCACCTGAGTTATCAAATTCTTATCATTTTTTGTAAATGGTAAATCAAATTGCCAATTCAAAATAAATTAAAACAGTAGACTTTCGAGTAGATTTAAAGGCAATAACGAATCGCCTTACAATAAGGTCTTTATGGCTTTTGTTAAGACGCTTTTTACGTTGGGTCACTCTTTGACGGTGAGCTCGAAAGAATTTTCAAACGATGCTGTTTATATGAACGATTTGTTTGCACTGACATATCGTGTCAATCCGTTGTTATCTGGACCTTCATTCGCACTTGTTGTTGTTGGAAAAAACCACCTGTCACTTGTCATTAGTTTTTACCTTCCTAGATACTTTAAGGGCAAGCATCTAGCTAGTGGACCAAGTTCACTCTAACTCTAACCCTTGCCAACATTTTGCAACCGCACGACAAAAATAAAGGGTTGAAAAAAGAACGAAGGAATCTTAAAAAGTAAGTGAAACTTGTTGTGGTAAGATTTACTACACCAAATAGAGCTTCTAAAAAGCATCCATTAAGAAAAAAGTTGATAAAATTCTTTCTTAAATTAAAAATCCGTTAGTTTATATAAGTCAGTATCGTTTTTTCTTGTATTTTTACACTTTAAGTTATGGAACCTTTAAAACAAAACTTCTTAGTTCATAATTTGTCCTAAGCGTTTCTAAGAAAATTGAAAAACAAACAAAACCCCTTCCTTGGTATTATGTCTCATTCATCTAATTCAAGATTTAATATTCCAACCAATACTTAGCACAATTTTCTGCTAACAAATTAATTTATCAAAAACTATTTTTTTATTTGTCAACTCCGCGTCTAGTCTTCTCTATATCCACCTATGTATTAATAGAAGCACCTATAAAGTGAGGATAAGGGAATAGGGAAAGTGTTTGTTTGACATTCTATGTTAAAGAACTCTTCCTAGACGTTGCAGTTGTCAATACGTGTCAAAAATACCAATTTTATTTACCACGCATTACAGTTCACACTGCAGTATCCACAAATGCATTCATGTGCATTGTGCATTATACCTTAATGTACGTTTACATATGGAAATATCATATAGCTTACACTGAGCGTGAATTAATTTCATAGTTCAACCTCTTTGCGATGTTACAAAAGTTAAAATAACAAATAATTCATTCGAAAAAGGTCTATTCAAATTATTGCAGTTGCCACAACTCATATATACAGTTGTGTTCATAATAATAGCAGTACTTATAAGAATTCCACTTCAAGCCATTTTTTTTGTAGATGCGTTTGTCTCTAAAGTTAAAACCAGTTTATTTTTCTTTAACGGTACTTTTTAAGTGACGCCTGAAATTATTTTATTTGAAACGTGCTCCACTTCTAACTTTAGTGATAATTCATTGAAAGTATCCAATTAAAAGGTGATCATTAAAATAGCAGTGCTTTTTTGAATTAATTAAAAAAGAGTGTAAAATTTATTAATATTTATTTTCATCAGGTATGTAAATGTCTATGTTTATTTTAAGATTATTATTACACTAAAATTGTTATTTAAAATTAGTAAAATGTGTAGAGGAAAACATTGCTCGGAAGAAGAAAGGAATTTAATCAAAAAATTACGATCAGAGGGGTGCTCCTATATAATTCAAAATTTATTGAGTTGTTCAGCGAAAATGATAAATAATGCTCTGAAATGGAAAAAAAATCCCGAAACACGCGGTCCAAAAAGAAAGACGGGGAGCGAACAGACCGCAAAATAGTTCAGATGGTTAAACAGTGCCCTGAAATGAGCTCTTTTAAAATAAAAGAGGAGCTCCAACTTTCAATAAGCGCTGTAACGATAAGAAGGCGTTTGCTTGAAGCCAAGTTGCCACCCAGAAGTCCCCGCAAAGTACCACTGTTGACCAAAAAACACCTTAAAAAAAGATTGCATTTTGCTAAAGAGCACCAACATTGGCCAAACGAGAAGTGGAGAAATATTTTATGGAGCGACGAAACCAAAATTGTCCTTTTCGGATCGAAGGGACGTCGAGAATATGTCAGAAGACCTCCAAATTCAGCAAATGACCCGAGGTACACAACAAAGACCGTAAAGCATGGAGGTGCTAAATTAATGATTTGGGCATGCTTTTCCTACCACGGTGTTGGGCCCATATATCCCATCCAAGGAATTATGAATGCCAAAGAATATGTCAAAATTTTGGATGAGGTAATGTTGCCATATGCAGAGGAGGAAATGCCACCACTTTGGGTCTACCAACAGGATAACGACCCAAAGCACACCTCGAAATTGGCGAAGTCGTGGTTCGATTCAAAAAAAGTGTCCGTTATGGAGTGGCCTCCACAATCTCCGGACTTGAACCCCATTGAGAACTTGTGGGGGGATGTTAAGAATGCTGTCCGCGAGGCGAATCCCAAAAATGCCAAGGAATTGTGGGCAGTTGTGAAAGAGTCGTGGAATGCTATACCCCCAAAGAGGTGCCAAACGTTGGTTGACTTCATGCCAAGGCGATGCCTTGCGGTTATTAAAAATAAAGGTTTTGCTACCAAGTATTAATTGTAAGCATTATTTTGAAATTGATTTTCTTTGTGATTTTTCAAGGTTTTAAACATTTTTCCCTACAGAAATTATGCAATGGTTAGCACTGCTATTTTCGTGAACAAGGTGGAAAATTATGATTTGAAATTTTACCGTTAAAATAAATTATTATTTTATGTTGACTACTTTTTAATAAATAATCAATGAAGTACTTTAAGATGTTATGTATTGTTTCGAAAAATAAATTTTAAGTTTGAAAATATTAACTGATTTGTGTTTCTTTTATTGCACTGCTATTATTATGAACACAACTGTATATACGAAATACGTGCCGGTGCGTCACGGCGGAGCGGCATGGCGCGGCTCGGCGCATACATGTGGAATACATGGAAATAAAGAATGAAACACATCGATGCGTGCTCAACCGTAAGGAAGCATTACAATACGCACGAACTCGTCCAAATATTTCTCTGGTTCTAGGCAAAACAACGTGTCGTCGTATTTCGTAAATAAAATGAATGAAAAGACAAATAACCTAGAAGTCTTTTGAATTCGTAACGTAGCCATTACTGCAAAAGCAGCCGGCAGCAACATCAACACTGAAACTGCAACTGCGGCAGCACTAATATCGACGTATCTCTGTAGTTCTCGACGTATACACGCAACACGATGACGGTGACCCATTGAAGTGTAAATTCAAGTGGATTATCGCGCGTTACCGTTTGTTTCTCGCTGTCGTTCGTTATTCGCTTACTCATCCCTTAAAAAAAGGTGGAATGCGGTAGTTCCATTTTCGATTACAACCCCAACGTTGCGCTGCTGGCGCTGCAAGCGCTCTCTGTTCTCAAGTCTTGCAGTGATGATGTGAAAATAGACAACTGCTGATGCTATATAGGAGAAGTGAGAGGACAAAGTGGAGTACTTGAGATAGGTATGGCACTTGACGAAGTTTTTAATAAGCCATTTGGCTATCGTCCTTGGCAATACGTTACGTTATTACGTAACACAATGGAGGAAGGGCAATTGAACTACTGACCCAAGTTGAAGTACCTTAGTTTCGTTTTTTATTAAAAAACATAGCCTGTAGCTCACCCTTGAGGATATAATATTATATAAAATAATGAGTTTCTCTTTATTATAGTGCGTATTTTTTTTTTTTTAATAGCTCGCGACAGATAATCGCGTTCATCTTCAATGGCACGTGCCAAATTCAGTGATGCAAATTTTATGCTAAAGCTGAGGGTTGATGGTGATGATGGTGGATGATGAACAAACCAGCTGCCAATAAAACAGAGATTCCGCAGTAGGGGAATACAAAATTTGTTTTAATAAAATTTTTCTTTTGTCATAATTATATATTCAAGGACTCACAAGGCGCACAGAGAATATGAAACCAAAATACAATTCTTGGAGTTGTTCGTCAACATTATCAGAGTGAGAGTGAGGCAGAAGAAGATAAATAAAATATTTATTTGTTGAAAGTGTCTTGGATGAAATGAAAACTGTAATAAAATATGAACACGCGCGGACTTATAAACTGCGTGTAGGGTTTCTTTGATTATGGTGGAATTATGGAGGGTAAGATAGGTTCCCTCCCTATAATGAATTAAAGAAAATACCTAAGGTAGGTAATTTAAGATCTTTGTGGCAAAGCTGTAGGTAGACAAGTTTCTTATAAATAGTATTTACACAGCATCATCGTCAAGGAGTTGAACTCTGACCTTAAACCCCTTTAAGAAGTCTGATCCAAGACACAAAAAAAAGTTGCTTTGAGGGTAAAATTAGAGATATTCGAAGTATTTTATGGTTTTCTTTTAGTGAATTTGATAGAGCAGAGGGATTTTTCACTGGCAGTTATTTGATCCAGTGAGGGAGTTTTTTCTTATAGTAAAGCTTGCTCCTAAAATTACCTTTTTGTATCACCTGTTGTCAAAATTGTGATTGTGGTATTATCAGCATTATTTGACCAAAGAATGGGATCTTCTAGTTTTAAGACTTGAGGTAGAAGATCATAGGTGAACAATATTTAAAACAGACATTTTTGGCGGTATAAAGCGTCTTGCACATGGCTACGAGCTACGAACTGTGGATGTTCGTATATTTTGACTTTTCTTTCACATAGGCTTTATTCCTATTCGCAGACAGACGAATTGAATTACCCTTTTTTCCATATTTTCCTCAGCCATGATCTTTCACAGAAAAACAAAACAAGAGTGGTATAATTTTGAGGTTATGTTGCACGCGAATAATTTATTCGTTGCAGTGTGGATTGTATGTGGAACGCGAATAGAGTTTGACAGTTCGTAGCTACCACACAGCAATTCGTTACTACCAAACTGTTGTTACAAATTTTTTAGTTTAAATTAACAAAATGAAAATTTTATTATCCTAACTTTATGGTCAATTGGTTTCTTACAATTTAAATGTGCTTTTGTTTGAAATTGACTTTTGAAATGTGTAAAATCACGTTTGTTCGTCCATTCGTTCATTCGTTGTTCGCTCTCATGTGTAAGATTCTTAAGCAGTATTCACATGAGTGCGACCAACGCGCTGAAGACATATTTCCGCACAAATTCTTAAGAATATCAATATCATATATTAATAAATTTAAGAAAACTAATTTATTTGTCGCGAAAAAAATAGTAGTTGATACAAACTGTCAAACTTTATTCGGGTTCCACATTATCCACACTCGCAACGAATAAAATAAACGCGCCTACTTAAGCTAAAAAAATCATTCTTGTTTTGGTTTCGGTGGTGAATGGGGTTCATTTGCGATGAATTAAAAGCTCTCATGTGAAAGAAATGTCAAAATCGACGAATATTTGTTCATTCGTTGGTCGTGCTCATGTGAATAGTGCTTTAAGGCAATCACCGAAATGAAAGGAATAGCTTTGGTTTTGACTTCGAAATATAGGGGGACTTTTGTGTATTGTTTTACATTTGGCAATACTGATTTTTGACAGTTTCTGTACGCTAAGTACTTTGTGCCACTGTTAAACACCTTTAGTTTGGTCCAGCAAAAAGCATGCTCTGTTAAGAAAGTTCATCGCTCGCTTTTTTATCGAAAAGTTGTGTTCAGCGATGAAGCTCATTTCGGGTTGAATGAGTACGTTAACAAGCAAAACTGTCGTATTTGGAGTGAAGGCGAGAAAAAGTCACTGTATGGTGTGGGTCATGGGCTGGAGATATCAAGGATGAAGTTAGTGAAATCGAAGACCTTGAATTGTATAACATGTGGTAACAATGTACCAACTAAGAGGCGAGTTCTGTAAACAGTTTCTTCCTCGTTTTGGTGCCAAAGACAGCCTATATCGTGTGATTTTTAGCCTCTCCAATTTGTTGTGGAACTATGTTACGTCTTATGTCTATATCGACTTGGCCGATTTGATTGACGGATTGGTTGCCAACATTGATGTATTAATTCTTGAGGTACCGTACGAAATATTAGATAGAACATGCCAAAATTGGACTAAGCGGATGTACCATTTGAGGCGGAGGCGAAGCTAATCTTCAAACATTAAATTATACGTATTGACCGTACTATCGATTTTTATAAAAAAAATTATGTTTTTTTTTTAGTTTTATTAATTTTTTTTTATTTTCGATAGCTCTTAAAAAATCACTCTTTACCTGCTGGAATTTTTTCTTAACTACCGTCTTAATTAAGATGATATGCCAAATTCTGTATCAAATGGACTCCAACTTTTTTCTCACCTTAAAAAACGATAAAATTCAAATGACAAAATGGTTGATTTCTAATGTCTAGATTATGGAATTTTTAAGTTTTAGCCAGACATTTGTCTCTAATATAATAAATAATATAAATAATTTTCAAGGAAACATTGTCAATGATATTTGATATGCTACCCTAGGTGTGATGGTTTGTGCGTAGAACGGCAATTACAGATGTCTTCGGTTCAATCATTGGGCAGGTTCAGACAACATAAGGGACTTAATTTGCAGTCAACTGCATTCTTTAACCTCAAATCTTGAACAAGGAAGCTAGTTACTTTTGCAAGTGGCATACATTTCAAACTCAGAACTTTACTGCACTAACATCTAACTTCGGCGTACAAAAACTTCTAAAACCAATATTGTCTCCAAAACACCCTATAGGCAAGCTACATGTCAATCAACATTTGTATTTTGTATTGTAAAAATATATTTCTTATTTCTTTTCCAATTTGAGAAGGAATCCTTTTCTACAAAACATTAAATAAAATTGGTCATAAAATAAAAAAATTATAAAGAAACAAAGTTCAGCTGTCAGTTGAATGAAAAAATATGGTTTATTGTCATTTTGGCATAAGTTGACTTGACTTGATAGTTAGGGAGATTTTTCTTCACTAACATTCCAGTCAGCTTTCCATTAAAGTTGCCTGATAATTTTTTTATAGCTAGCCAATCAAATACCAGAAACATGCCTTACTTTCAAATCCCTTATGTGGCCTTAACCTGCCCATTACCTGTGTCATCCGAAGTGTTTATTTGACTGATTTTGCGTCTTGAGATTAATTGACAAGTCCTCCATGAGTAGTTGTTGTCATAAAAATGCTTTCTAAAAAAGCCTTTCGGATTCAGCATAAAAACTGTAGGTCCCTTTCATACCTTACATGAGTCGTTTACAGGAACGGTTGAGAGTTCTCTTCAGACTTTTGTGCCACCATAAGCACTTACATCGAAGAAATAAAGCAAATGTTTTTACTTTTTATGAATATACCTTAAATAAACTTCTAAAAGAATGCAATCTTTTGCAAATGCAATCCTGTACGACTTCAATTCAAAAATTGCATTAATTCATTTTATTTAGAGACTGGGACTTCAAATTTTTCAATCACCAATCATTTGACTGACATCAATTAAAACGATCATTTGAGGCTGAATACATTAATTTTTAGTCTTTGCATTTTTTGAAGTCAATTGATTGGGTAAAAATAATTGACATCTTTTTAAGATCAAGTGATTGGTATTTGCAAAATTTGGACATCTCAATCTGTAGGTGAAGTCACAATGAATACAATCTTTAAGTTGGTTGAATGATTGAAAAATGATTTACAATGATTGCATTCACAAACGATTGCATTGCTTTACGAAACATCCTAAGTGGCGTAAATTATAATTGTGTAAGAAGAAAGCTACTTAATTGTTACACTCGTGATATTTTGAAGTTTTGTATGCAACTTTTGTGTAACTTTAAAAAACTTGCACCTTGAAAACCTTGTTACAATTTAAAATGATAAAAAAGTAGTTTCAGTTGTAATTTATAAGGAACTAGAATTTAGTTCTTTCAGAACCTTATTCAAATTTTAAGTTACGAAAAGGTTATGGTTCCTTATTTGTTACTTTGGAGACTTATTTGTTACAAAGAAGTCAATATGCCTGCAAAATCTTAAACCGTGCCACTTGATGATCTTAAGCTAAAAATTGATAAAACTTTTTGTTGTAAAGTAAACCAATTTATGAATATATAAAAACATTTTCAGAGATGAAGAAATTATAAAGCATTGGCATTCCACAAGGGAGTGTTCTTCGACCACCATTGTTTATTTTTCTTTGAAAGGTTAAGGGATTGTACAAAACTTAAGTTGGAAAATCGTTTATTACTTCTCTGAAGTTATAAATAAATAAATAAATTGGGTGGCGCAAAAGTCCGTTGAGAACTTGGGCCTAGTGACCTACAACTCATTTCTCTGAAGTTAGTACAAATCAAAAACGATTAGAATTTGAACTGTTCCAAATATTTTATAAAAATATGAATTGGCTCCTTCTCAAAACAAGTTTATTGAATGCATTTTTCAGCTACAAAAATAAGTCAAAACACAATTCTAAAAAACCATTGATTGAAAATCTTAAAAAGACAGTTTTCGAAATATGTGTAAAGTGATTGAAAATTGTAAAGGACCTTTAAACTTACTAACAAATACACTTTTTAAAATCCCTTTGACGTTGTTTCTTAAATTAAGAGTTAATTTACATCAAATTAAGTTTTAGATGAAGAATCACAAAATATGTTTTTCTAAATTCAAGTTTTTCTTACCACAAATAATGTTGAAAAATTATTATCCAAAATCCAAGTTATAAGAAAAAAGGTAAGTAGTTTTTTTTTGTTACTTTTTGATGTTGTTCAAATGCAATTACACAAATACAAAGAATAATTTCCCCTTAATTCACAGATATTCACTTCTTCTATAAAATTTATATCGAAACAATTCTACACTCGTCAATTTTACCGTCATTGATGTTTTCCAAATACACACAGACACACTTTCACACACAACAAAAACACAATTGGAAAATAAAATGCAGCTGCTTTAGAAAATTGTGGTCTGATACTTTATGAATTTCTCATCACAAAAAATTTAAAAACCTTCTTGAATTCAAAAAAACCATTACATATTTTGAAATTTGTTTAAAAAATTATATATTCACATTTTCCTATTGGAATAAATAAAAGATAAAAACTTTCATCAATACACGAATTATTGACAGATGAATCTGACAGAAGACCAAAACAATATCGGAAGAGAGAACGCGCTTTTCTCTGAACACTTCTACACTTTTTGAATTCCCAAACGTAACTGTTTTTGTGCAGTGCAGCGGGGTCGTATCTTCGTATCTTTTTGGTATGCTACGAGACCATTATCCTGCCACCGAATAAACTCTCTCGCATTGTATTCGAATCCACCCCATAGCTATAGTGAAGTGTAGCGATAGCGACCCTTAAAAATTGTGCTAGTATGCTGCATAAAGGTAGTAGGAATTTATTAGAGGAAAAATAGTGAAATCAACCCTCATAGTTTTGACAATTAGAGGGAGAAGGATCGAATCGAATGTAAACACACAAACAACACGATCAAATGGAATTTGAAAAATTCTACAAAAGAATGTTCTACAGTGAACCCCAAAAATATTTAAAATCGTTGAATACTATTTTGGAAAATCGTATGTGATTGTGTGTGTTTTGATGTGTGTGTGTTGATATTCGAGGGTAAAATTGGGAAACCCATGGGAAACACCAAAATTTGAATTAAAACAGGTAGACGCAGGAAAATTGAAAGGTAAAGGTACAGATTCAGGGGCAATATAGGCAGATAATGTCCATCCCTTTGTTGTAGACCTACTTAAATGATCGTTCGTATTCGCAGAATGTTGTCTGTGTCCAGTTTCAGTTAAGTGCTGTCTAATTGGATGTTCTTCTGTTTGTCTATAGAACAGACAGTAATACAACAATTGTTTTATTCTTTGTAAAGATCTTGAAAAAAAGTAAAAGTCAAGATACTCAATATCACTTTGTTCATTTAATACTTTAATACAGTAAATTCCAAAGAAAGAAAAATACTCGTTTGATTGTTTTTGTCAAGTAAAAAGATTATTTGATTCAATGTTATAAAATTTAAAATTATAAAAATTTCTCTACAGAGAGAAAAGGAACACATTAAATTGAATTGTGTTTCACGTTGGGCGCCACCTAAAATGTATTTTTTTATATATTTAAACGGAATGAATCAACCTTATATAGCTCACTCGTTAATCGAACAACTATTTTTGACAGTCCATGAGAGGGAGATCATATATTAAATTACATCAGGCATCACGTTGGGCGCCATCCACTTAAAATCTTTTGTTTTTACTTTTTGCTTACAATTAATTTTTTTGAATTTCATAGGGATAATTGGTTGATAAAAAAACGATTTTTGACAGTTCAAGAGACACATTAAATAACATGAGCCCCCGCGTTGGGCGCCACCTAAAACCGTTTACTTTTTCTTTTTTTTCTTGTAAATATTGAAGTGAATAGCGTCAAATTCATATTGCTCCCTGGTCGATTGAACAATGATTTTTGATAATTCAAGAGAGAAAGGGAACATATGAATTTATATCTAGCCTGGCTTTGAGCGCCACCTAGAATGATTTTATATAATTTATTGTTTGCAATTATTGAAATTGTTTACTTTAACTCACTTCCAAACAGGCCAAGCCAGGAGCTTCAAATTTACAACACTTGCTAAAATAATTGCTGGCATCTTTCTTACTTAATTTCAGATCCGGGACCAAAAGATTCTCTGAGATACAAAACCCGTAACTGACTGGCTCACTCACCGATCATCGATATTATAAGGCACTCGTACACATCGCAGAAACTTGGAACTGGTAACTCTATGATGCAAGGAAAAAAATCTAAATGTTTTAGTTTTCGATTAAGGGGGCGTGGTTTCCACCTACAAGAATACACAAGGCAGGAATAAAAATTGACGCTTTTAAGAGTTGTGAAATAATTAAATTTAGTAGAGTGGTAAGTGCTCGAGCACACACAATTCTAGAGGGTGTGGTATCCACCCACTTTTAAAGGCTAAATTCGGCAACATTAGTCTCATATGCGCGCACGCATATGTTTTTAGAGCTCTTAGACAAAACATATGAGCAGTGTCCTAGCTACAATATTAAAATTGTCCTGGGCAATTTTAATGCTAAGCTACGACGAGAAGACATCTTTGGCGGAATAATCGGGGAAAAAAGCCTGCACAACAACACTTCCGACATCGGATTCAGGCTCATAGATTTTCCTTGGGGGCGAAACCTCATGGGTACGCGTTTTCCACACCTCAACATTCACAAAGGAACTTAGATTTCTCCAGATCAATCTTCCGTCAACCAGATTGACCATATTGCGATCGACGCCAGACACGCTTCCAGCATCATATGTCCGATCTTTCCGAGGAGCTAACAACGACTCGGACCACTACCTCGTTGTAGCCAAGGTAGCACTTTGGGTTTCAAGACCCAAGGCAAAACAGGGAGGTACTGGGAGAACGTACAACGTCAAACGGCTACAATCGCAAAAGATCGCTAAATCCTTTTCCGACCGAGTTACAAGTAACCTCTCTCGAAGTCTCCGCCGCCAACACTATGTATCGAAAACCAGTGGCAACATCACCAAGAAAAAATAAAGGTTGGAAACAACTTAGCAAAACCTTTCGATGTCAAAAAAGGTTTTAGACAAAGTGATGCGATGTCATGCTATTTTTTTAACATCGTACTTGAAAGAATAGTGCAGAGCTCACACGTCAACACTAAAGGCACTATCTTTCAAAGACTGTCCAATTACTAGCATGTGCTGCTGACATTCACATAATCGGAAGAACTCAGCGTGATGTCAATGGGGCAGAGGCGGCAAAAAATGGTTTTAACAGTTAATGAGGCCAAAATAAAGTACATCTGTCGTCAAGAAAGGACATAAAACACCGACGTCTTTGTCAAAACGTCACCATCGACAGACGTAACTTTGAGGTAGTCAAGGACTTCGTCTACCTAGGCTCCGCTGTACACGCCGAAAACAGCACCAGTGCTGAGATCTAACGAAGAATAACTCTTGCTAACCGCTGTTTCTTTGGACTAAGAAAGCAATTGAATGGGAAAGTCCTCTCGAAGGACCAAAGTGTTGCTACATAAGACCCTTATCATCCCCGTTCTGCTATACGGTGCAGAAGCCTTGGGTCGGTTCGAGAGAAAAGTTCTTCGTTTGATCTACGTTCCCGTATGCATCGATGGGGAGTGGAGGAGAAGATGGAACGACGACTTAGCCAGAAGGATAAAAGTCCAACGACTAAGATGGCTGGGTCACGTAGAGCGCATGGAAAGTTTTCGAGTCCACACCCACAGGACAGTGCTTCATTTATTGTCCACATTTAAGTATTATAAAACATAGTACACCCATCAAAAGCCAGTAACCATCGATATAGCTTTTTTTTAAATAAGTTACACATTTAAGTTTTTGGTGTGATGATTGAAATTTTTATTAAAATTATTTACCTCGTATTGGGCGCCATTTAAATTTAAATAGTTTTCAAGCATTTTATAAAATGTTATATATGCTTCATGTAGGATTGTGAACAAGTTATAATTTTAAGAACGTTGAGAAATAGCTAAATAACTATTTGTTGAAGTTTCGCATTGGGCGCCAAATAACTCTAAACCTTATTTTTGTATTGAAATATTAAGCGAACATCCTTTATTTTGCTTCGAGGTCGATAACAATTCCATGCAGAATTTTCTTGTAGTTATTTATTACTACTAGTTAATATAAAAGTTTCCTTTGAATCAAGTTTAATTTTATGAAGTGTATAATTCTATAGCAAGCAGATTATAAATAAACAGCCCATATTCGGATGCTCATAAAACTTCAACATCAATTGAGATAGTAAGCTGGATGACTTCCTAGAAATTAAAAACTCCCATTGACCTAATATTTAGAAAGTCATAGGAAAATAACGCACTAACATCTAAGTACTTGTCTATCTTCAACACTCTCAAGAGTATTTCAAGGCTTGAAAAAAACCAATACACTTCCTTGCTTCAATAGTAAAGAATCATTAAATCTTAAAATAAAAACGTCTATTAAAATACAACTGCTCTGACCTCGATTTAATTAAACAAAACATTTTTGCTTCAAGCAAACTCAAGCATTTCCGCCTTTTAGAAAGAATATTATACTCGTATGATCACATACATCGCACTAATTACCTACCCATAGCCTTAATTAAAACAACTTTGCACTCCGTCAGACCCAAAGGCCTTTCCAAAGAGCCCAGCAGCAAATAACCAACAACAAAACATCCAATTAAATTCCAATTTCAATAAACACTATTTACGATGGCTTGTTTGCAGTTAGGTATGTTATAAAAAAATAAAAAATCTTAATAACTTTTTGCGAAAGCGTCAAAATTATACCATGCAAAACATGTAAGGCGGCTGCGTAAAGGGTTTTGCAAAACATTTCCAACATATGCTTTTGTAGGTCTAGTGATTTAATCAGTTAGCGTGCAATGTCTTATGAGTTTATAAAGGGTGTTTTTTTAATTTGAAATATAGAACTTTAAGTTGGCAACACTGCTAATGGCCATTTTGACAGCTGTCAAGTGATTTATTTTTAGATTGGTTTAGCAACACACCTCGAAGCAACACTTGAATAGACTGAACAAGCAGGATTCTTTACTAGATCCTCCTGTATTGATCATAAAAAGGCACTTCTGTCATTAGCAGCTGATATTTTTTCTCAAAATTTAAAAAAAAAATATGAATTTTAAAATCGAACCAATTAAATTTATCGCGGAAGAAGCTCAAAAGCAAATGTATTTTGCTTGTTGACTTTTTCACGGTTGTTGTGCTGTCAGACAAACCAAATATTCAGAAATTTTGACGTAGAGCTTCGGTTTGGGGTCACATTACGTAACATTACGTTATTTCCTTACGATTGTCAAATGAAACGTGAGGTAGACGCTTCATTGTGATAGCATGCATTGAATTCCTATGGCTGAACTCGTAAAGGTCAGAAGAAGCCGAGGCTGAAGCGTGTTTGTGTTTCAGTCATAAAGCTCAAAGTGGAGTCGAGTAAGGCTGCATTCTGTCACCAATTCTATTTATGACAGGAAACTGAGGAATGAGATGGACTCTAACAATATATCTGCTCTCTCATAGGATAATGGGAAAAACTAAGATCTTCAGTTTCGGAACCTCACCCAGTCATCCTCTCAGATAAACATTGCTCAAAAGCTACGACTGTTCCGTTCAAACGTCGGATCCTTATACGTATTATTAGACAATTGTATACCTCCACTAATAGGTGCCTACGAAACATTTCAAGGGTTTTCTGGCCAAATCGTTTATGAATTGAAGAACTGTATAGGAGAACTGGTCAGGAACTCGTCCAGGCAAGTGGCAGTGGATTAGACAAACGTTTCGAAAAGTTGATGGCTGCATTGCGGGACAATCAATGCAGTAGAATCCAATCACTCAAGAAGGCAAAACAGTCGGGAGACCAAGAAGCACGTGGAAAAGAACAGTCGAGGAGGAATTGGCGAGATTGAGAAAGAGCTGGAAGGAGCTCAAACACATAGCTGGAAACCGCAACCGATCAAGCATAGGAGTAGTTGAGGCTCTATGTCCAGGCACTTAATAGATCTGAGGACCCAAGGCATTTCAAAATTAATAAAGTAATGCCTACACAATTATAATTCAGTTTGAAGTCGCTATCGCGAACCGAGTCTATTTTACAGTTAAGCGATGAAGCTCACTTTTAGTTAAATGTAACGTCAATAAAGAAAACCCTCCGAATTCAAAGTGATGATAATCCTCAAAACTATACTGGCCAGAACGTTACAGTTGATGGGGACTAATAAGGACCCATGATTTCTGACTTCATAATTTATCAATTTAACAACCATGATGTGGAGGACATGTGGTTTCATCAAGAAGTCTCGCCCCACAATTGATTTATTGATGGAAGCGTTTGAAAAAGTTGTACGTTACGGACCTTTGAGTTTACCGCCTAGATCGTGCGATTTTCAACCCATTTTCTGTTGGGATATGTAAAGTCGCTAGTTTCAGCTGCCTATAAGCTTAAAGCAATGTAATACTTGGAGGGCAACATTCATCGCCATAAAGCCGATATTCAGAATGTTGGAAAAAGTCAGCAAGAATTTTTCCCAAATTAGACTACGTTCGATCCAGCTGTCGCTCCAGAAGATTTTCATTCGAATAAAGTTTGTCATAAAAAAACACCCTTTATAAACAAAACAAACAAAAAACTACCTTCTACTCACAATGAACATTTAATTTAGCGAATATGAGTTGAACAAATTTTTTGTTATCTTCTTTTCCATTTCAAAATCTCACTTAAGTGAAATAATTCAAATTTTATTTTCGCAACGCAAACATGCGCATTGCGCGCGCGCCTTTTCTAATGAATCAACCAGCTCGTCTTATAAAGTCTTTCAAATAGCTGCATAGATAATAATTGCTCTAGCACGGCAATGGTTTTCTTCTTGGTTGAACAACAACCAACGTCTTGAGTCTTTGTGTAAAGCCTTACTCATTGTCTTCTTCATAACATATGACGTGTAGAAAATCCTCGTGGGTATAGGCTTCGTTGTCGAAGGCAGAAATAGAGAGTTGCTTTGCAACAATTAATCGCCCAGTTCCACTGCACGGTTCTGCCTTCTGCGCTCTCCCGCCGCTGCGCTCCCCATTTATTAAGCATTTACAACATTTGAACATTTAAAACTTTATGTATTTCGTCGTTGATGATGGAATTACAAGCGTATAGTAATTTCAAAAATTACATGCAGCAACCTAAATCGATGCGCAATTCCTATCAATTTCTATATGACTTGACTTGCGATGCCTCTCTAAAGCTCATGATCTACTTTTGAGCAACAATCGCACTAAATAATTCGAAATACCATTTTAATGTATGTTCTTCAAGCTTCGAGGTTGTAATATTTGTGTATGGTTCGGCTTGGCGAATCACTGGCATTTGCATTGCGCATATACAACGGCATGACGGAGGAACGGTGAGACGGCTGTGACGGCGCAATGCAGTGGCGCTGCAGTGTGTATAAAGTGTAGACATCAAAGTTGTGAATGCGCGATTTAAATTGCTACTAAATTCGAGACAGGATTTTCATTTTTACCTCATAATCTTTTACAACATAAGAAAATCATCGCTTTTGACGACGATGATGATGATTTGCTTTCAACGCCGTCGCCGCACCGCGCCGCCGCTTTTGCACTGCTCCGTCATCGTCGGCTTTAGCGCTAGTTTCAATTCAGTTATTGTTGTTGCAGCATAAATACAAGCACTATATGCAGTTGCATAGTTACGCATTAATGTTGCATTATAATTGGAGGAGAGACTCATTCATAAAAGTTGCCAGTTTGATGATTTAGTAGGGCATTAATTTGCGGAATAAAATAACCCGTCATTTTTGAAGTTGCTTATCTTTTCATATTATCTGTGATGCGCAGTTCATATTGTTATATTGCGAATCAGAAATGAAATCAAAATTAGACAGCCGTTTCAGGAAGATAGAATTAAATTAGTGGGTGGAAGTAGTAGAAGATTGTTAGTTACTTGAGAGGATAATTTTTGAAACATGACATGTTGAAACAGTTCAAGCAATAAGAGGACAGGATTTTGAAAAAGAACATATTGATTTTGAGTCTATAACTGAAAAAATATGTTACCATTAAGTGTTGATATGAATTATATAAAATAAAAGGTTCCGCGTTGGGCGCCAGTTTTAAGAATATCAAATAAATTCATCATTGTATTGAATAAATTTCCCAATGACTATTACAAATTATAAGGAAAAGTAGTGTACTTGTATTAGGGACACTCCAGATCGATAGAGTGAAATGAACTTGTGCTAACTTCAGCATTGGGAACTTTTGTTAAAATAATAAGTTCCGCTTGGCTACCATCCAATCAAACAAATGCAGAGCACATTTTAAGAATCTATATAAGGTGCTAAACTAGCTTACCAGAAAGGTTTAAAACTAACTTTTGAAAAGATTAGGTTCCGCGTTGGGCGCCAGTTTCAAGAGTTGATTTCATATCATTATAGAATTTTTTAACTTTAATGTAGTTTAAAACGGAAATTTAGTTTAGAAGGGTTTTAAATTTTAGATGTTTCAGAAATTTGATGTAAATGTAATTTGAAATTATTACTATCATACACTTTTTTAATTCATTTGGCATCTTGAATCAATCTTCTTGAAAAGCTTGAGAATCTAAACTCACTTAAAATTAAGTTTGCAGTAAACCTATTTTTTAGGAACCACGACGTCTGATGTGGTAGATTAGCGGAACTGCCAATCTATCCTGTATGAGACCACATCTGTCTAACAAGATGAATGCCTTTGGTGCAATAAATCCGCTCAAGCGTGCACTTTCAAAATACTCATCGTTCGTATAAAATGCCCCCATGTAGCAAATTATCTTCACTCTGGGGTCAAGCCGACAGCCGTTTCGTCAGAATGAAAGCTCCTCTGGCCCTAGTCAGAGCAGCATTTTTATGTCTGTCGAAATATAAATACTGATCTAACCAGTTACCGAGGTACTTCACTACACTTTTGCTCGATAATGGCTGCCCGTGAAGATCAACGATGACCATCTTGCACGTATTCCTCGTGGCCCTAGCCAACGGAGTCCGGGAGAAAATTGTCCCCGATGTCTGGACATTTATTTTCAGTTTCCAGTCGTCGTTTCCAGTCGTCGCAATATCGCCGAATCTTTTCGAAATCACGCTGCAAGAGAATTCTAATAACCTCAACCTTTCGGGCCATTTTGTAAGCAATTAGATGGTCGGCGTATTGCCTTTGTAAGATTACCTATCAGATCGCTGGTGTAAATGCTGAAGAGAATCGGCGAATTTACCGCTCCTTGTTGAAGACCATTTTTAATTAAGAGTGTTGTGGTAGAAGTTGCATTGCCATTTTTGGCAACAAACTTTCTACCGTTAAGCATATCATAAAGTATATACAACAACGGCTTGCTTATGCCAAGCCTGCTCAGTTTTAGGTAAAGACCCTCTAACCATACCGTGTCAAAGGCCTTTTCCAAATCAACCAGAACAGCACCTGTGTATTATTGTTTTGATTTATTCCATTGGATATCAGGAACGAGTTTAGACGCAGCATAAATTGTGTCATGACCCGCCTTCAACCCGAACTGTTTATCCGGAATTATTTTGTTGTCCGCAGCTCACTTATTCAGAGCCCTGTTGATGATGATCTTTATGAAAACTTTGCTGATGCTCGGAAGAAGACTTATCGACCGATGGTTTGACGGGTTGGAGTTGTCCTTTCCCTTTTTCGGGAGAGGATGAACCACAGCGGTCTTCCAATGCACTGGATAATATGCATTATTCAGTGCATTATTGAAGAGTGTGGTGTAAATGTCAATTAACTCCATCGGTAAATGTCTTAGTACAAAGTTGAATAACCATCGACACCTGCTGACTTTATGTTTTTAATTGGTTCCGTTTGCTCGGCGATTATGGCATTTGCCACGGAATCGTCATTGAACCGCTTGAAACCGTGGTTCTCACATCGCGATTGTGTGATATCATTTCGGAGGTAAAAGTGATTAAGTAGGGCTCTGTTTTCCAGGTCGTGGTTGGGGCGAATGCTAACATTCACCTTGTACACTTGCTGCAAAGCAGCTCCCACCGCCTCCACTTTTTCCTTCGGATCTTCAATTATGCAAAATTCATTGTCAAATATGGCTTCTTCTGGATCTATTTGCGCTGTTCTGAGTACGTCTCTGTTCTCTTCAGTTCTTTGGAGTTTCAGACACGGAAGGTCATTATCATTTTTTTTTTCTGAATAAATTGTTGATTTTGGGGAA
This sequence comes from Eupeodes corollae, assembly GCF_945859685.1. Lineage (NCBI taxonomy): Eukaryota > Metazoa > Arthropoda > Insecta > Diptera > Syrphidae > Eupeodes > Eupeodes corollae. The sequence continues at coordinate 7,081,284 of NC_079148.1, read as the reverse complement.
CATACTAGGGTCACTGGAATTAACTGACCGGATCTTGCGGTCCCAGTACTTGTTAATTGATAACCTGTAGTTTCCCTTAATCAACAGACAGTCCAACGCACTAACCATCATGCCACGGGTACTACGCTTAGTAAATGTATTAACGTCAAAAATAACAGATAACTGCCAGATGATAATAATAAAATGTTCGTAAGAATCATACATCATTGTCAATTCTTCAAAGCATTGACAAAAACTGACAGATGATTCAGAAAAAATTTATAATTTATGACATAAAAAATCTGCTTACAAAATTTGGTTGTTACATGAACTAGAACCATTTACACAAACTCTGTTCGTCAAATTTGTTTAAAGTGCATTGATATCAACTTTACGATTTTGACGGTTTAAAAAAAAGAAAACCGTAAGACGTCAAAATATCTGATTGTTAAAAACCAGTATTGAGTTTGACAAGCATTGGGCAGACAACATAAGAGACTCCCTTTGCAATCAACTGAATTCTTGGGACAAATGTACATTTTGACTAAGGCATGTAGAAGTTTCTTTAAGTGTCAAACTCAAAACTTTTCTTCACCAACCTCTACCTTCATCGTACAAAAACTACCACTTTTGTAAATATTCAGATTAAGAAGATTCTTATCGCCATAACAAACAATTTAACATTTGTTTTTGATATATAAATGTCAATTCTCCAAAGTTACGATTTTGACGTTTATATAAACAAACAAATAAAAGACAGTAAAACATGTGTAGTTATTAAAAACCACTATTGTTTCCTATGACAAACATTGAGTAGATAAGAAAACTTTTAAAATCAAAAGTGACAAGACAACTGTCAAATGATTCTTCAATAGAATTCGGTACTTCATGACATAAATAATCAGAATACAAAAGAAAATTGAAATGTCAATTCTCCAAAGTAAAAGTTTTGATGTTTTTATGTAAAAAAAAAAAACACAAACAAGAGAGAAAAAGTTTACTATAGTTTTCTATGAAAAGTCAGAACATGTAATAACATTTAATTTTCTAAATTTAATCATTCGAGCCTCTTGAACCATCAATAAGTGATTATTTTCCACAATAGAACCGAGCAAAGAAATTGCTATTCATTTATACTCGTATAATAGATAAAAGGATAAACATCAAAGAAGCAAAACTTCATAATTTAATTAAAAACCTGATAGGACGAAAAACTTTATCCCAAAAAACATACAAACCTACTTCCGAGGGGTTGATTGTTAAAATCATAAAATCATTGAAAATTAAAATGAATGACAATGATGGTCAACGTAGGTAGGTATAAAATGTCATAATGACGCATACTTCATTAATCCTCCAGAAGCAGAGTTCTACTCTTTATCTTTGATGATATTAGGTCGTATCTCGTATAACCCATCTACTAAAACATGGGCATCATCATCGTCATCATCATCAACAAATTTTCCATAGTTATGTGTATGAAATTTTCTACACGACAAAAATTGTAACGGTGATATGAACGAACGACAACGAAGAAACGTCACCCTTTCTTGTCAAAAATACCAACGAGTATAATCTATTATATGACATTTCCACAATAAATAGGCGTAGAATCCATTTCGATTCTGCTGCAAACTGAATGAGGCAAGCCCAACAACAAACCACCACCATCCATCGACGATGTAAAGAACAATTCCAGTAAAGATCATCATGCTATACGAAAAGCGTCACACACCTGCCTACTGCTTTTGGCTCTATATGTATATTTCTCAGTGAGTCTAAGCATGACACTTAACTTACGAGTATAAGGGCTAGCTAGCAGTGATGTAGCTATCGCCAACGAACGTCGAAGAAATTCTCACCCCATATCGCATAGTTTCGTCCTCGTCGTCCTTGTCGTCCTCGCCGTTCCTCGAGTGGAAGTATAAATTCATGCAAGGCTATGTTGAGCGTGTCCTTCGGTGCTCGCAGAAGGGAAATGCCAGGATAAATGCACCACCAAATAATTCACACACGACACAAGAAACTCTGCCTATAGAAAGATACTCCTCCGAGCTGTGCTGAGCTCCGAGCTCTAAGGAACTCTAAACAACCTACATATACTCGTAGTACATGTGTTCTGCTGATGTGTACCTACGTTACGTTTTACGTACCTATAGTTCTAAGGGTGGCAAAGGCAAGCTAACATTTACGGAGTGGTGGTGGGCTTTTTCAAATGCAACGAAAGCGAAACAGATTCGAGTCCTTGTACCGTTGTACTGCACGAGTCAGTGAGTTGAGTTGAGTTGCATTGCGTAACATCAGTATCGAAGTTGGTTTTTGAATACTTCTTACTCCTTTATAGCTAAAAACGGTACACCGACTTTAGACAGAGAGGAGTACGGTACACGTATACAAGGTATAGAACGCTTCGGTGATTTTCCATGTCCTCCTTCTTCTCTCACTCCCTCCAAAACCATTACCACGTATGTTAACTCCTCGTATACCTACGTCTTTCAACTCCTTACTCCTTTTAGTGGTGCTGCTGCTTTTAGACCTTTTATGTTTACATATTTTTTGGCGAAGGGTTGTTGTATAGCGTCGTCGTGGCACAGAACGAAAATGAATATTATATTGAAATGTTGCGAAGAATTCCAAAAATGTATTTTGTCGACGTAACAACGAAACACCGCTCACACACATCATATCCTTTTTCCCTATGCCTTCATACCGACCGCCGACTACCGAGTACCGACTTCGTTTCGTTATCTGGAGGCGGTTGGTTGGTATAGAAAACTAAAAAGGTGGTCCTTGAGTGGGGAAGGGGTTATACACATTTTCATTTTTCTTTTTTTTTTGTGAACTTTGTTTGGGAGCGTTGAAAGGTATAAAGTGAGTTTTTGGAAGTTTTGTCTACGAAATAGCATTCCAAGTTTTAAGGGCAAACAAAATAAAAGGTAAACCTAACCTTAAACGTGTATGTAAGGCGAAAAACCCTTTTTCCAAAAAGAAGAAAAATAAGTTAAAAACAAAAGAGGAAAGGAACTTTTTGAGAAGAACGAGTGTGATGGGAATGATGATAGTGATGGGCGATAAAGACTTTACATTTACCTTTTCGTTTCGTAAACGTTAACGTAAAGTTAACCTATCTACGAGTATATACCTTAAAGCTTTGTATATTTTTGAAGGTTACGAACTTTTGTTTTAGTTTTTAGAAAATTGAAACGATACAAATGTGTGGCTAACATTTGTGTATTTTTTTTTGTTCTATGTTTCGATAAAAAGAAAAAAAAGAAGAAAGTTCTTGTTGAAAGAAGAGAGAACTTCAAGATTTAGTGAATAGTTTTTACTTTTGACAGAAATACTGTATTTTGAAGTTTGTACATGAAAAACGATTGAGAATGGTACAAGAGTGGTATATATTTCTATATAAGTGGTAAGATACACGAGTATTTGATTTTAGTGATATTTGGTTATGTGAGTTTTGTTTTGGTATTTAAATATAACCAAAAGTTTATAGGAAATAACTCATCAAGGATACGATCAAGAGAACTGTCAAAAATATTTCTTACCTTTATTATCTAGGTATATAAAGGTCTAATTAGGAGTGCGATTGGATAGGGTGATTTTGGATAAATTACAGTCAAAAGGACGATATATGTAAGGTGATAGCCAAATTTTGACTTTACTCATTCAAGTCATTCTGATTGGCAACTACCTATAAAGTAAGTTGAAACTTGTTTTGACGTCTCACAATCAGCTGCCCAGTAAGGACACACAAATTCAAAATAAAATAAAAGAATCAGTATTTAAATATAAATAAAAATCACTCATATTATTTGAAGTCCTCGAAACACAAATGTTTCTTATTTTATATTCATATTGGCAATTGTCATTTATTTGACAGTTCCGGATTGACTAGCTTTGTAGTACAGTTTTGCATTCACAAAGCTAGTTACATTTTAACGACGTAGTCACTAGCTTAATGAACGTGCCCATTGACAGCTAAAAAAACTGTCACAACAAAAAAGTAATTTCGAACAAATATGACGTTTCTTTTGCAGTGTAAAATAAGCAACTAGACGCTTGCACAAAGGTTAATTAAAAAAAATTCTTGTGGCCGACAAAGCGTATGGCCTTCGAAATAAAAACAACAAAATAGGAATATTCTCAAAAGACAGCCAATTGAGTATTTATATTGAGACAAATTATAGGAACCACTTTTAAAATTGTACAATGGCAACAGTCAAATTGAATTCAGTTATAGTCATGACCGATTCCACCACCACAGATAAAAAGACTGCAATAGAATATTATTAACACACTTTCGGATGTCTCAGCGAAAACAAAGAAATGATGTGAGAAAGGTTTACGTCAAATGTCAAATTGAATAAAAAAAGATCGCTAGTTAATTTATTTATCGAGTGATTTAATTTCATTAAAAATTTACATTTTAGAAGTTCTCTAGTTCAACAAGTATAAAAGCAACATTGTTCAACAGCTTTATTAAGTTAAACTCGGTGATACAGCATTTGACGTATAGATTAGGATACATTTAACTGTCTGAAAAAGAAAGTGGAACCACTTAAAATGTCTGTAATCTTCAAAAGAATATCGAGTGAAAATAAATCGAATCAACGATAAAATAGAGATGTGTTTTACCGAGAACTCGCCAGTTTTACAAATAAAAATAAAATACCACTGATGATGATCAAACGAACATAATACCTACAAGAAAAATATAAATAAGTCATTTCTGTAAAACTTCTGAAACTTTAACAAACGTTTCGTAAACTGCAACTCAATATCCAATCAACCAGATGGTACTTAAAGCCCTTATTATATGAGCTGTTACTAGCATAAAAAGGAGAGAATGCTTGTATGGCGAACTGTCATTTTGATAAAGACGGGAGATCTGTGGATTTCATTCGTTCGAGCTTAAAAATTGTGCCCGATTAAGCTTTTTCTGAAGAATGTCCGATTGAAAAGTAACTCAAAACACAGTGATTAAATTATTGAACGTTTATTCCCGATTCGAAAGCCTGTGGAATTTAAGAAGTCAAAAACATAATAGACTCGACTTGACGAAAAATGCATAGTTTCAACTTTCCAAGGAATGTGGAAGGAGTATAGTTAAGTAAGTAAAGTTTTTAAGGAACGCTTACATGTCTATAAAAAAAGAATAGTCAAGTGTTCTTAATAAATCTGGGACATCAACAAGTTGAGGAGTTTACTTCCTGTTGGCATTGACATCCCCGCAATAGCAAATTTGACAGTTCTGCTGCCTATTTACTGCATTTTTGTATTATGATTGTGCTAGGAAAAAGGAAGGGTTAGAAAAGAGTAGTCGATTGTCGAGTACATTATTTTGAATTCGTAAATATGGGAATGACGGATCGTAGTAACGCATTCCACATTCGTGTAGTACCACATAAGAACGAATATCTGTACTTCACAGAGCGGCCGAAGTTAGAAACGTGGGTAAACCGATGGGCATTCCTAGTACAGTTCCACGGTACCACGATAAAATAGTTTGAAAAAGGATTTCACCTGACTATTTTAATCAGTTTGAACTTATTTTTACTAAATTTTGAAAGTAACAGTAAAAATTCTAATTTAAAGTTCTACATCCAGGGTTTTTTTGCGTAGTTCCTTTGTGGCGAGAACAATTTGATATGAAATATCGATTGTTTAAAAGAAAGAGTATACAATTTTTTTAATTTAAAAAAAATCCAACTGAATACTCCTAACTTTTGTTTGCTAGAATATGACAAGTTGTCAACTATAATACTTTGAGTCAACTGTCAAGATATTAAGACTACTACGCTTACTACACATGTTTTCATGTGCTTAACTGTCAAAGGCGAATTGTATGATCACGTTCATATTAAGTATAAGGCCTTGTTGCACATAGAATATCACATCACATCAGAAAATACGTAGCTTGTTCTTTTTGGACAATACAGTTCATATGTAAGATAAATAAAACCTAGACTTAGGAGAGAAGCTTAGATTGAGCTTTTTTTGTTTGTAAGATAATTAAACTGGCCATTTTCCATTATAAGAATTATCTTAAAAACTTCAATTATATTCATAAATCATCCCATTAACAATCAATATAAGAGGTCATATCAGGTCAGGTCACACAAACTTTGTTAGTTATCCATCACTCCACCTGAACCATATCGGAAAGCATTTATTTATTATGGCGTGTTTACACGATCAATATACAAAACATTAAGTCATTAAGGTTGAGATTGTTTTTAATAACAATAATTTGCGTTACAACCCACTTATGGTATAAAATTTAACCGTATAGAAAGAGATAGAGATAGAGAGAGCTCGAGCTCGAGCAAGCAAACGAGTTAAACTTTGAAATGAACTCCCATTAATACAATTGCCTGCTAGACAACTAAAATGGATTTAAAATTTCAAAGCCCGCACCAAACATTCGCATATCAATCCCCAGGAACATATTTAGGTGTACAACACAATAAACATAGCATCACCTCATCCTAGGCATCGCATGAGCCTAGACACACAACGTATAGGTACAACTTTTATCGGCCATTTAATGACGATCAATTTAACAAAGTTAACTCGGCTAATGAATTCAATCAATAAACATTAACTACTTCCACCAAAACCAGTTTCTCGATCCTCAAGTTGACTCTGAAGACTGAACTGTGCTTTGCATATAGTGTAGGTACTAATAGTTGCTCCTCAAAATCAAGACCTCAACGCACGTCCGTCGTCGCGTCGTCGTCCCCCAAAATGTGATCGCACGACATGACCAACTTTCCTATATAGTCCAGCTCCGTGTATACAAAATTCACAGTGCCTACCTACAGCGTGCATAAAGTTTCAGGGAAGACATAACCAAAACGACCGAACGAAGACCGAGCGACGACGACAGGAGGGAGAGAAGTTGGACAGATGCAACCCAGACCCACTGAAATGCACATCAGAAACGAAAAATAAAAAACTATCTGAAAGATTCATCATCATGCATCATCATCACCGCTGATGTATTCTGCTCCCTCATTCTGCAAAAGAAAATACAAGCTAAAAGTACAAAACTGGAAAACACATAAAACGAGACCAGACTCAACCAAGAACGGGTAAGCGAGTCGTTTGTCCGTTCCGTTGATGATGCTAATATGCTGGATGAGTCATCATCACGATCTTTCCTCTCGGCGCAACACTACCCAGCGCGGCAGCCAGCGTTGCCCCCAATGGGTCACTTCGTTAAATAGACTCCAACCGAGCGAGGGGCTCCAGCACCATACCGCCATAGCCACATAACGAAATTGTATAGATCAAATCACTGTCGTTCGGTTCGGTTTGGTGGAATAGAACTATCTTCAAGCAGCGAAAATTATGCATGCGCGCGTTTCGTTAAGTGGCGAGACGAAGTAAAGGGAGACAAAAGAGACGAGAAAAAGAGAGAGAGAACGACGCGAATTGACTACAAACTAAGACGCGTATCTGCTGCGTTAAAACATTACATTCTCCATGGTTTGTCATTCGGTTGGACTTGGAAGTATCTGTTTCTGGAAAACCAGAGCAAGAGCAAAGCCCAAGTTGTCTCCTCTTTATGCATGATCGCCCGCTGCAATTGCAATCATCGCGTCGCGTCGTTTTTCTCGTTGTCGTCTTAGCTCTTAAAGCTTGTATATGTAACACATGGGATGGGATGAGTAAATTAATTTTACTACAATTCAACAAAATAAAATAAAAAAAAGTTTTTGCGTCAGCAAACTCGATTCGATGGCGTTTATTTATTCAAGTGGCAAAGCTGAATGGAGTGAAAAACAAAATATCCAAAACAAAAACAATAATTAAACTAAATGTGAGCTGAATTGCTGATATTTGCAAAATAAAACATTTTTAAGTGTTGTATTTTACAGAAAATAAAAAAAAAAGGAAAAGAAAAGGTGTTTTATTTATTTGATGACGAGTCAGCTAAGTAAAGCTATACTTAAACAATAAATAAGAAAATGGTTGCCTACACATAATTTTATAAGATTTTATATCAAATTACAAGATTTATTTTGCTGAATTCAGCTGAATGCGGTGATTGAGGAGCTGAATTAATAAAAATGGATTACAAGTTTGAAGTTTCATATAATTATGAAATAGCACATCGGCAATCATCGTAGCAAAAGCTGGATGGGAGTCAAAAATCAAAAATCAAACTGATTCTACTAGCTCACTCACTCACTTGTCAAATGAACATCAGAAAAAGTCATTTGGCAAACATTTTGTACAGATAACCAGTGTTTGATTACAGATGTTGTAGTCTGAGGGTTTACGAGATGTTTGAATCGCAAACCAAATCAGCAATTTGCCACTTATCAACAATTTTGACGTACTTGCATTTAGATCAGCAAACGTCAACATTTTGACAGGAAACGAAGAACTGTCAAAAAAAAAATTGTTTTTATTATTTTGAAGTGAAAATTAATAGCAACAAAACAAAAGAAATCTTCAACACCAAAGTGAGATCAGAAAGAGTTGAAGAAAAGCAGCTATCTCAATGCTAGATTTTTAAACCTTCCCAGCTTTAAGTCAGAGACTTTTCAATGGCTGAGAAATGTGATATGCGAAAATATCTCAATATTTGAATACTTTGTAAAGCTTCCAGTTCTAAGTCAGAGACTTTTTAATGGCGTGTTTTGAGAAAGTTAAATAGCAGCTAAAATTTTAAAATTGCTAAAAATTTCGATGAAAACCAATAAATTCAATTTATACTCATCTATGCCATCGTTCTTTTTGAGGAATAAATTTTAGCTTTAGTATTCCGTTGGAAATGTTGAACTTACCTGAAAGTAGATAAAAAACAAAGAAAATTACATTAATTTAAATTTTAATACATTTCTATCAAAAAAGTTGTGTGTATTGAAAGTCTCTAATATTTAACTTTGGTTATTTTGATAGGCATCGATGAATTCTTTGGACTTTATACAAGTTTAAAAATTTGAAGTTGGAAAAATCCCGGGGGAAATTTTGTTCACAATAACCCTAATTTGAGATTGAAAAAGATTAAAACGATATGCAATAACGGGAAAAGAATTAACTAGACATTAATTGGCTGAGGAACAAACACGCTTCAGCTTCGGCTTCGTCTGCGTTACGGTGGGCCTACTTTTAGGTTGCTTTGAATGACATTTCTTTTATTTTATCCCTCCAAATGTTTGTTGACATTTTTTTACAGCTGTTGAGCTGTCAGACAAAGCAAATGTTCAGATAATTGAACTAGAGCTTTTATTTGGAGTCACATTACGTTACATTACGTTCTTTTCCTTACGATTTTCAAACTAAACGTAAGGTCGAAGCTCCATTGTGATAGCATGCATTGAATTCCTATAGCTGAACTCGTAAACGTCAAGTGAAGCCGAAGCCGAAGCGGGTTTGTGATTCAGCCATTAAGTTTTTGCTTTGACAGTTGGTAATTTTGTCTCCTTTTTGGTTATTATTGAATTTCATTTCCAGGCGTGTTTGTGATTCAACCATTAAGTTTTTACTTTGACAGTCATTCATTTTTTCTCCTTTTTGGTTCTCATTGAATTTCATTTACAGGTATTTTTATGTTAAAGCTAAGAGAATGTCGAGGAGAACTGAACTATAAAAAGTTATACAATCAAAAACACTCTAGTAAAGATATAAATCCTTCGTACGTATCACCCTCCAAAACCCATTTGTTTACATTGTTGTATTTGTAATGTGAACGAATTCAACGAGAAAAAATTGACGTGTTTCCACGCATACATAGACACACTTACTGAGTTTTTTGGGGAAATTTAATAAATTGGAGGAGAAATTACACGCACACTATGAAAAAGTTTATGAGGCTGATTTCCGGTTTAGCTTGTAGGCAAACCAAGATGTCTACCGGGGATTTATATCTTTATATAGAGTGTTTTTGTATACAATTGTCATCTGACTCTGTCTTGCCATACGAAACAAACGTAAAGTTATCGGCTCTAAGGTTTTAATTCTAAGTCGCTGATTTTATAAATTAAGTCGCTTTAATTAAACCTGTTTGTATCTCCAAAACTATCGATTTCTGAAAAAAAACCGAACAGAAGTGACATTAATCCATCATTAAATTAACTTTGAGATTGAAAAACACGGAAAATATATGCAATAGCGGGAAATTAAGGAACTAGACATTTAAGTTTTCACTTCGACAGTTGGTCATTTTTGCTCCTTTTTGGTTTCATTTACAGGCGTTTTTTAGTTTAAGATTAGAAAAGAGCACTGAGCATGTCGAGGAGAACTGAACTATCAAAAGTTATACAAATGTCATCTCGCTCTTTCATGCCATGCGAAACAAACGTGAAGTTAGCCGCACTGAGGTTTTAACTCCAGCTCGCTTATTTTATACATTATTTTATTTTTTAAGACGATTTAAAAAAAAAACCTGTTTGAAAACGTCTCTCCAAAGCTATCGATTTCTGACAAATTGAACAGATGTAACATTAATCAATCAATCTGTCAGTAAAACTATAAACAGGGCTTTTTAAGAAAAACAAAAGCCAATTATACTTTTAATGCAAACATTTTTGACGTTTTATTGTTTGTTATCTAAGGTGTTAGATGTCATTTTTCACTGACAGATTCGTAAAATTATCTATACTGTGCTTAAGCAACAATGCTTTGTAATCAAATACATAAATCTGCAGTTTGTTATCAAAAACAAAACTTACCAATTAATTTTTAGTATCAAAAATAAACTGTTCATCATTGCAGTGATAAAAAAAATTCATTATAGTAGTTTTATTATCTCTCGTGTGCTTTCAGCTTAGATATCAAACTATTAATCTTTTATTTTTTTGGGTTTGACAAGAACCAAGAATGTGCATGACTTTTCACTATAAAAACTTTTTATGTGCTAAGGTTTGTCAACGCCTCGATTATTATTATTAATTTTTTGTTTCTTTCTTTTTCTTTTTGTTTTTCATTTTAATTTGCCTATCTGGGTAATTTATTTCAAAGTTGAAGCTTCAACTAATTAATGTGAAATTGTAATTAACAACTTCACACCATTTATTGTGGGCTTGGATTGTGAATATTGTTTTTTTTGTGTGTGCTGTGTTCTGTGTCCGATTCTCATACGAAAGAACAAAAGAAGAAAAAAAAGAAACAAACTGACCCACCCCTCATTTTGTTGTTGTTTTTACTTCAAACAAAAGTTCTGTTTGCCATGGAGTGGAGTTCTGTCAGAATGACATGGAGAACTGCCAAGTTTAGTCAACTTTAGATAAACTGAGTGTTTGATTTGTATTGCCAAAGCATGTAATGTACTCGTAAGGTTCTCCCGCCATTTTATTGTTTTTAGCTAGTTGTTGCTTATTTTGTAGATTTGTTAGTATCGTAGTTTTAAGAGAGTTCGTCTTTATGTCTCTCACCGTAAGCCTTAACCAATTGCATGTAATCAACTGTGGCATGGACTTGACATGGACAGTGATAGAAATCCGCGTGTGCGCGCGCAAAAAAGTGAAAATTGCCCATCATTCCCATCATCAACACGACATGACAATTAATCTTTTTTTTTTGCACCATCAGGGGGAATAAAAAAATAGAAAAAAAAAAAACAGAAAACCCATAGGAAACATCTTTTGAAAGATTAAAGACGACAAAACACGAGATTTGAACCATGAAGTCGAGGGAATATTATTATTCATCAACATTTTGTGCACTTGGTATAAACGGGGTGTTATAATTGTTGTATTTGACGTTAAGATGACAGCAACAGATAGGGTTGCAAGAAGGTCAAGTGATGGGCATACATATATAATTTTGACAGAACTTGTGATTATAATGCTAAAAGGTATCATAAAACGTGGTACTTTAGGTAGTAGAGTGTTTTTGTAGATAAAAGTCAAATGCTATTACAATAATTTAGAATTCAGCAGTAAGTAGGTATGAATCTTTCATTATTCTTAAAGATGGACCTGTTTGATGAGGAGATTTTAATGCAAATTGACAGATGGCCAATATTAAAAGGTTATAAATATCGTGAAATAAAGTTATGAAATAACAACTTAAGGGCATGTTTGTATTTTTTATTTTCGAAAAAAGATCGACACAAACAAACGATCTTTTGAATTTAAGAGCTAAATTAAACGTCAAAACGTAAAAATGGAAACCTTGTAATAAAGAAAATAATTTAATTTTAAAAATAAATTTGCTATAGCTGGATTGATTTATGAAATAAATAAAAAGGAAATGAAGCACTCTGTGGCAGTTGTTCGAATTTGTCACATTAATATGTCAGTCTAGCTGTCAGATACGAAGGAACATTTACTTTACCTATTACATTTTGACACAAAAACATTTTAAAAATATAGTTTTTGGAACAGACTATTTTGTGCATTTACGTGTAATTTTTGGAAATGAATAGATTTACTGTCAGCAATTGTTTCCTTAATGTCAAAACCCCTTCTATTAAATACCTATCTAAACCATCCACTGTTTATATGATGCAGGAATGTCATATTATAATTTTGTATTAACATTTTCTCTTTTTATGGAAAAGTATCGATTTTGCTTAGGTGAAGTCTAGAATTTCTCAGAAATAAATAACTTGAAATATTTGGAAATGTTCTTTAAAAATATTCTTATTTCTAAATGACAGTTACATGCTGATAAAAGCTTTAACTATCGGTTATTATCTTGATTCCTTTTACACTTTATGTCATACGGGCTTAAACTTAAGTTTCAAATTGTACATTCCATGCGGGAATATTTCTCATGAATTTATGTAAAGTGTACATTATCAAAATTTCGATCACTCCAAAAGATGTGTTCACAAGGTCAGATTTGTAGTTCTCTTTTTTGTCACCGTGAATGTGTCGTGTGTGTATTTTGTTTCTACTGTCAAAACAATAAATTAAAAATGCAACAACTTAAAAGCTTTTCATTAGGTTGAAAAAGAATGACCTAATAATATGAATCCCAAATAGAATTTCTCAGAAAAATATAACAAAACAAGAAAAACACAAAATTCGAAAGCGATTCTACGAGTTTTTCCAGTTTTTTTAGTTTTATTCTTTTTTCTGTATAAATTTAAGTTTATTGGGCTACAAGCATATAGTATGTCAATCAAATTAACATATATTTGAATCGACATTCGAGAGGGAAAACACGCTGAGCTGGATGCGTGATCGACACAAATTTATTCTCCAATATTTTTATAATGAATATGAAATCATAAAAAAAAATTCCATGTCCATCTTTGAAATTAATTGAGGATGAGACTGAGACCATTAAGATTTTTTCCAGCCATATAATAAAATATAGTTCAGAATTTTTGGGGACAGCGAATGCACATCAGGCAGACATAATTTTCTGATTTAATTTGAGTCTCCAAAATGATGTACCCTATAAAATAACACACGTGCTAATAAAATCTGGACTTTTGGATTTTGATGGGTTCTCTTTTTATATTCTTTTGTTTTATTATTTCCTCTTTCCTTAGGATTTATTTGGTTTTATTTTTATAGTTTATAGAGGTCTGTCTTTGTGATTTATTAATTTTTATGAATATATTATTTTGTTTTAGTAATTAGTTTTTGTGCTGAATTACAAAACATTTGTTTTTAAATTGATTTTAGGATCGAAATGGCTTTGGCAGTAAAATATGTCAATAAAATCAACAATAAGCTGCTGGGTTTTTATAGGAAAAAAGTTTATGTGCATAAAGATATTCGGAAATATAAAATTATAGTTTGTTGTCTATTTTATTTAAGTTGATTTATGGCAAAATTCCAAATTTCATCCCTGAGATATCAATCATAAGAAGTTTGACGTGAGTGGGTCTGTTGTGTTTTTTGTTGTTGGTGTGTTTTATGAGGCGCGAGTGAATTATATCTGTCAAAAGTTTGATGCATAATTTTCCGCAGTTGCTATAAATGTATGTTATGGGAAGAAGACATGAATGACATATGCGAGATAAAGGTGTGTTTTATTGATATTTTGTTAAAAGAATAATTATTCAATTACTTTTCTAACACAAAATTCGATTGTCTAAATAAGAATTAATTATAGGACTAATTTATTTAAGTTTAAATTATTCTGCAAATGTAATTATATGCAGATATATATTAATTAGTTTTTTTAATAAAATAATGACAAATTGACTAGAGCTCCAAAGATTTTTCCTTTATATCGAGTTTATCTGTCAAATGTCAAATTATAAAATGACAAGAATTTAGTGCCACCATTTTGAAGTTCAAACCTGTGGTATCATTTAAAATAGACTTATACATTTTACTTACATAGATCTTAAAAAACTAAATAGTTTGAATGATATTTTTTAAAAGCTCCCACTTAAAAAGAAACAAGGAAAAACAAATGACAGTTGATAGTAAGAAACATAACAAACTCATTCTATTGGAATATATCGCTGTTTCAAAACTTTATTATACAACAAACAACTTCATCTTCATAAAATGCAATTATTGGCTTTCCAAAGTACAAGCTGTCATTTCTGACATTGAGAGATTCGTTAAGTTATCCATTTAAGTACAAAAAATGATGGCGGAGGTTTATTTCGCTTCTGAGTAGGTATATTTGTATTTATCGATATTATCTGTCAAATTTGTGATTGAAATAGATTTACTTTCACCATTTTAAGGGTCATATTTGGATATCCAATAAATTTTAAGAAACGGCAGTTGTTTATATCTCCCTTGTTAAGAAACGTCAAATAAATTAAGTTGTATAAATATATCAAAACTTTTGTATGCAACAAACAACTTGAGCTCCATAAACCATAAGTTTGTGGTTTTCCAAAATACCAGTTGCCATTTTTGACATTGATATATTCGTTAAGTTATCCTTTTAACTACGAAAAATAATGGCGGATGTTTATTTTTCTTCTGAGTAGGTATATTTGTATTTTATCGATATTATCTGTCAAATTTTTAATTGAAATAGATTTACTTTCACTATTTTATGGCTCAAATCTGATATTGCCTATACCAAAGCCTTAAATATTAAATACATTTTAAAAATGACAGTTTTTTTGACTCCTTTGTTGAAACGTCAAAATCACAACTTTTAAAAGTGATATAAAGTCTTTACTTATTATTTGTGGAAACTAAATTTAAGACTAAATTAAATGCTATAACCAACTTTAGTTCTTGACTCTCCAAAGTTCAAGCTGTCACTTTTGACTTTGAGAGATTCGTTAAGTTGTCAATTCAATTACAAAGGAGGGTTAACGATATTTAATTTTCTTCTGACTGTATTCAATACTTTTGTTTTGTTGACTGTCAAACTAGAAATTTAAATGAAATGATCATTTAATTTACAATAAGTTTGATAACAATTCAATATTTTGAAAGGACTAAAGTTGATTCCGATTGATATCTGTCAAAATATGATTTGGCTCCAATTTTAAAATTAATATTATTTGACAGATTATGATCTATTAGTGTTATTATCACATTGTATTCTTGAAACAATAGAAATTAAGGTACCAGAATCAATTAAGAAACGTAATTAAAAGCCCCATACCATAAATTCGTGAATCTTCAAAGTTTGAAAATATTTATTTTTCTTCCGTGACCTTTTCTCTTTTGTTACCCGTTTAACTAGAAATTGCGGATAAATTTTACACAAAATGTCAACAAAACTCATAATACCTTAATATTTTTGAAGGGGCAAAGTTTGCTCTGTCTAATATGTGTCAAAATATCACGTGACTCCAATTGGAGAATCAACTCCATTTGACAGATTGATATCCATCACAAGAGAACTTCAACTAAATGAATTAGTAGTATATTTAATTATTTACTATTCTTGAAACAATCATAATTGCCATGAACGCATACTTTTCATATATAAAATAAATTAATAGAACGAAGAGATGAACATGATAACCAAACAAAACAAAAAAAAACTCATCTGTCAAATTTCATGTCAACTAAATGACAAGACATATTGTATTACTCTCCCACAACACTACACCACACACAGCATGACATGAATCTAGCTTAAGCTGAAAATCACTTCAATTCACTTAACAACAAAAACAATAAAGAAGCAACAGTCAACAAAAGCGCGTTGGTGTCATTTTGTGACATTAACCCTGACATTGAATTGATGAAGAAGCACATTGGAGAATTTATTTGTCACTTTATGGTGTGTCTATGAGTTAATATTTAATTTAAGATTTATTAAAATTTTTTCATTGAGTGTTTTTGTGTTGATTATGGAATCCGCAATTATGGGTTTGAACCGTAATTCGCAATGCAGGTGTCATTATCTTTCCTTAATAAAATAAACAGATGGGATAGAAATCACTTTAGGTATTCAAATTTCATATTCGTATAGGTTTGAAAAATGGCCGACACTTGTCAAAAAGGCTTAGGGAAAACGTCAAAATTATGAACTGTAAAATAGTTAATTCTTTGTTTTATTCTGTGGTGGGAAATATTAACTTACTTAAATCAATACTATTTGCAAGCTCGTAATCCATAACACAATATGACATTTTTAAGAATCCAGTAAACTATTTGTCTTATCACAGAATTAAAGTATACAACAAAAATTGCAATCAACAATTTAACACACCCCCTTAAGTTTAAATAGATCACTATCAAAATATGTAAGTTTCTTAACCAATTTGATTTGAATAAATAAGACATTTTTAGGACTTGTTGTTTATATAGAATAACAAAAAAGTTGGCAATCGAGAAAATGTTGTCTTATATTTAGACGAAAAAAATAAAAATATAATTTTTATTTGTTGTTGATATTGTGAATTAGACTTACGAAATTCACCAAGACAGATGTTTGGTGGATTTTTGTTGAAACTTTAAATAACCCAAAAGACACAAACTAATTGTAAGTTAAATAGAGGAACTTGTCATGTCAAGGTGTTTATACATGTATGTAAACTTAAGGTAATTCTTTTGGGGGATATTTTCAATCAATACTATTTACGGGGTGAAAAGTTTAAACAAATTCGAAATAATCCATCTGGCAGATGTTGGATTACGTCCATTCGATTCTGTCTGCTGATTTATATACCATAGCACGTGTTATTGAATTTGGGATTGTTGAAGGTAGGTATATCTATCGTTGTCGGGGTATTTCGGGTTGAGTTGATGAAAAATGCTCCCGTTATTGGCAACAGTTTATATAGAAATGTTGTGCCATTGACTGACTGACAACTATGGCAGGCAGACAGGCGGAAAGAGAATAGTTGATGTACGATTGTTATTTTAGGGAGTTCATATTTAAAAGAAACAACAAATGAAATTGGGAAATCAATTTACACAACGAAATTTATTATCAAATTGAAAATCAAGTACAAAACTTGAAAAATATAATCGCAACCTTATCACGATAAATAATAACTTATGAACGAAGTAAAATAGTTTCTTTTGAACTTATTGACGTTTAAATTGAAGATACATAATTGATTTTCACCTCAAAAAGGTGAATAATTGATTTTCGTCTTGACGACTGATCCTTCTCTCCTTTCTTTTAATTTCCTATTTTTATTCAATTTGCTGGATATTTTTAAGATTAAAATTCAGTTAAATAGTCACAAATTATGTAGGTACTATTCGATTTTCCAAAAAAGAGGCCAATTTGACAGATGAGACAGCGGTTTAAAGTTTTTAGCGAGAAAATCTACTATTGAATGAACCCAAGAATTCATTTTGATGCAGTTGTTAAACAAATATAAAGAAGTGTCAAAATGACCCTTCAATATGCGTATGTTTAGACTACTTTCGTATATTTCCACTTTGACATTTCTCTTACAGCTGTTCTATTGTGCTAACCCACTAAGTTTCTTAAAAACAAGATCAAGGTGGTAATGTAATTATGAAACTAAAGTTTACCACTAAAACAATGAAATAAGCCCATAAACTGTCAAACTTGACATTTGCCATTTGATTACACTTTTTATGAAAGTCCATAAACTACCAACATCCAAACATGTATGTGTGTACATCAATGTTTTGTTTTATCTTTCACTGCCAAACGGTAGCCGTGGATGGAAAACAAAATTAAATATCCATTAACAACCGCGATTGTGCAACATTCTATAAAAAACACAATCGGTCAATACATTTCATTCAATATTCTTTTGTGTTTATATTATTTCTTTTTATTCTTATATTCTTCATTCTCCTTATGTTTGTCTTCCTCTTCATCACTCACTCAAGATTATGTCTATCTCGTGAGTTCCACCATAATCACAGAACAGCGAACTTAAACCCAAACCCGATTTATTACAACTCAATTTCAAATGGTATGGTGGAAAACTATATATACAACAAAAGAAACTCACCATCATCATCATCATTACCATACACAACACACAGGTGAGTCGATTTGATTTTATTATGCTTAATACTTCAGTGTGCTATATAAATTTTATATCAAGAAAAAAAAATGTAAATAATAAATTCAAATCGAATCCAACAAAGGAAAAATAAAAGGTAAGCCCAATAGACACGAGAGATCTTAAGTGTGGTGGAAAGGCTGTCCAGAGGTAAGGAGAAGACAAACGAAAATATAGAAAATCATGTTTTAAGAACAAAATAAACAACTAAAAGAGCAAAATAGAAAAAAAATGTATGTAGGTATATCTTAAACATGATCACAGCGAAATAACCAAAAACAACTCAACATCAACAAATAAATAAACGATCTGGCCGAACTGGCTATATAGGAACTGTGTTCACAGTGTTGCCATGATGCATTTAGACTTCGATGCATGACTTTCACAGAAAATATAAAACATAACTTGCGCAAAATATTACGACAATATTAATGTTATAGAATTCCAAGGAACCATTTATTTGATATGTTATAGGTTAACACCTAAGAAATGACAGTTCACAGGAAATACTAATCAAACATAACTTTTTTTGACACTTATAAACGTTAATGTGTTATAATGAAGTAAGTAATAGAAACTTTTAAGATAAAATGGACCCATTAAAATTTTGGAACAGAAATCTTTTTTAAATACGTACGTCCAGTTTTATGTTTGTTAAAACGTCAGTTTGGCTATGAATTAGGCCCGCTTAATCTTTGAGCTAGGTTCAATCTGTAGTACTTGTATAACAAGTGTAAATTACAGTTGAAACTTCAGTTAACCGTGGAGAACACTTGAATTCAATAAGTTAATTATTTGATTTGACAGCTACCACTTTTTAATTTTGTTCTTTTTAATTGTGAGTGTTAATAAGTTATAAAAGCTTTAGAGTTCGGAAATTAATGATAAAATGTACTTGATAGTAGTGTAAGAAAAATGCATCCGTCGCCGTTTAAAAAATTATCTTTAACCATTGAGAAAACATTGAATTATTGAATTGGTTCTGAATGTCAAAATAGTCAGTATAAGCATAATTTTGTTTTGTTTTCATTTATTATGTTTTTACATTTTGCTTTAATGAAGTCTTGATTTTTTTCGATCTTTTTAAATTGTCTCCGAAGCCAAAACTTTCTTCTTCTAAAAAAAGATCGGGTGCGTTCGGGAGCTCGTTTCTACACGGAGTTTGCACTTGCCTAAGTTGATGTTTTCGGGAGTAATTTGACGTTTGGTTTGACGTAATTGTATGTAAAAACATAGGATCGTTCGAAATTTTGTTTTTACACAGAGTTTGCACTTAAAATAGTTCATGTTTTTGACGTTTTGTTTGACGTATTTAGAATATTTTCTTTTCAGATGATTGTCAAAAGCCTTCGCATCGCAATTTTAATAAAACAAACAATATAACTTTGAAGGTCAAACGAATTACATAGTGTTTAAATTGACATTTTGGAAATAAAATTTATTTTGCTATGACACAAAAAATTTGAAATTTCCAGTAGAAAAATTAATATTTTCTGGTAGTTTTTCAGTCCATTTAGATTTAATACAAATACTCCCAGAACACATCCGAGTATCAACCTTTCCGAATCTGCCCTTTTTACTTCTCAGCACTATCGAATTTATGATAGGTTCACCAACATCAATTTTTTTACTTCAAGCAATTGATTAAAGTTGAGTGAATGACTTGCTGACTTTTTAAATGTAAAAGACTGCATTCAAATACTTGCTAACTTTTATAATTGATTCACATTCAAAATTGACCTATGCATGTCCTTAAAAAGTCAAAGAGGGTGCAGTCAGAAGACTTAGTCAATTGATTTCTTCAATTGACTCAAGTCATGACTTTTAAAAACAAGTTTTAACATTTCTTATTTTTTTAAATTTCCCTTTCCATTTTCTTATTTTTTTGAAATGACCCTAAAAAGAATTTTTTTTTAATTAATGCTAAAAAAAATTACGAAAGAGAACACTGCTCGACAAAATTTTCTTTCTGGACTTTTCCAATGGGTTTTGTTGGCCTTAATTCAAAACCGACTGGAAAATTAATTAATCACGTTTGGTTTTTGAGAAATCAGTTTTTAAAATTCGAAAAAACACGTACACAAGGCTTTTAGAGGCTAACTAAAATTATGACGTAGCTTGTTTCCAATGAAATCTGCGAGGGTTTTACAAATATTTAATCCTTTTCTTTAATATTCAGTTGAAATATTTATATTATTTTTATAAAGTATTGAAAAAAACTTAAAAAGTTGTTAGATTTTACATTTTTTACAAAAATCTTAAAGAAACTTCTAAAATGTTTGCTTAAATGATTTTCAAGAAAATAAGGCAAAAATCTTTGAAAACAAGTTTTGTTCTTGTAACGAAGCAGTTGTCTAAGCAATTTTATTATATCAAGTTTTTGAAATCTATTAAAAACATAAAAATAACGTTGAAAACGGGTATTTTAAAACATGAGTAAATAGTTAAAATTAAAGTTTTTTCAAAAGTACGGAAGTATCAAATTTAAGTTTCCATCGAAAGTTCTTAAGGGCCTTGCACATGAGAGCGAATAATGAATGAACGAATGGACGAACAAACGTCATTTTACACATTTCAAAAAGTCAATTTCAAACAAAAACAACAAGAAACCAATTGACACTTATGTTAGGATAATAAAAATTGCATTTTGTTCTCTAAAACAAGACAATATTGTAAAAACAATTCGGTAGTAACGAATTGCAGTTGGTTGTTACGAACTGTCAAACTCTATTTGCGTCCCACATATCATCCACACTGCAACGAATAAATTGTTCGCGCTCAAATTAACCTCCAAATTATACCACTCTTGTTTTGTTTTTTGAAAAGTTTAATTGTAAATTGACAATTCGTCGCTGTCTGCGAATAGAAATAAAGCTCATGTGAAAGAAAAGTCAAAATTTGCGAACATCCACAGTTCGTAGCTCATGAAAGAAAAATATTTGTACTTTTCAAAATCATCCTACAATTTACTGTTTTTGATTGCTTTTAGCATTTTTAAAGGAGAATATTTTAAAAACCTGACAAATTTAAAGGTGAGATTCGAATTCAGGATATTTTAATCCTTTAAAAAAGAAAAAAGTAGTTTTGTCGACAAATCAATTTAAAGTTATAAAAAATACAGTGCTTGAATTTCGCTCAGTTGATCTTAAGTTCAGTTTACACTGCATGTAAAATATAACTTGAGCAAAATATTACGTCAGTATTAATGTTATCGAATTTCAATAATAATGTACAGGTTAAAGCACTATTCACATGAGCACGACCAACGACCAACGAATGAACGAATATTCGTCGATTTTGACATTTCTTTCACATGTGAGTTTTTAATTCGTCGCGAATGAAATTTGACAAGGAGCCACAGCCAAACACCATTAACCACCGAACCCAAAAGTTAGGTTAAGTACGCGCAATTATTTAATTCGTTGCGAGCGTAAATAATGTGGAACGCGAATACAGTTTGACAGTTCGTATCAACTATAATCTTTTTCGCGACGAATACATTTGTTTTCTTAAATTTATTAATATATGATATTGAAAAGTTAAAATATGCATCATAAATGAAATAGAAACTATATTGCTATCGTTTTGTTTAGAATTTGTATGGAAATATGTCTTCAAACTTATATAAACTCACGTTCTGTAATTCATTCGTCGTTCGTTGGTCGCTCATGTGAATACTACTTAACACCTTAGAAATGACAGTAAACAGGAAATACTAATCAAACATAATTTTTTTTGACACTTACAAACGTCAATGTGTTATAATATTGTAAGTAATAGAAACCTTCAAGACAAAGTGGACCCGTTTAAAACCTGAAATTCAAATTAATCTGATTGCTGATTTTAGCCGCCATTGTGAAACTTGCCATTAGTCTCAAATTGCTCTTCAATATTCAGTTGATATGCTATGAACTTTCATGTAAATGTTAATATAGAAACTTCATTATGTGACAGCTTAAAATTCATATGTTAACCAATATTCATATTTAGGTACGTCGTTCTTTAAAAACAATTCTATCACTCCTTACGCTTAAATCACATCACGGCAACACTTTCCTCCTTTTATTTTAAAAACAAAATCTACAAACGAAAAAAAAATAAAAATAATAATTTCCGATGACTCACACAGGTGTTTCCACTTTTGCCAACATTCAGAAACTTCAAAAGAAACAGAATCACGGTAATGTAATAATAATGCATACGAACGCCGATGACGAATAAGATAGAAAGAGAAATATGCAAAGGAGCAAATCTTAAGCAAGAGTGAGATAAAAACCAAAAACAAAACTAACAGCAGAAAATAAAAAAAAAGAAAAAAATAACAACAGTAGCTGCCGCACTTGAGTGAAAGAGCGCGAGGCTATGGAAGAAATAAAACGAGTTTTGTGTTTCTCTAAATTTAAATCTTTTCCTTGTTTTTTGTTTTCTTTCTTTTTTTTCTACTTCTTTAAATTTGATGTCTGCTTTTATGTGGTGATTTCTCGTTTTCGCAGTTTCTTTAAAATTAAGTTTTATTTTTCATTTTCTACTCTGCCTAGTTTTTGTATTTATTATCAACCTCTTCTTTTTCTCTCTCACTTCATTTCTTAAGAAAATATCGGCTAGAAATCAAAAGTATCTGACAGATACTTCCAAAAGGTAACCCATAGATAATTTATCGATTCTTCGAATTTGACCACAGGTAAACTCTCGTAGGGTAAATAGATGGATGATTAATAATTTCTCTCCAATACGACTTCAGGTCAGTTCAGTGCTAAGATGAGTAGAGTATACCTTAGAAGTATCTATAAAAGATGCTTATCTTTTATTTGCAGCCCACTAATGCTTGCGTCATTAGTAATAGATACTTTTGTATCTTGTTGTTGTTGTGCAAAAGATACACAGTATCTATCTATCGATCGACAGATATCCAAATCCAATTGGTTTTTTATGTTTTAGATACTTTAGTATCTTTTTTGAAATAGAAAGAAGGAAGCAAGGTGAACAGAACGAAAAAAAAAATAATATTGAAAGAAGTGAATGGAACAGAGAGCGGGAGTGATCAAGATCGAGAATCAAAGAAAACCATAAGAAGATGTGGAGAACCACACTCAAAACTCAATTCAATATCCAAATCCAATACAAGAGACATGAGACAAGACTAAAACCGCTTTTTACCACCTTTTGAAGAAATAGTCAGAGTCAGAGTCGGAGTCAGAGATTGTTGGATTTAGAATTCGGTCGCGGTAGGGAAGGTGGCAAAACAGGTAGGACAACTTCTTGTACTAGATGGTGACTGTGACTGGTGGTGTTCCACAGCCTCAGTGTTTCTGCTGCTGCTGCTCCTATTGAAGATAGCCCTTGCCCCACCTGGCCCAGGCCCAGTTCCAGGTCCAGGTCTGTGTTTTGTGTGGAAGAAGCCAGTATACACGACGAGCGACGATCATGCGACACAGAACCAGCACACACGGTAACTCCTATTGGTTGCGCGCATATTAAAAAAAATAAGATAGATATCTATCCAAAGATACATTTATATCTAGTAATTTGTTCCAAGCATAAGATACAAAAAGATACAGATACGAAGAAAAAAACACACTGTGTGTTGTGACAAGTACCTTCTAAATGCTGTGATATGATTGAAAGGGGTTTTTGCTGATTATCCGCTATCCTGAGGCCGTTTTCTTGTAATATTTTAAAAGCACTTGAAACTTCACTCATTCACGGTCTCCGCCACTCAAGATAAATATACACTTATTTTTTGTATTGCTTCTTTTTCTTCTGCTTTTTCTCTTCTTATTTATTTCTTTTTATTTTCTTGCTTTTGTATATTTCACACTTGTGAATATTGTGATTATGATTCACTTTTTTTTTTTTAAATATCTACACAAAACGTAGCTACATATGTGTACAACACACTACTTTATTATAGATACTTTTGTATCTCAAAAAAGAAAAACACATAAAATGGAACTATATAAGTCGTGTGCAATGGCAATGCGATGTGATGTGACCACAATGCACACTTTGGATTATGGAAAAGAGTGCAATGAACACAAAATTATTGTAATTAGATAGATTTTTAGATTTATTTTCTCAATTTTATTGCATCTAACCACAAAAACAGAAAAAAACTGAATCACGCGAATATATCTTAGAGAAAGAAGTCAGGGGGCCAGTACTTTTGTAACGCGCGCGTACGGTATCACACTATTAGGGCTTAGTGTATAAAATCACCTCGCGGTTGGTATACCCAGTTTTTCTCTCACTAAAAGTGGAGAACTAACATAACTCAATTCTCTGTGTTGTTCAGACTTGAGATAGATACAAATATACTCTCAGCTTTGGATTCACTCCACTCCACACTTCACGATCGTTTCGGTGTTTGAGTTAAATGGGGTTTTTGACTCGAACAAGGAGGAGAGAGATCGCAAGGTGAATGAGTGATTTTGTTTTGTTATTTTCGTTCCAAATGCAAAGGGGGGAGAGACGGAAATAAGTTAATGAGTTCTTTGAGGTGAACAGTTGGTAAGATTTTGTTTGATTGAGTAAAGAGTGGATTGAAATGACCTTTTGACTCAACGGCAGTCTTATTGGAGTCTAATGGGATTACAGTAGAGGATTGACAAAAGTTCTTCAGGTTTTTAATCTATTTTGAAAGAAAGAGACTGGGATGCGACCCACATTGATAACTTACCATCCCGTCTGTCGATTTGTCTTGCTTAAAAGTTTGTAGGTTTTCCTGTTTTGTTAAGAAAGTTGTTAGTTGAATTATTCTTAAAAATTAAAAATAAAGAAATAGTTTGAAAACTTAGTTTTGTTAAATAGATTTTTAGTCGAAAACAAATTTTTACCAATTTTATTAGCATTTCTTAAAGTTTTACAAATTGGATGAATGAAATTAATTTGAGAGACATCAAGAACCGAAAATCGATTTTTACCAAATTTGCGTACTAGTTCTTGTAGATTTTATTTTTTTATGAAAAAACGGTCTGTTGGATTTTTATAAGAAAAACGACTGAATATCTGTGAAATAACAAACATTTTGAGACAAAATTTTAAATTTTTGAAAAGCTATTTAAATCGAAAGTTAATGTTTACCAATTTTTAGTGTTGTTTTTTTAGGTTTTTATTTTTTTGTAAAAAAAACTGTCAATTAGTTTTTTCTCAAAATTGTACTAAATATTGCCAACCATATATTTAAAAAGATAAAAGTAGTATAGAGCCATAGTCTCAAAGTTTAGAAAAGACATTTGAGTCGAAAATCAATTTTTACCAACTTTGAGTATTGTTTTTTTTAGGTTTTTATTTTTTATACAAAAAACTGTTAATTCGATTTTTCTCAAAACCTTACCAGAATAAAAACTGTTATTTTTCGTTGCCCTAAATTATAACAAAATTTATTTGAAGTCAATATCTCTTCTGGTTCTTGAGCTATGGATAACGAAAAAATCGTCTTTAACGTTCGAACGTACGGACGTACACACGCACGCACAGACATCTTTCTAAAAATCATTTATTTCGAACTCTAGGGACCTTCAAACGTCGAGAAATGTCAAAATTTTCAATTTGACAAATCGGACCCATTACAATAACTTTCTATGGGAAGTTAATAATATCACGACAGAAACATAAATGTTGAAAATGGAACTAACTTCGGCTGCATACAAAAAACCTGACTAATGATTCTGCCGTAAAAAGTAATGAGATCGAAAAACCCGCCAAGCTCTAAGTTTACAAAGATTTAATATGAATTTATTTTTCGAAAGGTTATTTTGGAGCAAATAATTTTTAATCATGACAGATAATTGCGTTGAATAATTACTTCAAATTTATTTTTCAGTGGTCAAAACTCATAAACGGTTCCATAGCTAAATTGTGTATTTACCTCTTTTGTTATCATCTAGACCTCACGAAACCTTTCCAACTATTCCTTTGGTCCCATTTACCAAACAGAAACTTAGGTCTATATTCGTGCTAATCCTGCCGTCATAGAAGAATCTTCTTCGCATTTAAACCTCATTTAGGAAAGTGGGTGGATACCACTCTCCCTGAATTTATATTTTTTAAATTAAAATTTTTGTCTTTCTATGCACATCAATCGCTACCACTCTGTTAAATTTCATCAATACACAAGCAACAGAAATGCTTCTTGTAAATGATGACATAAACACGAAAAGTGGGTGGATACAACGCCCATTGAGGGTATATTCTCAGATGTTTTATTCCCGCCTTTAAAAATACGTCAATCACATCCACTCTGTTAAATTTCTTGACTCTGCAAGAACCAGAAGTAGTATAAACAATACCAAATAGAAGAAAAGTAGGTTGACACCACGCCCCTTTGGTATCCGCCATTGAAAAAATGTGTGCACTAACTAACATTAATAAGCATTCATTGAGCTGAGCTAGAGTACTTCAGTTCTGAATATTCTGCACTACCTTTCGAACTATAGTGCAGGTTTGTAAAAACTGTGAACATATATTTTGTTAACGAATAAAGTTGAAACAGAAATATTAATCTTATAACTTAATTAATGATAATTTAATAACTCTTCTGACAGATGACTTTTTTGCTTGATTCTTCTCTGACATTTCCATGCATCTGCACTGTACTAAACTACTTTACACTCTCATTTTTCTGGTTGAATAAACCCTTCATAAAGGTTTTTCAATAAGGACTAATTGTCTAAACGCAGAACGCACGGCATTGTAAATGGTCCATCGGCTTCAAACCTTGAGCCAGTTTGATCTTGTATGAGTGTAAACCAAGATCCCTGGAGTAACTGAAAACGCTATGGAATTGATGAATTTGGGTCGTTTGCAACGGAAGCCTGAATTGCAATGATGTTTTTGACATTACAACCCATGCATTGTCTTAAGCACTATTCACATGAGCATAACCAATGACCAAGGAATGAACGAATATTCGTCGATTTTGACATTTCTTTCACATGAGAGTTTTTAATTCGTCACGAATGAACCACAACAAGAATGATTTTTTAATGTTAAGTACGCGCGATTATTTCATTCGTAGCGAGTGTGGATAATTTGGAACGCGAATAAAGTTTGACAGTTCGTATCAACTACAATTTGTTTTCTTAAATTTATTAATATATGATATTGAAAAGTAAAAGTATGCATCATGAATCAAATAGAAACTATATTGCTATCGTTTTGTTAAGAATTTGTGTGGAAATATGTCTTCAAACGTAAATATAAACTATCATTTTGTAATTGTCGTTCGTTGGTCGCGCTCATGTGAATACTGCTTTAAGGTCGCGACAACATCACACCACACCGAATATGTATACTCAGATTTTTGCAATGAACTTGTTATTGTCTGTCTACTAGTGAGAGAAAAACGAGCTACAATCAGAAAAATAAATATTTTAAAGTTGCGGTCGCCGACACCAAATTTTTGACAATGACAGTTCCATGATTACTAAAAGGGTGCGTTCACAAATCAAATTAAAAGTTGTAAAGTCTATTAGAAAACCCGATAATAGTTTATGGATGCGACCAAGTTATAAATAAATTATTCATACAAGTCAAAAAGAAAATAGACACATTTAAAACCGTAGAAAGGGCAATAAGCAAAAATTCTTTGTTAGCTGTCAAAGTTTCATAAGTATCATAATATATATTGTGCATGTCAACTTTTAAGCTGTAACTTTTCCAGCAAACCACTAACAACTAATACGTTTGTGTTGAATTTGAAATGGGTCTAAATGGGTCAAGTGACTGAAACTTAAGCCCTTTAAATTCAAGAAGCATTACTTAAATTAAATTAAATTAGAACCTTTAAAAGGAGCCCTATATCATGAATACCGAACAAAGCATTACCAAGTAGACAAATCCCAGATCTTTCAAGCTCCTTCAATAATTTTTGCGTTTCAGTAATTTGTTTTGAATTAAACGATAAAGAAAAAACTTCTCTTTTCAGTGTAGTTATAAAAAACTAACATCAAATAACTTTAACTCTCTCCAAAATATCACTCAAAACAGAAAATGTCTTGAATAGCTTTGAGTGAAGTTTAAGCCTGGGCTTGCACTTATATGCAGAAGAAAATGACAAACGAAAGAGGCACACATGCTCAGAATGCAGAAAGAAAATAAAAATCTACACACGTTTGCCCTTTTCAATATTTTTGAAGTTAAAGTTGATAAATTGTTCACCTTTAGTTTTGGATACCAAATTCACCACACTGCACTACATCACAATCGTGGTGAATAATTCCATTTGATTTAATGTCAAACAAAATACTCTATTTATTTTTGCCGATTAAACTAAATAAATAACTAAAAATATAAATCAATATAAGAAAGAAAGAATAAAAATATACTTTAAAAAGAATTCAAAGCCCACAGAAGCACAGAATAAGATAATCAATAAGTAATAAAGAATGATTGACAGATCGAACAACAATAACAAAAATAACTAAATCAGAAAAAGACCAAAATTCAATTGAAATAACTTTTATAGCCAAGTTGTGGTAGTACCCGATTCTGTTGCTGTTGCTATTGCTATTAAAGACAAGTCGCAAACAAGATCAACGACGCGAGCGACGTATCGAGCTATGAGTAAGCCCGATCAGCATTTAGCTCGTACAGACGAACGGTCGCGGCTGCGGCGCGGTCGGTTGTATGATAGCACAGTAGTTGGGTATAAATATCGCGTTGCTACCGCACCCGTCGCCATACTATTCGCCCAACAATGACACACCACAGTCTCTCTTGTCAAAGTGACGTCAATTAAAAGCATTTTATAAATATGTACATACAATATCACCATAGAGAGAATCGAATGGATGGAATGGCTTGCCGCGATGTTATTAGGCAAGGCAGGGGCTGGGAAACATACAAAAATTGCAAGTCAAACAAACCCCAAAGAGAGTTTAGTTGACTTTGGCATTTGAGGGTGTCGGCGTTGCCATTTACGAAATTTTGATATGGATTAATAGTTTACGTTTCGGAACAAGAACTTTTTATGTAACGGGTCGTAGACATCAACCCAAAGCAAAGGAAGTGTCAAATCTAAGGCTCCTGTTAGACGATCACTTAGGAATTTAAATGATGTAATAAGTAAAGAGGATTCAGATGTCAGGTCTACACTAAGTTGAGCTTTCACAAAGTCATAATCGAAAAAGAGTTCTTAGTGTCAAACTTGAAGATCTGAAGTGTTGGAATAAGGTTTAGTTTTACTATCGTTGTTCAGTATTTAAAAACTATTTTGGTGAGTTAAGTGAAGTTCAAGCGTAGTTCATTGTCAGTGAGTAGATATTGAATCAATTGTAAGTTTTGCAACTGAAAAACTGGCTCTAAGATCTGTTCGTTTACTTTTTTTATATTCCAAATTTGAAAATTCTGAAATCTAGTGAAACATTTTAAGGACACAATTAACAAAACCAATGAATTGTAATTGTTGGATGTTAATTGTTCTCAGAAACTGACAAAAGTGCTAACTTAATGGCAACACTGAACTGAAATAAAATAGCAAAATGTACACTAACTGACAGTAACGCCAGAAAAATAAAAACGTCGCCTTTACAAAAGAAAAAAAGAAAGAAAAATCAGCAAAACAAGATTGCGGCGCGAAGATTGTACCACAAGTCGTGTTCGCATAAATAAATCTCTTCCTCCGTATAGTCATAGTCTCTCAGCAGTCAGCTGCACAATTCTATGTATGGGGCCCAGTGATAAAGCTGCTACTACACTGTGCCGTTATTTTAGGACACCATCATCGTCATAAGCATTTGCTATTCATGCTTCACGGGCGCTCGCGTCTGTGCCACCAATCTTAAACAAAATGGATAAAACAGCGCGCATCATTGTCTCTTACTCTTCTTCAGAAGGTGATGTTAAAAGAAGATGAACTTAAGACTCTGATCACACTTCTGAAGTGTTGTTTTTGTTTTCTTTTCCTTTGTTTTATTCATTACAGACTCTTATTATGTAGGCGTCGTTGGAGCTTGAATTTTTTTTATTGTTGCATTTATTCCTTCTGCAAATATAAACGAATGTTGGTTTATTTTGAAGAGAAGAAAATAGAAAAAAGAAAACAAAATTTGGAAGCAACTGCAAAAGGTAGGTCCATCCAAATAAATGTTATACACGCTGCTGGGGCAGAGAAAAGGCGAGGTGTGTACACGCCTCTGTGTTGATTTGGGATGCCTTGAAACTGTATAGTAGCGGGAGCCAAAAACATATAAACAACAAATGGAAAAAAGTTGTTCAGTTCTTCATTGTTGCCAAGAAAGCACGTTATATGGAGACGGAAAAGGTTTGTTTGAATTGACATTTCCCAAACCTCAAAAAATGTATGTTACAGTGACAGATGTTCGATTGTTCAATGGAAAAAATAAAGAAGTTAGAATTTATTGTTTACATGATGAGCTTTGTGTTTGCCATTTGTTATTCTCTTCATTAATTTTGTTACAAATAATTGAGGAAAGAAGTAAAGTATTTAATAATTTTCAAAGTCAGTTGTAAATG
Organism: Eupeodes corollae; assembly: GCF_945859685.1. Lineage (NCBI taxonomy): Eukaryota > Metazoa > Arthropoda > Insecta > Diptera > Syrphidae > Eupeodes > Eupeodes corollae. Next base: position 7,050,479 of record NC_079148.1, on the reverse strand, counting down.
TCACTTGCACAAATTCTGTTTCAATATTTTTGGGGTTGAGTTGAAAGTATCGTTCAAACTACTTGTTATAAAATACATCATGGAGTTCCTCAAAGTTGATCACTATCACCGCAATTATTTCTAGTAAGAAATTAGTGATTTTCAGACGTGGATAAAGAGAGTTATATTTTCAATTCAATTAAAGAGCCCACCCATTTATTTATGAAACACAGTGGAGAACTCAACTGTCAATAGTTTTTGAATTTAACATCTGTCTCTTTCAGACTACTTTAAACAAAACAGAAGTAAGCCACACTGATATTTATCCTCCAATAGCTCGATCATAGTCTTTGGAAAGTCTTCGAATCCGCACCCACAGAACAGCGCAGTAGAGAAGGTGGCGCGCACATGTGGAAGGTGACCTCTCCCAACTTGGAGCGCGAAACTGGAGACATCTAGCTAGGGACCGAGCTAGATGGAGAAGTTTGTTGGGTGAGGCCCTAGTTCACACAGGACTTTAGCGCCACCTTAAGTAAGTAAGTAAGTAAGCTCGGTCATAGAGCGCACTCCGAGCTCTGGTTCTTATTGAAAAAAAGAAACGCAAACCGAGCGCTCTGATATGTTTGAACTAAAAAAGAAACACAGTTCTTTTTTTGACAGCTATGTTCTCTGCTCTGAGATTGAAAACAAACACACTTTTTGAATGCTTAATTCAAACGGCTAACTTGAAAAACACTTTTCATGAGAAGATTTACTTTTGGAGGATTTGTTAATCTCTTCTAAGAAGCAGTGCCCGTTAACAAATTTTAGATGGCATAGGAAGCGATTAAACTCAACACCTCTGGGATGACAGTTCCCTAACCAATATATCAACCCAGGAGCTTTAAACTTTAATTTCAAACCGAAACAACTGTGTTTCTTTTAAATGATCGTCACCGCTAACAACAAATATTGATGACCAATCCGTGACATTTGTTTTAGGGTAATTGTCATAGACTTTTTGACACATTCTTAATCTAACAACAGTGTTTCTTTTGAATGATCGTTAGGGCTAACAACAAATAGTGAAGAAGAATCCGTAACATTTGTTTTTGGGTAATTGTCATAGACTTTTTGACACATTCCTAACTTATTTTTTGGTCACATGTCAAACTGAAATTTTAGGAATGATACTTCAAAATGCATAATTAAGCATTTGTATGTTCTTGTACGGCAAAATTTTTTTGAAACATCCTACAAGTCAGCATCATTATAGTTATAACGTTTGCACCACAACCCACATCCGCCCATGTATACGCTATAAATATTAAATCTCAATACCAATCATTGGCCAACAATACTCTCCTCCGATCTTTCCTATTCCTTCCTGTGAATCTTTTGTAACGCTTCCAGAACCTATTCTTAGCATAAATTGCTTACCTGATTGAACAGTAAATCAATATACCTACGAGAAGGTATGTTCGATGTTCCTAACATCCCAACAACCTTTTTCGCATCTCATATTATGGTGCCAACTTGACAGGAAAACACAAAACTCCACACAAAACAAAAAGAAAAGAGAAAGGAAGTCAATATTACGTTGCGAGTTTGCGTAGCATATCTACTAACCTACCACAAACAACAACAACAATAATGACAGCTACTACGACGACGCAAGTGGCCTTAACGCTTAAACCAAGTGTTTTGCTTTTTATTTATAAAATATATCGACATTTGATTGCAGATTAGGAAATATACACGCGGGGTGAAGCAGATTATATGTACCATACGTATACAAAAGCAAACTTAACTTTTAAAAAAAAAGTAATAAACCTATTTGCGCCAGGTAATAATAACTCAGAGGCATAACTATTTCCAGGTGCAAAAGAATAGATTTGCGGTTGTTTGACGCTGCTGTTGCTAAAGATACGCGATACCACTGAGCTATATGTAACCGTAGCCTTAGTTGTAGCCTCTGTATAGTTGAAGTAAGCTCGCAATGGGGTTCAACTCGATCGACTATACACACTCAATAATAAATGATGATAGCGATTACGTACAGTTGTAGTTCTTGTGCCTGCTTCTGCTACCAGATGTAGCTGCTGCTGCTGTTGTTGTTCGTTATTGCTGAATGGTGGAGTCTCCACCAAGTAGTTGCTGGAAGCTGCAACTATAAAATAACATAACAAAGATCTTGCGTCTTGGTACATTGGGTGCTTCGTGAGGTCACAATCGTTACTCGTTACATTCAAACAAGAGTGTTGCCGTTTTTGCACACTTCTCCTCTTTCTCCCCACCTCAACTCAAAAGCTAGAAAGCCCGAAGTCTGCCGACGGGGAGGACGGTTATCGGAAACTCGTTATCATTTGTTGTTGCTGTAACTGTCATTAGTTTCCGTTGTTTGCCGTGGTACGAGTGGTGGTGCTGATGCTGCTACAGGAGAGATTATCTTGCTACGGACGACGATGACGTTTGGAGGCTTGCGCACATGCGTAGCGTATGTTCGGTTTAAAGTGTCTGAGGATGTGGATGGGGTTTCTAGAGCAATACCCAACCAACCAACAATCTTAAATGCGTCGCATTTCCTTTATTTGTCCACAGAAAAAGAAAAGTCTCCAGGTGTATGATGATTGGAAGTGTATACGAGTATGATATATATCTAATGGAAATGATATCGGAAAAACGCGTGTTGCATATGTTAAAAAGAGGGGACAGCAATTGATTGCTGTGGCGTTTTCAATTAGTTGAACGAGTGTTGATTTAAATTTGACATTTTAAATGCTGTATTAGGTGAACTTTTTAAATAGAATGTTATTCAATAGTTGTTGTTATATCAAATGACCACTTGTTTGAGATAAGATTGAGAAACTTAAGAATTTGGTTTAACCACAAATGTGTAATATGTTAACTTGGTAACACCTTTTCAAGTGACAAATAATTTGACAGTTGACATATGATTCAAATGCTCATGTAAGAGATTTTCTGTATCTCAAGATCATCAGTAGTTGATCCGGATCAGATCACGTGGGTTGAAGAAAATACTATTACATTTTTAGTTCTCACATTACAGATCACACGATCAAAAATCCAACTATCATCACCCGTATGCCCGTAGCCTTAAAATGTCAGAATTGCATAACGTTCTTTAGTTCTTGATCGGGACAAATTTGCATTTCCAGAATCTATGTACATTTATGAACACATAAAGCTCAAAAAGCAGGTCTTTTTAAATAATAAAAATAACAAACAAAGACTTAGCGTGGGTTAATAATTGAAAAATATTCAGTTAATTTTACATTTGTCTTAACTTTTATGACGTTGTCTTCCCACAGCCCACACTTTCGCCGGTGTTGTTTTGTTATATCGTTGAATTCACCACACCAGCGCCGTCTCGTGTCGCTCACCAACAATCGTCGCATCGTTGAATGTCACAGATCACACGCGAATCCAATTAATTCACTAGGTGCCGTTGGTTGCGGCGCGGCGGCCATCCTCTTGTAAGTTTGCATTCAAAGTTTGTTTACTTTAAATTTAAATATTATTTGCAATCGGGGATTTACAAAAGATTTTTCTTTCAACTTGCAATATGAATTATGAGAAAAGGGAAAATAATACATTTATTTAAAATATAATCAGCAAATGTGACATAATATACCATATTTTAAGATATTGGGTCAGCAACAAGTTTTTGCGACCTGTTCGTTTAGTAGAGATAACACGGCCTTCGGCATACTACAATCAAAGAGCTTGTGATGTGCGGCGAATTGACGAAGAAAATTTATTATTTTCTTACATAATTTGATTTGTAGAAGACGTGAAAATTGTTAAATATATGTTATGTATACCTATTCATACTTCATAAGTGTTTATTTACGGGCAAGTTTTGACATTTAGTTTCCCTTTGACCAGAAAAATCAAAACGAACTAACCTTTCAAAGGATGTCATTATCAAATGTTTATTTTATGGCAGTTGTTTATATAGCAGTCATCAAACTGAAAAACGGTTTTCAGAATGATATTTTATTAAACGAAATTTTTCTAAGTAATGCTTTCATCTTTAAAAAAAATCGATGGAAGTGATTTGATGGATTTGTGTAACAATTTTCGCTCAGTATCTAAAAAATCAATGGGCGTTTCCTCTGCCTTCCAACATAACGACAAGAATGACTCAGCATTTGTCATAGAAATTGATAGTTGAACTTCTATCTGTCAAATGGGTTAAATTCAAATTAATTTCGAACTTCAGAATTGAAAGATGATTATGTTCTTTTTTCATGTTCACCATCTTTGACATCTGATATTTCTATACATATAAGGTGGAAACACAATCTTCTAAACAGAATGTCAGTTAAACAAAGTCTTTTAAAATCCAATTAACTTTTTTTCCAATTTAACTTATACCGCTATAAGGCATAGCCATCAATTCTATTAACCACAAAACATTCAGTCGCATCATAATGGCAGGGTTACACAATTATATATCGTTGCTGCCACCACACCGCATCGCATCCAGCATGCAATGCAACACAACATAATTGTGATAGTTCAACCATCTCACCAAGTCTAATGAACTATAAAAATATCAAAGAAATCACCTTTCCGAAATCACTTCTGGTCATGCTACATAGAAGATTATTGTTTAGCCTTTTTTTATCCCTAGTTCATAAGTGTATAAGGTACCTTAAGTTTTCGTTCGAATATCCAAAGAAACACCCAATAATATTTCCATTCTCTGATGGGATTGCGATGCGACCGAAGAAAACGACGACGCGACTATACTTCTTGTGGTTAGCGTGAAATTGCATCGTGCACACGCGAGTCCCTCCAAGCGAATCCAAGTGAATGGTTAAAAAGTGCTGCTCGATGCGCGCTCGCTCACATTACGTAACAATAACAAGCAAATTTTATAAACTTAACCTCAATAATATATGGCAGAAGACACCTGATTGGTTACGCTCCAATTAGATGTAAGTGAGTGGGCAATGCCGCAACCTTTTGTGGAAGCACCTCCTCATATACTCATTCGATCAAATTGCTCTCTACGATCTCGGCAAAGTTTTATTTTTTCACTGTTATTGTTTTTGATTGTTGACTGCTATGGCGTCGAAGATCAAGAGCCAAGGGAGAAGAAAAGATGCGGTATAGTTCTCTTCTTGCAAGAACAGTATGTTGTGAATATCTTAACCTGGTTTATGTCACAAAAGAACCAGATCATGATCACCGTCTTGGACGGTCCCAGCATGATGGGAGAGGGAAACCAGTTATTTATTTGAGCTGCTTTGCTTTGTCATGACACATGGCCACGATACGGAACGGATGGCGGCAAATCCAGCAGCGGCGCAGAGCATAGCTAGGTTGCTGCTGCATGTTCCAATGTTGGCGACAGCGTTATTGGAAAGAGATTACCCTGAATTGGCACAGATTGCTGTGGAGTGCTACTGGTTTTTTCGGTCCAGCTTAGCTCAGAACTCACAATAAAAACGACGAATATGAGAATACGGTGACGAAGAACGACGAAGACGGCTGCCACTAAGACTACGACTACGACACACCAGCAGCATGCAAATGTGCTGTCTGATGAGGGTCACACACGACCAAAGGAGTAGGAGATTTGGAGCCAAAGTCGCGCAGACGCGAAGTCGGATCTTTCATGCAAATTTTCCGTCGTGCTGCATGCTGACAGCAAATAAAAAGCTCATTACCGTAAGGCTTAAAAGTGACGTTTGTAATGGCGCGACTCAACGCCGCGCCGGCAACATCACGGGGACAATTGGCGGTCGGCAGTGGTGGTAGAGTTGTTGGCGAGGCAAAGGTTGGGAGTGGGACAAGAAGTGATATCTCCACCGCTTTTTTCAATCTGAATTTTATTTGGAGATGCGGTGGTTCCATTTCCTTTATAGAACTCTGACAATTTTCGGTCTCTTCCTCATTTTTCAATTTCAATTCTTAACGGTTAAAGGCATATTGTGGTATTGTAAGTTTACACGCACAAGCCAGCAAAATCGTTAAGCAGAGGTATACAAGATGGGTATTGATGGTGAGTGTAGGTTGGCGAGACTCTTTGCAGAAAGAAGAAGAGAAGCATAAAAATAACAACCAACTACAACCCATCAGATGGTTTGCTGGTTGGGACTGGGACATCGAATCAATTGCTTCCTTAATTTGCGGCGAGGTGGCGCGGCAGCGAAGTGTATTGGTGCAACAAACCCGAGAGATGGATTCACAGTCTTTGGCATACTTTACGGCTTTTGGGTTAAGGAGATGCTGCATAATATGTGTTGTAGGTAGCTGTGTAGTCTTTCGTCTTAACCACTGTTTTTGCAGACTTTTTGACCTGACAGTTGACTGTTGTTGTTCTTGGGTGTTTCGAATGTTGTTGGATAATTTTAAATGAATACAGAATTGTATTTTGAGTGATTGATTGATTGAATTGGGTGTTGGTTTGGTTGGTAGAGTTCTGAGTATTATAATAAATATGACACATACCATATGTAGGGATACTTCAATTTTATTAATACCAAAGGTCAATTTTACTAAAAAAAAGGAGGACAATTTTGTTGGAGTTTTATGAAAACTTGTAAATTCTAATAACTTGTGTTTTTAACACTAAAAAAAATATGGATAATTTTGTCAATGTTTGCCAACAACCGATTGTTTTTGGTGAAATTTTTATTTGACGTTTATAAAAGTCAACTATATTAGTACGTAAGCTGTCATAAATATGTACATTGTGTTTTACTATTTTATCAGAAAGTTCGGTTAATTTTTTGACAGATCAAAATTTCCACTTTAATTAATGGAATTCGTGCTATTTTGTTTTTTTTTTTTTTTTCATGACAAGCTGGATTATTTCAATCAAACTTTATAAATCAACAAAAACAATAATAGTTTTGCAAACCAAGCTGAACGAAGCAAAACACGCTTGGTGGACTTCATAACGTCAGACGTCATATAATAAAAGCGCTCAGCACATACACGTGCGCCACTGCGGCTTATTTAATAAATAAAATTTCGCTAAAAAGTTGAATTTCTTTGTTGGGACTTTTGTTTTCAGTTTTTTTTTTGGTTTTTCTTAATTGAATTTACTTTCCTGCAAATTATGCAATGCATAGCTGTTTTGTCTGTAGGCTTTTAAAACAGTACAGTGTAAGTATAACCTAACCAATAACAATAACAGAAATAAAAATGAATTAAAAATTCGACACACTGTTTCATTAATTTTCCATAATCCATATTGGGCAGAATTGTAGTTTTTCAAAGCCCACGCGTAACCAGAAACCAGACACGCGAAACACAGTTTCAGGCATTTTTTTGTTGTTGTTGTTGTTGTTTGGTTTGTTTGTTTCGAAATTTTATTCCACACCAATAGGTTACTAGCGGAGATTTTATTTGAGAGGTAAAAATGTCTTAAACAGTAATGTTTACTTGTCAAACTATTTGAATTTTGCAAGATTATGTTCAAAGTTGTTTGTTGGTCAGAAATTATTAATTCTAACACAACATTCTAGGACGAACGTTGTGGAAGGAAATGATGTCCCATACCTTGGGAAAACTATAGTTTCTGGACCTAAGATAAACAATTATTTCTGCATATCTTAGAATTCCTTACCTTAGAGATGGATTTAATGGCTTAGACGAAGTAAATTTGGAAATGTTTTTCTTTGAAGTTTTTATTTCATTTTAAATGACAGCTAAAAGTGTTTTGCGTTGCGTTCATTTAGGTTCGTTTGATTAAGATTTTAAAAGACATTTCTAAGGGTTTCATGTAATTGAAAATTATAACTTTATTAATATTACTTTTTACTTAATTTTAAATGACAGTTGTCAAAATGTTGAAAGTGTTCTGTTCTGCTTTAAGTTAGGTTCGTTTGATTAAGATTTTAAAAGACATTTCTAAAGGTTAAATCACAATGGAGTGATTTTCATGTAATTGAAAATTATAACTTTATTTATGTTACTGTTATAGATAACCATTGTGAAGATTTTATTGAAAAATTCTTCGTCTTCTTTGGTTTATGTTACGATGATAACAAAAGTAGGTTAGTTATTTTATATTATTCATAAGAAACCATATCCAATGGGCTTCATTAAAATTCATGCTGGTTCTTTAGGTTTGTAGAGGGCTCTCCATTAATTCGAAAAAGAAAAACCAAAAGCAATTACCACCAAACAAAAAAAGCTTAAGTCTTAAAATATAAAAGAAAAACCTGTGCTTAAATCTTAAATTATTATCAATTAAAATACAGCACCTGGAATTAGATGAACATCATACATAAATTATTCAAATGGAATTCATAAAACCTTGAGGTTAGAATAATCTTTGTCGATCTTTTATGATTTCACCTTACATCGAAAAGTCTACAGGCATTATACAGATTGAAGACTCTTCAAAAATGTAACTCAAGTGGCAGCTACTGGCAACCGCACTAATTGCCCCTAGCTAAATCAGAACAATCTTTATAAAGGCTTACGCCAGTATATGTGATTGCAGTACACATCTCACATTTCTAACAAAGAAAAATTGTCTATTTAAGTGCAAATTAAATGGCGCCCCCAGGTGGCGGTTTATTGAACCCAAGAGACTAAAAGACTCTACAATAGGGACGGAACGGAAAGGGGCCAGTGCAGTGACCTCCATCGACCAATATATGCAACAATGATGCGCCGTTGCTCTATATGAAGTCTTTCTCCTCCGATTGACTGAAAGTTAATTAAGAATAGAAAAAATAAAAACGTTCAAAAATCAACTTAAATTGGATGTCTCTCGCTTTAAGCATCGACAATCCGATCTACAGATCTTCTTAGTCTAACTTACGATGATCGAGACATGCTGACTCCCTGTAGATAGGTGCCTTGCCTATACACCATATTCATAAATATATAACGAGCAATCAACCGTGTAGCCCGAGTCCGGTACAACCCGATTGTTGTGTCTAGAAGTGGCTTCGTGGGAATCTTAAGTTTATAAAGATACCTTCTATATAAGATCATTGTCACCAAACGAGGGGCGAATGGCCCACAAAGAGGCAGTGCACGGAAGTCCATCACGTTTACGTATACATTTTAAGTCCCTATGCTGAATTGCTTTATATATTTCAACAAATTTGAATTGCTAATTTAAAAGCTTAGGAAAGATAAGATATGTATTTTCTTTATAGATACTCCTCTGATGGATGTTTTGTTTACAATCAGATGAGATTAGAGATGAGATGTGATCAGATACGTACCTGAAATGAGACAAAATAAAAAGAAACAATTAATACAAATACAAAGTTTCAACTTAAACTATAAAATGCAAGGTAAAATCTTTTGATTTAATTTCAAGAAATAATTATCAATTAGGATTGCTCAGGTCAAAGATCTTAAACGCGGAAAAGATTTTATTTTGTATTTTGATTTTGCATTTTGAAGGTTGCAGTGCAGATGTAACCCGATCTACCTAAGTGAGAGGTCAATGTTCGGGTTCTGATTGTCATAATAACTTTGACATTAATTCTTGAAAAATGTAACTAATTAAGTGACACGTGTTATGAGCTTTAAATGCAAATTAATTTATTTAAGCGCACATAATTTGGAGATGAGACCAAGAAATAACCGTAGGAATTTTGATGGAAAATTTCCAAAGTAGTTAATTTTTTATAAAAAAGGAGTATTTGGCGTTAGTCAGTTGCTTTTTGACAGAAAGATCAATCTAAATGAGCTCGAGAGGTTAATCCTGATTTACACGCAATGTTTTTGATTTGAACATTGTTTATAAGAAATGCAGACTTTAAATAACTTCTAAGGCTCAAAAAATTATTTACAAATCCATTAAAGGTGAAAGGATCTTAAGCAGTATTCACATGAGCGCGACCAACGAACGGCGAATTGATTACAAAATGTGAATTTGTATTCGTTTGAAGACATATTTCCACACAAATTCTTATTCGCGTTTCACATTATCCACACTCGCAACAAATAAAATAATCGCGCGTACTTAACCTACAAAAATCATTCATTCGAGACGAATTAAAAACTCTCATGTGAAAGAAATGTCAAAATCGACGAATATTTGTTCATTCGTTGGTCGTGCTCATGTGAATAGTGCTTTGGGGATATTTTGAATGACGAAAATGACCAGTTTAAAATAAGATCTAATTTTCACAGTGCAGACCCAACTTAATCTGAGGCTAAGTTTTCAGTATAAGCACATTCAAATCAAGTGCCACTATTTTCAATAGTGAGTACTTTAAAACTGACCCTTAAGGTGTGATAGGCTCCACAAAATGTGTTCAGAAAGTTTTAAGCTAAAATAGAAACCTTAAATGCCACCTTAAGTAAGTAAGTAAGTAAGAAAAATAGACACTTAAACTAAAGAACACACAATTGTAACAACTTTATTTAAGGGCCTTGCACATGAGAGCGAACAACGAATGAACGAATGGACGAACAAACCTGATTTTAAACATTTCAAAAAGCCAATTTCAAACAAAAACACATTTAAATTATAAGAAATCCATTGATACTTATGTTAAGATAATAAAATTTGCATTTTGTTCTCTAAAACAAGACAGTTTTGTAAAAACTATTTGGTAGTAACGAATTGCAGTGTGGTTGCTCCGAACTGTCAAACTCTATGCGCGTTCCACATACCATCCACACTGCAAAGAATAAATTATTTGTTTAAAAGGGTTATTATAAATTGACAATTCGTCGCTGTCTGCAAAGTGAAATAAAGCTCATGTAAAAAGAAAAAAAATATGCGAATATCCACAGTTCGCAGTTCGTAGCTCATGTGAAAGATGAAGACCAGTTCGACAGTCAATTTGAGTCCATAAGAGATGCTTAAGTTCCACTTGCTTAGTTTAATGTAGACGTGAAACTGGCCTTAAGTATCATTAAATTAAAAAATTGAGCTAATTCTTAATGAAATAGAATGTCAGACAAACTGACTGAAGACGGAGATGCAATGCAATAGCGGTCAAAACATTGGAAACAAGCAAATCCATTCAAGCGCAGTAAAATTCACACCAATTTTTGAAGAATTTTTGACGTTTAATTATGTATATTGATCAAATTGAGCTACTTCTTTTCTATAATTTAATTTGAACTCGAAGTCAAACCTAACAAATAAAAATGTATTAGCTGTTGATATTATTGTTTTTTGGAAGAATATACTTGAAAAAATCCATTGTAAGAAATCATCCAAATTTATGACAGCTTTGAGTTAAGCTCCAATTTGAATACTCTATAGGGATTTTTCTTTTCTAGTCTAGAGCCCCGAACTCTGAGTCTTTTTAAAAATTGTTTAAACATTTAAATTACGTATTAAAATGCATTTGAGTATTTGAATTGAGGAATTAGGGTTTGCGATTTTTGTTATCTAAAACTGAACGAAAATTTGACTTGAGTTGGAAATAAATAATTTTGCATAAATTAATGTTGAGAAAAAAACCTTTGTATACAATTTTCTATGAAAATTTGATAATAACGGCTGTTGTTTTAGACGTATGGTTTTCTATGTTCTTTTTGACAGATGTCACTTGATTTATGTTCCTCAGTTTCAGTTGCCATTTCATAACAAATAAACTTACTAATGAACGTTTGGGAATCGTTCAAATTTATTCTCAAAATAATGTCGTATGTTTTGCGACGCATCAAAACAATCAATTTATTTAAGGAAACTTTTGGTGAACGCATTCTCCAGCATCGTCGCATCGTAGGCCTGTGGATAGGGTTGTCCCCAGATAGTGTGTTCTGCATCGCAATATTTCGTGCTTTACTGCTTAGATAAAGCACCTAATTGCTGCAAAAAGTGGTCGAAAATGGAACTTTTCGACTCTAAGTTCTTAGAGCCAGTCTCGGCGGCGACTTGTCAAAATCACAATTTAAATATAATGGCAAGATCAAAACCCGTTTTTTGAACGAAAAAAAGTAGTACAAAATTAAAAAATTAACACAATTTGAGTTAAACATTGAATTATATATTGGCTACGTTCAATCTCGTGTTGGATAGGGTATCTTGGATCGGTGGATTTTTAAATACCTTGTTGAACGAGTTGGGTAGCTGTATTGAGATAGCTGTCAAAAAATAAAAACAACTTTCAACTGGATGTAAGACCTAGAAAACTGGGCATCTACAAAACGAGAAAAAATTAAGTTTATTTTGAAGTTTAAAAAAATAGATCATAATTACCTTCATAGACAACTAGCTTTGTTTATCAACAAATACAAAAAGCTGAAATCAGTTTTCAAGTTTCTTGAAATTCAACCATGTGTTGATAGATATTCTGTTCTGTCAGATATCTACATAACCAAGAAATTCTTAGATACCTTTGGATTCCTTTTTTGACTTCTTAGCTGTTATTTTACATAAGATACTTACAAAAAGGTATCCGGATACCCTATCCGTCTGAGATTGAACACAGCCATTGAGACACAAAATGTCAGAAATGTCAATGTAAACTTTATTTGTCAAAAAATAGTAAAAATTGAGACTGAGTTGTCAGATTATATGAACAACTGTTTGAAATTCAATTTTATTTTGAAAGAAGTTTTAGCATTGCAAAAAGAGGGTGGAAAATGATTACTGAACTTTACTTACAAAGAAAAACGTATACATATATTACAAACTACGAATTTATCAACATTTTAGTGAAATATGAAACTAAGATAAATATTTTTAAATGTGGAGTTTTTGACATTTCTTATACAAAGCGAGACAGTGCCAGTTTAAATGTGGAGTTTTTGACATTTCTTATACAAAGCGAGACAGTGCCATTTTTTTGTTATTGCCTCATTGGGATTTTCTTGAAACTATATTTCCTTTTCTAATTTTGACAGTTTGTGTTAAAAATAAGAGAGACATTAAAATCGTCATGTTTTTTTCTGTTGTGAGTTGTAAGTTTGTTGATGTTCAAATGGTAGACATGTGCATTCAAGAGGACACAAGCGTCCACAGGTTTTTCTCAAAACCCACCTCTGTCTATCAACTCCTACTCTCACCTCCCCGCGGTGAACATCGGGTGCCTAGTACCTCAACTGGAGATTGGGTTCCAACCCCAGTGGAAAGTTGTTGGGAGCAGCAAACGAGAGAGGGGGGGAGAGGTGTTTCCACTAAGGCACCTCTCCTTATCCAGGCGGCAGCGGACGAATTCTCGAGATAGAATCAACGGTGGCGTCTACAGTTCCAGTAAGGTCGAACTACTTAGTGAACACCTTATAGGGCTTCTTCGACATATTCGGAGCCCAGGCCTATAAGGAGCGGTTCATCCGGCTCCCCTTCCTTGGAGTTATACTAAGGATCTGGCCCTCCAGGTTGGGGGTTGTGCCGTCGGGGTGACTTCCTGGCCACGTAAAAACATCATAGTCTCGAAGCAACAACAAGCCTCGGATACGGACGGATTCACTGTTGACAACCCACGCAAACGAAATAAGGACAACGAACTTCGGATATGTACGTGGAATGTTAGGTCCCTTAACAGACCACGTGCAGCCGAACAATTAGCGGAAGCCCTAAACTGCTGCAAGGCAGATATTACAGCCATCCAAGAAGTGCGATGGGATGGACCGGGTAAACGCAAACTAAAAGACTGCGATATCTACTACGGCGACTGCTACCGAGAACAAAGACAGCGTCTATTTGGGTGTGGATTTGTTGTTGGAACTAGGCTCAGGCAAAAAGTCTTGAGTTTCAACAGTGTGAGCGAGCGCATCACGACAATCCGCATCAAGGCTAAATTCGCCAACATAAGCCTAATATGCGCGCATGCCCCAACAGAGGAGAAAGATGAAGACACCAAAGATATGTTCTTCGAGCTCTTGGACAAGACATATGAGCAGTGCCCTGGCTATGACATTAAAATTGTCTTAGGAGATTTTAATGCCAAGCTAGGAAGAGAAGACATCTTTGGTGGCATAATCGGGAGATACAGCCTGCACGACACTACCTCCGACAACGGATTCAGGCTGGTCGATTTCGCTGCGGGGCGAGACGTTCTGGTAGCTAGTACGCAGTTCACGCATCTTAATATCCACAAGGGGACATGGAAATCTCCTGATCAATCAACCGTCAACCAGATTGACCACATTGCGATAGACGCACGACACTTCTCCAGTATCCAGGATATCCGAACATTCCGAGAGGCCAACATTGACTCGGACCACTACCTCGTTGTAGCCAAGGTACGGCTACGGATATCCCGATCCAAGCCAAAACAAGGAAGTACTGTGAGAAGATTCGACGTTAGACGGCTACAATCGCAAGAGACTGCCATGTCCTTTTCTGATCGAGTCTCTAATAACCTCCTAAGGAGTCCTATGCTTCCTGCATTAAGCATTGAAAACCAGTGGCAACATTGCTTGCAGCCATCAGAGATGCCGCCTCTGAAGTGCTAGGTTTCACACGGCCACCACAGCGAAACCCCTGGTTTGACGACGAATGCCAGCAAGCTCACGCAGCGAAACAAGAGGCATACAAAACGGCGCTGCACAAAAGGACGAGAGCTGCTCGCGAGCTCTACGAGCAGAAGAGGAGAGAGGAACACCGGCTTCTTAGACGGAAAAAAAGGGAGCATGAGAAGCGCGCGATCGAGGAGATAGAGGGATGTCACAACAGGAATGAGGTTCGTAAATTTTACCAAAAGGTAAAAAAAACCTCCCAAGGGTACCAGCCACGAACCGAAGCCTGTAAAGACGATCAAGGGAACATCGTAGTAGAACCACAGTCGATGCTGAGAATATGGAAAGATCACTTCTCCAAATTATATAACGGCGATGACGAACCGAATTCCGCTGTAAGGGAGATAGAACCACTCAACCTCGGCGACGCAGATCAACAATTCCGCCTACCCGACCTTGACGAAGTGAAGATAGCTATATCTAAACTTAAGTCAAACAAAGCTGCTGGAGCTGACGGCATCGCTGCCGAACTATTCAAAGCAGCAGGCGATGACTTGGTACGGAGCATGCACCAACTCATCTGCAAAATTTGGTCGGAAGAAAGCATGCCCGATGAGTGGAATCTCAGCATAGTGTGCCCGATACATAAGAAAGGAGACCCTCTAAACTGCGCCAACTACAGAGGCATCAGTCTTCTTAACATTGCGTATAAGATCCTCTCTGCCGTATTATGTGAACGTCTGAAGCCATTCGTCAACAACCTGATTGGTCCTTATCAGTGTGGCTTCAGACCAGGAAAGTCCACTATCGACCAAATATTCACACTACGGCAGATCTTGGAAAAAACCCAGGAGCTTCAAATCGATACCCACCATCTCTTTATCGATTTTAAAGCCGCGTATGACAGCATCTATAGGGAAGAGCTCTACCGAGCAATGTCTAGTTTTGGCATCCCTGTCAAACTTATCCGTTTGTGCAGAATGACGATGGAGAATGCACGCTGCTCTATCAAGGTCGGAAAAGATCTTACCGATGCATTTGATGTCAAAAAAGGTTTTAGACAAGGCGATGCATTGTCATGCGACTTCTTCAACATCGTTCTGGAAAGAATTGTGCAAAACTCAACCGTCAACACTAGAGGCACAATCTTCCAAAGATCCATCCAATTACTCGGATACGCAGATGATATTGAAATAATTGGAAGATCAAAGCGTGATGTCAGTGGAGCGTTTTTGAGCATTGCGACGGAAGCGAAGAAGATGGGTTTAGTGGTCAATGAGGGCAAGACCAAGTATATGCTGTCATCAAAAAAGGACACTGAACAACGACGTCTTGGACAAAACGTCACCATGGACAGCTATAACTTTGAGGTAGTTAAGGACTTTGTCTACCTAGGTACCGCTATTAATGCAGACAACGACACCAGCGCTGAAATCAAACGAAGAATAACTCTTGCAAATCGCTGCTTCTTTGGACTTAAAAGGCAATTGAGAAGTAAAGTCCTCTCTCGAGCATGTAAAATCACCATCTATAAGACACTCATCATCCCGGTTCTCATTTATGGCGCTGAGGCCTGGACCCTGTCAAAGAAAGATGAGAGCGTCTTAGGATGCTTTGAGAGAAAAATTCTTCGGGCGATTTTTGGTCCCGTACGCATAGATGGAGAATGGAGGAGAAGATATAACGACGAGCTGTACGGGCTGTACAGCGACACTGACCTAGTTAGCAGAATCAAAGTCCAACGGCTTAGATGGCTAGGTCATGTAGAGCGGATGGACATCAACGCTCCAGCCCGGAAGGTCTTCGAATCCAATCCCGAGGGACGGCGCAGTAGAGGAAGACCGCGACTCAGGTGGCGCACCCAGGTGGGAGAGGACCTCAACCAACTTGGCGTGCGAAACTGGAGACAGCTAGCTAGGGACCGAGCTGGCTGGAGACGCTTGTTGGTTGAGGCCCAGGTCCGCCCCGGACTGTAGCGCCACCTTAAGTAAGTAAGTAAGAGTTGTAAGTTTTAACTGTCAAAATTTGTTTTAATTCAATAATTTGTTTTATTCTTTTGACACTGACATTTAGGGAACTTCGGAATTGCCGATCGTCGATTTTGACCCAAAATAAATTTTTATTACACGCTTTTATAAGTAAACTTGTCTCTGCATCTAGATCCTCTATAAGTACTTAGACATGTCTATCATATTCAAGTTTAAATACAAATATAACAAAAAATCATGACGAGAGTTTACTTTAATCTAGATAAAACGTTTTTATTTACAAAAGCCTTTATAAGATTTGTCTATAAATAAAGAACACACAATCATATTGAAGTTTACAACCTCTTGTCGTCGTTGTCGTCACATCAGACATTGTTTTGTTTGTTATTATTGTTGTTTTTGTTGATATTCTTGTTATCGCTATAGTGCATGAATTATATATCTACTCCTCGCTTTTATATTTGCTCTATCTTTTAATGGAATTTATGAATCGACGACGACAAACCTTTTTTGAATTTGTATGCCACACCTTCTCCTCAGTCGCGTTTTTGTTAAAAGTCAAAAAAAAATAAAAAAAAGAATTCATCATCATACATTTATTTGGTTAACTTCATCTTACTACTTATATTTCTACTGTCATCATCGTGTTGTACTAAAAATGATGATTCTTATCTGTCAACTGGAGTTAAGCTCTAGTACTTTTTTTTGTATATTACATCTAGGATGGTTTTAGTGACATTTCAACGTGCAAGGTATGGTTTTAGAGGTACATCAGAGGAGAAAGAAAAAGGCAAGAACAATGTGAGTGACTTTGTAATTATGCAAAGTGCTAGAGGTGCTCGCACGCGGCGGTGCTGTTGGACTTTTGTGTAGGCTTGCCATAATGCCAACCACAAGTTCTATATACAATATGGTAGAGGTCTTATGAGATTAATCTTTAATTTTAAATGTAGGTAGGAACATATGAGCTTAAGTGTCTATTTCGTTTGGGTTTGTATTATATTTTAACAGCTTTACATAAAAATGATCTCGAATGATTTTGGTTCTTAGTTGCTTAGATCTTAGCTTAAAATTACTGACAGAAGAAAAAAGGTGTTCAAATCCACGTCCATCCAGAATTCGGGATTTGTGTCACGACTTGCAATATGCAACAAATGTCATTTCCAATGGGACAGCGAGTTTTGAACAAACTTAAGCATCTTGCACATGAGCTACGAA
This sequence comes from Eupeodes corollae, assembly GCF_945859685.1. NCBI lineage: Eukaryota > Metazoa > Arthropoda > Insecta > Diptera > Syrphidae > Eupeodes > Eupeodes corollae. The sequence goes on along the minus strand of NC_079148.1, from coordinate 7,032,936 downwards.
CTGCGAACTGTAGATGTTCACATATTTTTTGACTCGCGAAAAATTTATTCGTTGCAGTGTGAATGGTACGTGGAACGCCAATAGAGTTTGACAGTTCGTAGCAACCACACTGTAATTCATTTCAAAACGAAATTTAAATGTTTAAATAATTTTTAAAAAAGACTCAGAGTTCGTAGCTCTAGCTTAGAAAAGAAAAATTCCTATAGCGTATTCAAACTGGAGCTTAAGTCACAGCTGTCATAAATTTGTATGATTTTTTACAATGGATTTTTTCATGTGTGCATTTCCAAAAAAAACAATGATATTAACAGATGATAAATTTGTATTTCTTAGGTTTAACTTCGAGTTCAAATTGCATTGTAGAACAAAAGTAGCTCAGTTTGCTCAATAAACATAATTAAACGTCACAAATTCTCCATAAATTGCTGTGAATTTCATTGCGCTTGAATGGATTTATTTATTTCCAATATTTTGACAGCTATTGCCGTTGAATCTCCGTCTACATGCCTGACATTCTATTCCATTAAAAATTAGCAAAATTTTTCAATTTGATGATACTTAAGACCAGTTTCACGTCTACATTAAACTAAGCAAGTGGAACTTAAGCATTTCTTATGGACTCAAATTGACCGCCGAACTGGTCTTAAGCATCTTGCACATGAGCTACGAACTGCGAACTGTGGATATTCGCATATTTTGAATTTTCTTTCACATGAGCTTTATTTCAATTCGCAGTCAGCGACGAATTGTCTATTTATAATAACCCTTTTCAACAAACAATTTATTCGTTGCAGTGTGGATGGTATGTGGAACGCGAATAGAGTTTAACAGTTCGTAGCAACCACACGCAATTCGTTCCTACCAAACTGTATTTTCAAATTTTCTTGTTTTAGAGAACAAAATGCAAATTTTATTATCCTAACATTAGTGTCAATTGGTTTCTTAAAATTTTGATATGTTTTTGTTTGAAATTTACTTTTTGAAATGTTCGTCCATTCGTTTATCCTCTCAAGGCCCTTGAATTCCGTTTTTATAAGTAATTTAGTACTGTTTTGGTATGAATTATGCGGCACATCAATCCAGACTTCTAGATCTATGTATGTCATGAAGCAACAAACGTCATTTTCAATGGGACATCGAGTTTTAAAATGCGTTATTTAGATATACATTTGGATTAAAATAACAGGAATGTCAATATGTAGCTTTAAATTTTGAAATTTAGTACTTTTGTGGTAGTTACAGATAATATTTCTTTAAACAAAACCTATTTAGAAAAAATATATTCTAGTCGTAGGATTAACTTGGTAGCAATGTTTTCTATGGTACGACAGTTGACTTGACAGCTCTTATTAAGCGTAAAATTATTCCCGTTGATTTCCCTGTCTGTACAAATTAAGACTTATAAAATAAATAAAAAAACACAAACAGAACTAAAATTTTCAAAATCTTGAAACCTTTTTGCGACTTGTGACGTTGCAGTTGGTTTATTTTTGTTTGTTCTATTTGACATGAGGTCAATGTCACTCAAAAACCATCTAGACCAACATATTTTGCTTTTTATGCCCAAACAGTCTAAAAACAAGCATTTTTCAAAAAATTGCAAAACCAGACAGCAACCAATTAGAGCCCATCATAGACAAGCCATTAGAAATAAGTTCCGCCTCGATGCGTTCATCAGCAGCATACGTCAGCGTCAGACTCAAGCAGTTTTTGAAATTCAGTGTCCACGCGCGCCGTCTAATTTTGTATTTTTATTTAGATTTTTGTTTTAGTTTTTTTTTGTGTTGTTTTTCTTAGTTTGTGTTCATTCGTATACGTTCTTTTTAATTATTTCCTCTAAAAGTTCAAATAATTCTTTGGTGAATCTTTTGATGATGTTCGCAATGCGAAATTCTCTCTGACGACCGACGCGACGTGAGCGACTACGACGATGACGAGCGACACGGTGGCGGTGAAAACAACAACGCGAACAACGCGGTGAGGCGGCCGGTTTCATTTTTCATTTATTTTCATTTCTGGCAGAAGGCAAAGAGCAACGTAAATAGAGTTTTGGCCTATTGCCAGTTATTGCTATTGCTCTGTGAGTATATGAAGAACTTGTATCTTATGGATGGTTTTTTGGGCTTTAGCTTATATTCGGACTAAAATATAAAAACACAAAGAAATGTCGATGTCGAGTCGACGTTTAAGACTTATAGCGTGATGAAAGAGATGTGTGTGCTGATTTGCTGATTCTTGAATCTTGAGCACTGAACTTCTTAGGGCCGCGTCGGGCTAGGCCGGGCGGCTTCCATAAGGCAGGAAGGGTAGGGTATGCATGTAAATTGTACATATATTCTCCTCTAATAGATTAACTAAACATTTTAATTTTTTTTGTTTTAAACTTGAAATGAAATTCATGGAATTCGGTTGTGGTGTTGTAGATACATTTTTATTTTTATTTTAATTTCCTGTCCATAAATTTAGCGCTCAAAGACACATTTCATTTGGCAGCACAGCGGCGCGCAGTATTCATTTATAAGAAGGAAGAAATAAATAAATAGTGACGACTTAAATCGCGTGTGTAGAGTGCGATTTCTTTTCTACCAGTTGCTGAGGTTGCTATTTTTGTGTATATACGCTACGAGTTCTGTAGAGCTTTGCATTAATTTGCTTTTCGAATCTTAGAGAAAAATTTGATTGACATTTTCGATGACATAAGTTTGCATGTGGTTTTTTATAGTACCTTTACTTGATAGGTATAGTTTATCTAAGCCTTCGAAGAGTTTCGTGACATTTGATTCGATTTCGAATGTTTTTAACCTTTGTTTTTTCTTTTGGGTAAATCCTGAAAAGATGGACTTTGCCTTGTACATCGATGGCACAGTTACCTTGACTATTCTTTTAAATCAAGGTTTTACGATATTTTATAGACAAATTTAGTCTAGCTGTTAAAATTCAAAATGTCAGAAAAGTAAAATGGCTGAACGAGTGACCAAATGTCAATAATCTGGCATTAAACTTTTCCAACCAGAGAGCGTTCGTAACTCAAATTGTTAATCGGCTTCAATTGTCGAGTAAGCTTAGTCTTATTTGAGTGCAAACCAAGATCCTTACGCAAAAAAAGCTATATTGTGAAGAACGCTGTGGTATCGATTGATTTAGATCGTTATTTACGAACGCCTGAACGGCTAAGGTATTTTAGACATTTAACCCATTAAATAAATAAATTAGGTAGCGCAATAGTCCATGAAGAACCAGGGCCTAGTAACTTACAACTCTCAACCATTTCTGTGTGCGAGTACTGTTGTCAAGGATGGAAGGGACCTAAAGTTTATATGTCGAATCCGAACGGCTAATTTGAAAAACCACTGTTCATGACAAGAATTACTTTTGGAGGATTTGTGAATTCCTCGGAAGAGGCAGTACCCGTGAAAAAAGTTAGGTGGCACAGGCATGGATTAAACCTAAGACCCTTTGCATGACAGCCCAACGCACTAACCGTCATGCTGCGGGTACTACGTTGTCTTCTTAGGTCGAGATTTACGACAGAAAATTACAGGTTTTGCTCGTTCGTGTACTTTACCTTGATGAAATTATTAAATATTAAATGTTTACATCAGTAGAAAATGGGTGCGTTCATAAACTACATTTACGTTGTCAATTACCTATTAGAAAAGTGACACTTAGATACACATCTACTATATTTATTAATTGAATGGATTATTACGGGCCAGTTATAGCTATAATTGGTTTTAATCACTACAAAATCAACTGTATCGAAGTGACCGCATTTCGAGAAACATTAAAATTCAGGACAAAAGTCATTTTATAACACCATTGGGGTTTTATAACTTTGACAGTCGATAATTTTGTAGAATAAAATGATGTCTGTCGATCCAATTTCCCTTTGGTAGAATTCAGATAAAAAAATGCGTGTGCCTTACAGATACGCCCTGCCTCATATGTGGACGCATTTTTTAAACGGGAACACGAGCTGCATTCAGACTAAATCAGTACAGCTCCCGAAATCGAAGTAGATATTCCTGTCAGAAGAGTTTGGCAATCAAACACAAAACTCGTTTTTTTTTTCCAGAGGCGATAATTGAGTAATGACACGTTTCAATTTTAAACGATGTGAAAAGTTACTGCCTGAGTTGTAGACCGTGGATACTCTCCCTTTAAAATCCAATATTTTGCTTAATTTTTGACTGATGAAATAACTTGGAAACGAACTTAATTGTATAACACAAAAAGCCAACTTATAGCCATCATTGAAATCTGGAAGAATTTAAATTATAAATACAATCTTTTTTTTGAAGAAAAGTTTTAATTGGAGAATTAATGAGGAATAATTCTATTTTGTCAAATATGAAACAAATTATTCCACTCATTGTGTTTCGATTTCATAGAATTCCAATGACAGATGTCTGCCTGCAAAACATTTCCTCGTGGATTTCAATCAGGAATTTTTTTAAGGATCGTTAATAACGAACTGTCAAAAAATTAAAATGATTAGTTTCAATGATAAAAACCAATGATAGCTACAATAACTGGCACCTAAGGGTTAAGCAGTACCAAGTTTGAGAATTAAAGAACTAGTTATACCGTACTTTTCTTTATTAAAATTTAGTTTTAGGATTTAAAAACGATTAAAAGATTCCAATTTTTATTTTTGGTCTCAAAATTAAGCTTATAAGCTGCAGAATTTTGCCTTAAAAAAGAAATGCTCGTACTTTATGTAACCCAAAAGTTGATTGTAATTTTTTAATTAACAGCTGATTTTTCAGTGTATTGTTCCAAACAAAGTTGTTCCTCTGAAAGCGTTTCATTTTCTTTGTATCCCTACCTGTCAGTTTGACTTTTAATTATTAATTCTAAGTGTGTTATTACAACCAGACTTTCTGGATGCTGTGTGTTTCGCATATTTTTTTTTGAACACCCATCCTGTCAATTTCGCATTATTACACTAGGATGTTTTTTGGTTGCGTGTTTTTGACACTTCTCTTTCATTTTTTGTTCTCATCCACAAAGTCAAAGTGTGAAAATAATTAAAGAAAACTGCATATTTTACTACAGCAATGAATATTGACATCATGAATAGGGATAATAATTCCGAAATGTTGTTAAATGTGTTGGACCTTTGTGAGGATGCTTTTAAAATTCCCAAGCAAAAGAAAGGAATTGGATGGAAATCTGGAGAGAATCCTTCATTTTCTTGACAAATGAACTAAAATCAAATGATAAACCATAGTTTTTAAATTATATAAGAATAATTGAAGAAACTTTTAACCTGCTTTCATAGTTCATTGAAAACAACATTAAAAAAATACAATTTTGAGAGACAGAAAAGTTGTCTATCACTTTGTTTCAACGGGTGAAACATTCCAAAGCTTAAACTAGAAAGCTTGACTCTTTCAATCATTCCTTCATTTAATTCCGTTATAAGGTCTTTGCTCCACTTGAATTTGTTCGGCGGAGTATTTCTTGTTTACTCGGAAACATTAGCAACAATAATAAAGCAAGGCCAAGAAACAAAGAAAGGCAAGAAAGAGAAACGTCAAAAACCATCCAAGAATCCTGAACCCAGAACTCTGCGGGTTGAGACTTTTTAAAGTATTTCTATTTCACCTACTTTCTCTTTCGCACTTATTTACGTCTTTTTAAAAACGTCTCAGTGTAATAACACACTAAGCTCAAATACGTGATTTCGTTCAAAAAATGATTGATTCAATTTTGGAAAGATTTGTCCAATAACAGAAATTTTCAATGACATCTCCAATAATTCGTTACAATAGGAAATCCAATGAAAACTTGGGGTCTCCATTCAACATTTCACAAGATAATCGGCCTGTCATCAGATAATCCAATAGAGTCCAATAATCCAACATTCAGTCCATGATCCGGTCATCGCAGTCCTAAAATCAAAGCTTCAAAGCTGTCGGCCTCCCATAGTAAGTCCTTGAGTAGGTGCGCCTCCAAATCATGAAGTTCTTACTTCGAGAAATTGATTCACCCAAAACCAATTACTACCGACACTAAAGGTCAATCGAAAAAAGTAAACAACAGATTAACCATTTCTAATGTCAAATGTGACATTTGACATTTGAAGTTGCTCATGTTAAGACATAATATGCCCAGTAAAAAAAAAACAATGAATTGCGGAAAGGAAGCTGGACTGCATTTTACTTTTGACATCTGACATCTTAAAGTGGTAAAAATTATAATTATGTCAAAAAGGAAAAGAATGCATTTTTGAAGTTAGGGATTTTAAACTAACTTATAAGCTGTAATATAGAGTACACCTTACATTTTAATATTGCTATAAGGCAGTATTTGTATTAGCCATTTTTCTATTTTTTCTTGAAATAGCTATTCACATTCACAGGTATCAGCTTTCAGGGGGAGATATACAAATATTTTAAAAAAATCTTAAAATTTATTTTTTGAGTAGAAACATTTCGACTATCATACCTAACAAAAAATGAAATGTCAGTTAGAAAAAAAAGTATAAAAATAGAAGAACCCTTTAACATAAAACCAACCCTAAAAAGACCTGTCAAAGCTCTCTAACCTTTTGTTCGTCAAAATTAATTTTCATAATAATTGTGAATTAAACCTAAACCATAACCCAGAAAAAAAATAAGAACACATAAATAAATCTCGAAACAAAAATATAAAACCTTTCTCTATGCCACAAAAAATACAAACACAAACAGAACTCAAGGACTCGAACCCGAACCCGACCAACCAACCTAGCCGATCGAACGTACCCACATGTATACCAAAGTATAGATATACCAAGTTCTGTTTGTTCGTTAGTCTAAAAGTCTACCTCTGGAACCTGGGAACGGTATTCGAGGAATGTTTACTATTTTTTCGTATTTCTTATTCTTATTATATATATTTTTTTTTATTACATATATATGAACTTAAAAATGTTAGCAAAAGCAAAAGTATCTGTATATCTTTATCTATAGATGAAATGTAATTCGCTGGACTAGAACGGGATTGTTTATATTTATTTGTTTTTTTTTTTGTGTGTGATTGTTTTTGTTGTTTTGATGAAAAGAAAACGAAGTCTTAAAAGATTGAAAGACGAATTCGCGCCAACTTAGGGGTGCAACCAGAGATGATGGAGGTATGGTTGTCGAGAGATGAGGGGTGGGGGGCTTGGTTAGAGTTCAGCTTTGGCATACCTGCGGCATTTGTTTTAAAAGAAATTAAAAATAATAGAGAGATACAAAAAGAACACGTATAGATATACCTTTACATTACCTAGTGTGTGCGGGCATAAGAAAACGAAACGTGGAATTATTATAAAAACGCTATATCAACAAACGAGTGACCAGCCACTGAGAATTTTTAAAGAAACAGATCGTTATTTGAACTGTTTGTCAAATTTGAAATGTCAACAAAAATCAATCTGTCAAAAAGTATAATAAACCAGTGTTAACTGAATTTTCATTTTGAATAAACGAATAGTTAATCAACTGAAATAATTTAAATCACTTCTTCTAATGTCAAATAATGTTCTGGCCTTTAAATCTAACACTGGAAACGCCAAGTGTGATAGCTTAATGTTTGTTGAAACTGACAGGTTAATGTTGTTTTAGAACTATTAAATAATCAAAGTTTTCTCGTTTATCTACCTTCTTCAAACAAACAGAATATGGTCACCGTATATAGATTAAAAAATTAAAGAAAAAGATATAAAAAAAGAACTTAGGCAAGTACCTGAAGCTTGAAGTATGCGAAGTTGTTGTGAAGCGGAGAGTGAAGGGTTTCTTTAAGATAAAAAACGTAAACGTATCTCGCACATTTATTGTTTTATTCATCTTTTGTAAACGCGAAACGTATGCCGCGGCGCATTTTTATGATTTTTCATTTCATATCAAATGGAATTCCAAGAATTTCACTTTGTTGTCGTATATTTTCTAAAATAAAAAAAAAATAAAAATCATATAAAATAACCATTCCCTCTATTTCTCTCTCTATCTCTTTCTTTCTGTATAACGATGACGAACTGAATGAAGCATTAAGCAAGCTTGATGGGATGTGGAAGGTTTTATTTTATTTTCTGGATGAGGGTACGTTTCTTGACGTACGTAAGTAACATAGGTATACGCTACGAAAGGGAAAGAACGGGGTTTTCGTATAATAGAAGTTTTATTTGAGAAGCTGTCAGGATAAACATTGATGTCGTGTGTGAGTCATTTTGCGAGAAAATATACGTACAGAAAAAAAATAACACGCGTATACCTACTTGTTGAAAAGGAAGAATAGGATGGAATGGAGGTACATGATGTACCTAACCTAGCCTTGATGGAGCTGCCTGAGGGAAGCTTTGATATTATTTAAATACCACCATCGTCATCGTCAGAAAAGGAAGCAGGTAACTGCGTATTCTGAAATGTTGCTGCCTCAAAGTACCTACCTAGTTTATGTACCTTCAAAAGACTGTCTTTTTTTTTAATTCGTTACTAGGTAGCTAGCGTTTCATTGGTATTTTTCTGGCGTAATTCGTCGAAGAAGAAAATTCTGGTATTGATGTGGTGATAATGATGCGGCAATGATTGTGATGACATTGACGCTTTTTTATGGATTGATGGCAGGGAAGAATAAGAGTGGGGTTCTGCTTACCAACGTTTGAATATCACCGTAAAAGAAAAAGATTCACAGTCTCAAAATCATGAATACAAAAAAATTTGAGTATTTGTTAAATGTCTGTATACAAAAAAGTGCGTATACGCCTCAGCGCTCTACGATATTATTTATGTGTATCTTCTGAGTAAAATCAATTTAGGTATCATAAAAGTGATTGAAACAATTAAACGGTACTTGACAAAGCTTAATAAAGCGGGGAAATAAATAGACTTTATATAAAAGAGATACAAAAGACGATGTTAAAAATAACAGAACTACTTCTAGTTTATCTTTAATTCTTATCTTAATTCTTTAATTCTTAAACACTTTTAGTCTATGAATCACTTCGTTAAAGATTTGATGTTTCTAATCTTCCACTATTTTACAAAAGGACGCTTTAAAGGTGAGTGTACACAATTGGAAGAACTTCAAATATTGACAGATTTTTCGCAAACAATTATAACCAGTTTTCTATCAGCCATTTAAACATCCAGTTTTATCTGTCAAAAGTGACAGAAAAAAAGTTGACACCAAATTTTCAATTGAATGTGCTTGTCAACAGCATTTTTCAATTTTGAATTGTCAGAAAATGTTTGGTCAAAAAATAAAAACTACAATAATTAAAAGAAAGAAATAAAGTTAGACTGCCTGCAAAATGACGAAAAAGGAGTTGGAAAGTATTGGACACATGAACAAACTTTACAGGAGACCGAAATCGTGTAATGGTTCTGGGACTCAGATTATGCGGAGTGTAAATTACATAAGAGCAAGATTTGGCAAGACTTTGGCAAAGCAATTCCATCAACGAATATAAAGCCAAATGGTCTAACGTCCGCCAGGGAAGAGTTACAATGCAATGTCAACCGTTGCCAGAATTAAAGAATGTCAAAGAAAACTCTGGAATCCCGCAACGTAGTCATTAAGGCTCTATTGTTTTTATTTTATTTATAAACGATTAACCGTTTGTGTGGAAACACTCTAAGATTTATGCAGCTTTTTATAACATTTGTTCTACCAATTTTCAAATACGCTTGTCAAGTATTTTCACCAAATTATGACTGTCAAAAATCCAAACTAGAACTGGCTCATATAAGGATGGGTTAGTACTTAATATCTTTCACCCTATAAACGGAAACTTAAACTCTTTGATGATTGAAAGCAAACGTTCCTATTTATGTTTTGTGTTAATTATCAAATTTATATATTGGTTAAGAAATATATAAATATCTACATTTGTCTCTTAATTAAAGCTTTCAATTATTTAGATGTGAAATAATCAATTAAATTGACCACAGCTTCCACTGCCAATTACTGGTATTTATACAAAATGATAAAAGGTTCTGTAAGGCTAGTTTGTAACTGATTCAAAATTGCAGTACGCAATTATTCGCAGCTGAGCAAAACAGTAACAAACAGTATTTATAAAATATGTCAAACGTTAGACAGCGGTCAAACTTCAAACACTCACATAACCCATAAGAATAGGGCGTTTTGTAGTTTGACAGTTGAGAATGTCATAAGTGGTAATGCGCTTTGAAATAAATAAATATATTCGCGAAATGGAGCACTCCGTCTATTTTATGGTATTAAGTGATGAAGCTTGTGGTTAAAAATCGTGTCGTCACCCCCTAGTTGTGCCCGCAGGATAGCCGAAATGTGAACTAACGACGAACGTTGCATCCATCGGATACGGAGCTGTGTCACCTGAATTAAAAACCAGCTTTAATGATCTCAGTCATCCGCAGGCCTCACAAGCCGTTCATGAAAGAAAATTTAAAAGTGTGATGAAAACACAGAGCAGCTTGCGATGCCCTCCCCGAAATCAAAACTGATGTGACAGCCCTCCAGGAGATGCGATGGAATGGGCCAGGCAGTAGGAACATTAAAGGCTGTGATTTCTACTATGGGAAGTGTCTACTCGATGGGACGAAGCGCTTATTTGGATGTGGTTTTGCAGTCAGAGGGAAACTAAGGCAAAGAGTTTTAAGCTTTCGGGAAGTAAGCGAAAGAGTGACGACAATCCGCATCAAGGCTTAATTCTACCACCTGAGCCTTATCAACGCATATGTCCCGACGGAAGAGAAGGATGACAATACCAAAGAAGAATTCAATGAGCTATGAAACATCCCATAAACGATGTTAAAATTCTCCTGGGAGATTTTAACGCCAAAATTGGTAAAGAAGGCATCTTTGGTTGGTCAATCGGAAGACATATCCTACACGACATCACATCTGGAAACGGACTCAAGCTTATCGACTTCCTAGCCAAGAAAAACATGGTGTTGAGTAGCATCAGATTCCCTCGGCCAGATATCCACAAAGGTACTTGGCGGTTGCCCGATAATCGAACATGCAAACAAATCGATCATATTGCTATTGACGGAAGGCACATACTTGGCATTTGTAAGTACAGATCAGCCAACATAGATTCCGACCACTACCTTGTTGGTGCAGCAGGATTATACCACCAATGCCCTTGCCGACCGAGTATCCCTAGAGCTTGCGAGAAACTCTACAATGGACAAGATGTGCTCAGAGACCCACTGACAGCTTTGCAAACAATCCATCAGGAATGCTGCAGAAGAGGTGCTAGGTTTCTCAAAGCCACCACCAAGAAACCCCTGGTTTGACTCTGAATGTGCTCAAGCAAACAAAGCCAAAATGGAGGCATACAGATTGTGGCAGCAAAGGAGGACAAGATCTTCACGACAGTTCTACGTCGACAAGAGAAGGAATAAGAACCGCTTGCTCAGAAGAAAGAAAAAATCCATGCGCAGCATGAAGTCGAGGATATCCAGGGATGTTTTAACAGGAAACAGGTGCGGAGCTTTTATAGAAGTGTCAAAAAGAAAACAACGAGATTCACTAGCCGCCCTGGAGCCTGCAAAGATAAGGAGGAGAATACCGTAGTCGAGACGTAGTCAATGCTAAAAATCTGGAGAGATTATTTCAACCAGCTACTTAATGGTGATGAAGTCAACGATTCCGCCAGCATAGAAGCCACGACAAATCCATTTGGTTGACGATCCAGAGTTCCACCCACCCGACCAGATTGACATCAAGCTAGCCATCACCAGGCTGAAGTCGAACAAAGCGGCCAGTGGTGACGGTCTGCAGGCGGAGCTTTTTAAGTCCGCTGGAGCAGATCTAGTAAGGAGCACTCACCAGCTAGTTACTAAAATTTATTCGGAAGAAACCATGCCCCACGATTGGAACCTAAGCACCATCTGCCCGATCCATAAAAAAGGTGACCGCCTTCTCTGCGCCAACTACAGAGGCATTAGCCTTTTAAACAAGATCTTGTCCAGCGTATTATGTGAACGCGTGAAGCCATTTACTGACGAACTAATTGGCTCTTACCAGTGTAGCTTCAGGCCTGGAAAATCTACCATCGACCAAATTTTTAGTCTACGCCAAATCCTGGAAAAGACCCAAGAACATAACATCGAAACATACCATCTTTTCATCGATTTTAAAGCAGCTTATGACATTGTAGACAGGAACGAACTATACCGTGCCATGTTCAGTTTTGGTATCCCTACCAAACTGATACTTCTTATCAGAATGACGCTGGAAAATGCTCGTTGCTGCCAAAAAATTGAAAGAGACTCGACCGAAACCTTCGAGACCAATAGATGCGCTGTCATGTAGCTGCTTCAATATTGTTCTTGTAGGAATGGTGCGCAACACAAACGCCAATACAAGTGACACCATCTTTCAAAAGATCCACACAATTTCTTGAATAAGCAGATGACATCGACATTATGGGAAGAACCAAACGAGCAGTGTCTTGTGCTTTCTCTAATGTCGAGTTTGAGGTGAAGAAAATATGTCAAATAGAGTCGATCCATACCGTAGACTTGGTCAAAATGTGACAATTGACAGGTACAACTTCGAGGTGGTAAACGAATTTGTTTATATCTGGGCACTGATGTTAATTCTGCAAATGACATCAGCGCGGAGATCAAACGCAGAATTATCCTTGCTAATAGCTGTTTCTTTGGCCTAAGTAAGCAGTTGAAGAATAAGGCCCTATCGCGAAGTACCAAAGAGACACTGTACAAAACTTCAATCATCCAAGTCTTGCTGTACGGTGCAGAAGCATGGACTTTCTCCCAGGTGGATGAAGGATCTTTTGGTATCTTCGAGTAAAAGGTTCTGCGTTCGATCTATGGTCCGGTTTGTTTCGACAGGCAAAGTAACATCTGGCGGAGAAGATTGAATCAGGAGTTATACGAGCGGTACAGCGACTTGCCACTGGTCAAAACGCTGCGTGTACAACGCTTAACATCGAAGCTCCAGCCCGTAAGGTAACCAACGCCAAACCTGAGGGAACAAGAAGCAGAGGCAGGCCTCATCTCCGGTTGAGTGATCAAGTTGAGGCCGACGCACGTCAACTTGGTATTCGAAACTGGAGGCAGCAAGCTAGAGATCGAATAAGCTGGCCAAAGTTGAGGCCCAGGAGCACAATGCACTGTAGCGCCAACTAAAGTAAAGGAAGTAAGTAATGAAGGTCATATCTGGTTAAATGGCTTCCTCAAAAAATAATCCTCAAACCGTTAACAATTCATAAAAATCCTTTGCAATTGCCTGTTTGCTGAGGTTTACACGCTGGCGTCATCTTCGTCCCTTGTTTCTTTCTTAAAGAAGAAAAAGCTGCCGTTAAAGTAAATGTCAAACAATGCTTACTAAGTTCTTTCTTTTCAAAAATGATCCAGCTTTAATTTCGGTTTCAATGAGATGGCGGCGCAACTTGTGCGTTCTTAACTGCATGAGAAATTTCGATATAATTTGGTTTGACAGTTGGGAATGTCATATTGTGTTGACGTTTCTAATCAGTAGCCTTTGAAATCCAAACAGCGGTAAGTTGCAAGCAACATTGTTTCTTTTGGACTAATTTTAGGTTTCAAATATAATCAGCTAAACAAAACGACATATAATTCTAACTGAATGGTGACATTGGTTTTACGGCACACTTAACCACCAATTTATCGTAAAAACATTGAATTGATCGAATGGACAATGCAAATCGTAGCCACGACGGAAAAAGACCGGAAATTGCACTTTTAAAAATAAGTGTCATACAAAATTAATTCCAAGTATATTTCTCTCTATGTCTTGTCATTATTTTAAGTTATCAGGAGCTTAAAAAAATATCCGACATTTGTTGTTTTTTTTTTAAGGACTTATCTTACTTAAGAATTTGAATCGACGTTTAATTTATATAAAATTTAAATTAATTGAGCAAACCACGTATCCAATTATTAAGAACTATAAAGTATAGTTTTTAACTGCTAGGATGTCCCAAAGAACTATATAAACAAAATTATAGCTCCACCCACATAAAACACCAAGATTTAAACATAACAACGCTTGTTTTTTGTATGAAAAAAAAATAAACAACCAAAGAGATAATTGTTGCAAAATAATTAATTATTTAAAAAATGTTTTAACAAAACTTTTCCTTTACATAAAAAAGACAATCCATCCCGAAAATTCTTCACTTTTAAATTGCAGATCGTAAAAAAAAACCTATTAATTTTATAATAAAACATTAAAAAGTTTCTAGGTCATCAAAATCTGTAAAAGATTTAATACCTTTCCTTCAACAAAAAAAAAAATTAAAGAAATTTACGGTTGAAAAGTCTTATATTTCCTTGAAATATTAAATAAAACATCTCATAAGTTGAGAAAAAAAAAATCAATCAATCTAAAAATATATGAACCCCCCCCTCCTTCGTACTTTTCTTCACTTACATAGAGTAAATACATTATTCGAGTATTCATTTCATTACGGTGATGAACAATAGAGCGGTCTTTATAAATAAAATAAAAAGACATTCTTGATGATTGCTATAGAACGCGTTCTGAATACAAAATCGTAACCAAACATCACAGAATATTCCCTTTATTTTGATTGTCTTTTTCTTAATCGTGAGTTTCTTAAGATGATATTTAATTTTTTTTTTGAAGAAGAAGAAACTATGAGTTTTGGTTCTACGTCAGTACGACTTTTAACGTACGTGCGTTTTTATGATAAATGACCAATTCCATCGTTTTGTTTTCGGATATTGTTCATTTGTCCTTAAAGCCTAGTACATACTTGTGAACCATCTCGTGAACCCATACAAATTTCAGTTTTTGGTTCACCCGTGAACTTGCTCGTGAAGCTGAGTGGAGAACAAAGTGGAGAGTTTTCGTTCACGGGCAATTCACGTGCAAAATGTACGGGAACTGTTGGTGAAGCTTTGACATTTGGTTTGTTCATGTTCACAACGTGTACTCACAAGTGTGTACCAGTGAGCAATGTCAAAAGTTCACTTTCTCCACTGGCGAACGTTCACTTCACGAGGAAGTATGTACTAGGCTTAAAGATACACATAACTCTCCACAAATATCTACACTGAAAAAAAGCTTCCGTAAAAGTATGATATTTGCTTCGTCAACTGCGGCACTGTTAAAGTTACGTTAAGTTAAAAAAAAACTTTGTTTGAAAAATGGTTTGAAAATTAACAATTATAAAACTCTTTCAAAACAGAACATCTTGAAATGAAGTGGTGTACATCTTCTCTTTTATTAAGATTGCAAAGTTCGCATAGGATCGGCAGATCTGGTCGATGCGGAAAGTAATTTAAATTTAATAGGTTGCCTCTAACTTTAAATATAACATTTATAATACTTATGGGGAAACGGTTGAGGAGGGGTGTTCGTTCTTGAAGACCTAGTAGACTGTAAATTATAATATGTTGCGAAGATTGAGCTTCCTCTTTAAAACTTCTATACGCTTAAATTCTCTATTATTGTTTTAAAATTGTCTTTTAGATCTGAAAAGCTTATACCGGGTAAAAATTCGATACTTTCACCTAAGCTAAGAGCCAACTCCTTCCACTTTTAGACTAGATTACTCCTGGATGACAAAATCTTTTTAAGTACTTGTCTCTGCAATCTTTCTTTCGTTCATTTCCATCACCTAAATAATGAAGTCAAATTGCAGCTTTAAGATCCTTAAGAACAATGGACGTTCAGTTGTTTCCAAATGTAGCCTATAAATTGAAGTTCAAATTGGTAGCCAAAAAATGCGCTTTAAGAAATACCAGAGGAACGTTTCCACCTCCTCGTAAAGCATTATGGAAGCTGCTGTCGCATGAACTATGCTCGACACCTTTATTATCGATGCAACGTTTCCACACTGAAGAAACTGCTCTTTTTGATTCCGCTAGCTTGGACTCAAAATGCTTTTTTAAGTTGAGGTTAGATGTTATTAAAAACCCTGAGTATCTGTGCTCTCAAACAATTGCAACATAAAGCTTATAAAGCTTATAAAAAAGCTCTTCACGCTTATAAAAAAGCTCTTCACGCTTATAAAAAAGAGCAGCAAACGCAGCTCGATAACCCACAAAAATGGCGTAGTTTATCAAACTGAATACTTGGTATATAGTCGAATAGTTCCTTCTAAATCCTGTTTGAAATACATTAAGAATTTTCTTTTCTTCGGTCCAATGTGTAAGCCTATTGAAAATTAGAGCACTGAAAAGCTTTGAGGAAGAATTCAAAAAGGATATGCCCCCATAAATTTTCCGGTACATCATAAGATTCTTTTTTGTGTAAGGATATAACCTTGACCTCTTGAAGCATTCAAAAACGTCTGCGCGATCAAAAATCCTGTTGAAGTTCTCTGTCAATACGGATAAGAATTCTTATGGAACAGTTCTTAAATAGTCTACTGGAACTCGGTCTTCACCCGGAGCCTTACCCATTTTGGCATTTTTAATCTCAGTAGTCAAGAATGGTGCATAAAGAAATTCATCTTTCAAATACGGAGCTGCGTACTGAGGAAGCGGTGCAAATTGCAGCACGTGGGGTAATTTCGTGAAATAAATACGTTCAGACGCTTTCAGTGATTCAGCAATTAAATTGGTTCTTATATGTAGC
This sequence comes from Eupeodes corollae, assembly GCF_945859685.1. Lineage (NCBI taxonomy): Eukaryota > Metazoa > Arthropoda > Insecta > Diptera > Syrphidae > Eupeodes > Eupeodes corollae. Next base: position 7,016,379 of record NC_079148.1, on the reverse strand, counting down.
ACTGCATAGAAGGACGAGAGTTGCTCTATGAGTTGCTCTATAACGGCGACGACGAACCGCTGTCAGGGAGGTTGACCCATTCAAAATACACAACGAAAGTCAACAATCCCGCCTTCCCGACTAAGACGAAGTAAGGATTGTCATATCTTAGCTGAAGTCTAATAAAGCCGCTGGAGTAGATGGCTTGAATGCCGAGCTCTTTAAAGCAGCTGGAGATAATTTGGTTAGGAGCATGCACAATTATCTGTAAGACATGGTTGGAAGAAAGCATGCCCGATGAATGGAACCTCAGTTTTGTTTGCCCGATTCTGAAAAAAGTAGTCTCTAAACTGCACCAATTAAAGTGAATCAGTCTTCTCAACATCGCCTCCAAAATCTTCTCTGCCGTAATAAGTGCACGTCTAAAGCCCATCTTCAATAAACTGATAGGAAAGTCCACAGTCGATCAAATCAACACCCACCATCTCTTAATCGATTTTAAGGCCGCATATGACAGCATCTACAGGGACGAGCTGTATTGAGCCATATCTAAATTTTGCATTCCTGCCAAACTTGTCCATTTGTGCAGGAAGACCATGGAGAATTCACGCTGATCCATAAAGGTTATAAACAACTTAGTAGAACCTTCTCGATGTCAAAAAAAGCTTTAGACAAGTTGATGAGCTGTCTTGCGATTTCTTTAACATTATACATGAAAGAATAGTGCAGAGCTCCCACGTCAACACTAGAGACCCCAGCTTACAAAAGTTTGTCCAATTCTTAGCATATGCTGATGACATTGACACAATCAGCGTAATGTCAATAGGGCTTTTGTGATTATTAAGACAAAGGGGGTAAAAGCGGGTTCAATGGGTTTAGGGTAAAAAAGGAAATGCTCCAGCCCGGAAAGTCTTTGAATCCATTGCAATTTTATTGACTTAACAAAAAATTTAATTGGGTCAACGAACAATTAACAATTAATTAATTATTTCATAAAATAAAACCTTCATTTATTTATTACAATCCTTTAAGCAGAGTTTGCACTTTTTAAAAGTTGGTCAAACTTACGAAAAAATTCATATATAACGAATATAAATTTCGTCCATCTACAAAATTATTTAAGAATATGACGAAAAGCTTCGTTCGTTGAGGAATTTATACAACGCATAACGTAGATTTCTAAACAAATAACTTCGTTAAATTGCCGAAGTAAACTTCTTCAAAATTAATGTATGATCTCCAATTTCATGGGCTCCACGAAAATTTGACTTTCTCAACGAAAATATTTACAGAATTGGTTATAAAATCAAATTCTTTGTTTGCTAACTTAAAGGCCCCTTTATAAAAGATGATATAACGTAACATAACGAATAGACATACATTTCGTTAATATAGAACACTGTTTATGAATAGAATAAAAAGTTTTGTTTCAAAGCTTTTTTAAACTGGAAAAAAGGAATATTAAAGAACTGCAATGTCTACAAATTTTATTTTTCTTATTTTTCCTTTTGATTTTTGTTTTATAATTATATTTCCATCTTTTGATCGAATCAATATTTCAAAAGCTATTCTTTCGTTATAAATATTTCGTATCTATTTCTTATATGAAATTCCATTGCTAAACTTTAAAGCTCAACTTAAATGTATAGTTGAAATAACATTATGTCAAAAAACAACGAAACTTTCGTTATGTTAGAAAAAGTATTTGACATAACAATAATGTAATTTTGTTTGCGTTACTATCTGTCAAACAAATATTGGTTGCTAGGAATGTCGGTTGGTTTGTGTAAAGAAATTAATTATTTTCGTTAAAAAATAAGAAAAAAGCCAGAATGCTATTTGAAGACAGTTCTTTCAAACTACAAAATGAAGGAACTGTCAAAAAAACAAAATAAAAGAAAACGTTCTTGTGTTGAGCGTAAAATTAACAAGGACGAGACAAAATGTTTCTTCTTAACGAAACCTGCTTAAAAATCAAAAATAAAATTCACCTGTGGGTAACATTTTCGGTGCATCTATTTGACGTTTCAGAGATGTTGCATGCAAATATTTTCATCGTGTAATTACCGACTTATGGTGTTCGATATAATAAGGAACAAAATATTTCGTTAAAAAGTCGGAGAAAATTGTCTCGTTCAATTAAAGTTTTCCTATGAGAACCATGAGCCAATGATGGCTGAATCACAAACACGCTTCAGCTTCGGCTTCGTCTGCGTTACGTTGGAGGTTGCGTTGAATGACATTTCTATTATTTCATCCCTCCAAAGAGCAAATATTTGGTTTGTTGGCATTTTTTTACAGCTGTTGAGCTGTCAGACAAAGCAAATGTTCAGATAATTGAATTAGAGCTTCCCTTTGGAGTCACATTACGTTCTTTTCGATAAAAATACCACAATTTCTTTCTTTTATTATGCAAATAAACTTTATTTCAATGAATTTAACAAAGTTTTTCGTTAAATGTACGTAAGGATTTCGTTCAGTGTACATGCTTTCTAACGGAACGACCAAAAAAAAATACAAAATTTCTGATTTACGACACAAAATATTTCCCCAAAAATCAGAGAAAAACTCAAGACTCAACCTTGAATAAAATAATTATTGTGTAAATCAAAAAGATGTTTTGTGTATTTAATGAACGAAACCCCAACTTTACGGCTCATTTCATATTTCACCCCATCAAAAACTCACAGCACACTCGTTTCATCATCATCGTCACCTATTCGCGCGACATCGCTTAAATCAACACAGAAACTTGCGGCATTGCGATGCGATGGAGATAGCGATGAGGCGATATAGTACGGCCATGCCGCCTTCGCCACCGAGCCGCCGGTGGGAAGGGGTTATTAAGCGGGGGCGTGTAAACGATAAAAGGGTCATAAATGCTCAATTTGATGGTCATGAATGCGGGTGGGAACTGGGAAATAGAAAATAAAAATTAAAAATAAAATCCAAACACACATTTTCTTCCAGTCAGGGGAGAGGGGGTTTTCACTTTAGGTTTTGATTTAATTTCTGAAATGAAACTCCCCCCAATCCGCATCGCATTGGCTTTAGCTTTTGCGTTGCCATTGCCGTTCTCCGTTGTCCGTTTGGACAAATTTGATCACAAAGGAACACTCAAGTTGGAGAGTGTGATACTCTGGTACAGCAGTGGCACCACATCCCTACCCGTTCCACTCAAAAGCGATGACTCTATTCTATATCGTTGGACGATTTATGAGAGAGCACATAACCTCAATTCATGTATGGTTGGTCGCTCGGTTGGGTTGGATACTCGCTTTTGTGGGCCAATGTGGTTAAGATTGAGAGGGCTGGTTTGCAGTTGGTGGTGGGGTCTGCCTTCTGCCATCGGACATAAAACAGGGGAATAATATAGAAAATTCGTTTCTCGGATTTCCACACATTTCTGGTTTTCCGCTTTTCAGCTTAGCGCAGAGGAAGTCTCTCCACAGAGCTCTACAGATCACCACCGACCGAAAGCACTATTTGTAGCTAGCTACTGCCTATAGTATATGTACTTGCAAGAATGCCAGGACAATGCATTTATTGGGCCACGGAACAGACGGACATTGCGCAACAATACGTAGATTCATGCATAGAGTATTTTTTATTTTTTGAAGCATTTTCAATCCTTGGATTGCGATTTTCTGTTCATTGCTACAGGAAGTCATTTGTCTCTCTAAGCTGGGTTGTTGTACATATATGTACATGGACTTGGACTGGACGTATGGACATAAGGATGGGGGTTTGTTTTGTGTTTTATGGATTCGAGTGTGTTCTACTAACTGCTCCATTCGTTGTGTTCGTTTTTGTACTTCATAGCCTGGCGGGAAGAGTTGTTACGAATGACAGATTGATTTTTGGCGTTAAATCCAACTGTCAGTGAGAGTGGTAACAATGGCTGATAATTATCTACCAACGAGATAACAGTTTAGTTGTGTGTTTACACTATTAGTTGACGGATCACAAACTGTGTAAACACACAACTTAACTGAAGCTCATTGCTTGATAATTGACAGTGTACCTTACTACCTTAACATTTTATGTTGTTAAAAACGTCAGACTTCGCTTAAAATTAGCAGGCCTGACACTAAACTCTTTGTGTACACGATTTTAAAATACGTACTTTACAAAAGGTCGCCTTATAATTAACTGATAGCTTAATGTGTTGACAGTTGATTTAAAGACAGCACAACGAAGGGAACACATCGTTGCTGGAAAAGCAAGTGACATAAGTCAAAATGTAAGTTTTATTTCAAAAACGGTTTCTTATTATGCAAAATTAAGTCTAAAATCGTAGAATTAATGTTATCTTTTTTTTTAAGGTAATTTTAAGGATAATCATGTCTAGAAGAAAATAAAGCATTAGTTGCAGGCTATATGCTTAGTTTTGACTTCTGTCACTTCGGTTTTAAAGTGATGACATGATTGTCAGACAATTGATGAGAAAGTGCAATAGTTGTAAAATAGTATAGGAGTTAGAATTGGGTATGCTTCTTTAGGCCCCTATTAGACCTTACATGTGAGCATGTCATTTCTGTAAATGTAAGAGCGTAATCGAATAAATTGAATTGATTTGCCACTCTGGTTGAAATGAACCTTTATATCTCAGAATCTATTTAATTGTTTTTTCATCGAAATCAAAATTTACGCCACTTCGTATTTTGCAAATAACGATGATGGCAATAGTAGCACAGCAGCACCGCAATCATGACGATGCACGACATAATAAAAAAAGAAGAAGAGGCGTTAGTTGCGATTGCGTTTGTTATATTAAACTAAATTGATTTTATTTGAAATTTGAGAGAGAACACACAATAAATTACATTTCATCGAGCTCGCTAGATCTTGTAAAAGCTTTTCAATTGACATGTCTACTGAGCTGATAATACAAAATTAATAATTTTTGGGGATTTGACTTACTTTCAATTTTATGGAATCAAATGAAGATCTTTCAACTTATGAGAAATATACGTCATTAGCTAAAAATCCATTCAAAATTGATGTGTAAGAGTTACCTGTTTGAAATTTTCTTACTGCTGTCACTTATGACACTTCTTTGCTAGTTCAGAAATGCATGTTCGTTCACGTGAAGATCAGGATTTTCTTATGTCACAAAAAAAGTTCGCTACACACATCGTACACGAGTTTTTAATGAACTTTTAAACTCTCACCGAAGTGTCAAAAATGACAGCCTGCAGCAGTCTTCAAACAATTTTTAGAAATACAGTTTATGTTAAGACTATGATGAAGAATTGCCTCGAAAAAATAGAATCTTTCAGTTAAGGGAGGAATATCTGACTTAAGCCCCCATTTCAATTGTAGGGCAATTGCAAGCAAACAACAAAAACTTTCTTAATGTATTTGTTGTTGTTTTCTTGCTATTCCTTTCAAGAGCTGACAGGTGCCGTGTTTACGTGGGTCAATGATTGTCTGCAAATGTCTGTATCGCAAACTTTCCACTTATTAACAAAACTTGCAAAATTCTGACAGTTGTAGTGAATTTTGCCAGCTCGGTCCCTAGCTAGCTGTCTCCAGTTTCGCACGCCAAGTTGGTTGAGGTCCTCTCCCACCTGAGTCGCGGTCTTCCTCTACTGCGCCGTCCCTCGGGATTGGATTCGAAGAGTAGAATCCAAGTTGTCAAAAATGTGTGTTCAAATTTAAGCTGAAAGAGCGTTCAGAGATTCGGATTTGGTGACCTTTTTATCATTCTGTTTGTAATTCAAAGCAAACGCTACAAACCGAGAACTAAGTAACTTACATTTTTACATTTCAATTAAGTGCGGCAAATATGATAAATACTTTTTTTAGTTGGGACTTGCCAACTTTGAATTTGGATTTGTGAACGCATCCTTTCACTAATCATCCAACTGTCATTGTCATTCGGCCGCATGTTTCTTTTTATTAGACAGATAATAACAAAAATTTGGATCGGGTCTACATATTGGTTTTGTGATGTTGCCACGTCAGTAAGATAACGGGTTGGTCTAACAATCAAAATGTCCCTGCAAAGGCGTCCGTAGAAAACGATCCAAATCAGTCACTTCCACGTCGGCCTCAGGAATTGAGCATTGCTCAGATAAAATTATGGCGTACTTTGCGTAATGTTTTGCCAATGGACCATTTCAGAATTGAGCCTCAACTGTCAAATACAAAATGTATCTTCATTTTTTTCTATGCAAAAAATGTGCAAGGCATGAAGTCGAAAGTTAAAGGTCACTTAACTTGCGCTTCAGCTTCGGCTTTAACTTCGCATTGTAGCGCTGTGTGTTGTTTTCTTAATTTTCTACTTTGACAATACCACAAGCTTCAGTTTCAGGTTCACCATTGTGTTTAGCCAGTCATTTAAGTTTTCTTGCTAGGGGTCTCCGGCCTGTCATCAGATAATCCAATAGAGACCAACAATCCAACATCCAGTCCATGATCCGTTCATCGCAGTTTGGATTTTTCGAGCGGATCAAAATCCTGTCATTAAATTTGACGTTTGTGTTGTATGTAGTGGTGAACGTCCATTTTCCACAGTCTTTTTGAAATTAAAATGTCATTTCGTTTAAATTGTCGTCGAGGCCCTAAATTCATTAACTTTAAGTTATCTATACTAGGCACAGAACAGCTTCAAAGCTGTCGACCGACATCCTAAAAAAATTCTTATAGCCTGCACCGTCCTCCCATAGTAAGTCCTTAAGTGCTTCAGAGTTAATAATGTACATCGTGTTTTTTTAATAGAATCTTGACAATTTTGAATTTAATTTGTGAACGTACCCTTTTATTAATCCTAGAACTGTCATTGTCAAGCGAGTTGAATGTTACAACTAATTTGTCCATGTTTTTTTTTTAAGTTTTCTCACTATTTGTTTCTGTAGAAGTTCATGACAAGTAAATTGACAAATGCCAAAAAGTGACACCTAATGGCGGTTTTATTTTTTTAGTTCAGAACTGAGCACTGAGCACAGCCTGAGTAGAACAGAGTAGAGTAGGGTAGAGTTCTGAGCAGAGTATGTTCAGAGCTGATTTAACTGTGAAACAACTTGAGCACCAAACTGTCATGATTTGGAAAACAGTCATAGCGTTGGTTCATTTGACTCCTGAAATAAATTTGATTCATAAAAATGTTATATTCAATTAGTTTTTTCTAAATTATCTTACATTCTGCACTAGAGCCTCTTCCGCCAATTTTATTGTTTTGACGATGATTTTTTTTTAAATTCTCGGCTTTCAAATATCAAATTGTTTGGCTACGTTCAGACGGTGACTATTCGATTCGATTTTTTCACATATGCGGTTTTATCGAATACGAGACAATACGAGGCAGTCAACCGACCATCGTCATTATGCATCCACGTATTCCACTTATTTTTTAAAATCGAAAACACGACGTACCTAATGAACTTTGAACGTAATGAACGAATTCGAAGAAATTTTGTTCCTGTGAACGACATAATATAAAGATAAGCGCTACTGATCATGTATACGATAAAAATACTTTCGAGATTTATCGAATCGTAGTGACAAGTTCGTACGATATACGGAAAAAAATATTTCACGAATACGGTATTTTCCCGCATGGGCTTCGTGTGAACGTACACATATAATACTTGCTGGCACTGCTCTATTCGATAAAATCCCGTATACGGTATACGAGAAAAATATGATCGTCTGAACGTAGCCTTTGGGTTACTCTGTTATTTTATTCTGAGCTCACTGAGTGCGCTCTGAACATGCTCAGAACGATCAGAGCTCATAAAGAAACACAATTATTTTTTTTGACAGTTCGAGCTCTGCTCTCAACTAAAAAAAAACGCCATAAGAGTTCAGGCGTTTAGAACTTTTTTCTGAGCTAAAAGAGAAAGACTCCCGTTAATTGGTTTCAAAGAATCGCCCATCAATTGATATAATTGACATCTTATATGAGGATGGATATTTTAAATTTTTCGATCTGTCAAATAGTGAACCATTAAATTTTTCGAGATAGAATTTAATATTATTTTCCTGAACATAAGTATTTAACAAGCCTTCCTGCTGTAAAACTACTTCAACTTTTTTAACAACCGTGGTTCAAGTTCCTATATTTAAAGTGTTTATTTACTATTAACAATATTACATCAAAAATAAGTGTAAACAGAGTATTTATTTTACCTTATGACTTAAATATTAAAGATATAACAACAAAATATTGTTGTAAATGTCAAAAAGAAACAGTTGTAAAATTCCATTAAAAGCTGTTAAACCTCTTCATACATGAATAGCGATATAATTACACGTGTTATATTTGTTTATAAAACTTCACTTTGTTTCGTTTTTGTGTAAATAAAAGAAAACACTTGATCAAATGTAAACAGCAAATTAAAATGCCATTTCGCGTAACTCATATAGTATCTATTTGTAATTTTTGAAAAACATTCCATTGCCTTTTCTTTTGCAATTTGAACAAATATTTGTGTTTGCAGTTTAAAAAAGATTAGACTCAAAAAAAAGTTCTTTGTTTCTGAATTGTTTTCGAGAAATACAAATTGAAATAAAATAAAACACTTGATTTTCTCAGAAATATAAAAACAGGTAATTGAACTAATTTCAATCTTCTAAAGGACTTTTGTACGTTATTTTCAAAAACACAGTCAGAATACATTTATTTTGTTTTATTTATTTATGGATTCTTTTTGCGAAGAAATTATTTCGAGTATGAGTAAATTAAATGCGATACATTAATTATATTTTATATAAATGAAATCATATTGGAAAACGTACAAAGTTGTTTAATTTTAGATTTGTTTTCCTTGGAAATTCCCAATCATCATCATCATCGGCGTCGTGAGTTGGTTCGTGTAGTCAAACTGGCAACAGGCAACATCAACTCACTGTGATATAATTTAGACGAGACGGGCGGACAAGGTTTTATTTTTTAAATTATTTATTTATTTCTTGTCTAAGACAGAACGTTTTCGAGCAATCGGAAAACAGCATACTTGAGTCGAGATAGAAATTTCTTAGAATTATCTTCTTTTCTTTTTATAATGAACAAATTTATTACATAAAAATGAAAAATTTCAAGAAAAAGAAAAGTACGTTAATTTGAAACAAAATTTCGAAAAATTTGCTTACAAAAAAAAAATTAATCTAAATTTTGATTGATTTTTATTCGTGATAGTGTGAATTTAAATTTGTAAAATTTCCTTTTTTTATAAATTTAATTTATTCTCACCAAATGAAAATATTGGGGCCAAAAGTTGGTCCTTGTCAAGAGATGGGAAATTTATTTTATTTAATTTATCATTATTATGGATTATAAATTGAAAGATTTTATTCGAATAAATCCCTTTTAATATTTTTTTTAGAAATAAATAATAAAGAAAAATCTAGATGTGTTTTAAATAAAATTATGTCAGTGTTTTGCTTTTGACATAACATTTGTTTTAGGTAATTTGTCAGTTTCATGTTTTTTTTCCTATTACAGCATGTAATCCAACAACTATATGTCATTTTTATTTTAAAAATCTTCCCCATAGAGATATTTTTATGTTTTTTACAAATTTGAAAAAAAAAATAACCGTACTTAGATCTTCATTTTACATGAAAAACATTTTGTTACATCGTTTATAAAATTTCCCTTTAAAAAGCTGAATATTAGATATTCACAATAACCTAAAGGCTCAAATTTGCTTACTTGAAGGGAAAACCAAGGTCTTCTTAAAACTTCAATAAGGATATCAATAATATGTCAAAGTCATCCAACGTCAATCCACGTCAACCTAATTTCCAATATTCGAAATCATAAAAAGGGAAATATTATTCACGATAACTTACGTAAGGGATTTTTCTTTTAACTTTCAATACAATTCCTCGAGAAACATTGGGTACGTTCAGACAATATAAGGGACTTCATTGGCAGTCAACTGCAATCTTTGGACATAACCCTTACCTAGTTAGTTTTTCAATTGTCACAAATTTCAAACTTCAACATTTATTTCACTCAGTTCTTCCTCCAATTCAACTATTAAAAATATTATTGCCTACACTTCTCAAACAAGCTACAAGTCCATCACGATTAGCATTTTGTGTTGAAAAGAAATATTATTTATTAACTTCCCATAGGAAGTTATTGTAATGGGTCCGATTTGTCAAATTGAAAATTTTGACATTTCTCGAAGTTTCAAGGTCCCTAGAGTCGAAATAAAAGATTTTAAGAAAGATGTCTGTGAGTGCGTGTGTACGTACGTTTGTACGTCCGTACGTTTGCGACGTTTTTTTCGTCGTCCATAGCTCAAGAACCAGAAGAGATATCGACTTCAAATAAATTTTGTTATACAGATAAAAAGACAGAAAGAAAAGGGCTCTCAAGAAAATTGCGTGGGTGGTTTTTTTACCATAGCAGTTTGAAAAAAAGATGAAAATTTTGGTTAACCCTTAATATCTTACGAACCAAAAACGCTAGAGACTTGAATTAAACTTTATATAATATATTGTAACGTGATACCAAACAGGTATATTTTTTGAAAAAAATCAATATAACGGTTTTTTTATAAATCAATAAAACTGAAAATAAAAATTTGTCACCTCTAAAATTTTACGACTAAAATACGATTTCAACTCTAAAACAATTTTGTGCAACGAAGAATAATGTTTTTGACATCTGATAAAATTTTGAGAAAAATCGAATTGACAGACTTTTTAAAAAAAATAAAAATCTAAAAAAAACATTACTTAAAGTTCGTAAAAATTGAATATCGATTCAAATATCTTTTCAAAAACTTGAAAATTGGGCTTCAAACTTATTTTATCTTATAAGAAACATTGTTTTTAACATTTTGAAAAATGTTGAGAAAAATCGAATTTACAGTTTTTTTGCAAAAAATAAAAAACCTAAAAAAAAAATTTATAAAAGTTGGTAAAAATTGATTTTCGACTCAAATATCTTTTCAAAACTTTGAGATATTGGCTTTAATTTACTTTTGTCTTTCAAAAAATATTGTTGCCAACATTCAGTTCAAGTTTGAAAAAAAACGAACTGAAAGTTTTTTTATAAAAAAATATAAACCGAAAAAAAATTAACAAAAGTTGGTAAAAAATGATTTTCGACTCAAATATCTTTTAAAAACTTTGAGATAATAGCTTGTAATTAATTTTTTCTTATAAGAAATATTGTTTTTAACATTAGGACAAATTGATTGACAAAAAAATTGATTTTCGACTCAAATGTCTCTTCAAAAATTTTTAATATTGGCTTCAAACTAATTTTATCGTATGAGAAATATTATTTTCAACATTTGGTAAGATTTTTAAAAAAATTCTAAGTGCCAGTTTTTTTAACAAAATATAAAATTCTAAAAAAAAAACAATATTCAATATTCAATAATTTTTATATAAAAATCCAACAGTTCGTTTTTTCATAAAAAATAAAATCTACAAAAAAACGTACGCAAATTTGGTTAAAATTGATACGAGTACATATAGACAAACTTTTAAGCAAGACAAATCCACAGACGGGATGGGAAGTTATCAGTGTTGGTCGCATCCCAGCCTCTTTTTTCTTTTCCAATTTGACAAGGAATCCCAGAAAACTAAAATATCATAAAGTAATAAAGTTCAGCTTTCAGTTGACATAAGTTGACTTGAATCGATAGTTGGGGAGATTTTTCTTGACTAACTTTCCAGTCAATTTTCCATTAAAGTTGCCTTAACTGGAATGTAAATTTTTGGCAGTTGACCAATGGGATACTAGAAACTTGCCTTACTTTCGAGTCCATTATGTAGCTTGAACCTACCCATTGAAACTTAGAACGAAAAGTAATTTTACGTTTTGCGGTGACAGTGACGAAAAGATGGTCATTATTTTTTTTTATCAAACTTCAAAAACAATAAATAATTTATTTCGAAACTATATTGATATGTGCAAGGGTTTCAAAGAGCTAATAGGAAACTCTTGTTAAAAAACACAGTGCCGTACAGATGTGGGCAGGGATGAGATAGAGGTCGTTGTTTGTTCCTGGGCATTTCTTCAACGAGAACGCTATCGTGCTTTCTAATAGGAACCTGTCAACTTTAAATGTAATGTATAAACGAGCCCTGTCAGTAATCATTGAACTGCCATTGTCAATCGGTCGAAGGTCTCTCCCTAGTAGACAGTCAATAACGTTTAAGGCACAACTATAATAGACATAAGCTAGCATATGCGCGCACAAGTAAACGTGCGAATACAAAGAATCTCAATACGAGTGAATATAATAGAGTCTAGCTCCGTTTCGTTCAATTTTTCTCAGTTTCGTTAACTTAAGTAAACTTATGGCCCAACTATAATAGACTTTACTGATAGTAAGCTAATGTCAAAACCGAACGAAAAGTTATGAGAAGTTATCGTCAAAAAAAAAGTAACCATAATGAATTCAAGGAACTTAAGCAAATTTGACATTTGCTTAAGCTCGAGCCATTTAAATAACTCTTGCGTAATTGCGCGATAGTTAGCGAAATCTAACGAAACTAAGCAGAACGTCTATTATGGTTAGTGACATATAAGGCTGCGTATTGGTTCGTTCCCTTAAGCTGGCTTAAGCTCGGTTAAGTCTATTATAGTTAGGCTTTTAAGCAAGAGCGATCCCAGTCGCTCGCCGCATAAGTAAAATCTGATATGTAGATGCGTGAGCAAAATTGCATTATGGCTATCCGCAGTAATTTCAAAAACTTAAGTGAAGTTTCGTTGGGTTTTTAACATGAGCTGATGTTTGCTTATGCTGTAAAAATTTGAGTCTACTTATTCGTTGTATTATTTTACTCTGACGTTGAGGAAACGGGTTTGTCGAAGTGTTAAAAACATTGCTTCTCTTCAGGTGTTACTAGCACACCATTCAAATCAGTCAATTCTACGGGCGGAGTTTTCAACGAGAATGTTAGCAATTTTCCGTCTAAGTGCCTGAATAAAATAGGAATTTGCAATGGAGTTTTAACTAAATGGTGCAGCTTGAAAGGCTATCAAAAAGCAGTGTAGTTTGTACTATTTCTAATGCTCTTATTTAACATTTTATATTTTGTTTTCATTTGTTGGCTTCAGCTTTTGAATATTTTGATGGACCGCTTTAAGATTTTGTCCATTTTCATTCATTATTATTCAACCACGAAATTACAACAAACACTCAAAAGCACCAGCAGATACCATACATTTTGAAATGTCAAAATTTCTGCACGAAAAATTTAAAAGTTGGTGAACTTTTGTGGTGTTCGTAAAATTGTATTTATATACTCACGAAATCGTTCTTCCGGCATTTCGAATGGATCAGTATTATCCCAAAGTCATTTCTGATTTCAATGCATATGGTTGCATTTTTAGCCCATTTCCGACAGTAAAATTATTCCATATATACTTTTTTCCAACTTTTTCTTTGTTTTTATTTTTTTGTTTGACAGGAGATTGACAGTTGGAATCATCGCCTTCCAGTCAGAACAGTTTGGTAATTGAACTTATCGCGTTCAGTGAAAGAAACCCAATTATTTCTAGAGGCGGTATATGAGATTTGAGTAGTCTTTCGTTAAATGATGAGCAAAGTTATCGCCTGAGTTACAGAACATTGGTACAGAGCTCTAAGCTCTTCTCAGTGCATTCTGAATAGGCTTAAAAGTTGTTTTGCTCTTAAATATTTCCTTAACATTTAGATCTTGTTATGAAATTAATTTAAACATTTAGAGCTGAAAATTTAAACTAAAACTTAAATTTAGTTGGATTATCACAACTCTTTATATCTTTGTTATTACAGATAAGCTTTTGAAAGTGAGAACGTAAAATAAATAGAAAAAATATCACTACTGTTTAGTTTATATTTCTAAGACTAGAAAATGTGAGTATCTTCAGAAATATCAACAAAATGTATGACTTTAGCTGTCAGAAATAGAATTTTGTTGGTTCAATTTCTCATGACTTCATTATCGTATTTAAAAAGGAAGTGAAGAAATGCAAATCTGATTTGATTGTTAAGTGAGATTGAACAGTGAATTCATTTTACTGCGCTGTTAATCTGACTGAGAAAAATCACAGAAGTCTAAGAAACATAAACTGCCCAAATATGAGTTTGACAGTTCAAGGTCTGTTCAGCGATAAAAAGTAAAACTGCTATTGTATGCTAATGGCTGCATTCAATCAAGTTCACGTTTTATTTATTCTGAACTTACAGAGCAGCATCTGACAGGATAGGAGTGGAAACTGAGCCTCTTTGTCAAAGTGCACTGTAACTTATTGAAAATTTTAAAGTGTTACATTTCACAATCAGTTTGAAAGAATTTCACGAATTGAAATTTTTGATGTCATTTCATTTGGGTGCGTTCCCCGAAGAACTTTTTCCATTGTTGCATCCTTCGCATTTCACAATAAGCTCATGTATGGTTAAAAAGATTGCTAAAATAATGTCTTAACATCTTCCCAAAGTGAATGGAAGGTTGGGTCCATACTGTGAAAAAACATCTGAGAACAAGCATTGTACAACTTAGTCGTGAATTCTATTTTTATTTCTAAAGTAAGCTTAAAACTTTAAACCACAGGCCTTTGGTTTATGTTGGGTTGTTCTTTGCCATTATAAATACAAATATACGCAGACTTCTTTCAACGCTCTGCAATATTAAAGGTTGCCTTTTAAATTGAGATCGCAATCTCTCATCTCCGATAAATAGATAAAGGTGCGTGAGCGTGATATCTCAAAATCGATAAACATCTTCCTAAATTACGAAAGTATAAACAATCACTTTTTGCTTCCGATTTATTTTAAATTAAATGCGGAACAAGTTTCAACAGAGCATAAGCAATGATGATGATTATATCCATAAATTTTGAAGGAAAAAAAAAACTCAAAACTAGGTACATCGCTCGCCAAGAGTCTTCGTTATAGTTCTGTCTTAGCATCTGCCTTATATCTATCTACTTTTTACATGGTACGTTTAACATACGTTACTTACTCTATATATTTTATTACATATACGTACCGGGGTTGCCATGTCATAAAATAGTTCGAAAGTCTAATTTAAAACTATTTGTAGCCCAAAATAGCCCAATTTCATATTGGAAAATTGTTTGGCTAACTTGTGTTACCCTTAGAAATAATCCACAAGGCATAATTTATAGCTTGAAGTCAATTCCTAGACGCAAAATATCTTTACTTCAAGCTTCCTTTCTGAAGAAAAAAATATCGCGAAAGATTAGATCTGGGCTACTTTAAGCAAATTTGGAAAAAAATAGCCCAATTTCCGATAAGTAGCCCAATCTGGCAATCCTGTCAGGCAGGTACAGATCTTTGTACTAATAATAAATTGCCCGCTAGTTTTGTGTCGATAAACTTTTATATGCTCCAACATGAACGCAACAAGCCACAATTATTGTGACATAAATATCAAACCGTATAAATGCGATATTAAAAGATACTTCAGATACTTAAGATCTCTTTGGATTTGCTTTAGGAATAAGTTAAGTATTTCTGTGTGCTGTGCGTTGCGTTGGTATCTTTGTTTTTATTTTTTCATGTTGTATAGTAAGTAACCCCTTGTAGTTGCACACCTCTTTACCCTATTTCTGACATTAGGTACTACACGCATTGCACACCGTTCGCATCGCTCTCGGCGTTGCGTTCGCGTTGTCGTCGTCATTATCGAATAGATAGATATAACATGCTGTTTTAGATGGTCGTGTAGATAGATACTTTATTCTATTTGATTCCGTTTGTTGCTTGTTGGTTGCCTATTTTTATGCATTGCGTATAAAAACCTCGCACACCTCTCCGTCCTCGTTGTCGTCGAGTCGAAAAAGTTCTTCGAGGTTTTTTTGTTTTCATTTCAAAAAAAGAATTACGTGAGTATATCTGTATCTTAATTTTTGTATCTGCGTGGTGTTGTAATATGCAATTCTATAAAAACAAAATAATAATAAATACAACAACCTTAATCACGCCACACACTTCGACTCCGACAACGACGACGACGACGACGTGACGTGCAATATGAAGGAACAAAATGAAAGGAAACTGTTGCAATACTATCTACTCCGTCGTCGCCGCCGCTGTGCTTCTGGGAGTTTAGATTTAGAGGTTTATATAAAGAGGAATGCATACTATACCTTGTAATAAATACAAAAAATGCAATTAAATTTATGGATTAAGACAAAGCCAAACATCCACCAATAGGCTTTTCTAGATATTAAATACATTTTTATTTTAGAAATACATAACCACGAGTTGTTAAATAAAAACGATAAAGAAGGAAACTAATTAAACAAACTTTAAAAAAAATACGAAATTTGTTTTTATTTCAAATTAATTTGCTACTGATGATGTTGTTTAAAAGTTAACTAAACGGGACTTTTATTACCATTTTATTTTGGTCGCATTCAAACTTTAAGTTCTTTTAGACAGCAGCTGTCAAAAATTCAAAATGGCTACTTGAGTGAGCCAATATCATAAATATGTAAAATTTGACATTAGACAAAATAAAAAATGTCAAACTGACGTCTGGCAGCTAAAAGATGGCATAGCATAGGATTCAATTTATGACAGATATGCAGACCTTAGATGAAAGTGCGTTTAAAATAGGTCTGTTTGTTTACTTTTCCTAATTGCCAATTTCAATACTTTTTTTCTTTTTTAATATTATTTATTGGGTTGTCGGTGTTTTTTTCAAGACTTAATCTTACAACTAAAATCAACAAATGTTAAATCTCTACACCTAAATCTCCACACCCAAAATCTTTAAGAAAAAATCCATATGTCAAAAATCTCCAAAGCAAATATGCATGTGATAGAATTAGCGTGATCTAACTGCATGATCTCTTAAATGATTATGTGCACAAGGTGTAATTTAAAAACCAAATATGTTTCAACACAAACCTTATCTAAAGTAAATAAAAAACAAAAAAAATATAATAGTAATATTGGGATTATAGATTTGGAGAATCACCAAAATTTTAATTTAAAAAAAATACATCTTACATTTTTATAGTCTACAAAAACCTTTTTGATTTTTTTAACAAATGGCCACTAACAAGTCTTTGGAAAAGTATAGTTTAATTGTCACTTACAAAACCTTCTTCACAAGTGTAGCCGTTATCATGTTTTCATTTTTGCAGAATGTCATCCAAGTGTCACAACAGAAATGGTGTGAGTAAAGTAAAGTTAATTGTTTTTGACAATTTAAATAAATGATCCACTCACTAATTCCTGTATTAGTTTAAATAATGAAAAAATACGTCTTAATGCTTTTTAACCAATTATGTGAACTGCCTAATCTTAAACTACATCACAGTCTGAAACAAAATCACTCGTTCTAAAAAGCGGTCATTAAAATTTGAAAGCACATATTTTTCTCTTAAATCTGAGGTACTTTATAAAAACTGCAATTTATTAAGCTCTGAATGCATTCATATCTATGCAAAAATCGCTGATTGGCTGCGTTTTTTCTAGTGTTGGGTAGGCTATCCCGAATAGGTGTATTTTTGGATACCTACCTTATTGATTAAGTTGGATAACTTTACTGAACTGATATTTTTCAAAAAAAAAAAAAACAACTTTTAGGTGCTCATAATCAATTTTAAGTTTATTTTAAATTCGACTGGTCTGTCAGATTTTTTGCACAAAACACTAACTAAAATTGAACGCAGCCATCAAGTGAACGAAAAGATGCCTTTCTTTTAATAAATTACAATACTGAGCTGTCAAAAAAATATCTCTGTTCTGTTTTTGCTCATATAGATATAGCTAGGTTGGAACGTCCTCTATGAGTTCTAAATGAAATGACCGCGCAAATGGAGTAAGAAGCTGATCATGGCTATCTTCATGTTTATTTTGTGTGGTATGAAAATGACAGATGAACAATCCTAAGCACTATTCACATGAGCACGACCAACAAATGAACGAATATTCGTCGATTTTGACATTTGTTTCAAATGAGAGTTTTTAATTCATCGCGAATGAAGTTTGACTTTGACAATTGTTTTTCTTATTTTTTGTGTTTATCATTATTGTGTTTTGTTTTGAAAACAAATGATTGAGAAAATGCGGTCGAATATATTTGTTTAAAAAAAGTTATTGGTGTCTTTGTTAATAAACAAAACAAGAAAGAGATTTCATGTGCATCCATTCAATTCAAATAATTGTATTATCAATCAAATTTTCTTTGCCTTTTATCCATATTTTTTCAAGCAGTCACAGCCGAACACCATTCACCACCGAAACCAAAACAAGAATGATTTTTTAGGTTAAGTACGCGCGATTATTTTATTCGTTGCGAGTTTGGATAATGTGGAACGCGAATAAAGTTTGACAGTTCGTATCAACTACAATTGTTTTCGCGACGAATACATTTTGTTTTCTTAAATTTATTAATATATGATATTGAAAAGTAAAAGAATGCATAAAAATCAAATAGAAACTATATTGCTATCGTTTTGTTAACAATTTGTGTTTAAATATGTCGTCAAACGTATATAAACTAACATTTTGTAATTCATTCGTTGTTCATTGGTCGCGCTCATGTGAATACTGCTTTAAGCTATTGACAGTTCATTCCTCCACTGCGTTTGATAAATAAGTCGGAGATCTCTGATCAAAATCTGCCCAGAGCGAACTCCATTTGCTCAGGATGTGCTCAGAGCTTAAAAATAAAAACGTCTATTATGACAGCTCTAACGTAAATGCAACTAAGAACTCTTCATTGGTCTTTGTTTTAAATCCGTGGGCATGTTTAAGTGACGTTTGTTTACTTTATTTGAAAAAAAAACTTGCTTTGCCCTGAACTTATTATTATTTTTATTTTTTTTTCGTGCTTTAACTTTTTACTTTCAATCACTTGCTCTTTATTGGCAACACGTGTTTAGCTTGCATAAATTAAACTTAATTTATGGGCTGTGTTTTTCATTTGTATAACAATATAAAACTGAATGGTTCCCATTTCCACCACGATATAAAACAAAAAAGGCGCAAATCCCCCAAACTTATATTAATTACTTGGTTAATTACTGCAGAATATAACTGAGGTGGAAAGAGGTGCAAGAATAAGAAAAAGTGTGATGAATAAATATAATTATAATAATGTATAAAAATCTCGATCAGATAAAACTGTTAATTTTGGATTAAAATCAAATTAACTCTTAACTCGAATGGGGAGATATTGTATTCCCAAACACAGCCAAAAAAATGTTCGCTAAAGCAAAAGCTAAAAATATGTAAGGTTTAGGTACCTACTGTTTTAAGCATTTACCTTCCTTTTGAATTCTTTAAGTCATTAACCTTGATGGTGTTAATATGCTGATTCATCTTGGGTTGTGGATTAAAATGGAAACTCTAATTAGCGAGTAAGTAATTGTGTTTTTTCCCTTTAACATATTTTTCATTCGGAAAAACATAAGAAGGTTTGCATAAAATGAATAGGTCAAGATCAATTAGTTCTACCTAAATGAGTAAGTCTTAAAGTATTTATTCTTTTATTTTATTGCATTTAGAAGATGAAGCTATACTGAACTGTCAAAAATTAATTTACTTCAACTTTATGACATATTGAGCTACTTAATGTGAGATTTCAGAGACAGCTGGCGCTTGAACTATTTTTGTTCACTACTAACTCCATCATAAGACATGATAACCCTAGCTCAGCAAAATTTGAAAATAGTTGTCCAATGGGCTGTCAGAGCTCTGAACGTTCAGATCTTTAAATGAGTGTTTGTTTAGGACGTGATCGATAAGCTCAGAAAATAACTTGACAACCTGAACTCAGCGAAATTTGAAAAGAGTTGTCCAATCAGCTGTCAGAGTATGAACTGTCAGAGCTCTGAAAGTTCAGAGTTTTAAATGAGTATTTCCTTAGAACGTGATCGATAAGCTCAGAAAATAACTTGACAACCTGAACTCAGTTAAATTTGAAAATAGTTGTCCAATTGGCTGTCAGGGTTTAAACTGTCAGAGCTCTGAACCTTCAGAGCTTTAAAAAGAGTGTTTGTTTAGAGCCTGATCGATAAGCTCAGAAAAAACCTTGACAACCTGAACTCAGCGAAATTTGAAAATAGTTGTCCAATTGACTGTCAGAGTATGAACTGTCAGAGCTCTGAACGTTCAAAGCTTTAAATGTGTGTTTGTTTAGAGCGTGATCGATAAGCGAACGAAACTTCAACACAATTGTCAAATTAACTGTCAGAGAAGAGACAACAGTGATGCCAACTTCATGTCTTTTTTCCTTTAATTTTTAATACCAGGAAAAAATAAACAATATGACTCACATATGAACATAATGTTTTTAACGAAACGTACTGGATACGTCAATAAACTACCATGAACCTGATACTTTTTGTTTAAAAAAAAAGTCAATATTTGTTTTTGTATTTTTTTTTAAGTCAATACAATACTTAAGCTCATTGATGATGCTAATAAAATTTTCTTTACAATTTTCAAACCAACTGTGTAATCACTTGAAGTGACTGTTTTTGTTTACAAAGATATTTATAGTATTATGTCATTTATATGAGTTTGAAATTGTATTCAGTATTTACACGTGGTTGATACAAAAAAAGCAATTTTTAATTGTTTTTATGAATTCTTTGGACACTTAACAAAAATTGTTAAAATAAATTAAAAAGAAATTCTGTGGAAGTATCAAAATTCATTTGACGTAAATGACATTATAACATAAATGACGTTTTACTTTATTTAAATGACGTTTGAAAATCAAGAAAGTATAAACGTACCCAAACTCCAATCAATGAAAACTTCAAACGCTAAAAGTCAAATCCTTATTTACAGCTGGACTTTACTTAAACTTTTATCGGCAGTAATTTTACTGAGAATGTTATTCATATAAATTATTACAGTACTTCAGATGAGATTTCCTAAAAAAACACTTCTAATAATTTGACCGCAGATGTTGTATTTTGTATTCATACGGGTATTAGACAAGAAAGAGGTAATATTTAAATACTCGACAAACAAAACACTGCCATCCAAACGTCAAGCCCCATGCAAGTGTCTGCTGAACATGCCCCCTGTTAAATGTCAGATAAGAGGCTCTAAAACGCACATTTCTAAAAGTCTCTTAACACCCCTTCTCCTGAAGGAGAATCATGAACCTACATCCTATTTTTGTTGCAGTTTTAAATTTCAAAAAAATGTATCTATAGAAAAATACAATTAAGTTAAAAACCCATAGCAACAAAAACATGCAAAGGTATGGACAGTGCATGAAAGTCCACACGATGCAATTGCCCACATCTCAATTTTTTTCACTCGATTTTTAGTTAATTGAGAAAAATGTTTCGTAATGTGTGTACTTACTCGTATATATATACATTTTTACATACGAGAGCAGAGTGTCTCACATCCTTTTTGGCTTATATTTATGCGCATTGAAAAAAAAGGATATTTAAAACAAAAATCCAAATTTACACGAGTGCATTCCATTTAAATTTCACCAACATTACATCCTGTTGCTCTGAAATAAAATCAGCTTTATCGTTCCAAAATAACACAAAACAACAGCACCATGCCCCATGAATAATCACCCTTCCATGCTTACCCATCACTAAAGGACTAGGAGCAGGGAGCAAGGACCATCCACCCCATCATGATGATGAAATGGAGATCCTTTAACCTGTGTGCTGTGAATATTATTTTTTCCTTTCTTTTTCATTTAAAACTCATTCCCGGCAGAATTCATTCGTGTCCACCTTAACATTCATAAATTAATACACGAGTTCCAGCAAAATCCAGGTCGTCTACGAGCACATAGGCAAATCCTGATGGCACAAGGGAAGTGGTTTGCTGATGCTGTAGGTAGGAAGGTCCAGAGCTACAGAGCTCCAGCTGAATGAATGCTGCCGAAACATTCTGAGAATTGGAATTCAAACAAAATTGTTAATTAACATGTATGCTGGCTAGCTGGTCAGATCGGCTGAGTTCGAGGCTGAGGATGAGGCTGACTGCGCTCCTCAACCTCTAGGCTCCTCTGCATTTTCCACTCCACTCTGCACTCCAAACCGAAAACAGGAATTGTATGATTTTTTATTATTTTTTTTATTTTTTCAATTTTTGTTTTATTATTTCGTATTCGTCCTGCCAACTAACGGTACATATACACAATATATTTTATATGATGCTGACGATGATGATGATGTCCGTTCAGTTCTGAAACGAAAGGCTACCGCTTGATGTTGCTGAATGATTCCACTTTCGGAAAATGGACAAGAATGGAATTTCATTCGCACAGAATGAGTAAAATATTTTATGTTCCTGGTTCCTGGTATATCTACTATGATGGTGGGTTTTTGTATACCTAGCTTTACTTATACTGTTTCCCGTTATACATCTGACGTCTCGTCCCAATTCTAGATGAGTGGTGTAGATGGATGGTTCATGGTTGATGTTGTTGTTGTTGTTGATGGGTGCAAGTCCAATAGTCATTCGAACGTATGGAATGCAAGCCGACCGACGAAGCCCGAACGAGAGCTAGCACAACTACAGTGGTTGACGACAGAGCGCAATAAAATTTATAACAACCTCATCCCGAGATTCGCCTGTTAAACCGTTTGTCGACTCGTCTATCTGTCAGTCTGTGGGTCTGTCAGTCCAAGAGGCAGGAAATCTCTGTATTTTATTTTAAAATGAATGCAGATAGGTTTTTTTTTTCTTCCGGGGTAATGGGTGGTTTATTGGGGGGTAAGATGGGGTAATACAGTGTCGGATTGACATTTTCCTTAAATTCAAAGAAGGGTTTGGAAGAGCTTTTGTTCTGTAAGGACGGCAAAAAAGGAAGGTAAACAAATATGATTCAAAAGCCAATCCAAAACACTTACCGGAATCAATGAGCTAGTATTTAGGTCTTCCCTAATTGACATACTTGAATAAAGATTTTTAGCCAGAACACTGATACGGAACTGATTCTGTGAAAGTTTTTGGATTTTAAGAGAAACAAGCCATAGATAAAACCTACAATTAAGTTGTCATAATTCTCAGGAAACCAAATGACCAAAAAACAATATGGAAGACTTAAAATTTCCATGAAGAACTGATGGCTGAATCACATACACGCTTCAGCTTCGGCTTCGCCTGACGTTTACGAGTTCAGCCATAGGAATTCAATGCATGCTATCACAATGTAGCTTCGACCTCACGTTTTGTTTGACAATCGTAAGGAAAAGAATGTAATGTAACGTAATGTGACTCCAAACGGAAGCTCTAGTTCAATTTTCTGAACATTTGCTTTGTCTGACAGCTCATCAGCAGGAAAAAAATGTCAACAAACAAAATATTTGCTCTTTGGAGGGATGAAATAATAGAAATGTCATTCAAAGCAACCTCGAAGCGGGCCTAACGTAACGGAGACGAAGCCGAAGCTGAAGCGTGTATGTGTTTCAGCCATGAAGTATTGCAAAAAATTAATAGCGCATGGTAATTAAATTGAAAAAGACCCAGGGGCTGTTAACCAATAAAAGTGAAGACCACAAATTAAGGAAGCACGTAACATGAGGTCAAAGTGTTCAATAAACATTTGATGACAAATGTCAAAAGTCATCATTTATATGAGTTAAAATAAGAATTACTTAAAACTGCTCTAAAGTTTCAGTTTTAAAGGATCTCTTAATCAAGTCTAGGTGACATTAGAAACAGTCAAAAGAAAGTCAAAGAAGCAGTCTTATACACAGGAAACAAATAAAATTCTTAACGAAATGTTGAAAAGCGTATTTAACCAATCAAAAGGGTTGTTTGTATGAGAGTTCTGAACAAGTCCGTGCTTCGCGGACTCAAAATTGACATCAAGAAATTATACTTTCCATTGCAATTAAGAACATCCCTGTAAAACATTAATATATTACTGTTAATTTGTGACTTCATAAGTGTTGTTTTTTTTAAATCAGAAATGAATCGGAGTATATCGATCATGCTCTGAACATCCTCGGGCCAAAGCGTATTCTGAACGCTCAGAATTAGGATTGAAACACACCTGAACACGTTGATATCACTATTTGGCATTTCTAAATTCACTTGTCATTATGGTTCAGCCATAGGAATTTAATGCTTGCTACCACAATGGAGCTTCAACCTGACGTTTCTTTTGACAATTGTAAGGAAAAGAATGTAATGTAACGTAATGTGACTCCAAACTGAAGCTCTAGTTCAATTATCTGAACATTTGCTTTTTCTGACAGCTCAACAGCTGTAAATAAATGTCAACAAACAAAATATTTGCTCTTTGGAGGGATGAAATAATAGAAATGTCATTAAAAGCAACGTAGAAGCAGGCCCACCGTAACGCAGACGAAGCCGAAGCTGAAGCGTTTTTGAGAAGAAATAACCAAATTTAAATAGAAAATGGAAGAAATAGTTGTAATAAGACAATGGCCTGTCAAATGATTGTGATCAGCTTTTGAGTCGGTCTGCTCAGTTTTTTTATTCTGACCTCATAAGGCACGCTTTGAACAAGCTCTGAACGTTCAGAGGTAAAAAAAGTAACACAATTTTTAGTTTGACAGTTCAGGCTCTGTTCCGAACTACACTGGGCATTTTTGACATTAAAGCAAAATAAAGTATATTTTCTAACTATTAATAATTTCTTTCGTCGCGAATTAATTCTTTTTTGTTGGTAAGGAAAATTGCGATTTAAGAGCTTTCACAAGTTCAAAATATAGCTTATTTTTTATCTGTCAAACCATAAACTGTCACATTCAAGTGGAAAACGGTTGAGATCTCGTTGAATTAAAAATCAGATAAAATATCAATCTTAGGGTATTTGGCATTTATTAAGAAATATTCTAAATACGTCAAAATAAATGTCAAATTACTCTTAATTTTGTGCAGAGTGAAAGTAAATGTGTAGACGGTATGCTACAAGTCAAATAATCAAATACTATGTGACATTTAGTTTTTGGAAATCTGACAATCGACACTGGGTGTATCGTTTTCATCCTATTCGTAATTTTTTGCAAAGTGAAAGCCAATGTGTTGACGGTATGTTACCTGTCAGACAATCAATTACTATGTGACAATTAGCTTTTGAAAATCTGACGATTGACGCTGGCTGTATCGTTTTCTAACGTTTTTGAAAGTGTCAAATGGATTTTATTTTTGTTTTTCAATTAACTTTGGAGATAGGTAGATTTTCGAGAGTCAAATTTCATTGATAGATAAATGTCAGATATTGTAATTTTCTTTGAACGTTCAAATGTAAAAAAAGAAACGTAATTAATTTTTAGTTTGAAAGTTCAGGCTCTGTTCCGAACTAAACAAAACAAAAGTACAGACAAAATCTTACATTATCATTTATGACATTAAAGCAAAATGAAGTTTATTTCCTAACTATTAATAATTTCTTTCGTAGTAAATTAATTAATTTTTGTTGTTCACGAAAATTGCGATTTAAAAACGCTTTGACAAGTTCAAAATATAGCTTATTTTGTATCTGCCAAGCCATAAAATGTCACGGTCAATTGGCGAACGGTTGAGATCTCGTTGAATTGAAAATTATATAAAATATCGATTTCAGGCGATTTGGCATTTATGAAGAAATATTCAAAATACGTCAAAATAAATGTCAAATTACTCTTAATTTTGTGCAGAGCGAAAGTAAATGTGTTGACGGTATGCTGCAAGTCCAACAATCAAATACTATGTGACAGTTAGTTTTTGAAAATCTGACAATCGACGCTGGGTGTATCTATTTCATACTATTCGTAATGTTTTGGAAAGTGAACGTCAATGTGTTGACGGTGTTACTAGTCAGACAATCAATTACTATGTGACAATAAGCTTTTGGAAATCTGACAATTGACGCTGGCTATATCGTTTTCTAACGTTTTTGAAAGTGTCAAATGGATTTTATTTTTGTTTTTCAAATAACTTTGGAGATAGGTAGATTTTCGAGAATCGAATTTCATTGATAGATAAATGTCAGATATTGTTATTTGTAAGGTACTACAGTTTTGATAGACTGATCAATCTTGTCCACTGAGCTTTAGACTTTTTTGACAGCAGATCTTGGAATCGTAACCCTTTCGGCAACAATTGGTAACTCTAAACCTTTTTGACAATTGTTGTGCCAAATCAGAAAGATATTGCGTTCTTTTATGCCAAGGCCTTTAGGCCTTTGGAATTTCCAATCCGTCACTGTAAAAGTGTGCATAGCTGAAGCCAACAGGAGTTGAGTTGTATATAACCCACATAAACCGATTCAACCAAACCAAAGAGAGGGTATGTTTAATTGTCGACTGTGACGAAATATTCACTCCTCGACATCATCGTCCTGATGTTGATGTTAATGTTGATGTTGAAGCTGATGCTGATGGTGCTACTATTGCTGCCCTATCCAACCAACAGATATGTGTTGTGATGTAGAGAAATATACAACAACGTCACATTGAGATCCAAATGAAAAGCAGCTCTGCATCCTGCGGTTGCATTAAAAATGCATTTTCCATTTCGAATTGGCCAAAAAGCAGAAGCAAAACACAGCACAGCAGATCATTCAATCCTTCTTCCTTTTCATTTTATCTATATCTCTCCCTATAAACAACATCAAGGATGGGTTGGTTTGGTTGATTCGAGGTATTGGATTGGATGGATGGATGGGTGGGATGTTTTTGGAATGCAGTAGGTCGTCATAAATGAAAAATAACATCTTTTCATTATGCGATTACTACATCCAGGAGTCAACCAACCAACCTTAAAACAAACCCACACTTTTGGGAGTGCCAAAAGAGAGAAGAGGATGGGAATGGGGGGAGGTATATATATTTCTCCTCCTCTAGTAATGGCTGCAGTAAATTTTGGGGTTATTCATTACACATATCGGTCTATATAGCCAGCGCAGCACCCTCTGAACACATCCCATATAACCATACCCATCATCAGTACAGGGGAGGGAAAATATTTCAGGGCTGAATGAAAATTATTCATTTGGAAAAATTTTTGAGGATATTTTTATTAAGTAAAATTATTTTTGCAGTCGGAAAGTGCTGTGCGTTAGGTGTAGGTTTATTTGCCGCCCATGTTTCATGTTGTTTTTCATGTTCATGTCCAGTTCATCCATAACCATCGCCATCGCCATCGTCGTCCTTGTCGTCGTGATGTCCATGTGTCGTGTCGTCCTGGAGTCCTTCCGCTTTGGTTGTTGTTGCATTTCGAGTGAAATTTTATTATCCTAGATATGTTTCCTGATGATGGGTGATGGTTTCATTTATTGTAATGATGTGTATCATCATCATCATCATCAAGGCTTCTATGCGGGCTTTACTGCTTTATTATAAAAATGAAATGAAAATTGATGGTAAGGTCAGGGAATGGGAATGGGAAAAGCTCGAAGAAGAGGTGGCGGTGGTGTTATCCAGAGAGGGATATCCAGAGGAGGGTCAAGGAAAGCAGGGAACTTATGGTCGTGGGTCGATGGTTTATGGATGCACATTCGAGTCGGTGCGGTTATGCGTGTTTATAACAACTAACTAATATGTACACATGGAGAGTAAAATATTTCAAACTTAATGAATATTTACTGGCCATATCCATATCCATCCATTTGGGGGGTGTTGCTTCCACTCTATGGTCTGGTCGTATCTATTATAATGGATGAATGAAAAAAAAAATCATATATAAAACATACCACTAGCGCCACCAAACTTGGGCATCTTAATTAACTCGATGATGATAGTGGTTAAACATTTTTGTGTCCACTAGATGGCATTGGTAGGGATCACGGGATGAGAATAGGGAGAGAAATTTTCTATCAAATATTTTTGATTTTTTTTCCTGCTGATGCTGTTGTTATGTTTTGTTATGTTGTTTTTTTATTTATTGTTTATATATTTACTATAGTAGAAAATATGTGTTGAGTGTGGAAAGAATGATTACTATTTGAGATATTTCCGGGAGGAAACAATTTAAAAGGCATTTGAAAAGGTTTATTAATTGATGCTGCTGACACTGATTTGAATATATTGTGGTTTTGTTGTGTTGTATATTAACCTATCTACTAGGCTTTTGTATATATGTGTATGAATAATTATTGCAATGCGGATATAGGCATCTAAGGGAGAATTTAATCAAACATAATTCAGGTATGTTTGGTGGAGAATTTCGGGTTTTCTGTCCGCAAGCACCTCGAGGTATAGGAAAGCCTTAAAATAAATAGAGGATTGATCCAAGGGATGTTTTTTTTTTTTTGAAGAGATGGATGATTTTAAATTTAATCTAAAAAATTGGTTTTCATTTCTTAAAACTGAATTTGAATTTATTTGACAGATAGTTATATGACGTTTATGGGTTAATTGTTTGATTTCAGGAATTTGGTATTATTTTCAGGAACTCTGCCAATTGCATTCCTCTCCTAAAATAATTTCAAAAGAAATTCAAGTAATTTACTTCTCTGATATTCATAACCAATGTAAGCAAATATCTTCTATCTTATTCAATTCTCTATTCCTAATTCCTAGCACTGTATTTTATGATTATAAGGGTATTAAAACACCCTTGATTGCACGCACAATAACATAGACATTTTTCTTGTGTCAAATCAAATGAAGTTGTCATAAAAAACAGCGTTGCCGAGTTTAAGATAACTGGGATCCGCCTACAACAACACTCCCCGCGGAGATATTATTTTGGTTATGGGAGATTTTAATGCTAAGGTCGGCAATTGGTGTTCAGGGAGTCGGTAATTGCAATGATAATGGTGAGAGGTTCATTGACTTCTGCTACGCCAATAGCTTTGTGATTGGTGGCAATATGTTTGAACACAAACTCTGTCATAAAATTAGCAGGCAAGCGTCTTCCAACCAAATTGACCACTTCGCGATTAGTCGACGCTTAAGGAGCAGTCTCTTGGATGTACCCTAAGATTGCGTACAGCTAAAGATCCAACGGAATAACACGAGCCCCCAAATTCAACATCGCCAGACTAAAGGACCCTGTGAACCGGCAACAATTTAGGGACCACCTGTCACACGAAATGAGAACAATCAGCAGCACAGTACGTGACGACATTGAACACCATTGGAATGCTGTGAAAAATCTTTTCATTTCAGGAGCCGACAGAATAGTAGGTCAGAAAGAAGGAAGCAACAACACTTGGCTTTCAGAAGAATCTTGGGTAAAGATCAACGAACGCAAACAGTTAAGGGCTCGAATAACTGCTGCACAAGGGGAAGGAAGAAACGAGCTAGAGTCCTCGTGCCACATAAAATAGAGAGAGGTTCACCGCGGTGTGCGCCTTGACAACCGTAACTGCATCAACGCATTGGTGCAAGAAGCAGAAGATGCTGCAAACAGGTGCGACAGCAGGACCGTTTACAGAATAACCAAAGAGCTGACCGGTGCACATCACAGCTCAAAGCAACACCTGTTGAAAGAAGTAGACAGTACTGCGATAAGTTCGGTGGATGAGCAAGACAGAAGGTGGAAAGAACACTTTTCCTCGGTTTTAAACCGAATGTTTGCAAACAACGTGCAGCCGATACCTTCTGAAGCGCCTGAAGAAACTAATCCCCTTATCCGTTCCGCAAATCCCAGTAAATATGAAATCGTTGCCGCGATTAAAGCGCTTAAGAACAACAAAGCGGTAGGACTTGATAGAATTCCCGCAGAGCTTTTACAAGCAGCACCAACCTCATCAAGCGAACTGCTTCATCCGCTCATAAAAGAAGCCTGGGCCACCGAAAGCTTCCCCAATGATGGGAAGAAATGAGATCTTTCAAAGTGCGAACACTGAAGAGGAATTTGCGTTCTACCGGCCGTTTCCAAAATAGTAGCAACAGTCATAATGGAACGCATCAGAGAACACCTTGAGGCCACACTCGATGCCGAACAAGCAGGATTCCGCTCTGGATCGATCATATCAACACCCTGCGGATCATTACTGAGCAGTGAGTTAAATAGCGATCACCACTACACTTGCTGTTCATCGACTTCGAGAAGGCCTTTGATAGTGTAAACAGGGAGTATATCTGGTTTGCTTTGCGGAGGAGAGGCACTCAGGATAAACTAAAGCAACATATGATGGATCCAAGTGTCACGTGCTACACGATGGTAGGTTGTCAGACGATTTTGAAATCCGAAGCGGAGTCATACAGGGCTGTATTCTGTCGCCAATATTGTTTCTGTTCGTGATAAGCGATGAACTGCGCTCAGTTCTGTCAGGTAGCGGAGGGATCCAATGGTCTTTGACATCCTATTTAAAGCACTTCGATTACGCGGACTATGTTTGCTTACTCTCTCATAGGATCATTGATCTTCATCAAATAACAACAAGTGTGGAGAGAGAAGCAGAAGTTGTGGGGCTGAAAATTAATTCCCACAAAACAAAAATGATGAGCCTCGGAACCCGACCGTCCTCTCAAATAGATATTTTCTCGCATACGGTGCAAAAAGTGGAGAGCTTTCAATACCTTGGAAGTATCGTTTCCATCGAAGGCGGACAAGAGCAAGACGTCAGCTGCCGCATTGGCAAAGCAAATGGCGTTCGGTATGCTGTCAAAAATTTGGAGGAATAATTCTATCAGCTTAAGAACAAAGCTACGACTGTTTCGCAAAAATGTCGAATCTGTGCTTCTTTATGGGTGCAGCACTTGGAAGGTTACTTCATACATAAGAAGAAAGCTGCAAACCTTCGTGAATAGATGTCTTCGTAACATAAGGTCCTTCATAGAAGGATTGTTCAGGAACCTATAGAATCTAAATTTCGAAGACGTATGTAAGTGACAATGGATTGGACATACGCTTTGAAAACGTAACGACTGCATTGCAGGCCAAGCAATGCAGTGGAATCCACTTACACAAGAAGGAAGAAGGGCTGGACGTCACTAAGCAAAAGTTGGAGGGAAACTCCGCAAACACTATGGCACGTAGGCGTAGTAGAGACCCTATGCTCCTTAAGGGGTTTCCAACATACTTAACAAGTCTGAGGACCTAAGTAAGTAAGTTTAAGATAATCATTTCTAATAAAGAAAACATCTTTTTTGTTATTTGTATATTTCGTTTTAGGTTAAGCCATTTTAACTTTACCATTTATGAAGTTGAAGTGAAGAAACCAAATCAGAATCAAAGTTTTTTCATTGGTAAAAACAATTTACGGACAAAAGAAAAATATTTTTTTTTATAATTGTTTGTTATTTTGTATCTGTCAACATCGATAAACAAAATGGCGGTTAAATCAGCCCTTTACCATTCAAATCATTGTTAAAAATTCAAACTCACATTAAAGTTTCGAACATTTGTTTAATTTTTTTAGCCAAAAAGAATTGATTTTAAAATCAAAACGTCATACAAATTTTCTATAATTTTAGATTTAATTCAATAAAATAAAAATTTATTTTATAATAGAACAATTTTGATTTTTATCATACTTTGTTTTTGTTTTTTTTTAATGCTTTTGAATATTTCAGTATTGGAAAAAGGAGCCAATTGGGAAGCCATTCTTATTTTTTGACAATTCGCCTTTGACAAGCTATATTGGAATTTTTTCTAGCTGCCATTTACAGTTAGCTGTTAGCTCTCTGACACCCGCTGTATCGAGATATCAGTTTTTTGACACTTTTAGCCTGTACAAATAAATTAGATATATTATGTGTCTGGAGTCTATATAAATGTTTGATGCATTACTTTTTAAAATAAGAGTGACCACATTGTAATTTGTTAACAATGACAATCAACTGTCAAAATAAAAATCTAGTGTGCACAGGGTACAGATTTATCTACGACGCTTTTTCTTCCATTTATAAATAGTATCACAGCTGTGTTTTAAAGTTAACCAAGACAGTCAACTGTCAAAATAAATAAATAAAGAGTGTGTTCAGGGTACAGAGGTTTCTTCAGCTCTTTTTATAATATTTGTCAATGACTTTTGGTTTGAAGCATTTCTTTTAAAAAATAGCTAATTTTAGTCGGGTTTCAATGACATTGAGAACCAACTGTCAAAATAAAGCCTAAATAGCTAATTTTAGACATCACACCGTTGCTATTTGATTAAATTTTGTTTGTATATTATTTTCATTTCATATGATCACCTTGAATATTTACCTTAAGCATTTAAATACGCTTCGGTTCATGTTTCACAGTGTACAGCTCCTGAAAACTTGTAACAACTTAACCATTCGCAAAATAATTCCATTCACTTGATTTCACTTAGGTAAATTGTATACAGTCCTTCAATTTAAGCATTGTTTTATATTCATGCTCGAATGGTCAAAGTTTCACTCTTTCAAAAAAAAAATGTTGCTACTCGTATAAAAATGTCAGTCGGGTCCTCGTGACATCAAATCTCCACAAATTGCAATGTGTCTGAGTGTATCTCAATTTCGAAATCAATTTCTTTTACTTTTATTTTTGTTAAAAAAAAACTCACAAGTTCTCAAAGAATTGCCACCGGTTAAAATCAAGTAATGCCTCGTTTATATGTGATATCAATTAGTTTAATTTAAAATCTCCCAATCAATGTCACAATATCAGATGTGTTTCATATTGATACGATTTAAAATGTGCTTCTATCAGATTACTTTCCACACAATTTGTGTTGCAAAGTATTAAAATATAAATCTTGCAGCATTACAGCAACAAAAACAAAAAAAAAAAAACAAATATCGGGGTCACAACTATAAATCTGTCACCAAAGTTCATGTCACTCCCGAAGGTGGACCTGAATGCATTCATTTCGTTTATGCATTGAACGAACAGAAACAAAAAAAATTAAATGTCACCGACATCGCTGCCTTAGTAGCAATTTACATTGTTTGCATCTCGATACGGTTATGCAAGTCATATAAGTCGTCTGATTACAGGGTGTTTCTTTTCAGAATTTTTATAAAAGAAATAAAATAATGAGAAGGACTTCGATTCCTTTGCTTGTCTAGTAAATTGATGGCGGGGAAAATAGTAAGCAATGGAGTATTTGAGAATTTTCTGACAGATCAGAAGACATCTTGGTTGATTTCTTACTTTTTTAAAATTCATCATAGAATAGAGAAAACACCCTGTTAATAGAAGGCAAACCCCTGCTGATTCTCAGAGTTATGTGAAAATTAAAAAAAAAGACTTGAAAATAAAACTCAAAACCTGATACATTGTTTGTCACTTGAATGGACAAGAAATGAACTCACCTATGAGAAATATTTAACTTGAATTTTATCGAAGGATAAATCCTTATAAAAAAACTAAGCTACACAATACAACAGCTTAGAGTTCTGTCAAAAGGAAAAATATTTCTAAAATGAAAAAAGAAAACGAAATTCAATTTTGCATTCAGAAGAACTTTGCTGGACCTTAACTCTATGCATGCTGAATGCATACCTTTCGGCTCTTACAGTTCGTTTCATTTGAGATGTTTCAGCTTTCAGTCAATGGCAGTCAAGTCAATGATTGTATTCTGTGCATGTCGGTATTTACATTTTTAAAAAAGGATTTCGTTGATTTTTGTAAATTTAATAAAATGTATTGTGTGAAGAAAAATCTTCATCTTTTTCTATATACAAAGCTTTAAATGCAATATTCAAGGACTTCTGTTGCTTTAAATTTATATGCACGTTGAAAACGCAACTTCTTTCTCTAAATATGCTCCTTCAAGTACCTACCCGTTGGCTATGGCGTGATACTTAGTGCGTAGAACTGTCATGCTAGACGTATGGGTTCAGTGCATATACCACCTAAAAGATTTGTTTCATGGGTGCTGCCTCTTTCGAGGAACTGACGAATTCTCCAAGAGTAATTCTTGTCATAAGAAAAAGCATTTTAAAATAGCTGTTTGGGATTGACATAAAACTGTCATTACCTTTCATCCCTCACATTACTTGCAAATATAGGAGTTTTAAGTTACTAGCGTCATCTACAAAAAATTGGTTATTATCTACACTGCGCTTTTGATAGTTTATTAAAAAAAAAGTCTAACATATTACGCTTCTATAAATAGAAGACTGAAATGCATGTGGGCTTAGCCTAAAGCAGTATTCACATGAGCGCGACCAACGAACGACGAATGAATTACAATAAATGTGAGTTTATATTCGTGTGAAGACATATTCCACACAATTTCTTAACAAAACGATAGCAATATAGTTTCTATTTGATTTATGATGCATACTTTTTCTATATGTTCTATTAATAAATTTATTTGTCGCGAAAAAAATTGTTGTTGAAACGAACTGTCAAACTTTATTCGCGTTCCACATTATCCACACTCGCAACGAATAAAATAATCGCACGTACTTAACCTAAGAAAAACATTCTTGTTTTGGTTTATTAGTGACGAATTTAAAACTGTCATGTGAAAGAAATGTCAAAATCGACGAGTATTCGTTCATTCGTTGGTCGTTGGTCGGGCTCATGTGAATAGTGCTTAAGTCGACTATGTGTAATTTTCACCTAAAATTCGTTTTATTTGTCACAAGTTTCGTTAACTTTATCAATACAAAAATCTACAATAATAATTAACAATCAACAATTCGTTGTAATCGAAAAGTATTTATTTATTTGTTTCAAATTTTCCCAGTTAATCGCAATTGTTTTTTCGTTAAGATTAATGCAAAACAAATTTGACACTTTATCTATCTACACGTGTGTTTTGTTTTTAATCTTCATTATTTAGGAAAACCAGTTCTATTTTAAATGGAATCACTCCAACTACTTGTATGAATAAATTGATCGACATCATTAACTTTAAATTTTATTTGAATGATAAGGTGTCGCACTTTTATCATTGATTAAAAGATAACTTATAATTAATGTACGTTTATTAATATAAATATTATTGTTGAAGTTTTAAAATAAATAGAATGGAAATTACTATAATTTTGATTTAAAAGATAAACTTTTTTGCGGACTTAATAAGAATTCCGCTCAAGAAATTCAAAGTCTACTTATTTGAAGTGCTTCTATGGAAGTTTTGATTTGTTCTTTGAAAAATCGTACTTTGCAATAAAATTAATTTGTTATCGACTTTAAGTAGTATTTTAGTGTAAAGTGGAAAGTATTCCATTTATTATGAAAAACAATATCAGCAACATCTCCTTTTCATGAAAAAATGTCCAATGATCAATAGGCTGATCCTAAACTGTCAAACAGAAAATTGTGCTTTTTTCGGTTTAGTGTGTTTAGAGCTTAAAGTTCTATTACTTTTTTTCTTTCAAAATGAGTTTTTCCACTGATCTCTATATGATTACAGAAATCAGTGGTTTGTTCCTAAGATTTTTGGGCAGAAATTGTTCATCTGTCAAATTTAGAAAACTAGGAATGAAATTCTCTCAGATAGAGGAAAACTGTAAACAAATTGTCCCTCACTTTTTACTTTTTTAATTAACTTGAAGCGAATCATTGTAGTTAGTTGATTTTGTCAACTTATCAATGCGAAGCAAATCGAACAGACGACGGCGGTAAAAACATTAAATTTACGAACCATAATATGACATTTGACAGACCAAGAACTTTTTGTGAGCTTTTCTTCCGCCCAAAAATACAAAGTTTGTTAAGTGTTAATTATTGACAATTGTTTCAAATTGGAAGTTTTGACCAAGGTTGAGAACAGACCTAATTACAGATTGAGAGTGTTCAGATCAAGATCGAAATAAAAAACTGAACAACTTTCAATGACTTTCTCAAAACCACCAAGAGTTTGGAAAAAGCAAGTTGCAAAAATAATGTACATACAAATATATAGTTTAATAAAAAAGAAAAAACCCAAGTGGCGTGCTTGTCAAATGTCAGAATAAGACAACTTCACAAGTGACAGCTGTCCAAATAGTGAGCTACTCAGAGTTCAACCAAGACTCTCAGGAAATCATTTTAGGTAATTTTCTAAGAAAATATAAACATTATTCGAATTTCTAAAATAAAACATATGACAGTCGGTTCAGCAGTTCTTTAATTGTATGCTAAATTGCAGATTATTATTTTGATCAGGATATTGACTTCCGCTTGAAAAAGTATTTGACGTTTGAATAAGGGGTACATTTATTCAGTCATTTTAGGTTAGGTTAGGTTGAAGTGGTTGTCCAAAATGGAAACGGATATACTTAGGCCAGTTTAATGGCTCAATGGAACCAGCTTGAGTCCCTTACGGAACGTGAGAGGCTGATTATGCTGATATGGTTTAGATCGTTAAGATCGTTAAAGAAGAATTCTCCTAGGTAATTCTTGCGTTTTCGAGCCAGAGCAGGGCATGTACAGAAAAGATGAAGAACTGTTTCCTCCTCTTCCTAGTCCATACAGCTTCTGCAAAAGTCACTTGAGAATACGCATAGTAGCGTGGCTTGCTTTTCTATTAAACAGTGACACCTATTATCGAGCTTATATGCGATGAGATAGCAAGCACCTTGAACTTTTTAAATCAAGTGATGGCCAGATGTTTTTTGTGACTTGATACGTGGTGATGTTTTTCCACCTCGTGCCTGCCCTCCTCACAGCGTCTTGCATTAGCAGCAGTTTACAAGTAGCGATTGGTATGCCAGTACTTGCCAAACGCGGTAGGATGGGCTGTACTGTACCGTTCCTGGCGAGTTCATCTGCCTTACAATTACCTGGAATGTGTCTATGGCCCGGCACCCAGCAAAGGTTAATATTAAACTGATGATCGACAGTTATGGACTGTTATAGAGTTTGTAGAGACAGAGTCCAGTGATTTCATAGCAGCCTTACTATCTGAGAAAATACGGATATCAGATGTTGGTATCACGTTTTCTATAAGCCAGAACAAGACTTCTTTAATCGCCAAAAGTTCCGCCTAGAACACGCTACAATAATTGGGAAGGCTGAATGAGAGACTTTATTTCGATCATTCAGAAAGATCTGGGAATATAGAAATCTTGAAATGTCTGTTGAATTGCAGTTGGGGGATGGTGTAGTCTGTGTGCTTTGGAATTGACTCTAAATACCTAAGAATGGCCAATGTTGTTGTTAGTCCACTGCCACGAAGCTTTGAGGCGAATGGTAGAGCTTGAAGCTATTTGTTTGCATAAAAATGTCAAGAGGTGTTAAGTAGAGTAAGGTGTCGAGTGCCGCAGTTGGGTTAATGGAAAGCGATCCACTTTTACATTGTCAAGCTGTAGCGGTTTATAGCTTTCTCTAAAGCAGTCCACCATACTACCACACCGTACATTAAAATCGGCCAATGCGTGATTCTGAGTTGTAAGGCTCATTTATTACCAATAGCTTCTTTGCAAGAAAAGAGAACTACAGTAGCTTTTTTGACTCTTTCCTGTACGTTCCGTTTCCAATTTAGTTTTTTTTTATCCTAGACAAGATCCAGGTATTCAGCTTCGTCTGAGAATTTTAATTGGATTCCTTCAATATAGGGAGGGTTGACAAATGGAATTTTGAATCTCCTCGAAAATAGGACTAAATGGGTTTTGTGTGGGTTAAAGTGCTGTCCCCACCGACCAGCCCAAATTATTAGTAAGTATTAGCATTTTGTTAGAGTTTTTTAGGGTGTTAAGATGCTTTCCTGACACTGCTATAGCAACGTCGTCCAAACAGGCTATCATTCTGAAGCCCTCCGCCTCAAGACTAGTTAGGATTTCATTCACCACTAGGTTCCAGAGGAGAAGGAATAGAACACCAACTTGCGGTGCCCCTCTACTAACGAATCGTCTGCCAGAAGAGTTGCCCAGTTTTGAGTTGATTATTCTGCTAGTCAGCATTAAATGAATCAATTCCCGAAGTGAACTCTCTACATTTAGAGATTGTGCAGATGTGTCAACGTTGTTAAAGGCATAGTGAACTCTTTATGATGAAGGGAATATTCGACGATGCGTACTGTGTAACGCTGTTTCCACCAATTTACCTTTTCAACAAGCATGTTGAGACGAAGACGGAAGCTTAGTATCAATACTTGCCCTTAAATGGATATCAATCAATCTTTCCAAGGTCTTAAGAATGAATGATGATAGACTTATAGGTCGTAGACCTTTCGAATTGATTTACGAGCATTTTCCTGCTTTAGGTATAAAAACAATTATAACTTCTTTCCATCCGAGGGAACGTGGACCAGTTAAAGACAGTTGGTAAAAATTGCCTCAAGGATTGGTTCAATTAGGTCAGAAGTCTTTTGTAGCTCGGCTGGTATTATTCCATCTGGTCCTGCAGATTTAAATGGTTTGAAGCTGTTGAGACCCTATTGTAGCTTGTCCCTTGTGATCAGACCTATTGGATATGTTGCATTGGGACTTGAACGTATATAACTGTTGCAAGTTTCGGTAAGAGAACCGCCAGGAAAATAAGTATCCAATAGTAAGTTCTGCGATTCATTACTTGAATTTTTCCAGAAGTCGTCTGCATTTTTCAAGCAGCTTGGCATCACTGGATTCGTTGAAAGAGTTTTCCGTAACGTAGAGGCTTCGGAAGTTTCTTCTATCGTGCCACAGAAGGATCGGACAAGAATATCGCTTAGATTTTCTTAGTGCCTTCTTGTAAATCCTTGGGGATTCTTTGTAGGAGTCCCAATGAGAGGCTAGTCTTGTGGCTTTGGCTCGGTTGAAGAGTTTCCTGCATTCTTTCCTGAGTGAGTCAAGCTTTGAGGCCCACTATTGTGGTTTCTTCTTATGTGTATAAGTTGGCAAGCAATTTCCACCGATCTGTTCATAGCTGAGTTGAGGTCATTGACTTTGTTGTCAAGTTTATTAGCATTAGAGGAAGGACTTAATCAGTCAACCGAATCCAGATTTTTCATTTAATTATTAGTTTTCTTGATTGTTTAAACTTACAATTAATAAGTTAACTCGGAAGTTAATTGTTTTTGCTTTTTCTTTTATCAATACTTAAATTTTATTTATGTGCAAATGATCCTATTTCTTTTTTACTGTAATTATAATAGTAAGCTCTCCCATTTAATGTAGAAAAGTAATGCCTTTGCAAATGGGCACATGAAAATTCGTTAAGAGAAAGTAACTGATTTACATTTGATTTTATTTCTGTACTGAGCATAATAGTGCAATTTAAAATCGATTTTTTAAATCTTAATCTCCAATAAAAATCAAACTAAAACTATACATAGATTTGCTTCAAATTTACAATTCGCTAGATAAATTAAACGCGATAAGGTCTTCCGCACTATACTCGTACTTAAATAGCTATAAACTCAAGCCACGGATGGAAGACTAATTACTCACCGAGGACGTAGCAGTTGAAGTAAAACAACTGCACTTTCTAAATGGTTCTGTTCAATGATGTGGAACTTACCTGAAAATATATAAGAAAAAATTATAAAATAAATTATTTAAGACTATTATACCAATTCTTTGATTTATTATAAACTTTAAGATTAGTATAAAACAATTTATAGCTTTTGAAAAACATGGAAATAATATGAATTAGGTTGGAATCATAAAATTCAGCCATTAATTAAAATTAAATATAAATTACAGACATCATTTGTGCCTCTTGTATCAGCAACATACAACTTAAAATAAATCAGTTCTTCATTGAGGCTATGAACTCTTCAAATAAAATGTTTATTCATATATTTGGGTTTCTTACTTTTCTTTAAAGTTATCAAACCAATAATAAGTCACCTATGGACAGTTAATGAAAAATGACAGTTGTCATTTTAATTTTGTTGAATTAAGTAGCATTTAACTCTATTTTATTATGTTTAACACTTAAACTATTGTTGTGAACTTACCATAATTTTAAACCCTGACAAATTTTCTATAATACTTGCTATAATAATTTGTGTTCTTAACTTAACCTCAATTATATTTTATTCAATTCTTTTTTATAATAAACTGAAGTCAACTCGAGTCGACACTTTTTTTCGTTTATATCCTCGACATCCTAAAATACTTATAACAAATTTGTATCCACAAAAATATTAAACTCAGGAACTTAACTGTCAACTGTCAAATTATTTTCTTTTAGGATTTTCAATGTAACTACACAATGGCTGCGTTCAATCTCGTGTTTGATAGGTTATCTTGGATAGGTGGATTTTTAGATGCTTTGTTGAACGAGTTGGATATCTGTATTGAGATAGCTGTCAAAAAATAAAAACAATTTTCAGCTGTTCACAAAAAGCAGATACCTACATACCCCAGAAATTCTTGGATACCTTTGGTTTCCTTTTTTGACATCTCAGCTGTTTTTGATCAGCTGTTATTTTACACGTAAGACACTAACAAAAAGGTATCCGGATATCCTATCGGTCTGAGATTGAACGCAGCCAATATGCATCAAATTTAAAATATACCTTTATAAAGACAACACAAATAGAAATGACACCTTCTCTATCTTAGATCTAGTTAAAATAATAATAATTGAAATGAAATATTAAATAATCTTTAAACTATACAGATCGGAAGCAGCAATTTGAAATCTTATTAAATGATTGGCAATAGTCAAGAGTGACAGCTATCATTTATTTTGTCTATACTGACAGATGTGAAATAACAAAGCTAACATAAAAGGCGGGTTTTATCTTCGAAGGAGTTTTGTGATCAATTTTGACATATTAGTTAAAAAAATGCATGAATAAACATTAAACTTTTTTAATTAATATTCAATGCACATGACACTATTATTTTCCTACAAATTAAGAAAAACAAATGACAGTTGCCGACAAGTGATAACTTTGACGTTTTTGATTAAACCGTTAGCGGGATGGACTGGCAGTATGAAGTAGTATTGTGATGGATTTGTATATTTTGACAGAGAGCTTACTTCAAAAACCCAACAGTATTAATTAGAAAATCAAACATTTCCCAAGAACAAACATTAAAATGTTTAATAAAAAACTGACCTCTTTATAGTTTGATTAAGGAATTATATTATTTTACATCATATTACATACAAAATGTCAAGTAAAATATTCCCACAATTCCCATAAAGTTGATAAAACAATCAACAAATAATAAAAAAAAAACATGGAAAACAAACCAAGTAGCACTTAACAAACAAAAGGATATAAAACCTTGTACAGTAGTAACTTGTTGTTGTTAGTACACTTATCAGAAGGGGCGAAGATCAAAAGCATCCCTCTCTCTCTTTTTCTGTTTAAATAACATGTTAATTGATCTTTGATCTTGCTACTTAAAGCCGATCTTTGTTTCATATATGATGTGATCCTGGTTTTATTTTGTTGTGTTTTTTTTTTATTTTGAGAAGTTGAAACATGAGAGAAACTATAAGTGTAACCCGACCACAATGCGGCAGTGAATGGAACGAACTTTTGTCTTGTTAATTTAGCGCCCTATCTGTTACGGCAATCGAAAAAATTTTGAAAATTCCCGCTCTTTCTCTCTCTTCTAAAGCGGGAATTTACACTTAGAGAAATATGAAGTTTTTAAATTTTAAGAAATGTAATATAACCTTAAGCACACTTAACTTTTATTGGCTGAACACAATGGCTGCGTTCAATATCGTGTTGGATAGGATATCTTGGATAGGTGGATTTTTAGATACCTTGTTGAACGAGTTGGATAGCTGTATTGAAATAGCTGTCAGAAAATAAAATCAACTTTCAGCTGTTCACAAAAAGCAGAGAAACATTTAAGCTTCGAAGTCAAAATTGTTGTAAGATAAAACATTTAATGGATAAAACAACTGGTTCGTCGGACGATGATGAATTGAAAGGTGCGTAACAATTCAATAAATAAAAGTTAACCTTAATCTGTAATCTATGTTAAATTTCCTCTTAGCACAATTGGAATTCTATACGATTAATAATTTACTTGCGAAATCAATTTTTAAGTTTCTTGAAACTCAACCAAGTGTTGAATCAGCTGTTCTGTCAGATACCTACATACCCCAGAAATTCTTGGCTACCTTTGGAATCCTTTTTTGACATCTCAGCTGTTTTTGATCAGCTTGTATTTTACACGTAAGAAACTAACAAAAAGGTATCCGGGTACCCTATCTCTCTAAGATTGAACGCAGCCAATGAGAGGATTCTACAACTAAGACTGTAATAACTGTCAAACCATTGGCTTCACAAGTATTCAATTTTAATTCAGATGGCGGTACGTTAGAGCCAAAAATGTAGACTCTATGCTAATTTACACGTCAAGCTTTTTTAAACAGAAGAAACTAGGTTATTTTTTTACAGTTGAGTGTTTCACAAGAAGCTCTTCGTTTAGCAGCCATAATGTTAATACGTAACGTTAACATGTTGACACTTCGGTATCAATAAAATTTTCTGAAAGGAATCACCAAAAACCATTTTGACGTTTCATTATCGGTTATCTGTGTACTGACAGGAGTTACGAGTGCCAAAAGTCATCTTTGAAGTCATGATTCTTTTATACTTAACGATGAAAACAAATTTTTCGTTAAGTGTAGTTTTATCTGTGCTTTCAATCGCAATATGGACATGAACAATTTCAGTTATTTGCTATCCTGCTGTACATACTGTATCTTTGCTCTGAGTGAGTGGTTCTGTTTAGCGAAGCAGGAAAACCTTATTAACTATCCCCCAACCCCAACCCTAACTTTAACTATGGTATACAGCAACTCACATTATTGGCCGTACGAATTTCGCATATTTTCGTCAGAAAATATTTGCGCACATCCGCTCGTCGTCGCTCGTGTATAGAGTTAAGCAAGAGCATTCATATGGGAAGAATGGAGAATGGACATGGACACTCAGAAGAAGGCGAAGGCGATGGTGGTGCTGGAGCTGGAGTTGTAGATGGCGGTATAGCGGTGGTATAAATGCAACATGCACCAGGCAGCGACAGTAGCGAGGAGGTAATTATTTTCCATGCCCTTGTAAAGTTGCAAAAATATTTGCCCAAGTTATGCGGCTGTTTGGAACCAAACCGGAGGAGTATGTTATCACTTTGCACACATCGAACAGAGATTGTTTTTGGAACGCAAGGCGGCTACGATAAAAGCTAAGGCAGGAGTTGCACCACGCTGCCGGTGCACCGCGCCGCTGGGTCATCCACGCTAGCCGAGTTCGATCAGCAGCACAGAAGTATAGCAAAAAGAAATCCCTATGGAAGTAGCTGAAGCACAGCAGCAGGACATTAATGAGAACTCACGCACGGACACCAAATAGCTGTATAGGAAGAAAGACACTTCCTCATCCTCATGCTCGTCTTTGTTGTTGTTGTTGTTGGTATTTGTCGG
Source organism: Eupeodes corollae (assembly GCF_945859685.1). Lineage (NCBI taxonomy): Eukaryota > Metazoa > Arthropoda > Insecta > Diptera > Syrphidae > Eupeodes > Eupeodes corollae. The sequence goes on along the minus strand of NC_079148.1, from coordinate 6,973,381 downwards.
TTCAGTTCGTCGTCGTCGCTTTTTGATTGTCAGAGCGCGAAATTATTTTCGTCATAGAAAGGGAATACGAGAAAGGTTGTTGTATGTATACAATCTATTCCCATCACGGTCAAGACGAAGATACATCTCTTGGGTGCGTTTTGGAAGACATATAGAAGCTATTCCATTAGGAAGACTATGTCTGCTAACAACAGCAGTATATTCGTTGTCGGTCTTCATTGTCGACTCGTCCGTCGTCATCGTCATCGTCATTGTCGGATTCTTCGTCCTATACACTACGTTGTCGCTCTGAGGAAAGGAATTCATGACAAATGCAAGTCTGTTAAATTCCATTCCATTGCAACATTCGGCATTTTTGCTTTTCTTGATTTTTTGTTATTTTTGTTTCTCTTGGAGGAAGGGGCTGTCCTTTACTTCCCTTGGCATCCATTTTGTTTTTTTTTTTGTTTTTGTAATTTTGTGTATGTTGTGTATGCATTTTTGTTTTAATTTTCTGTTTTTTTTTGTGTTGTTTTTGAAAAACGAGAAAAGAGGAAATAATTTACGGAATGTCACGTTGCTTCATTCTTTGAGTTGAGTATTTTCTTAAGATATAAAAGTGGAGAGGTACCTAACTCTACTGAAATGTTCTTATAAAGAATTCACAGAAAAATGGACGTTTCTTTATTTTATCAAAATTAAGAGAAAAAAACTCTTTTTAGAACAAAATATATCGAAAGCCATTAAAAAGGGTGTTTATTTGTGGTAAAAAATGTCATAATCAAAGTCAAATTGTAGAAGCGCGCTCTAACAGCCAAAAGCAAATTTTCCAGTTTTTAGCAAATGACGCCATCTTGAATAAACGTACGGTTGAATATAAATTCACAGTTGAAAATGTCATTTTGACAGAACGCGCAAAAAACACATTTGTCGAACCAAAAGAGGTTTGATTTGTTCTAATTGTTGATTGTCAAAAGTCAAAAGTGGAGAAATACTGACTTTAATATTTAATTGTGTTTTTGTTTTTATCAATGTCCATCATTTTAGAAATGGTTAAAAAACTAAATTTGAGAAGGAGTAGATACGCGAATTGGACGATGGCAATGACGAATTTCTACATTTAGTGTCAAAAAGGCTTGCATCGTCATATTTTGTAAATGGTTCCATTATTTTTTAACACTTTTAGTCAAGATGTTTATGTCTTCAATAATTTAGTCTTCCGATTCTATTTTAAAATTATGTATATTTGTTCAAATAAATATTTTGTTTTGTGACATATTTTTAATGTCACTTCAATTATGTCTTTTTGACAACGAATGTAGTAGATAGTGTAATCAAAGTCTTATTAGTAGAAGATGTGTTTAATTTTGTCATAAGCATACACACAAATTAATTCTCTGTGCAAATTCGTTTCGTCACTTCCTAGTGGTGCCCGACGGATAGCCGAAAGGTGAAATAACGACGAACGTTGAATCCATCGGATCCAAAGCTGTGCCGCCTGAGTTACCTTCTCAGGAAGTAGGAGCAAAAGACCAGATATAGCTCTGAAGAACCAGTTCTTACGATCTCAATCATGCGCAGGCTTCATGGCACCGGCCATAAAAGGCAGTTTAAAGTGTGAAGAAAACACAAGTAATAGCGTCGGATGAACGGACTGATAATGTTGACATCCTCCCCCCCCCCGCGCAATCTAAAAACGGACAACTATTTACATGTATGTGCATGGAATGTGCGTACACTCAACCAACCATGCAAAGCAGAGCAGCTTGCCGATGCCCTCGCCGAAATCAAATCTGATCTGATAACCCTCCAGGAGTTGCGATGGAATGGGCCAGGCAGTAGGAAAGTTGAAGGCTGCGATTTCTACTATGGGAAGTGTCTTACTCGATGGGAGGAAGCGCTTATTTGGATGTGGCTTTGCTGTCAGAGGGAAACTAAGGCAAAGAGTTTTAAGCTTTCGGGAAGTAAGCGAAAGAGTGACGACAATCCGCATTAAGGCCAAATTCCACCACCTAAGCCTTATTAGCGTGCATGTCCCGACGGAAGAGAAGGATGACAATACGAAAGAAAAATTCTACGAGCTCCTAGTCAAAACATATGAGCAATGTATCAAAAACAATGTTGAAATTCTTCTGGGAGATTTTAACGCCAAAATTGGTAAAGAAGGCATCTTTGGTAGGTCACTCGGAGAACATAGCCTACACGACATGACATCTGGAAACGGAGTCAGGCTTATCGACTTCCTAGCCGAGAAAAACATGGTGTTGAGAAGCACCAGATTCCCTCACCCAGATATTCACAAAAGTACTTGGTGGTCCCCCGATCATCGAACATACGAACAAATAGATCATGTTGCTATTGACGGAAGACACTCTTCTAGCATACGTGGCGTTCGTACGTACAGATCAGCCAACATAGATTCTGACCACTACCTAGTTGGTCCTAAACTGAGCGTACGAATATCCATGGCCGCTCTTAGGCGAACAGCAACCTCGAGGAGATGATTCAACGTTGGAAGACTGCAGCAGGAGAATACCGTCAATGCCTTTGCTGACCGAGTATCCCTAGAGCTTGCGAGAAACCCTACAACGGACGAGATGTGCCCAGAGACCCACTATCAGCTTTGCAAACAATCCATCAGGAATGCTGCAGAAGAGGTGCTAGATTTCTCACAGCCGCCACCAAGGAACTCTTGGTTTGACTCTGAATGTGCTCAGGCCAACAAAGCCAAAACGGAAGCATACAGATTGTGGAAGAAAGAAAAAAGCCCATGAGCAGCGTGAAGTCGAGGAGATACAGGGATATTTTAACAGGAAACAGGGGCGGACTTATAGAAGAGTCAAAAAGAAAACAACAACAACAACGGGATTTACTAGCCGCCCTGGAGCATGTAAAGATAAGGAGAAGAATACCGTAGTCGAGACGCAGTCAATGCTAAAAATCTGGAGAGATCATTTCAAAAAGCTGCTTAATGGTAAAGAAGTTTACGATTTCGCCAGCGAGCAGCCACGTCAAATCCATTTGGTTGACGATCTAAAGTTCCAAGCACCCGACCAGAGTGAGATCAAACTAGCCATCACCAGGCGGAGCTTTTTAAGTGCGCTGGAACAGATCTGGTAAGGAGCATGCACCAGCTAGTTACTAAAATTGGTCGGAAGAAAGCATGCCCGACGAGTGGAACTTAAGCACCATCTGCCCGATCCATAAAAAAGATGACCGCCTTCTTTGCGCCAACGACAGGAGCATTAGCCTTTTAAACATCGCGTACAAGATCTTGGCCCTTACCAGTGTGGCTTAAGGTCTGGAAAGTCTACCATCGACCAAATTTTTACTGTACGCCAAATCCTGAAAAATACCCAAGAATATAACATCGAAACACACCACATTTTCATCGATTTTAAAACAACTTATGACAGTGTAGACAGGAACGAGCTATAGCGTGCCATGTTGAGTTTTGGTATCCCTACCAAACTGATACGACTTATCAGGATGACACTGGAAAATCCTCGTTGCTGTCTCAAAATTGGAAGAGACTTGACCGAAACCTTCGAAAACACCAGAGGACTTCCACAAGGCGATGCACTGTCATGTAGCTGCTTCAATATTGTTCTTGAAAGAGTGGTGCGCAACACCAACGCCAATACAAGTGGCACCATCTTTCAAAAATCCACACAATATCTCGGATAAACATAAACGAGCAGTGACGGGTGCTTTCTCTAATGTCGAGTCTGAGGCGAAGAAAATGGGTCTTGACATTAAGGACGACAAAATGAAGTATTTACTGCCGTCAAATAGATTCGATCCACACCGTAGACTTGGTCAGAATGTGACAATCGACAGGTACAACTTCGAGGTGGTAAACGAAAATTTTTATCCGGGTACCTACTGCTGTTAATTCAGCGAATGACATCAGCGCAGAGATCAAACGCAGAATTACCCTTGCTAATCGCTGTTTCTTTAGCCTGTAAGCAGTTGAGGAATAAGGCCCTATTGCGAAGTACTAAAGAGAGACTGTACAAAACTTTAATCATCCCAGTCTTGCTGTATGTTGCAGAAGCATGGACCATCTCTCAGTCGGATGAAGGATCTCTTGGTATCTTAGAGAGGAAGGTTCTGCGTACGATCTATGGTCCCGGTTTGTGTCGACAGGTAAAGTAACATCTGGCGAAGATGATTTAATCAGGATACGAGCTGTACAGCGACTTGCCACTGGTCAAAAAACTGCGTGTACAACTCTTAAGATGACTAGGGCATGTGAAGCAAATGAACATCGAAGCTCCAGCCCGTAAGGCATTCAGTTCCAAGCCTGAGGGAACAAGAAGTAGAGGCAGGCCTCATCTCCGGTGGAGCGAACAAGTTGAGTACGACGCACGTCAACTTGGTATTCGAAACTGTAGGCAGCAAGCTAGAGATCGAGTAAGTTGGCGAAAGTTATTACTTGAGGCCCAGGAGCACAATGCGCTGTAGCACCAACAAGCTCAACACTCAATTACAAGGACTGCGAAACCGTTCTTAAAATACAGTTTGCCAACAAGCTGAGCAAAGCAATATGTTAAAAATTCTGCTTTCTTTCATCTTTTTGAAAATTTCATGAGTGTGTTCAAAAACAATGCAATCATAACTAACAAAATATCAAAGCGGTAGATTATTTTTTTCTTTTTTTTAAATTTAAATTAGAATCTATATTTTTATTGTAAGTTAAAGTAAATTAAAATAAACTACATTCATAAGTGATTATTTGACATTTTTACTATGGTAGAAATGTCAAAATTGGCATTTGATTTTTTTTCTAGTCTCCAATCATGGAGATTAGTGATGACTTTTTCTTATTCATTTTAATGGTTTCTTGTAATTTTAATTAAAATTTTCTATTTTCTTTGAAATATAAAAATTATAGGTTCAAAAATTCCAATTTGTTTTTCTGGACCTCATTGCTTTTCATGGTAAAATATGTAAGAAATTTAAGATATCGTTTAATTACTTTATCGACAATTTTGGTTAAAGTTCTTTTTCGGGAAACCCATTTTTATTTTATTTATAAATTTAAATAAAAGCTCCTAAAGTACAGCTTCCAAGAACAATCTTCAGATTAAAAACTAAATGCAAGCTTAAATTGTGGAATACAAAAATTACTATGAAAATCCTACTGAAATTCAATTCATGTAAAGGTTTTTACAAACGAAAAAATTACTAAATTGTGCCCTAGCCCTTAGCGTTATGATTTTTCGAACGCACCCTTAATGAACTTTTCCGATGTGAATTCTGAAATGTAAGAAATTCAATGTTCATTGTTGTTAAATTATTGAAATTATGTTGTGCAGTCCGTTTTTATGATGAAACTACAAATAAGTTCGCTACCAATATAATGACAGCAAAACCAAAAGTTAAAAAGTAAAAATAGAGATCTGAACCCAGCGTAAAGCAAGGATTAAACAAAAATTGACCTATCAATATTTTATTTTTTTTTTTATGATCCCTGAATTGCGTTTAGTTACGCATTTCAAACAAATGTCAAAATTACAAATACAAAAATGTAAGGAAAACGTTTTGGAAGAGTGAAAGTTACAATGATTTGTAATTGAGTATTTTAGAATAGAACTGTCAGTTTCAAAACAATTTTGCGTGAGCCCCAATTATCAAACGGACCATATTTCTATTGATTGCTATACAAATCTAAATGGAGATGTCAAATTGCGATCGCATTACATTTTTCCCAAGGATTCTAAATTACAAACGTATTTTGAAGTGTCATGCAAAAGTTTAACTAAATATTTATTTTGTTCGTTATCTGGAACGCAAGCTAAAAATTCGTATGCGTTTTTTTAACATATTTTGCCTTAAGAAATTCCTCAGTCAATATGCATGTAATTTCGATAAAAATTAGTGAATCACCTGCTCTGTTCAGTTGAAGGTTAAAAATGAGAGCTGTATAAAAAGTAACACAAAAAAAATCTGAAATTAAAAACGAACCACTTCTCCGGATCTAATATAAAATCATGACATTTGAGCAATTTTATAAAACAAAAAAGTATTATTTAGCAAAACCTAAGGTTTTTTCACACTGTTTGTTTTTGTACATTCTTTGCACGTTTATCGTACACAACATCGTGACATTTGTTTTGTTAATGTGAAAAGTAAAAGACGCAAATTTGATGCAAAAATTACTAAATTGCATTATTTTTTCAAATGTTTTAACAAATAAATAAAACAAAAAAGTGGCAATAAAATGTAGGTAAAACAAAAAAAAATAATAAAATGTTATTCTTACGTATTTCACTCAATAAAACACGTAGATATTTTTGTTTTAATGATCGAATCATTAAATTTGTCAGAGGTAAGTATGTGTCGGAACTATCAAATTAACGACTACGTGCTTCAAGTCGAAAAACAAACAAACGCCGCCTGGTGGAAATAAAAGCAAAAATTAAATTTGTGTACATTCAATTAACTTTAAACAAGAAAATTGAATCTGTAACGAATGGATGATGAAGGGTGATGGAGCGGTTGAGCGTTGAAAATGTAGAGTTATTGCCAAATCGAAGATAAGATGTGGGACACTTTTGGCGTGTGTCGTCGGTTTGACAAACTCCCTTGTCACCTCATGAAGGAGTGATGATTACGTGAACTTGATTAACTGTCACCACTGGCACAGCATATTTATGATGATTTTCGCAACGTCACTTCTACACATTTTAATAGGTTCAAGTCCAAAATACTGCGATAAGAATTGCTTTATCAGTTAAGGTTGTTCTTGGGAATACACCGTTTTGAAAATTACATCATTGTTATTTTGAACGGATAAAAACAGTCAACTCCGCTTTGTGGAACAACACTTTTTTATGTCAAATTAGCGAATGGCTGAATCACACACTTTGTTGCTTTGAATGACATTTCTATTATTACATCCCTCCAAAGAACAAATATTTTTTTTACCATTTTTTTACAGCTGTTGAGCTGTCAGACAAAGCAAATGGTCAGATAATTTGGAGTCACATTACGTTACATTACGTTCTTTTCTTTAAGATTGTCAAACGAAACGTAAGGTCGAAGCTCCATTGTGATAGTATGCATTGAATTCCTATGGCTGAACTCGTGAACGTCAGGTGAAGCCAAAGCTGGAGCGTGTTTGTGATTCAGCTATTATGGAAGAATTGAATATATCCAACTTGTTTCAATTGTCTAGCATTCAATTTTTTCTGTTTCCTTTGTAAAAAAAAAGATTGTTCCCAAAATGTTTGGAACGAAATTGTTGGCCCGTCAAATTTAAAAAAATGGAGATGAAAGTCACTCATAGAGATAAAAACTGTCAATACGAAGCAAACGCAACGGATGACGTTAATAACAATAAATCTATGTACGTACAATATGACATTTGAAATGCCAACAATTTCTTTCCAAAGGTAGGTAAAGTTTGTCCGGAGGGTAAACTATTTTACTCTCTCGTGAGCATTCTCTTCTGTCTAAAAATACCAAATTTAAGAAGTCTGGAATAGAATTTTTAAACAGATCCATTTTGACAGTTTCGTTTTTCTTTTTGCGTGGAACTTCGTCAAAAAAGAGGTCGATATAAAAATGGTTGCTCTTGCTATTGTTCATGTTTTTTCTTTGAACGTACCCTTTTAAAGGTACGTACATATCCCAATATGACATTTGAAACGCCAACAGTTTCCGCCCAAAGGTAGGCAGAATTTGTCAGGAGAGTAAATTATTTTTGTGAGCGTTCTCTTCTATCTAAAACCACCAAATTTAAAAGCCCAACTATAATAGACTTAACTGAAAGTAAGCTTATGTCAAACCAAATGAAAAGTTATCAGAAGTTATCGTCAAAACAAAAAGTAACAATAATGGATTCAAGTAACTTAAGCAAATGTCAAACAAAATGTGTTTCAAATTTGACATTTGCTTTAGCTTGAGCTATTTAAATGGCTCTTGCGTAATTGCACGAAAGTTTGCGAAATTTAACGAAACTCAGCAGAACGTCTATTATGGTTACTGACATATAAGGCTGAGTATTGGTTCGTTCCCTTAAGCTGGCTTAAGCTCGGTTAAGTCTATTATAGTTGGGGCTTAAGAAGTGGGGAATAGTTTCGTTTTTGTTTTTTTTTTTGCTTGGCACTTTGTCACAAAAGGGGACGGAATAAGAATGATTGCTCTTGCTATTGTTCAGTGTACATGCATTTTCTTTGAACCCTTTTAAAGGTTCATTGTTCTTTATGGTCTTAGTTTTTCTTTGAAATTGATTTGCAAATAACTGTTAATAATGTTGTAAAAAGTGTTGAATTCTGATTTTATAAAATATTGAAAGATCTACCAGCGATGCCGTTGGACAACTCAATTCAATGAACATGAATTTTTTGACAAGAGATAAAAACCCGATGCACGTGAAGATCTGTTTCCTTTGGAAATTATAATTTGACAGTTCCGTTGGTGTTTTTTGTTGGATTTTGTCACAAAAGTTTGCCTACCATAAGTCGGTATATTAAGTTGACAAGAGATAAAACACTCGATGCATGCGGAGATCTGTTTCCTTTGGAAATAATATTTTGACAGTTCCGTTTTTGTTTTTTATTGGATCTTGTCACGAAAGTTTTCCTACCATAAAGTCTGTATAAAGTCACTTTGATTTTCCTATTACGGCATCAAATTATTACTGTCATGATTTCTAATCTTTTAATCACGAAATTCACATTGTTAAGATTCCCTTTGGCATTTTTCTTTAGTTACTTAAAATATAATTAATATCTGTTTTTGAACAAGCTCACAAAGTCTTAAATTACTTCTCATTTTTGTTTAAAAATAGTTAACAAATACCAAAATTACCTTTGTTACCTGCTGGCAATTTGGTCAAAAAATCTGACACCTTGTCCCGAAAAAAACTAAACGTGCTAATAACTTTATAAATTCACTGGTCGTGGTCACATAAGAAACAAAAAAAAAACACTTCAACTTCTCAAAAGTCTCTAAAGTATCAAAAGTATCTAACAAAAAAAAACAACGTTCCTTATCAAAGTCTATTGAAGAGAGTTTGTTTTATCACCAAGTCACCTGATATCGTTTTCGAGCTATCGTATTTCACTTCACGACTGAGTCACTTACAAAAAATATTATAAAATGTATTTAAAAAAATAAAAAGAAGAAGTAATGATATATTTTTTATTTGTTTGTTCTTCTAAACTACTGTAAGGCTGTTTGATGTTTGTTACCACAAAAGCTTAACTCTAGATAAGTCTTGAAGTCTTTAGCCAAAGTGCGGAAAGAAAACAAAAGTGCATTCAGGTGTGCTAAAAGTTAAAATTGCTCTGTAATCTTTGAATATATAAAATAAGTCGCAACGTGGGTGGAAAGAATTAAATAATACAACTTTAAAAAAGTTGAATCTTTGCATAGTTAAATTTCATCATCGCCATCTTCAAGTCAAGATCTGGACAATGCGATATGACAAACAATGCAAATAATAAGCATTTAACAATTCAATTCGTTCCAAGAAAACTTACACAATAAAGTGCAACCATATTCAGATTCGGAGATGAAAAGTTTATTATAACATTTTTTTTATTTTCGTTAGCAAAATTTTACCAAATCATAAATCTTTGAAAAATTATCTTTTGAAGAAAAAACTGGAGCAGCAATGAAGAGATAGTATAAGTTGTGGCTTGTGGGTGACGATGACGACGCCGATGATGATGATGCCCTTTGGTGCACTTTGCAAACGAAGCAAAGTTCCATTCAGAGATAGAGTTTTCGTAACTCCTCATTGAGTTGGTTTACTTTTGTGTCAGATTTCCAGAATTTGAACCAATTAAATGAAAGATAACGAGAAGATCAGTTTCATAATAATTTCAAAAGAAGGTAGTAGATTTTAGCAACTAAGCTTCAATGAACACGAGTGTGTTAAGGAAGTATACTTTTTAGTGAGAAAAATTGAAAGTGTAATAGGTACCTAATGCAGAACATGTCAATTTGAACAAAGTGTTACTCTACAGCGTTGCCAGTGGTCCGTTTGTTAACTATTGCCATTTCTTAACATCCAGATCGTAACAATTTATAATAATATGACGTCTTCTTATCGTTCCTAAGCTCATTGAACCTAAATGATTCTAACAAAATCCTAACAATTTTGTTAACATAACAAAAACAATTAACTACGGTTAGAAATAGTACAAATGTAACCTAGCAATGAATACAAAACTGCAATGTTACTACAGCTGTCAAATTTAACTTTGGACTTCACGGCATCAAACAGACAAATAAACCAGCGAAACTTTTAATGTTAACAAAAACCCCGATGAATAAGAGTTTGCGGTTTAATTTTGAATCCAAATTTTGCTGATTCATAAATTTTAGCGACGCCCATTTCTAACTGAGTTGTTATGTCAACAATCTAAAACTTCTTAAATTTAAATGATTCTACCAAAATACTAACATATCGTCACAATGAACCTTGAACAGTTTTGTTGACCTAACAACAGGAGTTAACTACAGTTAGAAAAAGAGCAACAAGTAATAGTTGCAATGTTCTTGCAGCTGTCAAAATTAACCTTGGACTTATGGCACAACTATAATAGACTTAACCGAAAGTAAGCTAATGTCAAAACCGAACAAACAGTTATCGTCAAAACAAAAAGTAACCATAATGGATTCAAGTAACTTAAGCAAATTTGACATTTGCTTAAGCTCGAGCCATTTAAATGACTCTTGCGTAATTGCGCGAAAGTTAGCGAAATTTAACGAAACTGAGCAGAACGTCTATTATGGTTAGTGACATATAAGGTTGCGTATTAGTTCGTTAGCTTAAGATCGGTTAAGTCTATTGTAGTTGGGCCTATAGCGCCACCAATTAGGCAGACTGTTCAGAAATGAATAAAATAAACCAGCAAAACGTCAAATGTCAACAAAGACCCTGAAATCTCAAAGAAAAAGATTCAAAAAAGGCTAAGTTTGCTGTTTAATTGTCTATAAAAATTGTGCTGATATATGTATGAATTACAGCAACACCTAATTTTGACAGAGCGGTTACGTCAATAATCTAAATATTTTTAAAAGTGTGAACGCACCACAAGTCTTTGACCAAAAAATAAACTGAATGTTTGTAATAAAAGGAGACACCATTAACGTCAATAATCTCAGGTATTGACAGTAAACATCCAAACTGCTGGGGTTCCAATAAAACGATGCTTTAGTGCCCTTAAACCTTCTAGAAGTGGTCTTTTTATACCATCATCATATTTAAGTACACATCCACTCATAAAAAAAATGATACTCCTAATAATTAAACCATCAACATAAATAATTATATCTGAAAAGCTTCTGTCAATTGCACTACTCTTGAAAAAAAAGAAGAAACATAATAATATTTAAATCCGATTATCAAAACAAAAATAAACGAACCATTACTACACTTATACCATTTTGTCAGTGATATTGATTTCTTCTGTCAATTTAGAGCGTGGAGATGTTTCCTCTCAAACGAACGAAGAGACGAGAATGACGAAACGAAGGGCTATGAATAACAAATGAAGTGTTTCGATAATAATAATTGAAGATTTGTTTTCCCTCTTAAAAAACATACTCTATCCCTATTATTTCTCTATAATGTACCTGTGGGCAACTTGAGACACACAGCTGAAGTATAATATCATTTTGAAGTTTATGTTGTCTGCGAGGTAGTGTTGCGTTCTTAAAGGATTACATACATATTACCTAGTGATAGTAAAATAATATCTCATTTTTGTCATAATCTAAACGTTTTTCAAACAAGTCCACTTAAATCATCTTTTTCTTCAATTTGGATGTCAAACTCGTGACTTTGGAGAAATGTCATTATTCTTTTTATAGGAACCTTTTCGGATTCTTGGAATGATACTAAAAATAGTCTACAAGAGTGTTGATTGACAATAAACCTAACTTGAAAATGACAGTCTTTTACATTGTTGAAACTGACATTTAATTTTTGACATTGATAGTCAATGGATAGGTTCAGACGACAATAAGGACTTAAAAGTAAGGCAAGTTTCTAGTGCACAGCTGCCAAAATGTTGCATTTCAGTTTAGGCAACTTCAATTGAAAGTTGACTGGAAAGTTAGTCAAGAAAAAACTCCCTAACTTTCAAGTCAAATCTACCTCCGTTAAAATGACAGTTGATCATGTTTTTTTTTATTTACTTCAAAGCTGAACTTTAATTTTCATCACAACTTCATTTAATGTTTTCTGTAAAAGATTTCATTGTCAATTCAGAAAAGAAATAAGTAATCTTTCTTTACAATGCAAAATACGAATCGTGATGGAGTTGTGTTTTGGCTGAGAAGTGTTTTTTAGAGGTTTGTGGATTAAAGTTCTTAATTTGAATTGCATGTAACTTTTAAAACTAACAAGTTACCTTGGTCAAAATTTACGTTGAAAGAATGAAGTTGACTGCAAGTTAGATCCCTTATGTTGCTTAAACCGGCCCATTAATTTTTTTTGGAGACAAATATCTTAACTTAGAAATTGGCGTCTGTCAGTTTCAACAATGTAAAATGGCTGGCGGTTTAATCTATTCGTACAATACTTCTGAAAATGTTTCCTTATTTGAAACTATACCTTCCTAGACTATACGAGACAGACAGCACACACTTGTCAGTCAGTGTGAACAAGTTCGATAATATTGACTAAGAGAACCAAACAGTGCAGAAGCAAATAAGTAAAATGAAGAAGCATTAGAATATGCTAATTTTCCTTCTTTTTTATTTTTGAATATAAGTCAAAAAAAGTTTAATTGTAATTTATTACCTTAAAATTAAGTAAATTTTTCCAATTCAATTAGAAAATGAATTTAAATTGGATCGTTTGTTTTTTTTTTTTAATTTTAATGTATACATTATGAAGGATGATAATATATTCGAAGACAATTTTATTTGAGAGTTCTTATCTGATTTGATGTTTTTTGTTTTCTTGATTTAAATACCATAATTAAATATGAAGAAAAAGAAAAAAGAAGATATTTAGGGAAGAAATCGAATGTAAGATAAAATGTTTTGACAGATCTTTATCAAGGGTATATCAATTCATAAAGGGTTGACTGCATCGGATAAGATGATTTGTGAATTTGACATTTAAACTGTCAGTGATTGAAATTTGTTTTCCTTACTTAATTAAGTTGTTTGTGTGTCAATTTATCGAGGAAGATAACATCAGTGTCATGAAAGAAAATTGAAATCATTAAGTTTTAGACATTGTTGCACTTTTTTGTTAGTAAAAAGATTTTGCCGTTGCATTTAATATAGAATACATAAACAGACTTTTTACACTCCTATGAAGTCCTTTTTGTTATTTACAAACGAATTATACTTAATTTTCTCATTTCAGCATGTTTTATCTGTCAGTTGCTACAAAAATGACAGCTGTCACTTTTGACTCTAAGAAATTCGTTAGGTTCCATTTAAACATTTTTAGAGATGGAACGCCCCTACATTTTATTTCAATTTAAAATCAAATATCTATAACCTATCCCAATTGGCATATCTACCATACTGTCAAATTTGTTTTCCTAGAAAATACGGATGAATTTGTTTCATCCAATTGAATAAATCCTGCAAATGAATTCATAACATTTGCCAAGTCAATATTACAGATACTAGGTATTCAAATTCATACAAATGTTGAATTTAAAAACAAAATATACCAAATAAAATAACGATTACGGAAGTCCACAAAAACTTCCCGAAATCGTTAAAACTGTAAAAATATAAACACTATACACTGACATAAATAAAATTCCCTTTCAAATGTTAACGGCCTCAAAAAAAAGAAAAAAACTTACCCATCTACATCTAGATTGGTACACGAAAAGAGGCGCATTCATTTGACTTGAGTTGTAGTGAGTGAATTTTTGCGCGAATTCCCATCTACAATTCCATTCCAATTAAAATACATTTCCCGTGAGTTGTTGCATAGTTTTTAGGTAAATATACAACATGCATATAAAAACTGAAATCCTCCCCATCCTCGAAATTAAAAAAAAATGTATCTTAAATCTCAATTCAAGAGCAGCACTTTTGTAACGTTTTTTTTTCTATATACATGTTAAAATAACCAGGGTTGACAATTTACTTCATATGTACCTAGTTGACAGAATACAGGGCTCCCTGTCAAATCAATTTTGGTACTTCAATCAAATTTTGGTTTTTATTGCTTATCTGATCCAAATCAAAATCTCAAAAGAAAGATATTTTTAGAATTCATTAAAAAAAAGAACTGCCACCTTAATGCCTTAATCAATTATTTTTCTTATAAAAGTTGTTTAGCTGTCAAATAATGACTTCAACAAATTTATTTATTCATAAACATTAGGACCATACTTTATTTAGTGTTTACGCAATCAACTTAGTGTGATTGTCTTAATACAACTACAAAATGAGTCAAAATTTGCACACCAAAGTAATGTAAAAAATGCTGTCCACAAAGTAATGATTTTGACATTTGAAAATCAGCTGTTAGACATTTTCAAAATTATGTTAATGGGTCATTTTTTTAGAATATATAAAAAGTAAAAATGTTTCTTATTTTCTATGTTTACTTGTGTAAATAATATGACAGTTTGGGATTAACTAGCTTTGAGTGAACTTTTGTGTTCATTAAGTTAGTCACTACGTTTGTGAACGCATACATGAAATGGTTGTGAGTTTTGACATTTCAATTACTTGGGGTTTGTAAATGGTCGCATTCACAAAGCTAGTGGCTACGTAGTCAAAGGATTCTGATTGGCTAAATCTAACTACAAAAGTAGTTGAAATTTCTCCTCCGACGTTGTGTAAAAAATTCGGCTACAGAGTTAGTGAAGAATGATTTTGATGTTTCACAATCAGCTGCTCGGTAAAGACAGACGAATTCAAAATGAAATAAATCGTTCAGTATTTAAATACAAATATAAATCATTCAAATTGTGCCCTAAAATTGATTTTATTGAATTTAAAAACACAAAAGATAAGTTAATGTTATCAAATCAAAAATGTTTCTTATTTTATATGTCAATAATATGACAGTTACAGATTGACTACCTTTGAATGCGACCAATGGTACGTTCTTTGTTTTTGTGATGTCAAAAATATGCAATTGTCATTGTTACGAGTTGTCGAAATTTGTAAGAAGTTTTTGATATTTAAAAACTTCCAATATCAAAAAAAAAAATAAAATATTGTTGTCCGATTTAGAAGAGGAATTGATTTAAATGTATCGTTGTTTCTTTACTAAAAAAAAACAAATATCTGTTTGTTAAACTGTCATTCACTTTGACGATTTAGCAACTTCAATAATAACTTTGACAACTACTTTTTACTTTTTAGAGCTACAAGTATTAAATACATTAACATAGTAAAACCGACGGTAAGCAATATTCACATGAGCACGACCAATGGCCAACGAATTAACGAATATTCGTCGATTTTGACATTTCATTCGCATGAGAGTTTTTAATTCGTCGCGAAAAAAGTTTGACTTACCACCGAAACCAAAACAAGAATGATTTTTTATGTTATGGACTCGCGATTATTGTATTTCGTTGCGAGTGTAGATAATGTGGAAGTTGACAGTTCATATCAACTTCAATTTTTTCTTGACGAATAAATTTGTTGTCTTAAATTTATTAATATATGATAATGAAAAGTAAAAGTATGCATCATAAATCAAATGAAAACTATGTTGCTATCGTTTTGTTAAGAATTTGTGTGGAAATATGTCTTCAAACGAATATAAACTCACATTTTGTAATTCATTCGTTGTTCGTTGGTCGCGCTCATGTGAATGCTGCTTTAGACCGACGAAAACCGTAAATTTGATGTCGTTGTGTTTTAGGTTTATCAACGCAAAATGAAAATATGAACACCGCCTTTTTCGCTATTTATTTTGGTTTTGACAATATTTATTTAATTACGAAATTGCATTCAAATTTTACAACTACTTGGTTTATTCAACTTCTTTGCTGTCAAAAGCGATGATGACGTTGTAATCTATTTCACATGTCGAAGATTTCATTGCCGTGTCAATTAATTATCTGTTACAAATGGTAGCTATTTGACATTTCAACAACTAGTTTTGAAAAGATGTAGATGTACGTCATAGTGTGTCAGGAACGACAATCGTTAACTATTGTTCGAAATAGCTAAGAAAAAGAACAGCTCTCAGCAGTTGCAAATTGTCATAAAATATTTGATGTCAAAAACGGAAACTTATTATGTCAGTTTTAGAACGTGTCCTTGGAAATAAATGCGAACTAACATTTAACAATCTGGAATGCTGTGTTTTTGGCAACAAAATAATAACGATTAGAATTGTCATCCCTGTCGCAGCATCTATGTATTCAAACTCAAAAAGGGAGGAAATACATTTTAAACACAGATATGTACACAAAATTCGCAGCGAATAAAAAGGAAATAAAATAAAAAAAAACACGCGAATCAAGAATCAACAGACACAAGATTTCAAGCTGCGAAAATCAAAAAAAAAGATACATATCCAAAAACTAGTGAATTATTATTATTATTTTTTGTTTATATTTTATTTTTTTTATTTTTTTCTTCAAAAATAGAATCAACTTGGCAGCGTTTTCATTATTTCAATTTTAGAAATTACCCCAAAATGAAGAAATTTTCAATCACAGTCAGTGCTGATGTTGAAGCTGATGCTGAAAATGTATATTATATCTTTCTAATTATTTTCATTTTCATTGTATCTTTTGCTTTTGTGAAGAAAATAATAAACATTAAACGGGCGACAATTTATTTTAGTTTTTCTATAAGGAACAAGCACGGTCATAAATTTTAATTGAATGTCAGATAATAATGCGTTGGCTCTAAAAATATGACTTTTGAATGTTTGCTGATGTTGGCTCTGCGACGACAACGACAACAACGTCAAGCGACGAGAAGAAGAACGATGGAAGATGCTGACGGAGACTACGAGTACTAGAACGTATCACGGCGGGGGTTGTGTATCATTTGTAAAATTAATCATATAGATGAATTATATGTAATCTGTGGAGTAATTCCAAAGATTTAGGTACACAGTTTGTATATTTTTGTTTTTGGAGAAATTACCACAATTATGTGTATGGCTTAACATTTTGGAAAAATTTGATATAGATTGTGGAGATCTATCATTTGACGTTTTAGATTTTCGTGGATTGTTGTGGAACAGAAGCTGTGATAATTTCACTTAGATATTATGTAAATTTAGTGATATATTTAATTTATCATTCGGCGTGGCATGGAAATGTTTGACTGGCTAAACACAATAGACGCGCGATGAGCTGCGACCGTGTGCTAGCACGTCTATTGTGTTCAGACAGCCAATTGTTGCCGTGCCACCGTCTGCCGCCGGCCGCCCATTAAATAATTAAGTATAATGCGTATGTTACCCACTAAATCTTCATTTCTTAGTGAAATCATAACAGCTATAGCACTGGGCTTAAATGATTTTTTGATTTGTATTAGAATTACAGGGCTCTAGATGTTTTGAACTAAATTTTAGATTCTGAACCATACAAAATAAAAAGTGAGATTAAAACGATTTCTTTGCAAATTTCTGATGCTTTTGAACTTATCTATATCTAAAATATGTTTAAAGAGTCATTGAAATAGATTTACAAACTTTTAAGCAACAAATAAGACCGAACATCCCCTGTTAAAAGCTCTCCCAAGTCAATGCAAATCATTCGAACATGATGACACTTTCACCTGTCAAAATAATTTACATTGACCCACTGACTCAATGCAAAATTTTATCATATCCCGACGGTTGTGTTCGTTCGTTGGTAAGTAGAAGAGCTTGTCAAATTTTGTTTTGTGATTTTTTCGTTGAGTTTTGGCATATTATGAAGGCTTACAAATTTCTGCTCAGTTCTCATTCTTTACAATTTTTAAAGTACGTTAAAACATATTAAATTATTGTTGTACCTTTTAAAACACAACATCGTTTTATTTAAGATAACTCATTGTTATCACCATAATTTTACAATAACAAACGAAATTGATAAATGCAAAATCTGTCATTTGTCATTTCTTCTTTTTCCTGACAAAATGTCACTATTTCTATAACAAATGTAATCCAATGTTATGACAGACTAAGATTCGTCTGAAAGTGTAGCTTACATTAGCCCTTTTTGACAATTTATTTTATGTCAAATCTCTTTTATGTCAATGAATAGAGAAGTTAACGAAAGTGTTGGTTATCATTATAAAAGATTTATTTTCTGTTCAAAAACCATTATTTCTTGTATCGTAAATGTAAAAATTGAAGATTTCAAATGTGTTTGTGTTCAGATTGATCAAATTAATGTTGGTAAATGAATTTCATTGACATTGACAACTTTGGATCATTTTATTTTGCTAGATCATTGAACACATCCATGAAATAAGTTCACTGTCATGACTGAGTATAATTTATTTGACGGTGCTGCTTACATCACTTTTTTTTAATTATAATAATTTGACATGTCATATCTCTTTCATGACAAGGAATACAGAAGTTTACGAAAATGTTGGCTTTCATTGGTGTGCGAAACCTGTCAAAATTAAGGATCTCAGGAGTGTTTGTGATCAGATTGATCCAATCAATTAAGGTGCAATTATTTTACTGACATTTTCAAAATTTTTGTATGGCATTATTCTTTTACATTGGCCCTTTTTGACAATTTACCATTTTATATCAAACTTCTTTTATGTCAATGACTACAGAACTTAACAAAAATTTTGGCTGTCACTGTCGTGCGATAATTGTCAAAATTAAAGATTTCAGATTGATCCAATCAATTAAGGTGCAATAATTTCACTGACATTTTCATAATTTTTGTATGGCATTATTCTTTTACATTGGCCCTTTTTGACAACTAATCCATTTTATGTCAAACCTCTTTTATGTCAATGAATAGAGAAGTTAACGAAAATGTGTCCTGCCATTGTTGTGCGATAACTGTCAAAACGAAAGATTTCAGTTGTGTTTGTGATCAGATTGATTTAATCAATTAAGGTGCAATATTTTCACTGACATTTTCAATTTTTGGAGTATTTTGCTAAGCCTTTGAATACTTTTTATAAATGTCAAGAACAAGAAGTTAGTCCAATCACAAATGAACTGCATTACATGTGTCTGCCTATGCTAACTGTCAACATATTTTATTTTAATTAACACCGCGAATTTACGTGGACAGTTTTTTTAAGTTAATAAAACTGGAAATGAATATTTCCCAATAAATCGATAAGTAATTTAACAAATCTAAAAACCAATAAAAGTCATGCAAATAAAAAATATACCTATACAAAATTCATATGAGTTTTTTTTTTATCCAGAAATAAAACAAGTAAAAAACTTATACTTGATAAACAAGCTGCCGGCCGTTTGAAATTTATTGCTATTCAAAATTTATATAACATTTATGTTCGAAAGTTAAACTTAACCACGAGCGACTGCGCATAGAACGAGTTTTTTATTTTTTGGTGATTGTTCGGTGACTCATTTTATTTACCGGCGAAAAAATACAAGATATGACAGAAAAAAAAATTAACAAAAACAAACTAATGTCTCCGGAAATGTTATCGTGTTCTTTTTTTTGACAGAATTTTTTTTTTGCCATGTGCCACAGAAATTTTGATGATTATTCCCTGGCTGGCATTCTAAAGAAGCTTCTAATTTCGATGGCATTGAGTTTTATGAATTTTCGCACGATGAACGCACTCATAAAATTATTCAAAATTATAATTTTGAAAATATGAATATACTTACATTTATTTAAATAAAACTTATTGGAAAAGATTTAACGAAACATGACATTTCAATATAGATTTCTGTGACAGGAAAACCAATCGAACAAAATCCTAGGTTTCTTCTTGTTTAAGAATTTTGTGTAATAGTTCTGTCAATTCTTTTAATTGCATTTGACGTTTACTCCAATGTCACAAATAAAGTTAAGGAAACGACGACGTTGTTGTAAATGACTGTTCAACTATTCGGGAAAATAAGATCTTAAAACTTAGGGTTATGAATTAATTAAGTTACTTTAAGTAGAGCTTCCGTTTGGAGTCACATTACGTTACATAACGTTCTATTCCTCATGATTGTCAAACGAAACGTGAGGTCGAAGCTCCATTGTGATAGCATGCATTGAATTCCTGTGGCTGAACTCGTAAACGTCAGGTGAAGCCGAATCTAAAGCGTATTTCTGATTCAACCATAAGTTTCTCTGAAAGATACTGAGGTAAAAACTTTGGATCTTAAGGCAGATTGTTTAAAACACTAAAGTCATAGAAAATAATGCTAGTGTCAAAACTTTGAAACCAATGATTTGTACCTATTAGTGTATGGTCGTCAACACGAACAAGGAAATGAGTATTTAAAGTGACGTTTAAACGTTCCGTCGAAAGGTGAGTATAGTAATATTTCCAATTTTAAACATAAGTGGTTTCGTATTTACTTAAGAAACTGAATGATGTTGTTTATAAATAATAATTCAATTACTTTAAAGCAAATAAAGATCACTTATAACTTAAAACACAAGTGTAGGCATAATTTTGAGATTGTTGTGGCAATCTGTCAAAGTAATGATTTTGCAATTATGTTTTTTTTTTTTTTTTGACAGAAAGTAAAGACAACAGGCAGCAAGACTTTGACAAATATAATCCATTTTAAAACAATATATATTTGTATACAATATTTTTGCAGTTTTGATTTTGAGAACTGTAATTCACATAACAAGTCTTTGTCGTGTCACCGGGAAAATTTTCTGAACGCATCAATGTCAACAAATTGACATTTTGTCTTCTTTTTTGCATAATTTATTATTTCCTTTGACTTGAATAGTTCATTAAAAATATCTTATTAAAAGTACAAAAGATATATTATGTTGATTTATCATAATGACTACGCCGGCGATCTACGATGGGCCTAGCAAACTCTATTATAGCTATCTAAATAAATAAGAAATTCAACGAAGGGAAGCGTGTTCATTTTACACATCACAGAATAGAACATAATAAAACAAATTTTACTTGACTTTATGCCAATTTTCTTTAAATAATACTATTTGATGAGTTAAAATTAATAAATAGATGAATTATATTGAGACCAATACGGTTTGAAACCTTTTCACATTTGATGGTAAACGTCAAAACTTTATATTTGACATATTTCATTAAAAATATACGCATATGGGAATATTTATTTCGTTAAATTAGCAAAGAATTATAACTAAGCAGAATGTTTTTTTTAGTTATGCATTGTTTTTAGTTAGCTTTTTGTCAGTTGCCACAAAGTAACAGCTGTCACTTTTAAAACTTCAAATAAAAATACCTCACAGCTTCAAATTTGGTTCTTATTAGGTGCGTTCAATATCGTTTTGAATAGGGTATCTTGAATAGTTGGATTTTTAGATACGTTGTTGAACGAGTTGGATAACGGTTTTAAGATAGCTGTCAAAAAATAAAAACAACTTTCAGCTGTTTACAAAAAGCAGAGAAATATTTAAGAAAAATACCTCACAGCTTCAAATTTGGTTGTTATTGGCTGCGTTCAATTTCGTGTTGGATAGGGTATCTTGGATAGTTGGATTTTTAGATACGTTGTTGAACGAGTTGGATAACTGTTTTAAGATAAAAAAATAAATAAATTGGGTGGCGCAACAGTCCATGAAGAACCAGGGACTAGTGACTTACAACTCTCAACCATTCCTGTGTGCGAGTAATGTTGTCAGGAATGGAGGGGACCTACAGTTTATATGCCGATTCCGAACGGCTAATTTTGAGAAAGCACTTTTTCATGACAAGAGTTACTCTCGGAGAATTTGTCAATTCCTCGCAAGAGGCAGTACCCGTGAAAAGACTTTAGATGGCATAGGCAGGGATCGAACCAAAACCTCTGGCATGACAGTCCAACGCACTTACCATCATGCCACGGGTACTACTGTTTTAAGATAGCTGTCAAAAAATAAAAACAACTTTCAGCTGTTCACAAAAAGCAGAGAAACATTTAAGCTTCGAAGTCAAAATTGTTGTAAGATAAACATTTAATGGATAATTCAGTTGTTTCGTCCAACGATGATGAATTGATAGGTGCATAACAATTTAATAAATAGGAGATAACCTTACTTTGTAATCCACGTTAGATTTCCTCTTAGCTCAATTCGAATTTTAACCGATTAATAATTAATTTACTTGCGCAATCAATTTTCAAGTTTCTTGAAATTCAACCATGTGTTGAATTAGCTGTTCTGTCAGATACCTAAATACCCCAGAAATTCTTGGATACCTTTGGATTCCTTTTTTGACATCTCAGCTGTTTTTGATCAGCTTGTATTTTACACGTAAAACACTAACAAAAAGGTATCCGGATACCCTATCTGTCTGAGATTGAACGCAGCCATTTTATTATTAATATGAAATTGACAGTTACAGGAATTGCAATGTCTTTCACATGAGAATAGGAAACGAATTCTTTGATGGATAAGAAAACTACAATCAAATCCATGTAACGCATAAATATCGTAAACAATCAGAAAACGGATGACTTTTTACAACAAACTGTCAAAATATGTATAGAATATCAAAACTTAATATACTCTTAGCTGTCAAATAGAATTTGTGTAATAAATAAGGTTTGTTAAATCGGAAAGTAGTACCCGTGGCATGATTGTTAGTGCGTTGGACTGTCATGCAGGGTGTCTTGGGTTCAATCCCTGCCTGTGCCACCTTAATTTAAAAAAAAATAATTCTTGTCATGAAAAGGTGCTTTCTCAAATTTGCCGTTCGGATTCGGCCTTAAATTGTGGGTCCCTACTATTTCTGACAACAGTACTCGCACACAGGAATGGTTGAGAGTTGTAGGTCACTAGGCCCTGGTTCACAACGGACTGTTGCGCCACCCAATTTATTATTTATTTATTTAAATCGGAAAACTTTTTGTAGCGCCATTCTGACATTTCATGAGACACATTTTGTCAAATGAAAAACAGTCACCAATCAAATAAATATTTGACGAAGGAAAAAATCATTTGTTTGCAGGAATTCTAGGTTTGTTCAAAGAACGTTGCATTTTTAACTTTTTGAAAACATAAACCTACATAAGCTAGATCCGTCGCAAAATCAACGCCATGTTTTCTCTTGTATTCATCCATAAATTAAATTAATATCCATTCACTTCTCATCTTCCACGCAAAATGCTCCTCATAAATATGTAAGCATGTTCTTCCGCATGAAAATCAATCGTTTACCATAAGCAACTTGAGATTTTGTATGTCATAAAATTATCCAAAACAACATGTAACCTCAAAAAAAAAAAAACACATAAAACTTAACGAATGTCATTACCACTTATTATAAGCTCCCCTATATTCTTTAAAATAGTTTTTAAACAAAGTTTTTTATTGACAGCTGATAATAATCTTACGATAATTTGGGCGCCACTGCCTGCCGGAAATAGTACAAAAATAAAAAAGAAAAATATTCTTTTTTTATGACCATTATTTTATGTCAATGAGTGTCAAAAGAAGCCACTATATGGCTCATTACTTCCACCAGCTTAATACTATACCTAATCGGGTAAGGCATAGAGCAACTTAATAGTCAGATGCGAGTAGGTGAGGTGCGGAGGGATGTCAGGTAGAGTTACGACGATATACCAGTGCGTCTACAAAGTCTTCACGCTGTGTCTTCTGTTTTTAGTCAACGTTATGTTATGCCAAAGTAGTGACTAGGTTACGAGGCCATCAATTTGGTTCTCCTTCTTTGTTCGTTTCTTTGGATCTTTTACTTTGTTTACACTTATTTTTTATTCCAATTGTAATTTAAATTTTCTTCATTTGCATGCATTTAGTTTTCTTATTCTTTTATTATGTTAAGATGTGGGTAACATGACAGTAGTTGTTGTATTTGAAACTGTTGACAGTTCGAAATTCGTTTAATCTGACATCTCATTCAGATATCGAAATTCGAACTGTAGTAGAATAGGCAAGACACGCCGAAGTTATTTTCATTGACAAGCTTCTGATTCAATTGCATTTTCACTCATTTAATTTTATTTACTAACTTCGAGCCGTCTTCATCTTCGTCGTCGTCGTCACTTTGAGAACATTTTTCCTTCTTAAGACTTTTTCCTCAACAAGAAACTCGTCTACACATAGAGGTACATCAAAAAGGTAGTATTGCGCGAAAAAAAGTTATTGAGGGAAAATAAAAGTAGAAGGCGATTAATTGATTAGATTAAAACGGGATTTACATAATAAGAAAATTCAATTAAGCCATCCACTCCAGGGTTGACAGGTGATTGGATGTCTTCAATTCGATTCGTTTCGTTTCGAAAAGAAGAAGATGCGGTTCTATTTACTTCTACAATTTATGCCATAATATAGAACTTTTCTTTTTCTTTATTTATTTGGGAAATGGAGGCAAGGCATTTTCTGTGTGTTTTTGTTTAATTTTATTTTTAATCTAATGCTTTGTTGAAACTTGAAAGAACATACGCTACTCAGGTATAAATGAAAATGTTTTTATTTTTCGTCAAAGAAGAGTCTAATCTTGGGTAAACCCTTTCCTATTCTGTTACAACCCTAATTGTTTTGAAGGAATTAATGAATAAGTTTTTAATTGGATTTAAATTTTCAGCTTTGGCTTTAGCTTGTTTTATTTTTACATTTATTTGTATTTTGGTTCAGTGGTAATAAGACATCAAATACTTTTTACAATTTTATGTCACCTGAAAATATTGAGAAAAAAAACCACATGCTTATTATTGCACGTGTAAATAAGGTGTGGGAAAAATGACAAATTTGGCTAAGAACACAAGTACTGGGTTCTGCCTTTTGTTCGTAACGTTCGCTTCTTTCTTTCAGAACAAGAACTATCATTCTTTGTTCAACCGAAAAAAAAACTTTCAATATATTCTTTCTAAGGAAGTTTACGATTGGAAATCTAGAAGGAGAAATGTCAACATTAAAAAAACGAAACAAACAGATCTTATCCATCTAAAAACTTGTGCACAATTGACATTTATGGATCCTCTATTACCAATCGAAAATGTCTTCAAAAAATCATTTTCAGTTACGGCATAATTTTTAAAAAGCTTGACGCTCGCTTTGAACTGAAACCAGTTCGAAAAACCTGCAAAAAACTCTTAAAGAGCACAAACCGTCTATTTAGCATTAAGGATAAGGATACTATTTTGAACGGCAGATTTAAGAGTTATAAAAATTGGGAACCTTATTGGGTGATCATTTGGATTATAGAATCTGATGAATTCAGATCGATTATTTTAATGACAATTTTAAGTTTGTAGAACTGTAAAAATTGACATTTGATTCCGAATGACTGCGTAATAATTGTAAATATCTTTTGATTTAAGGACGATTTTAAAACATTGTAGGGCATTTAAGACGTTTTAAATCAGACGTTCTAAATCAACTTGTCAAAATTATATTATTATTATTATGTGTCAAAGATCTTTCATTAGTTCGGAATAATCCATAATAAACAACACAAAGGGTTTAAGCTCCTTTGAATCTTTTGGGAAGTTTTTGTTTTTGAATTCCTTGCATAATCCTGAAGCTTAAGGAATTGTATATTAATCTTCAAGAATATAATGATTCTTGAGTGGATTTTGGAATCAATTTAAAGTGAATTTAAGACTTAAAATATGACACAACGACATATCTTCTTTTTGAGAAACGGGAAAAAGAAAAGAATTGAATTTAGAATTGATTTAAAAAGACAAAGCTAAATACAGTTGAAGATTGAAACAAAACGTCATTAATAAAATGTTTTATAAGGCTGAAAACATCATTAGGTAGGTACTTTTAACACCTTTCATGTGTCCTTGTATGTGTTCATAAACGCCATTCTTTTCTTAGGTGCAACTTAAACAAATTATAAATATATGCAAACATTAAATTGAAATTAAACATTTTACTATTCATTATTTTCCAATTTAAATTTACACGTCAAAATTTGAGTGTCACATTGACAGATTAGTTAAATTTTCTATTAAGTTTCATGACAAAGTTGGTGGATACAAAATGGCGGTCTGTCAATTGTGTGATTCAATGCCGACGGCTAGATGCAATGTCATAATAAAATCTTAACGATTAGTTGATTTATACCGTTTTGGAAAATGTTTTCGAATAAAGTATTTTTTTAAATTATTTTAGAAATCGGGAATGCAAGACCCGAACTCTGGATCATCACCCTAAAAAAGAAACCTAACACCCAATACTTTTTGATGTAAGTAAATCACAGCATTGCCGTCGGCGGTGGCGGTGGCAGTGGTGGCGGCAATATTTTAACATTCACCAAATAGGCACTATATTGCCGTTAGTATTTAACGAAGCATATATCTTCTTCTCGAAAACACATCGAGTTCAACCAATTCAAATGATCTATTTTTGAAATATCTATTTTTAGTTCAAATATAGTTGCCTTCCAGAAACACAAAAAAAAAAAACATAATACCTATCTCAGCAATGGCCAATAAATCACGTTTACTTAACGCGCTCAGAAACTAAATTTTCATTTTTGTGTGAGATGGGTATAAAAGATATGACGCAATGATGCAAAATAAATACAGTTCTTAGACATCCTCTAAGAAGAATTAGAAGAAATGACAATGCCTTCGTTTTGGTTTTTTTAGAGAATTTTCGAACTTCTTTTTGATTGACATAAATTAATTACTCACGTTTATAAAGAAATTTCGAGTAATCACAATCCATGGCTGGTTCTTTTCCGATTGTGTTGATGCCTTAATTTATACAAACAAACAAAAAGGTGATGTCTTCTGTTATTTATTGTTTGACAATTATTATTTATTAACACTTTTCACAGTAAATAGAAAATACTAAATTAAAAAATCAATAAAATGAAAAAAAAAAAAAAAAAACAATACACAACACAGATTGCACACGCACTGATTAAATATAATTGCTATTTGTTGTTTAATTATAAAAACACCACTGACAACAAACTGACAACACTAACAAAAACAACAAGACAATCAAAGTGATTGTCAAATAACAATATTTTATTTTATTTTTTTTTTCTCTTCTTCTGATATACATTTACAAAATATGTATATTGTTGCACCAAATGCGGGGTTGATTGTTGTGAGAGAAATCCGCGTGAAGATACACAAACGAATGGTTCTTCGACTTCACCACTTGTCTATCAATTTAATTAGATTATCAGTGAATGACTGGCGGGCCATTATCGTTGTCCCTTCGTCATGGCATCGGCATGGGACATTCACATTCAATTTGTATTTTTGTAAAATATTTTTTTTTTTATTTCAATGAGCTGATTTTGTATGTGTCAAAACTATTGTCAAATTTGACGCACTTGACACTTCTGCAAATAAATTTGACAGCAACTAAAAAAAAATAAACAAACTATCATATGAATCCAACGTAACAACGGGACATTGCAATTCTTTTGTATTTTACTTTGCATTTAACGCGCGCACCTGTAAATTTGACACATTCATGTACATTTCACTTGAATTGACAGACACAATAATAGATGTCACTTTGTCATGTCACCGCATCCGAGCGAATGACGTTAATTAGGGTTAGCCCCAAAAAGAGGGTGAAAACTTCAAAAAGCGCGAAAAAATGATTCCGTGCTTCGCTCCGTCATAAAACGATGCAGAATTATTATTATAAATTTTCGGCGCGACGACGACGAACGGCGGCAACGGCAACGATGCAAGTCTGTACAAGAAACGGTTAATTTCTCATTGACGCGACGGCAGCATAAACAAAACTACTCACTAGCTGGGTTGGCTAGCAGGCGGCGGGCGGGTATTCAATCAGAAGACTTTGCTCTGCACAATTGGAGTTGTGTTCCTCCATACAAATGTCATACACCAGACCAGAAGAGAGAGAGATACACTCATTTGAGTGTTGGTTAAGAGAGATAAAGAGGGAGAGAGCAACGGCCGTTGTTGCTGCTGCCGGCTAGGCAAAAGGCAAGCCAACAACAACAACAACAAAAACAACTATGGCAACCCCCACTTTATTTTTATTTTTTATTCTCTCTCCGAAATAATATATCGTTGGATCAAGCTAAAAGTTCTCTAATCCCCCAACCCAACATTCATTCGTTTCGTTTCGTCTTTGTGCGTTGCGTATTGCTTTTTGTTGTATTTGTATGTTGTGCCTTTCGGATACAAGATACAGATACCTACTACCTACAACAGAACACTGAACAGGGAACTCAATTTAAAATGAGTGCATTCAATGAAGGAGAATATGTTTTGAGTTGAAGTTTGGCGTTGAGTGTTGAAGTGACCCATACTTTAATGTCATCAGAGATTCAGATTCAGAGAGTGTACTCGTATAATATGGTTGTTTTCTTTCTTTCTGTTGTTTTCCTCAACGCTGGTTCTTTTTGTTGTTTTTGTTTTTGGGCCTTATGCCTTTGGTTGTATCTCTAGGTTTTTGATAGTCATCTTTTATCTTAAGTTGTGTGAATGTTAAAAATTATGTTTCTTTATGTATTGCTTACGAAGTGACAATGTTATTGAGTGGTGTTGCCAGATGATAGGCTTGGCGCAGGTGATATATCGTCTTAATTTATTTTTTAAAGGAAGGGCATTTAATATAGCTTAAATAAGGAAGAACTATATTTTGATTAAGATGAGTTTGTATAATGTTTTCAAAGAGAGGGGTGAATTTAAATTTGATTTTGATTTTGTTTATCTCACCGAAAACAATAAATAGTAAATTTGGCGCCCAATGTAGGACAAATTATAGGATTTAAGTCAATTTTTGAGAAGTGACACTTAGATAACCGTTTTGTTTTATTTTCTTCAATAATTTAATAATCTTTTGTGTAAGTATTGGGAAGAAATTAAAAATTTGGTCGGCAATTGTAAAATGAATTCAAGTTAAGTATAAATGGGGCTGCTAAGTTTATTAGCGCCCAAATGTAACAAGAAAATAAAAAAGAAAAAATGGCGCCCAACAAAGAGTTTTTTTTTGGTAAATCTACTCACAAAGTTATTGCAGCCATCTCCACTTTCCTGAGTTAACAAATATCAAGTATCTGCCTGATAGCTTCAATTCAGGACATCTATAACTTAGTGCCGAACGTTGCCTTACAGGAAAAGACTCTAAAACCATTTTATTTACGTTGCGCTACAGGAAAGACTCCAGTTCCCAGGTAGCATAAGCTATGGTCTAAGTGGTCTAAAACTATTTTATTTAACTCGAAATGGCACCCAATAAGAACATTTTAAAATATATGAAATTTTACATTCTGTTGGTTTGGTAGAATCCGTTGAGTAATAGTTAGTGCTAATGACTATCATCCTAGAGGTCTTAAGTTCATTCCCTGCCTATCTTTTCATGGGTACTGCTTCTTGCGAGGAATTGACTAGTTCTCTAAGAGAAATTCTTGTGATAAAAAGTGCTTCCCTATATAAGCCGTTCGAATTCGGCATACAAAATCTAGGTCCCCTCCATTCCTAAAATGGAACGTAGTTCTTTACGGACTGATGCGTTACATAACATATTTTAAACTATGTTGGTTGAGGTTTTTAAAAGACTGGAACAACAAAGATAGCAAAGTGTCTGGTTTCAGTTAAAATTAACTTCCCTCTCACTAAGCGATATTTGCATAGAAAAAAAGTAAAGAGGAGAGTAATGAATAGCGTATCTACAGAAATTCAATAAATAATTTACAAAAAAAACTACGTATATAACAATACAAAGTATTTTCACATTTTATGACTGGCGCCCAATGTGGTACCCAAAGTCATCGTTTGAAGCAGAATCTCTCATTTTGTTTAATGAAATAATATTCTTATGAAAATCAATTTATGAAATTTAACAAAAACCTTACATAAAACAAACAACTTCTTTTTAAATTGTAAAAATGGCGCCCAATGAGAGACCAAAAATCATCGTATAAAGCACAATCCTCTATTTTTTTAAATGAAATAGTATTTTTATGAAAGTAATTCTATGAATTATAACGAAAATCACACAGAAAAAAAATCAGTACCATATAAATTAAGATTGTATAAATGGCGCCCAATACGAGACCAAAATTTTTCGTAATAAGCAGAATCCTAAGAATCCTCAATTTTTTAAAGTAAAAAGTATTTTAATGAAAGTAATTCCATGAGTTATAACGAAAATCACACATAAAAATAAATATATAAATTTAATTTGTTTGAATGGCTTCCAATGCGAGACCAAAAATCATCGTATAAAGCAGAATCCTCAGTTTTTTAAAGTAAATAATATTTTTATGAAAGTAATTCTATGAATTATAATGAAAATTACACATGAAATAACCAATATATACATTAATATTGTATAAATGGCGCCCAATGCGAGACAAAAAAGTATCGTATAAAGCAGAATCATCCACTTTTTTTAATGAAATAATGTTGTTATGGAAGTAGTTTTATGAATTATGACAAAAACCACACATAAACAACAAAAATATACTTTAAAATTGTATGAATGGCGCCTAATGTGAGACCAAAAAAATCATGGTTTGAAGCAGAATTCTCAATTTTTTAAATAAAATAGTATATTTATAAAAGTAATTGTACGAAATAATACGAAAATCACACATAAAACAACCAAGACCTAAATACATTAAGATAGTACGAATGGCGCCCAATGCGAGAACGAAAACTATCGTATGAAGCAGAATCCCTTAATTTTTAACTGAAATAATGTTATTATGAAAGTAAAGTTATAAAATTACAAAAATTAATTAAAATTGTATAAATGGCGCCCAATGTGAGACCGAAAAGTATCATCGAAAATAGTGGATGTGTCTCTATAAATCCGAAGCAAAAATAAGTTATGAAGCATAATACTCGATTTCTTGAAAATTTAATAACTTAAAAGAACTATTAACAGCTTAAAAGCATATAATCTGAAACAACCTAAGCATATATTAGAGTACATAACCTTGCCCAACATAAGAAAAAAAAAATAAAAATAAAAATAAAATGTAGATTAGCACACGCAAAAAAAGCAAATTAATTCTCTGAACTCACTGAAAGTCCATTGATCAAGAGGGACAATGAACGAAAGTGGAACTAATATAATTTAATGTGAGTTTTCCATTCAATAATATTCAAATGAGTCTCTTCTTTCTCTCTCTCTCGCTTTTTCTGTCAAAAAGCGACCCATATTTGAATAGCACCGCTGACCAGAATCCAGAATCTTTTTTCAATGTTTTTTTTTTGTTGATTTCTTCACATCTTCACTTCATCTCGGTTGAAGCTATATCAGGAAAGGAATATATATAAACCCTCTACTAACTCCATACCACACACCATCAACACCACTCATGGATCTTTGCTTCATCGATTTTCTGTGAATGAAAGCAACGCTTTGTTTTTTTCCCACCAGATGGACGTGAAGCTGGACGCTAAAGGCAGCGAGGCCGAGGGAAGTAGGAAAGGAGGATTATTGTAGGATAGGCTGTCATTATTATGAAATTACTGATAATCGATCTCGCCTGCCTCCTAATGTCCCTTCCCATCTAGAAGCTTGGAATAAAAGATTAATAAAAGAAAAGAACATGAGAAAATAAAAAAAGCTAAAGCAAAAAAAAAAAACATAAATGTCTCCTCTCTCATGAATAATTCAACAATTTGCTTCTTTTTCCCCGTGTGTACGAAAAAAGAATTTAATAATGAACTCTCCATTCTGACCCACGTACGTACAGCAGCGACGACGGCGGCAACAACGACAGACTTCGTAGACGACAGCCACTTCAAAATGAGTGAGCTATACTCTATACACAACAACAGCGAATCGTACAACAAAGTCCACCAAGAGATGGAGCACCAGTAAGCAAGCAAGCCAGCAAGCCAGCTACAGCAAGTAAGCAAGAAAACCAGTCAACAGTATATGCAAGAAGGGTGCGGGTTGCCCCTTGGCCCACACTCCCCATTTTAGCCGGGTTAAATGAGAATTTTCTTTTCTTTTGTCATTAAATATTAATTCTGCTCTTTTGTTTTCTTCTTTTTGTCAGTAGTGCACTTCTGGATGCATGGTTGAAAAAAAATAAAACGAAAAATAAAATAAAAATCAAAGTAAATACATTCAAAAGAAAATGAATTAAAAAAGAAGTTCCAAGTAAATTATATCAGTGTGTGCGTGAGTTAAGTTGACGTAGTTTTTTTCCCTCTTGCAATGAAAAATTCTTTAAGGATTTTTCTTCTAAAATAGATTAGCTTTTTGGAGAGACTAAAGATTTACTTTAAAATAAAATAAAAATCAATTTGTTGAATATTTTTAGGGGCTCAACCCGATGACATTTATGACCAGTCAATTGTTGGGCGCCATTTTTGTTGGTAACATTTTATAGCACACATGTTTTTTAATTAGTTTTGTGTTCAGAAGTGAAAATGAAAATAAAAAGTCAGGAATATGTTTTATGAAGTTCTGTGGCAGTTATTTAGAATCTTCTCTTCTTTTATCTTTATTTTTACCTAATTTCTTACTTTGGTGGAAATGCATTCTGGAGGTGATAGAAAACAGCAACCTTTATCCAGCCAGCTCGCCTGTTAAATACTTATTCCGTTGAGTGGCAAGGTAACTGGATATTTAGTTTGAAGTAACCTTGGCGGGATGGTTATAGTGCGTAGCACTGTCATGCCAAATATCTGAGTTCAGACCCTGCATGTACCACCCAAGTTTTCTTTTCAAGGGAACTGACTCTAGAGAAGAATAGGCAAAGCCTCCTAGAAGCACCAAGTGTATTCAATTACTTTAGCATGTACTTTAAACTTAACTTATCATCAAGTTGTAAGTTATAATTATCCAAACCAATAATATAAAATAAAGGATGATGGGATGTGACATTTTGAATGCAGTTGAATTCAAATTGTTGGGCGCCATTTTTTTTAATTTGTTTACATTTGAATTTACCTGGAACCATTTTAATCCAACTGAAGTTAACGCTCTGAAATTACAATAAAAGAGAACTCTTGCCAACTTACAATTCATTATTTGACATTTCAAAAAAAAAGGACGATATCAACTTTACAATTTGGTAGAGTTGTATCTAATGGAAGATAGAAAGTTTATTAAAATCGTTTTATTAGTTATTGATCTTATCAGTTTTTGGAACTAAATTTTTTCCATTAAATAACAGACCAAGGACAGACGTATCACTTACAAGAAAGAATGATAATCAGTCAAGCAAATAATTGATAAAAATCACAGAAATATTCCTCGCAAAGCTCATAATCAAATAATAATCAAATCAAAAAACGATTTAGGGTCACACTGCAATTTGCCATCATAATTAAGATAATGCTCTTATTTTATAACAACAAAAGCCACTAAATCGTTTACAAATAAAATGAAAAGTATAGGTCCTAAGTGACTACCTTGTGGGATTCCAGAGTTAACTTTGAACTTGTACCACTCCACATATAGTTTTTTTTTTCTTCACAAAATTAAACATACAATTTGTATTGTTTTTAGTAGTAGAGACCTTTAAGTTGGCAACACAATTTTATTGTGATTTATTTTTAATTTGATTTGGCATTTCAACATCAATAGAACTGATGCTAGAAGAACGCTTCTAAATTTATTTCGAAAATCATGTATTCATTCATTTTGTTTAGCGATGAAGTTCACTTTTGGTTGACTAGATACGCCAATAAACAAAACTTCCATATTTCTAGCCTGATAATTCTCAAGTGTAGGTTAAGTCAGGTTTACATCCACAAAAATAATAATAATTGGGAGCTTACTTCCTGGCCAGAACGTTACCGTCAATGGTGACCACTCTAAACTCATAATTACTGAACTTTTCGTTCATCAATTGAACAACAGACAGCACTGGTTTTTGGAAGGCCAGTGTGGCGCAACATGTCACTATTGATTTATTAAAGAAAACGTTTTGTTAACAACTCATAGTTTTACGTTAACCACAAGTAGATTGGCCTCCAAGATCCTGCGATTTAACGCGGATAAGCAGGCAACGACTTCTTCTTCGTTTCCGGCTGCTAGTAGCAGCACTTTAACTCCTCTTGGAGCATAGGGTGCCAACCTGTTCCTTCCATCTCTCTTTTTATTCCTAGCACGATAATTCAGCTGGGACCACGTATCCAAGTTTTGGGATCGAGCTTCCTTTATGGCAGATGATCTCCATATTTCTCTTGGTCTTCCAGGCCGCTTTCTACCTTAAGGATTCCATTAAAAACACTGCTTTGCTATGTTGTCGCCCGGCGTCCTCAATGTATGGTCAATCCAGCACCACTTTCTCTTCGCGATGTCAACATCCACTTTTGTTTGCCCAGTCCTGAGCCACAGTTCATCGTTAGATATGGTTTGTGGCCACCGGATGTTCAGGATGTAACGTAGACAACGGTTGACAAAAATTTGCAACCTTCTCGAGATGCCAGCAGAGCAAATACACGTTTCCCAGGCACATAGCAGCACGGATTTTACGTTGGAATCAAACAACTTTAACTTGGTACGGAGCGCTTTCCACACTTTAGGCATCATTCCCAATGCAAAACGGGCTTTATTTAATCTATTGGTGACATCCAGGTCCGTTCCACCATCGAGTGCCCAATAGCTTCGCAGATAGTTAAACTGGGTGAGCTCTTCTACTGCTACTTGTCTCGCAATAACCTGTTGTTTTTGGTTTCGGCTGGGGTGCATTAACTTAGTCTTACTGGAATTAATCCTCCAGCCAGCAACCTCCACATTTTATTGAAGAGAGTGGCACATTTGGCTGAGGTCTCCATTTCTGTTTGCCACTAAGCATATGTCGTCAGCATAGTCCAAATGGCTTAATGTTTCCTTCAGGTACGATTGGATACCCAATCTTTCTTGTTCACCCACCGTAGCAGTCATAACATCATCAATAGCAAGCAAGAACAGAATCGGTGACAGTACATCACCCTGTCTAACTCCCTGTCGCACTTCAAATGCATCAGAAAGCTGCGTTGTTGTAAGACTCTTTTACTATAGCAACAATTTGATCAGGAATGCCTTTAGCAACAAGCGATCTCCAGATAACATCACGATAACGTGAGGTAAAGCGGCGATTGGTACTCCAGACAATTGTTCAAGAATAATTCGCAAGGTGTTAATGTGGTCGCACATGATCGAACACTGCGAAATCCCGCTTGATGCCTCTTGAGCGTAGACTCGATCTTAAATTGTATCCTCTCAAGAATGATGGTTGCCATTAATTTTGGAAATACGGACAGAATAGTGATTCGACGTCAGTTATTGCAGTTCTTAAGATCACCTTTTTTTGGTAGCTTGACGATTACCCCGTCCTTCCATTTCCTGGGAAAGGTTTCGTTTTCCCAAACAGACTTAACAAGTGGAAACAAAATACTAGCAGCCAAGTCGGGGTCTGCTTTGAGGAATTCGGCAGGTATGCCATCCAGCACAGCTGCTTTGTTGTTCTTTCAAAAAGGTTGTTGTTCAAAAGGTGTATCGCAGTTCTTATATCCGTGCATGTCGGGGGGTCAATATTAATGCCTCTGGTAGATCTATGTGTGTCCAGCAGTTGATGATTTGCATCAGTGTTTGCATTTGAAATCCGGCCATCGTTCTGCAATGTACCAGAAGTGCTCTTTCCATCTCCGCAATTGATCTTCCATTAACACTAAAAGACTACCGTACGTGTCACGAACAGGATGGTTGACAATATTTTGTTGGCCTACCAGATCTTTAGTGATTTGTCTAATCTGGCCCTCCTATCTCTATGAGCTGTTCTATACTCACTTCGCAAAACCGTTTTCCACTAAGCATCAGTCTCATTATTTATATTTATTTTGAGTGCTCTGCGGTGAGTAATTTTGTCCCACGTGTCTTGAGATATCCACAAATCTTTATCTCTAGATTGCCTTGGTACCGTTTCAGATCCAGCTTCAATAAAAACTCTTTTAACCGTGCCCCACAACGTTTCAATGGGAACATTTGCGTTAAACCTCTCATTTGAAGCCTTGTTGTTAATAGTGTTTGCAAAATCACGACAAGTATTCGGGTCACTAAAAGCGATTGTATTGAATTTTTGTCTGGTTGCCATGTCTGTACGTCTCCGCATAGCAGCTGTTCGCAGTCGAATTGTCGCTAAAAGCAGATGATGGTCGCTTCCTGCATCTGCACGTCTCTCTTTCCTCACATCGCAGCGTTTTTCTCCATCGTTGTTGTATTATAAAATGGTCAATTTAGTTTTCTCAACGACAGGCAACGTGAAGGACAACAATTCCCTCGTTATTTCCGAAATACGGCCATAAACGTTGTAAAAAGTTTTCGAACATTCGACCTGAAGAATGTCGTTGCGGTCATATACCTTAAATCATATTTAAATAATAATAAAATTAATTTCGTGTCAATTTAAAAAAAATCAATTTTGTTTAATTTTATTTCAAAGTTAAGGTTACCTGTAGAAACACCCTTTATTATGCAGTTAATGTAAACATTGGGCGCCATTTAATTATCATCAATGAAATTTCAAATGGTAAGGTCTCAGAGTAACAACTGAGCATATGCGTATAGTTTTAAAAGTTAACTCCATCTTTAATTGTTCGAAATGACATAATGGCGCCCAATGGTTCCTCCAACCATTGGGCGCCATTCGATAAGAAAACTAATTTGCTTGATTTTTGAAATTTAATTGAAAACCATAAATCTTTTGGGGGCAACAGAAAACATCTCTAATCTTGCAAATATTTCTAAATTAAAGCAATAAATTTATATCTTGTTAATATGTATGTCATTCGTTTTCTATGAATATATTATATAATCACAAAATCAGTGCCAAATTTATCAACCTCAGTCCCCAAAAATAAAAGAACACAACAAAAACACCATCAAAAAAAAAAACAAGAAACAAATATACGCAAAGGCAAATCAATTATTGCATTAAATATCCCTCAAGGCATACTTGACATTGAAGTCCCCCAAAAGGCATATATAGAAAACTTAATGTATATATATAACTGTACGAACGTGTTCCTTTCTAAGAAACGTCTTATGCCCTTAACCCCGGTATTATGGTATATCTTTGAGCAATTTCTCTTTTAATTTACACACAATCTCCTTTCGTCCTTCTGTAGTCCCACAAAACAAAAATCCACATTAAAGCCATGTTGTAAACAACAACAACAAATAGAAAACATAACCAACCGACCCAGAAGACAACAGTAAAAAAAATCCAATAAAAACATCCCAAAGAACCCGACGACATCAACCCCCTCTATCAAGACTAAATGCTAGCAGCAACAAACACACTTCGCCACCAGCTTTTGTCAATAAACAATAAACACCCTTCCCGGCCATTATCTTAATCACCGAGACAATAATAATTTGTAACCCATCTTCTCCTCGACTTCCTTTAGTCATCTCACATCATGACCCAGGCTCTCCCCTCTCCCGCCTCCTCGTCCTCTCTCTCTCTACATTCTGTTGTGTATCTACTTCTACTTAAGCAAAAGTGCTCCTTTATTCATCTCCAAACAAACGAACGGAACGTCAGAGTAGTTCTCGATGTCATCGTTGTGTCGACAGCGCCGCTTTTCAGAGAATCGTCCTTGTCCTCATCCAGAAAACCAATAAACAGGATTCATTTCGTTCAGGAGATATAAAAGACAAGCAACACTCTTCCCAGGGCCGGGCGTAAACGAGTTGGGGATGATATCATTGAGCTGAGCAAGCAAGAGCAACAGTATCTATCTTTTATACTACATGTTGACTGATAAACTGTTCACCAGTGAGTAGGGTTGTTCAGTTCACAGTTGTTAACGGTCGGTACTTGGTGTGGTGTGGTGCGCAGTGTGGGCAGGGGTTTAACAAATAAGAAGAACAACACTCAAAAAGCGATTTCATTGAAATCATGACATGACCTTTACAACGACGAAACCAACCAAAATATCAATTTAATTCAACTCCACGCATCAGGGATTATTCAGGCACTCAGAGTCGGGGTCGGGGTTCGGTTTCAGTTTTTATTTGGGCACGATTTCCATACAGCACTCAGTGAGGGAGTTCTTTTTCTCTCTAGGCATTCTCTCTATATTGTTCTCTCTCTCAAAAATGTGTGACTCAATTGGTGGGGAGGGGACTCAAGCTATAAAGAGCGCGAATTGTGAAAGTTGACTCGAAATCCAGCTTAAAACTCACTCAAAATAACATAAATTGGTACAAATACAAAGCCATATGTACAGCTGCAGCGCCATCTGCAACCTTTTAAAACAATTAGATAAATACATGTTTGTATGACTATGACTTATGAGATAATAGTGCACAACTTTGAAGTTTCATTCTTTTTTGTTTTTGTTTTTTGAAGGTAGAGTGCAGCACTTGAGGGGCGTAACAAAAACACGTTACGCTAAAAACGCACGCATTTAGGATTCAGACCGTTACACGCCTGGCTCTCTTCGCATCAATTGTCTTATCTACTCAATTCTCATCGTTTTCAACTTCATTGACTTGATAAAAATGAGAATGGGAATGGGTAATTGGTTGGAGTTAACTTCTTTATTCTTTTATTTTGTATCTTCAGTTTGTTGTTTAATATAAAAATGATTGAAATGAGTAATGTTCTGCAGCATGCGCGATAGAAGTAGATAAAAATACTTTTCCTACACACAATTCAAAAAGACTAAAGCACAAAAAGACATAAAGGGGTGTGAGAGATAGAAGGCGAGAGGGGGTTGGTAAATCTACATATATCGGATAGAACCACACAGAAGAACGAAATGGCAGCCATAAATAAAATTACAAGAACATAATAAAAAGGAATGAATTAATGAAAAACGAGAATAGGTCTAAGCAGGAAAATGCATTGCAATTATGAATTTGCAATGTAATGATTATTTGGGGGATTGCCAGATCAAAAAGATATAAGACAGAAATTCTTTCTTTTTCGCTTCAAAGAGACAATGGCAATTCTAGAACATATGTTTTATTTTCAGAGCATATAAGTCCTTAAATGATTCTCTTAATGGCTGAATCACAAACACGCTTCAGCTTAGGCTTCACCTGACGTTTACGAGTTCAGCCATAGGAATTCAATGCATGCTATCACAATGGAGCTTTAATCTCACGTTCCGTTTGACAATCGTAAGGAAAAGAACGTAGTGTAACGTAATGTGACTCCAAACGAAAGCTCTAGTGCAATTATCTGAACATTTGCTTGGTCTGACAGCTCACAACCAACAAAATGTTTGCCCTTTGGAGGGATGAAATAATAGAAATGTCATTCAAAGCAACCTCGAAGTAGGCCCAACGTAACGCAGACGAAACTGAAGCGTGTTTGTGATTCAGCCACAAGGCCTCAAGCTATCCGAGAGTTTAAAAAACATTATTCCTTGGAAAAAACCCTTTTAAGTTTTCGGTTTTCGAATTCAAGTTTTAAAAGTAATAAAGTTAACCATGATTTTCTACTACTCAAAACTTAAAACGCTTTACTCTCCATTCTGCATTTTTTAAGTTGACCGGAGTCATTGGTCCGGCCCTTTGTTAATTTAAGACCCTGAAAGAAAAGAGAGGTCAAAAACGCACCACAGGATTCATTGATCTGTCTATTAAAATCTAGTTCCTGATATCTTGATTTTTATACTTCACATAGGAAGTTATTGTAATGGGTCCGATCTGTCAAATTGAAAATTTTGACATTTCTCGACGTTTCATGATCCCTAAAATTGAAATAAAAGATTTTCAGAAAGATGTCTGTGAGTGCGTTTTTTCGTCGTCCATAGCTCCAGAACCGGAAGAGATATCGACTTCAAATAAAGAGTTAAAGGGTGATTATTATGAAGGTCGATAGTAACATTTTTCCTAAAACTTCATTTTCTTGTTTTTTAATTGACAAATTCCCGGAACTTAATTGACACACCTAGCTGTCATTGGTTTTCAAAATTAAGAGTTTTGTTTCGAGATTCAAAAGCGAGTAAAATAGTCAAATTTCCTATGTTTGGTGTCGAAATAAATCTGATAATTTGCAGATTTGTTGTAAAAAATATGTTAGTTAATCCCGAAATGTTTTTACGTTTATTTCAATTTTGTGTACATTGAAATTGTTTTTAATGAACAGCTGACTGTTGATTTAACATTTCGGAACGATCACTGAAAGTGTTCCATTTTATGTGTATTCCCACCTGTCATTTTTGTCAGATCTAATTTCAAATGGTTGATTCCAATCACGAAATTTGCGTGCAATGACAGAAATGTTCAATGAAAACTGTAGCCAATCTGTCAAAAAAGTTTCAATGATGGTTGAATCAATAACTGACCAATACGATAATTTGTTTGAATCTGTGTAAGAAAGCGTTACGCTTGCACAACAGACTGTTGGTTACTTAGTCCCACTATTAAGTTAAGCTTAGCCCGGATGTTATAAACTTTGTGCTTATTCTTTTTGTATCAAATTCATTGTAATAAGATCACGACCGAAATTTCGTCCGCCATCTTTACATTACTGTCATAAAATGACATTTCTTGAATCTTATCTATTCTTATTTTACTTTTAATGACAATAAACAGTTTTCTCGTCTTAGCAGTTGATACAAATCCCTTTCTAAATTTAAGAACTGTTCCATAGAGCTTTGAAATACAAATGTTTCATTTGAAGATCTGTCATATTTCAACATTTGACAAGTAAAGACCAGGGTTGGAAATGGAACTATACAAGCTTTAACATTCATTAAGATTCACTACAAAAAACATGATACACACAAGCAACGAAATAATCACAATTTTAAAAGAAATCTTTTCTGGCCATGTTATTTCTCCAAGTGGTGATTTTAATATATTGGCCACCGGAATGTACCACCTTTAAAATTTTATTGTGAGCCACATCAAAGATAATGTATATGCTAATCCTTCACAATAGATTCAAGACCTTAAAAATGGATTTCTTGAAGTAATCGATATCGAAGACTTCAAATGTTCAAATTGGACATAGAAAATTTTATGGTATGGTGCTGCAAATGTAGCCGTGGTCATCATATTAATGACATTCATACCTTTTTTTTTACCATAAAAAAAGCATTTATTGATTTCTCTTAAAAAATACTCGTTTGTTGTAATAATAAAACTAGTTCTCTAATAGTAACTTAAGGAAGCAAATGATCATGTATGTATTTCGTAGTTTCCTTAGTTTCCCGTTGTAAGCGCTAGCATTTAACAACTGTCAAACTCAACTGACATTTATGGCTGAAACACAAACACGCTTCAGCTTCGGCTTCTTCTGCGTGACGTTGGGCCTGCTTCGAGGTTGCTTTGAATGACACTTCCAATATGGCATTTTTAAAATGGCACTTCTGTCATTAGCAGCTGTTATTTTTTCTCAAAATAAAAATATATGAGTTTTAAAATCGAAAAAATTAAATTTATCCCGAAAGTAGCTTACACAGCCTAGAATAATCATTGTTGACTTTTTTACAGCTGTTGAGCTGTCAGACGAAGCAAATGTTCAGCAAATTTGAACTAGAACTTCAGTTTACAGTCCCAC
Organism: Eupeodes corollae; assembly: GCF_945859685.1. NCBI lineage: Eukaryota > Metazoa > Arthropoda > Insecta > Diptera > Syrphidae > Eupeodes > Eupeodes corollae. The sequence continues at coordinate 6,931,933 of NC_079148.1, read as the reverse complement.
TACGTAACATTACGTTATTTCCTTACGATTGTCAAATGAAACGTGCGGTCGAAGCTTCTTTGTGATAGCATGCATTGATTTTCGATGGCTGAACTCGTAAACGTCAGGCGAAGCTGAAGCCAAATCGACAATCGTGTTTGTGTTTCAGCCATTAAAGTTTCATAATGTTCTAACAAAAAAAGAGGCTGGGATGCGACCACACTGATAACTTCCCATCCAGTCTGTGGATTTGTCTTGCTTAAAAGTTTGTCTATATGAACTCGTATCAATTTTTACCAAATGTGCGTACCTTTTTTTGTAGATTTTATTTTTTATGAAAAAACGGACTGTTGGATTTTTATATAAAAATTACTGAATATTGAAAACAATATTTTTTGTGAAATAAAATAAGTTTGAAGCCAATATTTTCAATTTTTGAAAAGCTATTTGAGTCGAAAGTAAATTTTTACTAAGTTTTAGTATTATTTTTTTTTTAGAGTTTCATTTTTTGTAAAAAAAAAACTGTCAATTCGATTTTTTTCAAAATTTTATCGAATGTTGAAAATAACATTTCGTATAAGATGAAATTAGTTTGAAGCCAATATTTAAAATTTTTGAAAAGATATTTGAGCTGAAAATCAATTTTTACCAACTTTTGTTAAGTTTTTTTTTTAGGCTTTTAATTTTTCGTACAAAAACTGTCAATTCGATTTTTTTCAAAAGCTTACTTAATGTTAACAACAATATTTTTTGAAAGATAAAAGTAGTTTAAAGCCAATACTACAATTTTTGAAAAGATATTTGAGTCGAAAATCAATTTTTACCAATTTGTATACATTTTTTTTTTAGGCTTTTATTTTTTGTAAAAAACTGTCAATTCGATTTTTCTCAAAATTGTATGAGATGTCAAAAACATTGTTCTTTGTTGCACAAAATTGTTTTGGAGATGAAATCATATTTTAGTCGTAAGATTTTGGAGGTGACAATTTTGTTTTTCAGTTTTTTTGATTTATAGAAAAAACTGTTAGATGGATTTTTTTCAAAAAATATACTTCTTCGATATCACGTTACAATATATTATATAAAATTTAATTCAAGTCTCTAGCGTTTTTGGTTCTTAAGGTATTTAGGGTTAACCAAAATGTTCACCTCTTTTTTAAACTGCTATGGCAAAAAAACACTTTCTGCATCTTTCTGCCTTATTATCTGTATAACAAAATTTATTTGAAGTCGATATCTCTTCTGGTTCTTGAGCTATGGAGGACGTCGCGAACGTACGGACGTACAGACGTACGGACGTACAAACGTACGTACACACGCACGCACAGACATCTTTCTAAAAATCTTTTATTTTGAATCTAGGGACCTTGAAACGTCGAGAAATGTCAAAATTTTCAATTTGACAAATCGGACCCATGACAATAACTTCCTATGGGAAGTTAAAAATAAAGAAATTTATTTGGCTTAAATGCTAGCTGATTCTTAATCTAATTTAAATAAACTAAGAACCTAACCCAAGATTGTGGAGGGGAAGTGTGACTCAGGAGACGGAGTTTAACTAAAAAAGTCTTGAGGTTAAAATCTAAAAAGTCCACCAAATTTATACCTTGCAACATATGTAATTACGTTTAAGCCATAAGGGGGTTAAGTGGGTAGGAACATAGCATTAATTGAATGTATGCTTTTACCCCAACGGATCACTTTAATGTGCGAAAAGTGGTTAAAATTATAAAAGAGAATCGCATATTGTGAAGCATCCCGAGATCTATCAAACTCAGCTGTCATTTGAAGTGTCTTAGTTGATTGTTCATTATTTCCGCTAATGGATACCTTGAATATGCGAAAAAGTAGTTATAAATTACCTCAAATAAAAATAAAACTTTAGAATATTACCTAAGGAAAATTCTTAACTTAACTGTCAACGTAGTAAAGTTGATTTGCATCGTTCAAATGAAAATGAACAAGAAAGTCAAAAACATCAGTCAGTCGAATTTAACAAAACAAAAACTTATGCCATCGTCTAAGCTTGTAGCTTCATAATGGGGACTTCAAAATTATGTCAACCTTCAAAATTTCACTTTCCATAGACCTCATTAAATCTTCTTTTACCACTTAAGTGTACCTGCGTCTTTTTAACCTCCTTGTTATATGAGGAAAGGAGATTCAAGATGAATGCTTTTACATTTATTTAATTTAAATTTTCTTAAACTTCATATAATAAAATTGGAAACAAAATTCGTACCCATACAAAATAACTGTATGCTCCGACTATGCGTCAAAACACTTACAAATCATGGAAACCACACCAAAATCAATCATTATCAGCTACAAGTTCAAATATCACATTTAAATGATCCATTATAGCTTCTCATTGCTCTTAAACTTCCCCGAAGTTTATTACCTCTTTAATTAGTTGTGAGCATGTTCAACAACCATGGTTATTATGGACAACAACGACGACGCACCTGTAGATGCGATAATAAAAATGGTGCGTTCAAGACCTCTCTACTACTATACGGTTACACAACGACGACGACAGAACAGACGTGTTAAAATCTCACTAACCTAAAGGGCTTGGTGTGGTTTGGTGGTTCTATTACTTGAATACCAATAAGTTCCCTCAAAAGTCCAAAATCAAAAACAGAGGTGGTGTTTTCAGTGAAGAAGTGTAAAATATTTATTTGACTCAGGGAATTGGGGAGAAAAAAAAGAGGAATAGAGTAAAACTGTTGCTTCAATCTCGAATTGAAATCGGATTCGAATGTGTCATATATACGAACACATCCATTTCCAAACAATTGCGTTTCCTCTCCTTTATAAAAATAAAACTTTATGAAAACTGCTCAACCTTTGAACTGAGTCAAGTAGATATTTTCGAAGAGGAGCTAACCTCTCTAAGTGAATATTTGTCTAGCCTTTTTTTTACTTCGGGACAAAAAATGAAACTAAACTAAACTCTACTTTGTGCTCCAAAAATACTTAACATCGCATTGAGTTCCGTTGAGAACGCCATTCAGGAGAATCTCAGCATGCGTACAAAATTTTTAATTCGCCGCGCGTCTTTTTCCAGCAACAAACAACCGCGCCAACACGACTCACCACCGATACCCTAAGACTCTGATAGTAACTATGATGATGATGATGACGGTGACGTAGACAACTCACGGTTGATGGAAGTTTATCACCCAACGGGTAATCGGGGTATTAATGATAATCTGTATAAAATTGTGCCGTGTTATTATAGCGAAATAGATATAATTGATGAATCGAAAGCTTATGTATTGGCAGGTGGATGCGGAGTAAAATCCCAACGTCCAACCTCTTGACATTGAATTAATGACTTGAATTGATGGAACGAAGATTAATGTTTGGGAATTTATCCTTGTTTTTATTTATTTTTTGTTTGCAGGTACTTTAAATTAGTGTTGGGTAATTCATTGGCAGCTAATTTAGTTTAAATTGTGGAGTGTAAAATCGTTAACAATTTGTATAGCTTAGAAAATCCTTACCAGAAAAAAGAAAACGAGCAATCAACTGTAAGGGCACTGTTAGAGCTACAAGCTTTATCAAATCATCATTAAACAATTAATTGACGAAAGCCTCTCAAATGATAATAGTTTCTGTCTTAAAGGTATTGTTTTGATGAATCTTTTGAGCCAAATTTATTTGCTGTTTGGCTTTAAACTGACAGCTTGCACCTGGATTTTCATTTTCAATACTCTTAAAAGTAATGGTTTAACAATTGAACCCAAAAAAAAAACTTGCAGACAAAATTAAATTAATACATTTTAATTAAATGGCGCCCAACGTTGGACTCAAAAACCGCTTAGAACTTTCAAGATCCTGCTCATAATATCTAAAAAGGAAGGTTATATTGAAAAGAGCGGAGTAGAGTAGTTCAATAGAAATCTAAGAAAACTTCCACGAAAATTCAATAAATAAATTTTAATGAAACGACGCACAACGTTGGACTCAAATACGACTGAGATCATTTATTAGAATCTAGAAAGGAAGGTTCTATTACAAAAAAGTATATTAGTAGTTTAACAATCGAAAGCTTAGAAAACTTCCTCAAAAATTCAATTAATTATATTTTAATAAAATGGCGCCCAACGTTGGACTCAAGTTCTTAGTAGAAACTTAAAAACCTTGCTCATAATTATGATACGGTTCTTAGACTCTGGAAAATAAGGTTCTACTTAAGAAGTGGAGTAGTGGTTTAACAAACGAAAGCTAAGTAAATTTCCTCAAAAATTCAATTATTATATTTTAATAAAATGGCGCCCAACGGTGGACTCAAATTCTTAGTAGAAACTTAAAAACCTTGCTCATAATTATGATACGGTTCTTAGACTCTGGAAAATAAGGTTCTACTTAAGAAGTGGAGTAGTGGTTTAACAAACGAAAGCTAAGCTAAGAAATGGCACCCAACGATGAACTCAAATACTGTTTAGAACCTTAAAGATCCTAATCATATTTATGATACGATTGAGATGATTTATTTAAGAATCTAGGAGGTAAGGTTCTATTAAAAAAAGTATATTAGTAGTTTAACAAACGAAAGCTAAGAAAACTTCCTCAAAAATTCAATTATTATATTTTTATAAAATGGCGCCCAACGGTGGACTCAAATTCTTAGTAGAAACTTAAAAACCTTGCTCATAATTATGATACGGTTCTTAGACTCTGGAAAATAAGGTTCTACTTAAGAAGTGGAGTAGTGGTTTAACAAACGAAAGCTAAGCTAATAAATGGCGCCCAACGATAAACTCAAATTCAAATTGTTTAGAACCTTAAAGATCCTAATCATATTTATGATACGATTGAGATGATTTATTTAAGAATCAAGGAAAGAAGGTTCTATTAAAAAAAGTATATTAGTAGTTTAACAAACGAAAGCTAAGAAAACTTCCTCAAAAATTCAATTACTATATTTTAATAAAATGGCGCCCAAAGGTGGACTCAAATACTGTTAAGACCTTTAAAGATCTTGTTTTATAATTACGATACGATTGATATTATGTATTAAAATCTAGAGAGAAAGATTTTATTGAAAAGAGAGTAGATAGTACAGGGTGGGACGTGGTTACTTCCTTATTTTCAAAAATCATAACACAAAAAGTATTGGCAATATTGATTTAATTATTTTTTCTGTGTATAGAAGTACATTTAAAGTTTTATTTTATTTGATTTTAAAAACAATATCTCGAAAGTGGCCACCGTTCTCATCAATGCACTGAAATAGTCGGAGTTTGAAATTGTTTTCCACTTTTTCCGAACACGAATATTATTTTTAAGATGGCGAAGGGTCATTGGACGATCAGTGTATACCAACGATTTAAGGTAGCCCCACAGGAAAAAATCGCATGGGGCTAAATCTGGTGATCGTGCTGGTCACTGAAGATCGCCTCTAAGATAGATGAGTTGTTCGGGAAGTGTTTACGCAAAATATTCACAGACCTCCGTGTGAGCTGTGGCGCCATCCTGTTGAAACCACACTTCCCCTACATTCATTTCTTCAAGTTTTGGGCAGAAAAAAATCGACAGTCATAACGTTCAAAATTGATCGTAAATATTCTTTCGTTCTCTTCAAAGAACCATGGGCCAATATTGCCGATTCAGTCACACGTTTTGTATTGCTGCTAATGAAGTTTTCTCGGGTTAGTGGGGCTCCAATATCGCATGTTTTGTTTGTTCACACATCATGAAATATGGAAAAGTGTCTCGTCACTAAAGAAAACAAGGGCTTCCTAAAGCAGGATTTCGAGGAAGGCTTCACATGCGTTTTTTTTGCGCAACATAATCGCGTAGATTAAGTTGTTCCACCAGTGCCAAACTGTATGTCAATTTTCATGAAGAATTCTCAATGTGTGCCTAAAAGTCCCTAAAGCAACCAAATGGTTGTGTGCAGATTGCCTAGGGGATTTCAAAATCTCGGCCCTTACTTTTTCGATGTTTTCTGGCGTCATGACTGCTCTGGAAGGTTCATTATGTTTCTTCTGTACACTACCCGTATCCCTGAACGTATCCACAAACAAAAAAATCGATTTCCGATCAGACACACGACCTGCAGGGGCGATATTAAATTGATTTATGAAAGCACTCTCAATTGCGATGATCGAACGGCTGAAATAAAAAAAAGCCTCCACGGCGAACGCGCGCTCTTGATTTGTCCACTGTTTTGTTGAAACTAAACTAGTCATAACGAAGCTTTCGAAAAAGCCATAAACCAAAGCCTTACTATTAATAGCCGCTCAGTTGCTAGAGTTTCAGATAAGGAAATAACCACGCCCCACCCTGTAGTTAAAGAATCGAGAAGTAAGAAAACTTCCACAAACATTCAATTGATACATTTTGATGAAATGGCGCCTAACATGGGACTCAAATACTGCTCAAAAAAACGATACGATTGCAGTCATTAGAATCTAGAACAAAAAGGTTCTATTGAAAAGAGTACCTACTAAGTTAATAAAACTGCCACAAAAAAAATATTATTAAATTTTAACGAAATGGCGCCCAACGGTGGACTTTAGATCTTTAAAGATCTTGCTCATAACTCACATGATAACTATGTTCTTAATAAATCAATTCTTTTTACTTTAATACTTTTGAGTTCATTTATTAGAACCTGAAAAGGAGGATTCTATTGAAATGAGCAGGATAGGCATCAATTAAGAAAAAGTATACATTATGTAGGCATAAGCAAACAACACTTCATTTTTATACTTATTGACTGGTTAAATCTGAAATTAAATTGAAAATCACCAATCTTATTAATCCCAGCTCGGGCGCCATTTAAACAAAATACTAAAAACTACAAACTTGACTAGACATTTAACTTATAAAATAAATTAATTAGCCCGTAGAGAACCAGGGCCTAGTGACTCACAACTCTCAACCATTCCTGTGTGCGAGTAATTTCAGGGATGGAGGGGACCTACAGTTTATATGCCAAACGGCTAATTTAAAACAACACTTTTTTATGACAAGAATTACTCTTGGAGAATTTGTCAATTCCTTGCACGAGGCAGTACCCGTGCACATTTTTTTTTTAGGTGGCACAGGGAGGGATCGAACCCAAGACCTCTCGCATGAAAGTCCAACGCGCTAACATTTAACTTACTTATTTAAAATTTATACAGATTTCAAAATAATTCAAGAATTGCAACAAAATCAATGTAGGTATACATAGGCGAGTAATGTATGTAAGACCTTGCATCTCCACATTAAACAATCGAACACAAGAAACAAAAACAAAAAAAAAACTTCGAGTCAAAAACCTCAAAAATCAATTACCTACCTGCTTACTTATAATTCTTTCTTTTTCAGTCTTTTTTCAAGCTACAGCAACTGATCAGGTGCTTCCACAAATTATATGCGTATTGTTGGCGGACTAGGAACGTGAATATTGTGGTTTACTTTTGTGATGGTGTCAGAATAAGATTTCTCATTGCTTACCCTACTCACGAAGCCGACGACGACTACGAAAAACCACAACAACAACAATAAAAAAACGAATAAATATTTAAGTTGGTAAGTATACTTACAACTTATAAAAAGAAAGAAAGAATATTCAATTCGCCATTTCTCCACCCGCTTTGCCAGAGATGGATTACTGTAAATTGTAATCAACTATCAGCCAAACAACCGACTGACGACGGTGCGGTAACGGCGGCAGCAGCCATATTTATCCACAAAATAAAAACACTCACCGTCATATCATCTTGAATCGAGTTTATAGCTTATAGAGAGTGTACTAGAATTATAATATATAACCTGCGACGAAGAATAGTAGACAAATGGGGGAGGAATTCATCATGGAATGCAAAAAGACTCACTCGTCACTCGCTCTCAGTCAGTCTCACAATCGCACATCACACATTTTTAACGGTGAGTAAACACACAATACAGTAATGCGGAATAGGAATTTCATTGAATAAAAATTTGTTGAAGCAAAACACGTACCGTTCGTTTCTTCTCACTCTATCTAGCCCGGCATTGGCTATTTACCTCTTGCTTTGTCTTTAAGAGAGAGAATCTAAACAACAAAAAAAAACAAAAACATACTTTCAACAAAGACGCCATCTGTCTTAGAATATTTCGACTAACGGAGTTATTCAGGCTATGTGTACACTATGTACGCAATTATTCCAAAAACTTCAAAAAAATTCACGGCGAAAATTCCTCACGAAAAACTGCCACATTCCAAAATTTTTACACTACCACCACGTGTACGTGTATTGTTTTCGCCGCCCTCGCCCTACAGAAGCAACAGCAGCGAGTATATGATATATGAATATAAGAGCGAGAGGTTAAGAGCGAGTGAGAGTTGGTTGGATATTTTTGAAGGGGAAGCAGATCACACTTAAACAAGTTGGAGAGTAGATTGCGGCGAATTTATCTATCACCTCCTTCTCATTCCTCCCACCCAGCGAACCGGCGAATTAGCGACCCAGCTGCCTGTTGTTGGGTCTTTCTTTTTTTTTTGAGAAGCAGCGTAGGGTTTTTGCTTTTTCTAATGTTTTGAAAACACACAAAAACCAAGAACTAACTTAAATAAAAATGCAAGCTTACCTTCAAGTAATTCTTCCAGATTCGATTCGTTTTGTTTTAATTTTTTTGTTTGTTTCGGGTTTTGTTTAAATTCGCTTCGTTATATTCACTTCACTTCATAAATAAACAACAACACGCCAAAAGCGGATAAGATAAAATACCAAAGTGCGCGGAATTCTCCTGGGAAATTCTTTCTCTCGAAAAATACACAACAAACATAGAATCAAAGCAACAATGAGCACGAGAGGAATGGAGGACACCACATACGATACGGACGGAGGCACGACGAAACGAACGGAGCGGCAGCCACAACGATGACGATGCTGCTGCTGCTGCTTCTGTTGCTGCAACACAGTACGTATACGTATCGTATACAAAACACGCAACGCAAAAGCAAAACGACAGCGACGACGCGGCGAAACTATTTATTGGCAATTACAGTCTTCGTATTTTTTAATTTGATTTTATTGCGAAAAATATCTTTGTGACTTTTGTTTTTATGTTTGTTGCTGGTTTGGAATTGGAATTGGAATCTCTATCTCAGGTCTCCAGGTGAAGTTCTATAGAGAGTTGTCGTCGTTGTCGTTGTCGTCGTCGTAGCTGGTCTTTGGTCAAGTCGATTATTTGGAATCTTTGCCGATTGGCAATATCTGATCTCTGATGATGATGGAGGCAAAAAGGGGTAACCAAGAAGAACAAGAACAGCTCTAACAACGATGGCAGCTACGTTCACGGAATTCATGGAATGGCACCAGGAATCCAAACAACGCAAGGCTAAGTAAGACTAACAAGAGCCCCGCAGCAGCCGGCTCCGTTGTTTGATGATGGCTTTTGGTTTTAGATCGGATCGGGGATTGGAAAACGAGTTCGGTTTGGGTTGATTTGTTTGGGTTAGATTGGAAAACCTCGACTTCGTCGTTGTTGGTTGTTACGAGTCATTCTTTGGCCGTTTCTTATTCGTTTGTCTTCGTCTTGGTTGTCTTCGTCTTGGTCGTCTTTGTCTTCATTTTCTTCTTCTTCTTCTTTAGCTTCTATTATAAAGAACATGGTCCGGTTTTTGTGCTGTTTGAAGCTTTGAGCAATCACGCATCAAGTTGTTTGGTTAGTTCGACTTCGACGCTACGCTACGCTGCTGGTAGAGCGATGCAGTAAGCTCTGCTGATTGGTTGCAATCGAGGCAACTTGTGATGGTATATAGTTATAACGTCGTCGTCGTGGTCGTTGTAATCATGCAATGAGCAATCTGTTGGATAGTTGGAACTTGGAACTTGCTTTGAGTGGGTTGGTTTTGGTTTTGGTTTGGTTATGTTATGGTGATATGGTTGGTTTAGTGGAACAAACATTCGATTGTGTGAGGTAAACAACCTGTATCCAGATGCATTACAGCTCCTTCAGCAAAAACCAACCAGTTCAACTAGTTTTGTTTTACTCGACAATTGCACTATAGGACCAAGCTGGTGGAGACCTCATATGCTAGCTTAAGACTTGTAGGCCTTATTTTAAAGGTGTTTTTATTTGTAAGTGTTGCCGTTTTAAATTGAGTATTAAGTAAAAGTAATGGCAGAACTTTAACAAAATTAATGAAAAGGTATCAGCACTGAAGCTTATTGTTCCTATTGGGTTTTTGAAGACGTTGATAAAGAAGGGGTGGTTTAAATTTATTTAAATGTTGTTCAATGTTTATTTTCTATGTTTTAACAGTTGAAAATGTCAAACTGAATTGACATTTTCGTTCTATAAGATTTTTAAAATTCCGTATGTAAATGGATAAGAGGACATGACGATTCTTTAAATGTCAAGAAATTAAAAAAAAAATCACCCTAAAACTGAAAATATTTGGTTCTAACAGAACGGCACAAATTGTCATAAGCCTCGCTCAACAAATAATTTGCTGTTAAATCAATTCGGCGACAACTTTATTTCAAGAAATAGCGCTGTTAACTGGGCACTTCATTTTTGTGATCATTTTGTATTGGATTATGGAGTTGAAATCACGCATTGGCTATACATATCGGTAATCAGACCATTTTAATGTACGGTGTGACAGTATGGTGGACTGCTTTAGATAAAGGAATAAACCGGGATAAATAAAATAAAGTCCAAAGTTCAGCTAGCCTATGTATATATAAGCGGATCGCTTCGCACGACCCCGTCTGCGGTACTTGACACCTTGCTCTACCCAACACCTCTTGACATATTTAGCAAAAAAAAGCTGCATTTCGCCGCAAAGCTTCGTCACAGTGGACTAACAACAACATTGGCCACTCCGTAATTCTAAGGTACTTAGAATCAATTCCAAAGCACACAGACTACACCATCCCCCAACTACAATTCGACAGGAATTTTCAGATTTCTATACCTACCAGATCTTTTTGGGAGGATAGGACATTCTTGGAGGATGAGTCAATCCACTTTTACACAGATGGCTCAAAAACCAAAGAAGGGGTTGGTGGTGGTGTGTACTCTGAACGACTGAAATTAAGTCTCTCATTCCGCCTTCCCAATCATTGTAGCGTGTTCCAGGCGGAACTTTTGGCGATTAAGGAAGGCTTGTCTTGGCTCAAAGAAAACGTGATATCAACATCTGATATCCGTATTTTCTCTGACAGCCATGCCGCTATCAAATCTCTGGACCCTGTCTCTATAAACTCTATAACAGTCCATAGCTGTTGATCATCTATGATGGAGATGGCACAACAGTTTAATATTCACCTTGGCTGGGTGCCGGGCCATAGAGACATTCCAGGTAACTATAAGGCAGATGAACTCGCCAGGATCGGTACAGTACAGCCCATCCTACCACGTTTGACAGATACTGGTATACCAATCGCTACTTGTAAACTGTTGCTAATGCAAGATGCTGTGAGAAGGGCAGGCACCAGGTGGAACAACATCACCACGTGTCAAGTCACAAAAAACATCAGATCAACACTGGATTTAAAACGTTCAAGTTGCTTGCTGTCTCTAAGCAAATCGCATATAAGCTCGATAATAGGTGTCGTAACCGCACTCTGTCTAATAGGAAAGCACGCAACGCGTATTCTCAAATGACTTTTGCAGAAGCTGGAAGAGGAAGAAACAGTTCTTCATCTTCTCTGTACATGCCCTGCTCTGGCTCGAAAACGCAAGAATTACCTAGGAGAATTCTTCTTTAACGATCTAAACGATCTAAATCATATCAGCACAATCAGCCTCTCACGTTTCGTAAGAGACTCAAACTGGTTCAATTGAGCTAAGGAGGAAGCCTCAAGATTCATGTGGTATCACAATGGGCCATTAAACTGGCCTAAGTGTGTCCGTTTCCATCTTGAACAGCCAATTTAACCTTACCTAACCTATGGAATTAAAAAGGTCTTAAGTCAAAAAATTGCATTTTAGGTTTTTGATTTGGTGTAACGGCAATTTTTGAGAGAAATTCATATTTGTTTTGATATTAACGGTAAAGTAAAAGAAATTATACCGACAAATTAGTAATTCTTGAATAATTGGTCAGATTTATTGAAAAAAAAGTTTAACTAATCGCATGGAATATTTACTTGTAAATCATAGCTTCGTCAGGCACAAGGCAAAAATTATATTTAAAAAAGAGCCTGGGATGCGACCCACACTGATAACTTCCCACCCCGTCTGCCGATTCGTCTAGCATTAAAGTTTTTAGATTTTCGTGTTGTGTTAAAGAAGTTGTCAGTTTAATTATTCCTAGAAAATTAAAAATAACCAACAATATTTTGCATTTGATGAAATAGTTTGTTTTCAAAACCTAGTTTTGTTTTAGTCGTAAAATTTTCGAGATCACAAATAATGTTATTTTTTTGAAAACCTTTAATTGGAATTTTTTCCAAAATTTTATTCGTTTGGTATTGGTATCACGTTACAATATACGTATAATATAGGGTGTCCCAAAATAAACGCAAGAATTGAATTTGCCGCCATTTGTGCAGTGAAGTGTTGGCAACCCTGAAAAAAAAAAACAATTTGACAGCTAACAGTATATTTGTCCGATGTCATACATAACCCTATCCTATGTACTTTACCAGTCAATAAAAATATAACTTTCAAAAGACTAAAAACGGCGTTTTCTATTTAATTCAAATCTTGCGTTAATTTTGGGACACCCTATATAAAGGGGGCACTATCTTTGACAGCAGACCAAAATCACTTTCAACGAAATCTCGCAAATTTGAAAAAAATAACTTATTTTCAAATCTCGCATTTTCAAAATCTCGAAACACAAAATCACTCATTTTTTCCGAAAATCTCGCTAGTGTCCAAAAATCTTACACTATCGAAATCTCGCATTACAAAATCCCGCAGTGCAAAATCTCGCACATTACAAAAAGTCAAACAGCAATTAAACTATTTTTTTCCATTTATTTAACAGAAAATTAAACGATAATGTTTTTTTTTATTACAAAGAAGAAACATTTTTTTTAACCTAATTAAATAAAAAAACTGTACAATTCAAATAGGTAGCTTAATATATTCCCAAGCCTAGGAAAGATATAGATTTCGATAAACTATAATCCTGAAATTTGAAATCTCGCGTTTAAAATAAAATATTTATTTATTCGCACGAGATTTTAAAATTGCGGGATTTGCAGAAGCGAGATTTTGTGATTGCGAGATTCTAAAAAACAAGATTTTAGTTTGCGAGATTTTGTGAACAAGATTTTAATCTGCGGTCTTTCGTAGCCTACCCTAATATAAAACTTAATTCAAGTCTCTAGCGTTATTGGTTCGTAAAACATTTAGAGTTAACTAAACTTGTTCACCTTTTTTTCAAATTCCTATGGTAAAAAAACCACCCACTCAATTTTCTTGAGAGCCCTTTCTGCATCTTTCTGCATTATTATGTCGCGAATGTACAGGCTTAAGGAGGTACGGGCGTACGAATGTACGGACATGAGATAGGAATGTTTACATTGTTGTATTTGTAATTTGACATGACGTCTATTTTGAAATGTGAAATCCAACAACAATTCGATTCGGTGTATTAACTTGTTTTAACAGATGTTTTTTTTTATTAAAATAGCTGTGGTGAGAATTTGACGTCTACGACGAATTGTTTTGTTTAATAAAATGCAAATGCAAATTTATATTGTCTTCTAATTTTCTTAATTCCTTCCTGGAAACGTTGAAGTGTGAGTAATAACAATGCATTCACACTTTTTTGTAAAAATCAAAAAAAAATATGAAAACACGTCCAAGTGAGTTCCAATGTGGTGCAGAAATTATTTTAAATCAGGATACCAGATTATGTCTACTTACTTTTCAATTGAAGCGCGGAAAGTATGGCTGAATGTAGAACAACCCATTATACAGCACGCAGAGCTTTTTTTATCAATGCTTTTAAAATAAATTTTATCTGAAAAATAAATCACAACACAAAAGGCGCGAACACTCTTTTAGCCGATTTTGATTACAATATAATATTATTATTGCTTTGGGCAATAATCAACAAAGAAAGGAAATTAAAATGTTAGTAAAGAAATGCAAAAACGAATCTTGCTATTCGAGATATTTAAAAAATCTGAATTTTTGTTGACGTTTTCAAACTCACCTCGACGAAATAAATAGTAATTTTATGTGTGATGTTGAGGTGTTGTCACACTTTTATAATTTTTTTTTTAATTGAAAAACTTAACTTATAGTGAAATTGTTAAAACTAAGTCACTGTTTTGTAGTTATCAAAATACTTTTAGGAAATAGTCATCGTTTTTAAATTCGAGAAAAAAAGAATTATTATAATATATTATAGTAAAGTTAAAAATTAACAATTTCTGGCCACTTTCAATCACAAAGTCTTCTACCCAAAGTTTTTTTTTGTATTCAAATAAGCTAGATTTAAGAAAAAATAAATTATGCCGGGTATATCTTAATCCATATACGATTATTATAATCAAAATAAGACTACGCAACTACTCAAGCAAGGAAAAAATAATTTAATTAAAATATTTGTTTGGTAATTTTCTCAAGAACTAGAAGACATAAAATCATTTTTTTCAGTTTTTGATCAAAAAAAATATTTGCCATGCATTCTAAAAACAATAATAAATAATCTTAAAGTTTTAAAATTCACACTTTAAACCTTTTTTGCCAAAATTTTGAGTTTAAAGCAATTTTTTTCAAAAACTATTCAATCAACACACGTCATTAGTAATTAGAAAATGGGAACCAAAATATAATAATAAGCAATAAGCACGATACTCTATTAAATATTATGTTACATTTCAATACAATCAGATAGAAACATGTTGTTTTCCTTATAAGTGATTAATGTCTAAGAAACTATAAGTTCGTTGTTTAAACATATTTGATGACAGTTTACAGCAAAAATGTTTTTCAATGTTAGTTAGTTGGCATCTGAGATGATCTGATAAATAAATATTTTTTATTTTAATTTTCATAGTTTTGACTTGATTTAAAAACAAGCTAATAGATAAAAGTGTTGGCTTTAACGAAATTTATAAAACTTAGTTGAAAGTATTACAATCATTTTTTTTCATTTAGAGTACATATTTTTTTAAAATAAAATAGTCCCCCTCCTATAGTAAAAAAGGATTGTTTTTAACTGTTCTATACAAATCCGTTATCAAACTTTGCCGCCTGAGTTATCGTACTCTTCCCAAAAAATGCAATAGTTAATGTCGCCGTAGCCACTAGGTGCCACCCCTAAAAAATTTCTCATCACTATTCCTTATTTTCGTGGTGAATTGACTGTAGAGGGTGTTGAATTGATGTTAGCGTGGTGAATTGATGTTAGACCTAAGGGTGCGTCTAAGTTGACGTTTCAGCTTGTAGGCAAACCAGAATGACAAATATGTTTTCGATCTTTATATGGTGTGTCTATGTTCATCACTTCAGAGTATTTTTTTTTCAAAATTGTTAGGTTTAATTTGAGTGCAGTCTAGCGAAAGTCAATCGTACCTTAAGGTTTTTTGACACATGTGGTTTTCTCTGTGCAACACATCCGCGTAGACCATGTTCTAAGAGGCGACCGACGCCTTATGGTTCTAGCTGACAGTTCTCGACCAATTTGGGGCATAACAATATCTTTTATCTTACCAGAAGTCAAGCAAGGATCGGCCTTGCTGATTCTGCATATTAGCCTGTCTTCTTTAGGCGTCGTTTTCCGTTCAATTGGCTTCATTTTAAAGGTTTCAAAGCTTCCAGTTCTTTTAAATACTTGTATGGCTCCAAATATCATCTGTTTTGAACAGCTAAATCTTTAAGCTTTGCAGTTTATTGACTCACTGTCATTTTGGTAACACTGCACAATCAGCTTTCAGAGTTCTGGACTGCACGACTTTTTTAATCATTTTTTCACTGTATTATAATTAATATTGTAAAAATAATGAAAATATAATGAAAACATCGATAAAAACGCCGAATTTAAAACAAATTCACTGATTATAGTTGTCGTTTCTAATTTTCTGTCCAGCGAAAATTTCGACTTTAAATGAATTCCCTAAAATAACCACGTTTTGACCACTTCCCACGTTTAGGAAAACACATGATTGGAACACACTTGTCAGCCATTATCGACTAACGGTACTAGCCAAACACAGTGGTGCTTAAAAAAAATCTTATTGGTGAAAATATTAACAATATCTCGTTTCTAGTTGTGTGGCCACAACTGTATGTCATATTTAATGAACCGTCTTATGGTCTATTTAGAAGTACATACACAATGTATTCATTTTATAAAAATATTAACATGATTATTTTATGTTATGAATTTTGAATGACATAAAGATTGAGGTAGTTTTAGTTGCTTATGTTTTAGCCAACACTGTACATATGTACACGATAGATTTTGTAACTTTGTGTTTCTTTCTTTCTGTTGCCAACTATTCTACTCTTGAATAAACAAAATATTATTAAGAAAAAAGAGAAATTTATTTAATAAAAATAACTCACAATATTTCGCCGAAATTATATTTAGACCAAAACACAAGAACTCAACACAAATGACAAACGTCAAACACCAAACGAAACCTATTCACAATCGTGTATTGATTAGTATTCACAATTGGTGAAAAATAATCATTTGATACTCATAATACCAAATTATCAATAAATTGATAGAAGTTATCAAATAATTGATAGTTGATAGCCATAGTAGGACTGTCAGCATTAAAAAGCTATTGCGAGTTTCGCCCGAATAGAATTTCACTTCGAATCAGAACTGACACTTCGAATAATTGTCGTGTTCAGCAAACTGATTTAAACAGAGAATGAAATCTGAACCTATATTTCTTGTTGAACATAAAAACGCAATGAAAATTATGTAGGTCCGCTGTTTCCTGTAAAACTGCGTACAACCACGGTTGCCAGTTTGGTGGTTTACGACCAAATTTGGTCATAATTTTCTTACTTTTTCGCATGGTCATTTCTTATTGCATTGAAAAAAACTCCACTCTATTCTCAAAAATAAAATGAAAGCCTAAAGTACTTTTCATTTGAAAACAGTACAAAAATGAATGTACCCCATAACAAATGCATGATCATTAAATGCACACGCTGAATGCATTAATTTCACAATTTATTTATTTAAATGGTTTGAAGCCTTTCATGTTTTGTTAAAAAAGTTGTCAGTTGAATTATTCTAAGAAATTTAAAAATTATCAACAATATTTTGAATATGATGTAATAGTTTGATTTCAAAATGTGTTTTGTTAACGAAATTTTCCAGCCGAAAACCAATTTTAGTGGCATAAAAGTAGATACTATTTTTTAGATTTAAATTTCGTATGAAAAAACTGACTGTTGAATTCTTATACAAAATTACGGAACGTCGGAAACAATATTTACAAAAGAATTTAGTTTAAAGACAACAATTTTTGAAAAAAATATCTGTCGAAAATAAAATAAAATAAAAAAAAACCTATAAATTCGAATTTTCCTAAAATTTTAACAGATGTCAAAAACGTTATTCTTCGTTGCATACAATTATTTCAGAGATATAACCATTTTTGTTCGTTAAATATTCGAGGTAACATTTATTTTTTCAGTTTTTTGATTTAAAAAAAACTGTAAACCGGATTTTTTCCAAAAAAAATACGTCTTTTTTATCACGATAATACAAAATTTAATTTAAGTAGCGTAATTGGTTCGTGAGTTATTTTGGGTTAACCATTTTTTTTTAATTGCTGCGGTTAAGAATACACCCACTCAAATATTCAATTCGACAAATTGGACCAATTGCAATAACTTCCTATGGCAACGTCTTTTCGTCTTTTGGTATGTGAGTATTCGTGTCTAGGAAACGAACAACCCTATTTTCATACAATTTTGTATATTGTTGTTATGATCTTTCCATGATGTATATTGCTTCACCCACTTTGTCACAAGGATCTTTATGCGTTTGAAGTTCCTCCATAACAACTTCTTGGGTACTCATTTTGCAATAACTTTTTTTTCTTGGTGGTTTGACTGGTTGAAGCAAGAATAGTTGCAGGTAGATCAGAATCAGAAAGTGGATTCAGAAAGTGAATATGTTATAACATCAGCACTCTGTCGGTTATGTTCATCATTTTCAAATTCATCCAAAAATTCTTCAATTTGATTTTCATTTTCTATATTTTCGAAACATCTCTTTTTGGGTAGATTTAACCCAAACGATTTTGAAGAAACAAACAAACTGGAAGATGGCTTCTTCGTCAGAAGAGAATTTTAGTGTCCTATTAGTTCCACATCCTGTTCCTCTTTCCGTTATTTTGTTTGTATCAGCTTTTATCCTCACGTAGCGTTTTTGGTCGGTCCAAGCCTAATTAAAATGTTTTTTTTTTTAGTCTTCAGCATTCAGTATTATTGTGATTTTCACACGGAAAACTATTCACGGGGAAAATGTTCGTTCCCACGGACTTTCAAAAGCTATTGGGAATTTCACTCGAATAAAATTTCACATCGAATCGGAAATGACATTTCGAAAAATAGACATGTTCAAAAAACTGGGACCTAAATAAATTTCCCTTTTCTATGATGGAAACAGAGACTGAAATCTAAATAATTTCTTCTTATTAATGAAAAAAATTGAAGAAATTAGTGTGGCGCTCCAATTACTTTCTAAAACTGTGCCCACTAAGTGCAAAAACACCCTCATCGACTTATATGCAAAAAAAAGTAACTTAACGACCACGTAAACAAAATTTCCCGCTCCGTTTTAAAACATATGTGCACTGATGTTTTTAAAATGAACAGATCTTATTGCATGTTTATTTTGTTTTTGAAGACAAGTGCGAAACAAAATAAATTTAAGTTGTAATTTGATAAAAAAGAAAGTGAAATAATTATGTTTAGCATTGGAATTCGAATTGTATTTGATGAAGAAGGAAAACGAGAAGAACGAGCTGTTCGAAGATCTTTAAGGATCATTCCAATCCCTTGGAGTTGGGCGATTCCTTGTGAAGAAGTTGAAAATACACAAAGTACCGAAGTAGGTTCTACTTATCTAACTGCAGGACAGCGCATTGCAATTAGTATAGCTAGTAGTCTCTAGTTTTGCATTAATTGTTAATCAGATAAAACAGACAAATAAACAAAAATGTCTTAAATATTTTTTTTAATTAAAAATAGCTTAAAATCAAAAAAAATTAAAAATACACTTCATGTCGAAAAAGAAAATAAAAATAAATAAAAATGCACAGGTTTTTAAAACTAATATTCACAGCTGAGGTCTTCAAATTTGTCTTTTCATAACTCGAAGCTTGCACTCTTTGAGCTCTAACATTTTGGAATTTTTGTCTATTTTAGCAGCGGGTCAGACTTGCGAAATTTTTCCATCTCCAAATTGTGACGCTTTGGTTCTGAAAGGCTTTCCTTTTTTAGTTCAGTAATGCGGTCCAGTGAGCGGTATGACTTTTTTAAGCTACTTTGAACTTCTTTGTTATGCTCTCGAATAACGGAAATCCCTGCACTGAGCTCGGAACACATTTTTTTTTATTTCCAGCTCCTCTGCGAGGACTTCGCTCGTGCTCATTTGGAAAGCATTTCTTTTTTATTGATTTGAGGAGTCGGATGAGTTGGTTGGTCATTCTCGTTTTGGGGAGTGACTTCAAGGTCATAATTGAATGGATCGGAAGATGAACCAGCCGCAGTTGGACAATATTCTTCATTCAAAACCATTTCTTCAGACTCCTTCCAAACCTAGTTACAAAACATAATTTTAAATAAAAAATGAATTAGAACTACAAAACAAACTTACTATTTTCTACTCGCATTCATTTTTAACGGGCGGGCAAGCGCTGTTAAGCTCTAATGTGTGGTGCTTCCAAAACTCCAAAACCTTTTCGCTACTTTGTTTAACAAAGCCTTTGGCAATTTCAGAGTTTTGTTGCATTTTATTTAAAAGCATTTCGCTTTGGGCTTTATTTAAGGTTTAGCTCCTGAAATATTGGAAAAATTCACTTATATTTTTGGTCACAAAAAATAAAAATCAACAAACAACTTACATTATCCTCTTTGTTCTTTTCTCGTTCGCGACAAAAAAATTAATGAATATTTTAGCTATTGAGAACGTAACCTTTCACACGGAAAAAATGCTTACAATAAGGGGATTTTTTTCGAACATGGGGAATTTTTTCGTCCGAAACTCACAATTAGGGAAATGGGAATCTTGTTCCCATGGAACTCACTTTCTTTACTTTCATTGAAAAAACCTCTTGCGAATTCAGGATTTTCCTGCATCTTGTTTAGCAGCATATCGCTTTGATTTGCATTTTTTAATTTGGTCCTTACATATAGATACAAACAATACAATACAATTTTACAGTTTTGTTTGTTTTTTTTTTTGCAACTACATTTAATATAAATAACTTACATTGTAAAATTTATTGTTCTTCTGTTCAACTCTAAAAAATAAGTGGAAATTTTAGCAGCAAATGACATTTCATTCCGCCCGAATCAAGTGCTCCCAATAAGGCAAATCTTTTAATGATAGGTTATCAAATAGTGAATACTTGTGTTATCGTTTGGATAGAGATGAGAGAAGGGGTGGATGTGTTGCCGTCGTAGTGAGACGAACCATACAACATAAATTACTTCCTATATTGAATACTAAAATAATACAAAGTATTGGTATTGAAGTTCCATTTTCTAATGGCTCTTCATTAAAAATTTTCGTTGCATACTTTCCGGGTGGCCCGCATCTCCTCAGAAAAAGTTCAACTTAAACAATGATTTACGAAAGCTAGTAAATATTAACGGTCATTTTCTGGTCGGAGGCGATTTTAATTGCAAACACAGAAATTGGGGATGTCTAAGAGCTAATACCTGGGGTAACATCCTTGAAAATATACATTCTACTCATACTTTCGATATATTATTTCCTCCCCATCCAACTTATTACCCACCTAACAACCGCGCAAGCCCTTCTACCTTAGACCTTTTTTTAACAAATAGCCCGGGACTGTTTAATCAAACTGAAGTGCTATGTAAATTAAGTTCCGATCATCTTCCAATATGCATAAGTACGTATTTACTGCCTTCTAACAGAAGTAACGCAGTTTTAGACTTCAAAAACGCCAACTGGAACATGTTTAAAACCCAATTGAGTTAAAAACTAAGAAATGTTCCTTATCTTCATTCCGATATATCCACTTCAGAAATTGATCAAAATGTTTCCTTGTTTACTAAAAGTGTTATAGAAAGTGTTGAACAATCTGTTCCATTAAAACAAATAAGGTTAAATAGCAAGACGGTCCTTCCTCCTAACTTAGTTGAACTCATTAAAGTGAGAAACAGCTTTAGAAGAAGATGGATACGGACGAGAGATTATTGTTACTTAACTGAAACAAAAATTCTTACAAATTTGATCAAAGAAGGTATTTCGAGATTCAGAAACAAGGAATGGAACCAAAAATTAAGAGGGCTAGAGAAAGGTGGCAAACCTTTCTGGAATATTGTTAAGGTTATTAAGAAGCCTAACTTGAATATAC
The DNA here is from genome assembly GCF_945859685.1 of Eupeodes corollae. Lineage (NCBI taxonomy): Eukaryota > Metazoa > Arthropoda > Insecta > Diptera > Syrphidae > Eupeodes > Eupeodes corollae. The sequence goes on along the minus strand of NC_079148.1, from coordinate 6,910,463 downwards.
CTGCATTAAAACTAGATAATGGGCAAGTAGCATTGTCTGGTTCTGAAAAGGCAAACGCATTAGGCAAAATTTTTACCGACTGCAATACTCTAACCAATAACTCCACAACAAATAGCAATGTAGAATCTTTAGTTCTGCAATCATTGCATTCGATCAACTCCAGTATCTTAAATGACCAGGAGGAGTATATTACAATTACGGAAGTTTTTGATGTAATCCTTGGATTGAAAACGCGAAAGTCAGCTGGCTTTGACAGCATAAAAAATCTTTTTTTTAAAAAATCTTCCAAGGTCAGGTATAAAATTTCTTTTAAATTTGTTCAATTCCTGTATTAAGATAAGCTACTTTCCAATAGATTGGAAAAACGCTAAAATTATTCCAATTTTGAAACCTGGAAAAAACGCAAGCAATCCTGTAAGTTATCGTCCCATAAGTTTACTAAGTTCTGTAAGTAAGTGTTTTGAAAAAATAATTAAAAACAAACTAATGACACACATAAACAATAATAATATTCTGCCTCCTGAACAATTTGGATTTCGACCGTACCATAGTACAGTCCACCAAATTGATCGAATAACCAGAACCATTAAAACCAACTTTATAAGTGGAAAAAGTACCGGTATGGTCTTGCTTGACGTTGAGAAAGCATTTGATTCTGTTTGGCATAACGGACTCTTACACAAGCTTGTAATGTTCAACTTTCCCATGTGTATAATAAAAATTGTGAAGTCCTTTCTGTCATCAAGAAGTTTAGTTGCTTCTGTCAACAAAAATCTTTCGGAAATCTTTGAATGTACTGCAGGAGTGCCTCTAGGATCCGTTCTTGGCCCAATACTCTATACAGTTTTTACTGCTGATTTCCCTGTTTTGCAAAATTGCAATAAAGCTATATTTTTTACTCGAAAAAGAAAAGCCTGTTTTTTGCCAAGTAACTCCCTCTTAATCAACGGCGTAGAAGCAAACTGAAAATCAAATATTAAATACCTTGGTGTCCACTTGGACAGTAAACTAAATTTTGGAATTCATGTCCAAGAAATCATAAAATAAGTAAATGTAACCATTAAAATTCTCTATCCTTTTATTAATCGTAAATCAAAGTTAAGTCATGAAAATAAACTAATTATATTCAAAGTTATTTTTCAAGCAATTATTCTATACGGATCCCCTGCTTGGGGTAGCTGTGCAAAAAGCCATATCCGAAGGTTGCAAACTTCTCAAAACAAGTTGTTAAAAATGATGTTAAACCTTCCTTGGCATTTTTTAACCAACGAATTACACATGTTAGCTAATGTTGAATATATTTCTGATAGAATTATAAAATTAAAAGAACGATATAAAGTTTCTTGCGAAATATCTGACAATGCTTTAATTTCAAATTTAGCTTCATAGTTATAATATTCAAAATACTGATTTTTGTTATCTATTTATATTTTCTTTACTGTTGTTAATTTATTAATTTATTTATTTTTGTTAATTAATGTCTTTATTTGTTATTTATTTATTAATTTTGTATTTATTTGTGAACTTACTTACTTATTTTTTAATATAATTATTAATTTTGTATTTATTTTATTTGATTCTTTTTATAGTTTAATTATTTACTCACTTATTTATTATCTATTTATTATTTTTGTGTTCATGTGTTATTTATCATTGATTTAATTATTTATTTAGTTATGTAAGTATTTATTTATTCATTTATTTATTTATTTTCTTGTTTATTTATTTATTATTATATATGTAAACATTTCTCAATGGTATCGAATTGTGCTCATTGACACTTTATTTGTTATTTATCTTTAATTTGCATACTGATACAGGTTTGTTAAAGTTATAATTGAAATTTCGCAATTTTAGCCTTTGTCTGCACTCCACCCCTTTCCTCTCTTTTATATTTATTAATGTATGTATAGATTTATACTCTTTTGTATGCTCTTAAATGAAGGTTTTTAAGTAGCTTTTCCTTCAACCAATTCTTTATTTTTGAATTTTTTGTTAAAAACTCATTTAAACTTGGCAGTAGTAAGGTAGATAATATACCAATCTCTGTAAATTGTGCAATATATATTTAAGATAAAGATATAATGTAATATTTTTAGCTACAATAAAAATCAAATCATCATGAATTGTTTTTTGCCCGAAACTCACAATAGGCGAATTGAAAAAACGGATTTTTTTCGGGTAGAATCTAGATTGTAATTTCTCCAAGTAGGCTACAAAAATGAAATAATTTTTTTAATTTGTTGTTCAATAAAAAAATAAAAACACCGTTTATGATTGATACATTTTTTTTAAATTTTATTTTTCACTAGTATAATTAATTTTGAATGATCGACGAAAACGAACAAACGAAATTTGTATGAATACAATTTTTATTCCTTTATACATTTTTGTTTTATTTTACTATTGATTTGTTTGAGATGATGAGAAATTTCTCATATAATATTTTGAGTTTTTCATTGTTTTTAATTGTTTTTTAATATTTTCTTTTTCTATTCAACTGAATTAATTAATCAATTTGAGATGTTTGTAAGTCGTTATTTTTGTATCACTGTCTATTGTATAGTTTTTGTTTTAGTTTAATTAATTAATGTTTTTTATATTCTAGGTTTTTGTTCATTGACATTATGTTTTCTTATTGTTGGTAATTTTCTTTGGCTTCTACAAAATAAGTAACTTATGTTAACTCATTGAGATTCTAGGCGTGCAATCCAAGGTTTGTTCTTTTTAGTTAGTTAGTTAGGCATACAATATGTTTTGTTTTGTTTTTTGATTTAGAATCAACAAATTTAGTGTTTTTTTTTTAGGAGTGTGAGATAAAAAGAATTTTTTTAATTTTATTTAAAATGTTTGTACGAATTTTTAATTTTTCTTTTGTCAAAGATATGTAATCCTAACTCTTAACAATTTGTGTGTGTTTTTTTTTTCAATTAGTTTACATACTTTAAAATTATAAATAAATACAATAAATACTTAATTAAATAGTTTATTTTTTAAAATGTTTAAATCTACAAAAAGTAATCTCAAAAGGGACAATGCTTTGGGTATGAAAAGTTTTATATATAAATTTATAACAAAATAAAAATACGAACAATGCGTTTGTGCTAACAATCTTTAGGCTTTGAAAAAAAAGAGGTATGTCATAATTCAAGGCAATAGTTTTGTTCAGTCTTTTTTGGTATTTTGTTTTCTTAAAAATTAAATTTAGTATATTTTAATTAGGTGAGATTTGTTCTTATTTCAGTTTATTTATGTTTGTGTCAAATTAAAATAAAAGTTTAATGCTAAAAAGATTTTCTGTTTTATATTAAAATTGAAGTTTTGGTGTGTTACATTTTTTGAAATATGACATACCTTATTTTTGAAAAAACGAAAAAAAATATATCTTAGTTGAGTTAAGATTAGAAACCGTTTTTATTGTAGAAAATTTGTTTGTGATTAAATGAAAATATATAAAGAATTTGCCGTTTGGCAACAATTATGGGAAAGTTTATTTGTATTTCTAATTAATTTGTATTTAAAAATTCTTTTTATAGGAACATGTGAAGACAGCTAGCAGCCTTTTTCTAGTTACAGTTTGGATGATGTAGATAAAACTAAACGATCGGTATACATGTAAAGTGCTTTACAAATCTTTTTGCTTCAAAGCTTGAAAGTTTGAAGGCTTCTAGTTATGTTCTCTAATTGTAAAGGGAATTAATATAAGATGTATGCAACAGGTCTAGAAAAATTAGGTACATTTTCTGTTTTAAAGAAACCTAAAGAGAGGATTTATACCACATAAGACCCCATTCAATTTTCATAATCTCTCGGCCAACTATCAATATGATGTTGAAAAATGCAATTCCGGTAGCCCTGTTTTTAACTTTGCGATAAAAATTACCAACATAATTTTCAATACTTATGAATCGACAATAATAGCATTTTCTTTTCCAAGCTAAAAATAATTGATTTTTCTAAGAAATATTGATTTTGAATATTGCAATGACATCAATACAGATCGTAGTATAAAATTACCCATTCGCGTAGTGCGGCTTAAGAACGAATCTTTACTTAATAGTACATTCGAAAATGGGCTTAAACGTATCAATTATAATTTCTCGTCAAGCAGTAGTCTCACTTCCCTCGATATAGAGTTTAATTTACGCTGATGAACATACCCAAAAAGTTTAATGTCATACCCTAGCTCTTAAAAGTTCGGAAGTTATTATTCATCATTATAAATAAATAAATTAGGTTGCGTAAGAGTTCATTACGAACTAGAGCCTAGTGACTTACAACTCTCAACCTTTCTAGTGTGCGAGTAATGTTGTCAGGGATGGAGGGGACCTACAGTTTTAAGCCGATTCCAAACGGCTTAGCACTTTTGATGACAAGAATTACTCTTGGATAATTTTGTGACTTGCTCGTAAGAGGCACTAACAATCACGAGTATAATATAAAATGATGGAAGCACGATGAATACGAAAACTGCAGTCTATGCTGAGAATATGAAAAGACCCCTTTTTTCTAAACTATATAACGGCTATTACGAATTCCGCTGTAGGGGAGATAGCACGATGGAACCTAGGCGCCGCAGAACAACAATTCCTCACTTCTCCCGACCACTGACTTCATTCAAGAGAGATGCTGGGGCTGATGGCATCCCTAACGAATCTTAGCATAGTTTTGCCTGATTTTCAAAAAAGAAAACCATCTAAACTACGCCAACTACAGAAGTATCAGTTTCCTAAATATTCGCCTATAAGACTGTTTCTATCGTATTATGTGAGCGTCTGAGGCAGATACTCAACATCCTGAAATTATTCAACTTTAATTTTTTTGTTGTCAATTTTAATTTTTAAAATTATTATCAGTGTGGCTTCAGACCAGGAAAGCAATACGTCACAATAGTCAACTTTATCTTAGAATTAGTTAAGGTCTTTGCCTACCTAAGTGCCTCCATAAATTTAAACAATGACAATAACGCTGAAATCAAACGGAGAATGGGTGTATTCATAAACGTCAGGCTAACTAAGAACTGCGTTATCTGCATTCAATGGGTGTATTCATAAACGTCAGCCTAACTAAGAACTGCGTTATCTGCATTCATAAAGTCAGATTTTCGATCGAACTAACCAAGTCGAACTGCAATACCTACCGTTCATAAACGGCAGACTGTCGTAAGCGTTCGGGCAGATTGTGCAGCTGTATTGGAGCATTCAAAAAGGTAGAGACTACGTAGTCAAAATTCAACTAACTTTGTGAATGCAAAATTGCACTACCAAGCTATTCATTGTGTGACAGCTCAACAGCTTTAAAAAAAATCTCAACAAACAAAATATTTTCTCTTTGGAGGGATGAAATAATAGAAATGTCCTTCAAAGCAACCTCGAAGCAGGCCACCGTAACGCAGCATTAGCCGAAGCTGAAGCGTGTTTGTAATTCAGCCATGAACTAGAGCTTCTGTTAGAGTCACATTACGTTACGTTACGATCTTTTAATTAGGACTTTGTCTGCGTAGCCACCACTTTAAATTTAGACAATGACACCAATGCTGAACTTAGGCAACAGTTGAGTAGTAAAGACTTCTCTTAAGCAACTAAATGCATCCTATATAAGGCACTCATCATCCCAGGATCATATAGAGGGAATGGATATCAAAGCTCCAGCCCGAAAGGTCTTCGAATCAAATCCCGAGGGACAGTAGAGAAAGACTGCGACTTCAGTGGCAAACACAGTTGGGAGAGGACCTCAACCAACGTAGCTTGCGAAACTTGAGACAGTTAGCTAGGGACAAAGCTGGCTGCAGGCACATGTTTGTTGAGGCCAAGGTCCATCCCAAAACTCTGAAGCACCACCTTAAGTAAGTAAAAACAATACTTCATCTATTTTCGCATTGAATTATAATCTCAGAAACATTTCTTGTATACACTTGAAAAACTCATGGCTTTCCCTGGTGAAAAAAGTGGAGAGCTTTCAATAACTATCGAGTATCGTCTCCATCGAAGGCGGAACCGAACAAGACTCCATCTGCCGCATCGGCAAAGCAAAAGCTGCGTTCGGTATGTTGTCGAAAATTTGCAGGAATAACCATATCAGCTTAATAACAAAGCTACGACTGTTTCGCACAAATGTCGAATCTGTGCTTCTTTATGGGTGCAGCACTTGGAAGGTTACTTCAGCCGTTACAAGACAGAGAAGGACAGGCCAGGAACCTATAGACTCTATAATACGAAGGCGTAACTTCGAAAAGTTAACGACTGCATTGCAGGCAATGCAGTGGAATCCGCTCACACAAGAAGGAAGAAGAGCTGGACGACCGAGAAGCGGACTTAACAGGTCTGAGGACCTAAGCAAGTAAGTAAGTAAGTATTGCTTTCACTGATTACACAATCAAATTTTAGAGTATTCATTAAAAATTTAAACATTTCTGTATTTCAGTATTTTAGAAAAACGTATTCACTACAAATTCTTTTGACGAAGCTACATTATATCCAAATTCAACAAAAAAAAGCTGTAACTCAAAAACAAAAGCTATAAGATACAAATTGTTCCTGTTTTAAATATCAATTTGAAATAGAAACAAACACAAAATCACATGAAACACAAAAATTGTTTTTTGACCATTGATATCAACCGTGTCGTATTGTGACTTTTACTTTGATCACCAATATTTAAGTTAAAAAAAACCAAGAACAATAAATATTACATTTTTTTAATTTAAGTCAAATGCGAATAACCCAAATCATCACCTTTTTGAGTAAAGTTTATACAACAAAAAAAATATAAGAACTTTAAGTTCTCCATAAAAATAAATAAATTATAAAAAAATAAATATTTGTTCTATAAAATAAAATAATACAATATTATCATTACTAATATTATAATCATAATATCTGATTGACTAGACTATGTTTCTATGTTTATATCATTTTTACAAGATGAAAGACTTTTAGAAACATTAAATTTGTATAAATAATCATTTTTGTTTTCGAAAACTTTTTGTCATACATATTTTTTTGATTTTGTTTTCTTGTTTTTTTGACTTCCATAAAATTTTATGGGAAATACTCATAGTTAGTAACTTTCGTAATATTTTCTTCTTTTATTTTAAAAGTAAATTTTTAATGTAGGCATTATTTGATTTTTTGTTTTATAAGTAGGTATATATTTATGTACAATTGTAAGTTTTCTCGTTTTTTGTTTTTATTTTAATAAATTAATAAATCAAGTGTAGAAAATGTAGAAAATATATTGTGTATTATACAATAAAATACATTGTTCTTTTTTTGTTATTCTTTTGGTTTGTTTTAGCTTTTTGTGTGTAAAGGGTACATAATTTTTTTATGATAAATAAATAGATTGATTCAGCTTCTTTGACTAAGATATTATTAGAGGTTGTTGTTTTTTCAGTGGTGGTATTCTTTTTTTTTATTAGAAACTTTATTTTATTTTTTAAATTGTAGAAAATAGCAAAAATCAATAGTTTCAGCAACAACATAGAACAATGATTTTCTAAAAATTTATAGGAAAGCTTATTTTTAAAAGATTTTTCTAAGCTTAATATGAGGTATAGATCGAAATAGGGGATGTTAAAAAATGTAGACTATTTAGAACACATGTAAAACTGTAGCTTAAATTGCTCAGAGAAAATATATTCATGAGAGAAGAAACTTTTAACTTAATAACTGCACACAATTTCTTTGTATAAAACTTCTAATTAAAAGGAGAATAGGCACAAATATATGGGACCTGGTCTACCCAGCGCCCAGAAATGAGACCAATAAAAGTGATTAGATACTAGTATTTTGTGTATCCTAAACAATGAGAGTTGGCTTAAATTAGCGACCAACAAATAAACCTGGACAAAGTGATTTAACGCTTCCGCGAAAATGTTTCCATGGAAAATTTGTTGTCATTTCATTAGACTTTATTTTGACGGAGAAATCAAAGCCAGACGAAGTACAGTGGTCGGCATAACTATTTTGACAGATGTACATCTCTCGCTCTTGTGATAATAATTTATAACGGTTAAAGTTTTAAGAGAGCAAATCGATAAGAAGTTAATAAGTATGTTATAATAGATCACGTGATGGTCAAACTCAGTCATTTTGAAGGTGTTCTGCTGCAAGCTGCTCTTTTTGCTTTCAAAGTGCTATTTTTTGAGTGACAAAACTATTTTAACAGATGTTCTTCTGTATGCTTGGTAAGTTAAAATAATTTTGTTTACAAATTTAAAGAATATATCAAAAAGTTCAAAAATGGCTAAAACGGCAAAACTAAGTATTGAGGTTAGAGCATCTATTGTCGCAAGATTTAATTCCGGCGTGTTTATTAAACAAATATGCAGAGAACTGAATTTATTAAAACAAACCGTACACTACCAAATAAACAAACATAAAAGAACAAACAAAGGGTAGAAAACGAAAAACTACTCTAAAAGAAAACAGGCACATTTTGAGAGAATTCACCAAAAATCCTACATTAACCCTTAAAAGCTTGCAGCTTGAAATGAAATCCCTCCAAAAAAGTTCCGTTAGTGAAAAAACAATTTGCAGACGTCTCAAAAATTATAATATAGGCACGTATACCGTAAGAAAGATATCATTTATAACTCCTAAAAACAAATTAAAAAGATTGAAATTCCCAAGGGAATATGTAAATTAGCCTCTTAGCATCTGGAACAAAGTTTTATAGGCTGATGAAAGTTCTTTTAGTTTCATGGATCACCTAAAAAGAAATCTTTTCAAATGCGGAATGCATTGCATACAACGTTTGATCCAGTCTTGCAGACCATGTCCCATGGTGGTGGATCAGTAATGTTTTGGGGATGCATTTCTAAAAGCGGTCATAGGGACCTAGTTCCAATCGATGGCTCCATGAACCAAAGCAAATATTTAGATGTGTTAAATGAGAACGAATTTCCATCTGGCTGCAGACTTTTTCATTTTTCAACAAGATAATGCCCCTTGCCACAAAAACAAAGTGATTACCAAGTTTCTGAATGACATTGAATTGGAAACCCTCAACTGGCCACCCCAGAGCCCTGACTTAAATGTCATAGAAAATGTATGGGCTTATATAAAAAGGAAGAGGAATTCACCATTGAGTTGCAGGAGGGATGAGACTATTTTTGAGGTGAAAACTCTTTGGGATGAAATACCTCAAGAAATGCTCCAGAAACTTGTGAAATCAGTTTAAAGACGACTTCAAAAAGTCATAGATGCTAAAGGAGGCTACATTTTCTACTAATTTATCAATAATTTAGTTTTAAGTTTTACATATTGTGTTTTTTTTTTTAAGTTAAAATAAAACTGTCAAAATAATTATGCCATACAAAAAAGAGATTTTAATTTTTATTCACTTATCCAATTATAATAAAATAACTGTGCCATCAAATTATCCATTTTTTGCCTAAGATCCAAGTCCTATTTCAGTTTTGCCATCAAATCTTTTAAATATCAAAATAACAATATATTCACTCTGTCAAAATAGTTATGCCGACCACTGTAATATCACTTTAATTGAAATTATTTTGTACAGCCATGGCCAAAATAATAGCAAAGCTCCTTACTTTTATGCGAACATGTGAACAAATAGCTGTGTTATTGTAACGGTTATTTTATTGCCAATCTATTCAACGTTTGATCTTGTGAGTAAACAAGAGTTATTTGTTATATTATGCACTCAGTAGATAGCAACTACAAAATTTGCTGGCCGAAAAAATAGCAACATTTGAATAAAAATCCAAAAAAAATTATTACTAGCTTGAAAAAGTCAAATTTTTGGTGTTAATCTGAGAAAAGTTTTGAAATATAAGGCTCATTTCTTTTATAAAAATGTCACATAGAAATGGGAAGGGCAAAGCACTACACTGAAGACCACCGAGAAGCCATTTTAGCTCTGCATAACAGCGGTTGATCCATAAGTGAGATAGCAAAAGTCATTGGGCTCTCTGTCAGAATGGTGTGGAATGCTATAACCTCCAAAAATGTTGAAGAAAGCAGAGATATACAAAATTGTATATCACAATTATTGTGGGTACTAGACATTTTAATGGCACACTAATTGGAACCTTTGGTACCAATGAAAAAAATTATCTTATAGATCAAGCTTTTTAAAGTCATATATATCACTCGTGGGTAGACCAAAATGCCCTTTCATCTTTTGAATTTAAAATAAAAATAAGTTATGAGCGAACTGAATTCTTAAGTAATAGTTATGATCTGAAGGGGTCAATTCTCGATCTGTGAAATAATTAAATGTCAATAAATATATTCACCTGGGTTCCTAAAATCGTGTGAAATGAAATCGTAATCTACATTGAGAATCGAGTAAAATTGTTTTCAAGGTTCTATTATTCGATCGATTTAGTAACTTCGAATACTTGTCGAAATAACTTCAAGTGAAATAAAACTAGTTGCATTTTTTTGCTATAAGCAGTCTCTAAGCATCATCGGTGGGAAGGACTCCGGTATTTAATTATAGTAACGTTTTTTTAGTACAGAGAAGACATTTAGGCTCGTTTTACACTACACGGTTTTGAACGTACGGCAAAAAACCGGACGGCATAAACCGAATAAATGGCCAATTACACATTATACGGTTTTAACCGTACGGTAAACGGTTAAACACGATATATGTAGGGTTCCTGTGCTTAGTATAGTAGTAATCGTGTCTTGAAGTGGCTGATGGAACTCTGCAGTAGGAATAAAATCGTATTCGTATACTGTAGTGGCAGTAGAGGGGTGCTACACGGCGGGCGGCGCGGCGCCGGCATTTTGTCGTGACAGTATAATATGAAAGCGTATATCCTCTTCCTCGCGCCTCTAACAAAATGTCGCCGTCCGGTTTTTGCAGTACGGTCAAAACTCTGTAGTGTGAAACGAGCCTTAATTTGTTGAAAAATCGTTTTTAATACTTTGTACTTTCCTTAAATACAAAGTGGAAGCTACAACTTCTTGCAAATCAAGTGCCAATTAAGACTAAAGTGCAACAATGGTGTCTCATCCTTAATTCTTCCCTATTTTCCTAAAGCTCGCACCGTGTTTAAACTTTAAACATGTTAAGGGTATTAAAGACCCCTTGGGTACCCGTTAATTATAAACAAAAAAAGTGCATACAAAACTTAAGGTTTATTTACTTTTTGCGTATTCGAATTCAAATCATACCAACTTAATTCAAAATCCCAAAAATCGAAATGTAGCACACGTAAGCTCGCTTCTTTTTAAGTTCGAAAAAACTGAAATCGATCGATGAAGATTGATGAATTTCAGAACGCTAACTAACTTGATGGTTATTTCTTTTTTCACAGAGATTTGTTTATTTTATATGCAGAAAATGTTTTCAAAATGTGTACTAAAAAGTACTAAACTATAAATCCTGTCAGTTTTTAAGTCTGAATTTTAGAATTTTGACTAACTTGATGATTATTTCGGTTTTCAGAGATTTTTTTCATTTTATTTTTTCATGAACTCGTCATAAGCTATTTTCAAAGTGTGTACACAACTATGAATCCTGTCAGTTTCTAAATCAGAATATAAATTTGTTTGGAAAAAATTATCATTGCTTTCACCTGTTTCAATTCTTTGGCATAAGGTAAAAAAGTCTTGAGTCAAAAACAATTGCATTTCATGTTTTTGAGTCTTTTTCGTCTAGTCTTTAACAAGAAAACAGGAAATTGAGATCTTGGGATTTTTTACTTTATCTTTTTTTTAACTAAACATGAGATATAAGTTTTATGTCAATGATCCACAATAGATTCAAGACCTTAAAGATCGAATTTGTTAAGTTATTGAGGACATTAAATATATAATAAAAATTCATTGATTTCTGTTAGAAATTTGCGATATGAAATATTTGTGAAATTCGTTTTTAGTTTTTAACTCATCGAGAAGCGGAATTAAGGTTAAAGAGTTTAAAAATGTATCACCTCTAAACTTAACAGATCGAGAATTGACCTCCTGCCCACTGAATTAAGTTTCAAAAGTTCAAAAATTTGTTGTTTTTTGACAGATATTCAGATAAAGCGGCAAAAGTCTACCTGTTGTGCTAAAAAAAAAAACATTTCTAAATTCATGATTTTCAAAAGTAAAATCATTGAATCCTTCAGGTAGACCAGAAGATGTTTTTTTTTTTTAAGTAGCAACTTCATTCTCAGTTAGTTAAATTAATAGTTAATAATCTTCTTGGAAAAACAAAGAAGAATCTCCAAAAGAATGTTTAAAACAAAGAAATTGAGACGAGCTTTTTTTTACTAGTGCCTTCAACTAACTCTCGAGTATACAAAATTTGTGCGCAGTTTGATTAGATTTTTTTGAAAATCGATTTTTGCTCAAACAACTGAACGAGCTGAATACATGTGCTAAATTTTCCATTATAAATGTTTTATATATTTATGTAAATTAATAGAAGTGTTTTTTGTCTAATAAATTACCTACTTATGAACCTCTATTAATATAAATATGTTTTTAATAAAACACAAAAACCCTAACAAACTTATTTCAATACACTCAGCCATAGTTCTTTCTTCAGAGGAATATTAAAATTGTGTTTCCTTATCTCCATCATTATTTTGTTTTTGTATAATAATTGTATAAATAAATTAATAAATAAATACCTTTTAATCAAATCTAAAGTACATACCATATCCTGTTTCTAAAGACATCTTCAACATCGGCGTAATTATTTCGTTACTATTTCTAAGACAAAAAAAAAGTTTTGTTTTTCTTTTTGTTTAAGTTTTCTTGAGGCACCCTAAACGGCTTGTTTTATGTTTTGTTTTTTTTTTTTTCTTTGAGTGTTGTTTCCCTTTTTTTTTGGGGGGTAAGGTATTGTGTCATAGAAGTTAACACAATATAGTTGAGCTTTTACAACGAACGACGACAAAAAAAAATAAAATGTTTACGGAAAACACTTTTTAAAAAAAAGTAAAATCCGTTCGGTTTCTCACAGCTTAATCATTCTTTTTTGTTTCCGTTTCGTTATCACTTTTTGACGGTGGCAGCGGCGAGGGTGCAGGTTTGCATATATGATCTTCGATAAGCGTTAGAGGTCCTTGCGCAATAAACATGTACTGTGATGGAAAGTCCCAAATGATGGTAAAATGAAAACACATATTGGCCACTGCAATGACGTACTCGCAAAATGCAAAAACACTGAATGCTGTTTCAAGATGAAATTAATATCAATTCAATTGCAAAATCAATCAAAAATTTAACTCACCTAAATCATGACAATAAAATCGATGTTTGGCAAAGAATACCAACAGACCAATCGTACTTAGAATAGAAATTGCAAAAAGTATCTTCTTCCATTTGAGTGAGACCCTTTGAGAATCGGTTATGGATTCTTCGTCATGAAGAATGCTATATAATTTGATTGTAGCCAACATATGACACAAGGAACATGTCATGAAGATTATAAAGATTTTTTCATGAAGAGCTATAAACAGAAAAATAGATACATAATTTATTGGAAATTCCAAATATATTTTAATAATGTCAACTTACGATAATTTTCTCGATTTGAAATATAAGTAACTCCTCCAAGTGATGTTATTTCAATTGCATTTAACCAGAATACCAAACGTGCCAAGACTTCAGCCTTTTTTATGGATTCTGGAGAATTTAATTTGCTTATAAGGCTACGATAGTAGTTTCGGTAGACAACTGCTATAGGCAGTCTGGGTCCTATGTGTAAGGCGATACTTATTCTCCAAAAGTAGCGTTGAGGGCTAACTCCGGTAATTGCACTTATCGATGGTATTATGTTATAAACCTAGAAATAAAATTGTTTTTTAATATAATTCTCAGGTAAATAAAAAGCTTGGGAACAATCAAAAATAACTTACTTAAAATTATAATTCATAGTTTCAAAAATTAAGATTTTTTTCAGAGAAAGCTGAATCTTATCTCAAGGTAAATCGAAATTTAAGTTAATCCTTAAATATCGGTTTATGTACTGCAGGAAACGAGATTACTTAAGGTCTATTTTTAGAAAAAGTTCTAGACTTAGGTTAGATTAGGTTAGGTTATAGTGGCTGTCCAAGATGGAACGGACACACTTAGGCCAGTTTAATGGCCCATTGTGATACCACATGAATCTTGAGGCTTCCTCCTAAGCTCAATGGAACCAGTTAGAGTCTCTTACGAAACGTGAGAGGCTGATTATCCCGATATGATTTAGATCGTTTAGATCGTTAAAGAAGAATTCTCCTAGGTAATTCTTGCGTTTTCGAGCTAGAGCAGGGCATGTGCAGAGAAGATGAAGAACCGTTTCTTCCTCTTCCTCGTCCATACAGCTTCTGCAAAAGTCATTTGAGAATACGCCTAGTCTCATGGCGTGCTTTCCTATTAGACAGTGTCCGGTTATGACACCTATTATCGAGCTTATATGCGATCTGCTTAGAGAGAGCAAGCACCTTGAACGTTTTAAATCCAGTGTTGGCCAGATGTTTTTTGTGGCTTGACAAGTGGTGATGTTGGTCCACCTGGTGCCTGCCCTCCTCACAGCGTCTTGCATTAGTAGCAGTTTACAAGTAGCGATTGGTATGCCAGTACTTGCCAGACGTGGTAGGATGGGTTGTACTGTACCGTTCCTGGCGAGTTCATCTGCCTTACAGTTACCTGGAATGTCTCTATGGCCCGGCACCCAGCAAAGGTGAATATTAAACTGTTGCGCCATCTCCATTAGAGATGATCGACAGTTATGGACTGTTATAGAGTTTGTAGAGACTGAGTCCAGAGATTTGATAGCGGCCTGGCTGTCGGAGAAAATACGGATATCAGATGTTGAAATCACGTTTTCTTTGAGCCAAGACAAGACTTCCTTAATCGCCAAAAGTTCCGACTTAATTTCAGTCGTTCAGAGTACACACCACCACCAACCCCTTCCTTGGTCTTTGAGCCATCTGTGTAAAAGTGGATTGACTCATCCTCTAAGAATGTCCTATCCTCCCAAAAAGATCTGGTAGGTATAGAAATCTGGAAATTCCTATCGAATTGTAGTTGGGGGATGGTGTAGTCTGTGTGCTTTGGAATTGATTCTAAGTACCTTAGAATTACGGAGTGGCCAATGTTGTTGTTAGTCCACTGCGACGAAGACTTAGATATGATACAAAAATGTTATCTTATTTGTCCAAACATTGAGCAGGCTCAGGCGACATAAGGGACTTGAAAGTAAGTCAATTGAGGCAACTTTATTGGAAAGTTGACTTTAAAGTAAGTCAAAATCTCCTTAACTATCAAGTCAAATCTACTTATGTCAAAATGACAGTTGATTATGTTTTTTTATTAAACTGAAAGCTGAACTAGTTCACACAGGACTGTAACGCTACCTTAAGTAAGAAAGCTGAACTTAATTACTCCATGATTTATTTATTTTGCGCACAAGTTCAATTAATGCTTTCTGAAAAAAAGAGTTCCTTAATCTTTCAAGTAGCTTTTGTACTATGAACTTAAAATAGAGATTTGTGAAGTATAGTTCTTAATTTGAAATTCATGACACTTGAAAAACTAACTAATTGGCTTGTTCAAAATGTACGTTTATAGAATGAAGTTGACTGCAAATGAAGTCCCCTATGTTGTATGAACCTGCCCATAATTCTGGCGAATGTGCGCTGTGCATGTCATTCAATCACTTCAACTTTGTTGTCTAGAATTATTTGCAGGAATACTTTACTTCGTCTTCCAGTTGAAAGATTTTCTTTAACGGCGCGGCTTAGCATCTCCTTCTCAAGTCTCTTAACATAGAAATAGTCTTACAACGTTTTATGAAAACTTCCTTGGGTGATAAAATTTTGTATTTGTATGCCGAGTTCGAGTCAGATTTCCTTTAAAAATTGATTTTAAATACAAAATAAATCACTTTGGTTTTCCCCACGGAATGCAAAAATATGTGATTTGGCATATTTAGATGAAGAACTACATAGTCAAGGGATTCTGATTGGCTAAATGTAACTAAAAAGTAGTAAAAATTTCTCCTCCGACGTAGTTTAAAAAATTCCGCTAAAAAGTTAGTGCACACTGGTTTTGACGTTTTACAATCAGCTTTCACTATTTAAATACAAATATATGTAAATCAATCATATTATACCTTCTATTTGGTTTTATTGGCTGCGTTTAATCTCTAATCTAATAGGGTATCTATAGGTGGATAGGTGGATTTTTAAATACCTTGTTAAACGAGTTGGATAGCTGTTCACAAAAAGCAGAGAAACATTTATGGCTGAAACACATACACGCTTCAGCTTCGGCTTCGTCTCCGTTACGTTAGGCCCGCTTCGAGGTTGCTTTGAATGACATTTCTATTATTTCATCCCTCCAAAGAGCAAATATTTTGTTTGTTGATATTTTTTTCCTGCTGATGAGCTGTCAGACAAAGCAAATGTTCAGAAAATTGAACTAGAGCTTCCGTTTGGAGTCACATTACGTTACATTACATTCTTTTCCTTACGATTGTCAAACAAAACGTGAGGTCGAAGCTACATTGTGATAGCATGCATTGAATTCCTATGGCTGAACTCGCTGATTCAGCCATTAAGCTTCAAAGTGAAAATTGTTGTAAGATAAAACATTTAATGGATAATTCAACTTTTTCATCGGACGATGATGAATTGATAGGTGCGTAACAATTTAATAAATAAGAGATAACCTAAATCTGTAATCTATGTTAAATTTCCTCTTAGCTCAATCTCCGATATTAAACGATTTACGTTTAACAGTTTGGAAAAATTTCGATTTATTAGACTCGATTTATGTTCCCAACCTTGAATAAAAATAGAGTGGTTCTTCTTTGGCGTTTTGAATCATCTGAAAGATAAACTTACGTTTCCTTTCAAATACAACTTTAACTAACATTTTGTATCTTTTTGTTTACCAGCAAATACAAAAAGCTGAAATCAATATTCAAGTTTCTTTAAATTCAACCATGTGTTGAATCAGCTGTTCTGTCACATACCGACATATCCCAGAAATCCTTGGATACCTTTGGGTTCTTTTTTTGACATCTCAGCTGATTTTGATCAGCTGTTATTTTACACGTCAAATACTAACAAAAAGATATCCGGATACCCTATCTGTCTGAGATTGAACGCAGCCATTGTTGACACTGATTTTGACGTTTCTCATTCAGTTAATCGTTCAATATTTAAATATAAATATAAATCACTCTTAGTGTATCTTATATTTAATTTTATTGAATTTAAAAACGATAAACATTATTAAAAGTTCTCAAAACTTTTTTTTTCTTAAATTTGAATTTTATATTTCTTCAGAAAAAACATTTTGAAAGAATATTCTATGATAAGCTGAAAGTCAACACTGAAATTATAAAGAATTGTTAAAGGAAGGCAAAACAAAATGCTTTCGACTATTGCACTTTGTAAGTGGCACGACGGTGACATTACTTATTTAAGACTTCAAAGTCTATCATAACTATAAATAATGCTTTTCATTAAGTTCGTTTTGTTTTATTCAGAAATTTAAATGCTAGCATCAAATTGATTTTCTGAAATATAATGATGCGTTGTTTCATCTCGATCACTACTTTAATAAATATCTGGGATTCGGAAAACACTCATGTTAATGTTGAGAAGCATCCACAGGAAGTGTCAGTTTGGTGTGGATTGTGGAATGCTGACACCATGGGAACAACTTTTTGTCAAAACTTTTGTTTTAACTAAATAACACAAAACTACACCATGCCTCAATTGATCTTTTACGCACCAATTTCAAAAACTGTATTATCACCCTATTTAATAATTTTTGAATAAGAGTGAAGAAAACAGCTCTTAATATCTTTTTAAAATTAAGTTTCAAAGTTAAACCGAGAGTCATTAGATCGAGTTTTTATTCGATTTTACATCGTTGCGAAGAAATTGGTCGTAAGGCGTATACAAAAAAAAATATTAATTTAGGATCTAGATGAATGTAGTTTGGGAAGCGAATACTTTTTGCTTAAGCCTAATAATTTAAAGCAATGCAAGCGCTGATTCAATAATTACTTTACCCTACGAATTACAAATGTTATTAAAACAAGTATTATATAAATCCATGCCTACTTTTGAATAATATTTTTTTTTCTTAAACTACAGTTACGAATGTATTACAATTGATTAGCAATTTTAATCTCAAATAATTAAATTTTGTTTGACAGCAAAAAACGCATTGTAATCTGTCTTATTTGTAAATAGATACAAAACAACTTATATTATGCAAAACAAAAAACCAACAAACAATACAATTAGCTAAACTGTGTCGTAGTTCAATACTAAACTTAACAACAAGCTAAGTATTATACAAACTAGTTAGCATCAATTGAATTGTGGCAATTGGTTTTCCCCGTGTGTCGACTATGCACCATCTCGATTAATCATATCGGGTTTTGTTTTTTTCTTTTTGCTTTCGAATTGCATTTTTCCTATGTCCATAAAATACTTTTGTTTAGCAATGAAACGGGGGGAATTTCAATACAAACACAAAAAAAAAAAAAACATCAACCCTCTGCATTGAAAATAATGTAAACAATAACCGACCCCCAAAATAGCGCGCCATTCACAAATGTACCTAGAATATCTAATTCAATATCATAAACAAAACAAAAATAAAAAGATAATAATTATAAATATCTACATAAATGAATGTTATACTTACTCGGCAATGTGTTTCATGGACCTCATCAGCTTGGAAGACATACGCAGAGACAAAACAACACAATAATGTGAAGAGCGGAAGCATTGCGGTAACAACACAGATATCATGGAAGCTGGCTAGGAAATGTACAACGAAATGCTATGTACGAGTAATATTGCCGCACATCGCCAGTCGCCACCCACCACATGAAAATACATGAAATAAGAAAAATTCAAAATAAAATCACAAACAAATAATATAATATAAACATACTACAATTTGTTATTATTATATATGTATGTGTATAAGTTCAATGAATTTTTAATAAAAAAATATTTAAGCAAATGGTTAAGGACTTTTATTAGTTTCTACCAACATCCTGTTTTCCTGCACCACACGTCTTCACAAATTGTTTTATATATATTTTGTCGTTTTTTTTGGTCAAAAGCTTAAATAGGAATGATTTCATGAGGGTATGGTACGAAATCTAGAGGTTTAATACTACGGCTTGAAATAGATAATACATATTATGGTAAAAGTTTAGAGTGGTATTGTTGAATACGTACATATCAGCTTAAAATGATATGTTTCGAGATATTAATCGTTGAAATTTACGAAACTTTCTAACATATTCTTCGACATTTTTTTTTTTTGGAAACTAAATTCTGTCGAAAATTTAACGACTAATTTCTTGAAAAATATCAATCAAGTCGTTTTGTGCTGAAGACATGTTTTTTGTATTGAATAACCTATAAAAATGTTCTTAACATTTTTCTGCAAGCCTTGACAATACCGGAAAACAATAATTTTATGAATAAATTATGTTTAGTGGCTCGTACTATCTTTGGCATTGGTGGTAGTAATGAATAAAAGGTTTTTGTAGAGCGTTCAATAATAAGAAAAATCCTATACTAGGCGATATGACACCATAAGTGACCACTGTGATAAAGACTTTTAATCATAAATATTTACGTGCAATTTATATGGAAAATATTCAAACGTATTGGTGGAGTACTCAATAATACTATGAAGGGCAGACATTTTAATAATTTTATGCACTCCCAAGTTCTGTCGCTTAGATATTTTTAACTTCCCATAGGAAGTTATTGTAATGGGTCCCGATTTGTCAAATTGAAAATTTTGACATTTATCGACGTTTCAAGGTCCCTAGAGTCGAAATAAAAGATTTTGAGAAAGATGTCTGTGCGTGCGTGTGAACGTACGTTCGTACGTACGTTTTTTTCGTCCTCTATAGCACAAAAACCAGAAGAGATTTCAACTTCAAACAAATTTTGTTATTTAGATAATAAGGCAGAATGATGCAGAAAAGGCTCTCAAGAAAATTGCGTGGGTGGTTTTTTTACCATAGCAGTTTGAAAAAAGGTGAAAATTTTGGTTAACCCTAAATATCTTACGAACCAAAAACGCTAGACTTGAATTAAATTTTATATAATATATTGTAACGTGATACCAAACAGGTATATTTTTTGAAAAAAATCAATATAACGGTTTTATTTATAAATAAATAAAACTGACAAAAAAATTTGTCACCTCCAAAATTTTACGACTGAAATATGATTTCATCTCTAAAACAATTTTGTGGAACGAATAATAATGTTTTTGACATCTGATAAAATTTTGAGAAAAATCGAATTGACAGTTTGTTTACAAAAAATAAAAACCTAAAAACCAAATTAATAAAAGTTAGTAAAAATTGATTTTCGACTCAAACATCTTTTCAAAACTTTGAGATATTGGCTTTAATTTACTTTTATCTTTCAAAAAAATTTTGTTGTCAACATTCAGTTCAAGTTTGAAAAAAAATCGAATTGACAGTTTTTTTACAAAAAATTAAAAACCAAAAAAAAAATTAACAAAAGTTAGTAAAAAGTGATTTTCTACTCAAATATCTTAAAAACTTTGAGATAATAGCTTCTAAATAATTGTTTTTTATAAGAAATATTGTTTTCAACATTATTACAAATTTTGAGAAAAATCGAATTGACAGTTTTTTTTACAAATAGCTTTTCAAAAATTAAAAATATTGGCTTCAAACTTATTTTATTTCACAGAAAATATTGTTTTCAATATTCAGTAATTTTTATATAAAAATCCAACAGTCCGTTTTTTCATAAAAAATAAAATCAACAAAAAATAGTACGCAAATTTGGTAAAAATTGATACGAGTACATATAGACAAACTTTTAAGCAAGACAAATCGACAGGCGGGATAGGAAATTATCAGTGTGGGTCGCCTCCAGCCTCTTTTTTTGGAACAAAATTGCACAGAAAATTCACAACAATTCGGAGTAAAGGAAGATACCTAAGATAATAAGGGATACACTCACCCTTATTTTTCTATAATATATTTTAAGAGTGCCTTTTTTATTCCGTTTGCACTTTTTGAGCCTATCTAAACAATTCAGATTCCAAAAATCATTTAAGTGCTCTTATGATCATTTGGTGACAATTTAAATGACTAGAGTTTTCTTTGGGGTTTTTATTCTTAATTGCAAAATTTTAAAGTGAAAGCTCATTTCTGGACTCTGTCATGAAGAAGCAAAAATTGATTGCAGCTTAACAAACATCACATTGCTATACATTTGGAGTGAATTGGAAACTCATAACTAGTCGCTAAGTCTACACGATTGAAAGATCTTTCAATATTGGTACCCAATTTTTTGTATTTTCAAATATTTGGACGATCGTTTACTAATTGGGTATTGTGGATGATTTTCTTCCCAAACAACAAAGATTTTTAATTGGCAGAAAGTTTTTGAACCGGAAACAACTACAGAAATCAAAGATTTTAAAATACAATTGGCGTTATGCGAGTTAAGAAAATTGTTTTGTGTTCAAGTTTTTGCTGGAAGTATAACACGTAAATTTGATTTAGAATAAAATAGTGAGAGTAAAATTGAAGAAGAAGCAACTTTTTTAAATAATGTTAGATTGTTCATTATCTTTTTTTGAGATTTTTGTCTCTTAAGAATAATAAATGTTATCAATATTGTATAAAAAATGGCCGACAAATCGAAAATATTGGGTAAGCTCAGACAACATAAGGACTTCATTTACAGTCTACTCAGTCCAGGATTTACCCTTAGGCCAACCAGACCCTGGCCTGGGGCATCACGAAAAAGGGGCTACAAGAGTAGGTAGAAGCAACTGAATCTTTATAGGTTATCTTCAAATTAAGGTACTCATGGAAATGTAGATGACGTTCAATCTGGATCGGACAGTATGTATAAAATAAGCAGAAGGTAAAATTAGAGTTTGCCAATCGTCTTATTTTATTGGTAAAAAAGCAAATAGCGAGAACTACCAACGTGAATCGATTTGGAATTCCATCTCAAAGGAGCGTTGGTCCTGATTACAGTAGGCCAGGAATAACTTTTATGAATCGTGAAGGTTTTTCTGATTGGAAAAATGCGTATTTAATAGGCAATCAAATTTTGATCCTTTCTTGTTGAATTGATTGAAATAATGGCTCAGAGTTCGCGAGGAAATCATTAGAGAAATTAATGTTTTTGGGTTTTTTAGCTTGTCTGTAGTAGAACATACAGATTTGTCTCATGTGTTAAAGATGGCATTAAACGCTTCTTAACGTTTTTGGAGATGCATTCTCTAACTGGTATTGCTAATCAAGCATTAAAGTATCTGAGTGAACATAACATATCAATTTTGAAAGAGCAAAACATTCGACAATGCTCCAAATATGTCCAGAAAATTCTTCTGATAAAACCATATGCAATCGATGTAACTTGTGCATCACACTCTTTAAATCTTGTTGGTTTGTTGGTTTCTGAGCTGTGGATTGCTGTCCTATCGCAGTTGTTTTTATTTCTGTAGTACAATCGCTTTACAATTTTGTTTCTACGTCACACTACTGACATGCGCGAATTTGTATAGATCATTCTCCGATCAACTGAAGAAAATGCGTGATAATTTCGACACTATTGGAATGAGCTCTAAGGAACTTCTACCTGATGGCAGCTACACGATTACACGAAAACCAATTCGCAAACAAATGGCTAAAGGGTTTAAGCCCGAAGGATAAGTTTCGAATAAAGGCTTTTTATATTATTATCGATAAGTTAAAAATACAAATGGATTCCAGAGGTTAAATATATAAACAAATTTCTGAACGATTTGATTTTCCTTGCACAAGCAATGAAAAAGTCAACGTTTTAGCCTGTGCCCAGCGTTTGGTGTTATTCTTGTAACTACCAATATAAATACAATTTATTTTAGTTTTATGGAATCCGTTGTAACTTATTCTCCTAAGTGATGTTTAATTTTGTATAAAGTAAGCCATACAATATACTCGTAAGAGAATATATGCAGAGAGGGCACCATTTACTCTTCAAACCTAGGGCCCAAAAAAGCTAAATCGGGCGCTGAGTCTAATCCATTCTTTGAACGTAAATTTTGATAAAGTCAAGTAGTTTCTTGTTCAAGTGCCATATTTTCAATTAATAGTAAGAAAACTACTACTAAAACAACTGTCTACAAAAAACTTTTCAGGCAAGCTACTTATAATTCGTATTTTAAATAAATATTACTTATTCCTTTTCCAATTTGACAAGGAAACCTTTAACATAAAACATTAAATGGAAATATGCAGAAAATAAATAAATCACATAAATAAATGTCTGCTAATTGAAAAATCATGATTATCTGTCATTTTGACATAAGTGAACTTGATTTAAAAGTTAGGGAGATTTTTCTTGACGAACTTTCTAGTCAAATTTCCAATAAAATTGCCTTAATTGGAACACAATTTTTTGACAGCTGGCTAATCATATATACTTGCCTTACTTGCAAGTCCTATATGTTGTGTGAATTAATCAATTAATGGGGAGGTTCAGGCAACACAAGGGACTTCATTTGGAGTCAACTTCATTCTATGAACATACATTTTAACCACGGCAATTAGTTAGTTTTTCAAGTGCCATGAATTTCAAATTAAGAACTATACTTCACAAATCTCTATTTTAAGTTCATAGTACAAAAGCTACCTGAAAGATTACTGTCTAGAAAACACTCCTTAGGCAAGCTACAAGTCCATTACGATTTGCATTTTGTATTGCAAAGAAGTATTACTTGTTTCTTTTTCAAATTGACAAGGAATCCTTTTACAGAAAGCATTAAAAAAAGTTGTGCATAAAAAAAAAAATTTAAGTAAAGTTCAGCTTTTAGTTGAATCAAAAAACATTATCAACTGTCATTTTGATAGAAGTAGACTTGACTTGATAGTTAGGGAGATTTTTCTTGGTTTACTTTCCAGTCAACTTTCTATTAAAGTTGCCCTAATTGGAAGGTAATTTTTTGAAAGCTGGCCAATCAGATACTAGAAACTTGCAACTTTTAAGTCCCTTATGTCGTCTGAACCTGCCCAATTTTTTGGCAGCTGACCAATCACATACTAAAAACTTGCCTTACTTTCAAGGCCCTTATTACTTCTCCCATTGTTAATTTTCTTTATTTTTAACACGAAGTAAAAACTTTGGCAATATAAAATAACATACAAAAATAAAATAATTCCCAATAGAAAAGAATAGCTTAATATTTTGCAAACAAAAATAAATATTTAATTTTTTTCAAAAACGTTAAAACATTTTATACCTCAATTTTCATATAAATAAATGAATAAATAAATTTAAACCATATTTTTTTTATATCCGTGTATTGGCACTTTACAGATTTATCATGTACTTGACTACGGGGGGGTCATTCCGTAAAACGATAATTGTTAGACGATAGCGTTTCGACGATAGTAGTAGGTATCGTCTGCTATTAATTTCCATTGATAACTAAGCAAATTGAACTCAAAAACTCATTCGGTTACGAAGAAAATTAAGAGATTAATCGGATCTTCTATCTATTCTAACCCATATGTAATCATTTTTTATATACAAAACATAAGTAATATCTCTTAATTGTTGTTAAATAAATAAAACAATTGTAGTTTTGGAATTGCAGAACAGGGCTTTATAATGATATTATAAACAATAAATTTGCCAGACGGTTGTCGTTCTACATACATAATGTATACACCTTCAATATAAAAATTTGCTGTAACTATTGAAACTTTGGGCGGAGGAACATTGGTATCATCGACAGAAAACGATTTTAGTATCGATTTTAGTTTTGGAAATAACAAATATTTTTGAATCCAAGTTATGTTCCCTGTGGATAAAATGAAGTCTTCACTTCCTTCCCTTGGACCAAATTGGGTTTATTACTGCAGCTGATTTACAAAAATATCAGACATTGAACAAAAATTTGAGATTTTATTTTTATCTTCGGCTGCAACAAATGAAAACACAAAAAAATGTCAATAACAACAAACATCACAAAATAGTTGTCATGTTTATTAACAATACATTTTTTGCAAATTTTCAAAATTTCCCATAGAGAAAAACCAAGTTTAAGAACATTTTCAAGTTATTCAACAAGCTTATCATTCGTTGAGTTCATTTTGACATTTGGAATATACTCAACGAATTTATACTGAAAACGATTGAACGAGACGATAGTGATAAAGTAACGTGAAGCAAATTATTGGTCGCATTCACAAAGCTAGTGGCTACGTAGTCAAAATTTAACTAGCTTTGTGAATGCAAAACTACACTACAAAGCTAGTCAATCTGGAACTGTCATATTGTTGACAAATTCAAATATATAAAATAACATTTTTGATTTGATAACTTTAACATATCTTTAGTATTTTTAAATTCAATAAAATCAAATTTAAGACACAATTTGAATGATTTTTATTTTTATCTAAATACTGAACGATTTATTTCATTTTGAATTCGTGTGTCTTTACCGAGCTGCTGATTGTGAAACGTCAAAAGCATTCTCCACTAACTTTGTAGCCGAATTTTGTTCGGAGGGGAAATTTCAACTACTTTTGCCACTAGCTTTGTAAATACGACCATTGACGATATCCTTAATGATAATCGTTTTGGCGATTATCGTTTCGGAAATTACGAAATGACTCCCCTGGTTAACTCGAAGTCATTTCAGGTAATTTGTTTCTTGCACATATCATCAAAAGAAACGCAAAGTTGCATTTGTCAAAATTTCAGTTTTTTTAAAAGTCTTATAATTCTTGCAGACAAAAATAACTGTTTTTAGAAAAAATTACAACAAAAAATTATGCGCAGTTAAATATTTTGTTCTTAACTGTTTACCATAACTGTTTATTTTGGTCAAAAGGAAGACAAATATAGAGGTCAACATATGGTGGTAAGACTCGATTGGCCGCCTTCTAGCATTTAGGGGGCTAACTATAAATGATTCACTGCATTTATGAAAATAAATAGTTTTTCATTACTTAAAAAAAAAAAAAATTAAAACTTAGCCCGTTTTTAAATAAAAAAAAGTGGCGACAAATACCTAATGAAGATTTTGTAAAAAAACGGAATATTAAAGATAGTGATTCAGAAATTATCACAAATTTTGTTCACAAAAATTACTCCATTGAATTTAGAAAACTTGAAAACGCCATATGTATATTAATAAATTGGTTTTGAATCAGATTCGAATTGAGTTCATCAAAAACCTTGACAAAAATTCAATTTAATTACCAGTTAACAATTATAATTTTTATAAAAATAATATGAATTTTTAGTGAACTTTCTGTTCACAACTGTGTAACTATGCAATATATTGGAGTATTTGAGTAAATTGAATATTGAATATTTTTGATTAATAAATAATTGAAGACTAAAATTAAATTTATAAAGTGATTTCAAAAATTGCTCTGTACGAATGCCTATTAGTGTTACTGTAACCGACTATACCTTTGGGACTGTCTTAAATTAAAATTATTTATTTATGATGATCTACAATACAAATTAAAAATACTCAATTCAGTAGGTAGCTAGAGGTAATGTACTTGAACAAAATAATTTATTAGAATCATTCGATTGGTGTGACTTTCGGCATTTAAGACCATGGTGCGCCGCACCGCCCCGCGCCGTTGCCATGTTTTCTCATTTGACGTTTACATCCTGTGAAAAATATTTCCAAGAATTACACAACTCTTGAGAAGAGGAATGAGCACGGAGACGAATTTTATACCGATTTAGGAAGGAGCACAAAAAGCTTACCTAACCGAAAAACAATTGAAATCATAAAGTACCTATATTTCTTTTAAACTTATGATTTATTATTATACAAAAACTAACAGGAAATTATTACAAAAAAATCAATAAAATAATAAACAAAATATATCTCCTCACGATGTAAAGGATGTTTTTGCGTAGTTGTAACACCTTTAACTTTATATAGGATGAGGAGGAGGACAAAGTAAGAAAAATTTCAATTTTCAAAAACAATCACCTTTTCTGGGAGGTTGGGATCTTTCTTTATGGGATTCTCTTCAGCTTTTCTGCTTTGGATTTCATCATTTGTCGTCGTGGTCGTCATGTTGTTAATAATTTTGTAGAAGTTAAGTGCCCAATGTGCTATGAACGTATTCTGTCCTCTCACGCTTTGAAACTCTTTGATATATAAGCAAATCCTTTGATTTCAATATTTAGGTTGTTCGACACTCGCAGTTGTTTATCGAGTGATTTATGTACTTTATTTTTAAACTCATTAACAAATCACCATAAGCATCAGATCAGCTCAGCACCATATCAAGTACGAATTTTGTTCTATCTTTTTTGCAAGCAGCCTGTGCAGCACACCGCCGCCAGTATGTATGTACATGCGAATTTACTAAGTTCAAGTTGAAATTGAAATAAATACAAAAGGAAACGATTAAAACAAAACAACACAATAACCGTCGTCGTTGTTATACAACTTTTTTTAAAAAACAAATAATTAAACTTTATTTGAATTGCGAACGGGGAGCACTTTTGTCTGAAATTTTCTTGTTGATTTTTTTTTTCTTTATTTTGTGCGGAGGAGGAAAATTCGATTTTTCACCGCTGCTGCTGTTCTGTTGTATCTTGTATTAGATTCGTTCGTCGTTTTGTACGAGTGGACAGTGGAGTGCGATTTTTGAGCGATATGCGATGAATCCTGTCAAAGAAAACTCATCGGCTTTTAAGGGAGACCGTTGGGGACTTCTTTGCGACACAACTGACACCTGGGTGGATTTTAAAGATACTTAAAAAACATAGAAAATCAGCTGATCGTTTTTCTTACAATTAGGGTTGCCAAAGATTGAATTCAAATAAGTTTAAGAATTACTTTTTACCAATAAGAATCCCTCTTGTAATCCAAATCCAAGTTTTAGATCGTAAAATAAATAAATTCAAAATTTTACGGAAGAGGAAAAACCTGTTTAGGATTCATATATCTGAGAAATACTGAATTTGTGTGGTTAAAAAAGTCGGCACTAGATATGGATACGGAGACGATCATAATAGCTGAATCACAAACACGCTTCAGCTCCGGCTTCGTATGCGTTACTTTGGCCATGCTTCGAGGTTGCTTTGGATGACATTTCTATTATCTCATCCCTCCAAAGAGCAAATATTTTGTTTGTTGACATTTTTTTACAGCTGTTGAGCTGTCAGACAAAGCAAATGTTCAGATAATTGAACTAGAACTTCCGTTTGGAGTCACATTACGTTACATTACGTTCTTTTCCTTACGATTGTCAAACGAAACGTGAGTTCGACGAAACTAGACTGTTTGCAGATGATACATCAATATATGTGAATGGAAGAGTGCATCAATCGTCTAAATACGGATTTAAAAAACCTAGAATTGTATTTTAAAGTGAATAAATTAAAACTAAATGTAGCGAAAACTAAAGCAATTATATCTAATGGTGATTCAGCAGAAAAACATTGTAATAAATAAAAATAATATTGAAAAAGTTGATGAAGTTAAATACTTACGAGTTATCATAGATAGAGAATTGAGTTTTGAGAAGCAAATAAACTACATATGTAATAAAATCGGAAAAAAATAGGATTTTTTCAAAGAGTAAGAAGTAGATTATCACTAAGCTGTGCAATAAAAATCTTAAATGTAATGATTAAACCTCACTTCGAATACTGTTCAACAATAATTTTTTTAGGAATAAATCAAATGACTACACGATTACAGAAATTGCAAAATAGAGGTATGAGGTGTATTTTAATGTGCATTATGTTAACACCTATTCAAATAATGCTAAATATTTGAAAACTGTCTTACTTTAAATCAAAGAACAATTAAGAATTTTGTAAATTAATAGCGAAAGCTAAATAAAGAATCAAATAATTCCTCCGCTTTAAAATGATTCCACCTCCTTACACATGCTTGCCCCCTTGTAGGTTTGGCGGAAATTATAATTGATTTCATACGTCATCTGTTCTTTCTTTGCTTCAAAAAGCTTTTTCTTTCAAAGAAACTAAGGACAACTATTGTTATAAAGTTTGACAAAAAATACAAAAACAAGTTCAAATACTTTCGCTGAATAGCGTTCACGAATAGCTCATAACGGTAAGGAAAAGGTGACACCACAGCGAAGTTGGCTATTAGCAGTCCATACATATTAGGTCAATGAGATTTGGAGCCAACTTCTGTACAATTCAGCGGAAATATAATTAAGCTTTGAAATAGTATGTCAAAACATATTGGATTTCTAATGTTTTGCTGAGTATTTTTTTAAAAGCTTGAGAATATAATAATACAGGGCAGAAATATTATTTGAATTAATTTTGTATTATTATAATCTGGGATGGAATCGGCTATAATGATTGTTTATAAATGACAATCAAAATATTCGAATTTTATCTATATAAGTTGACAGTCACATTTATAGCCACAAATACAAAATTAATTAGGTGGCCCAACAGTCCGCAGGGAACCAGCGCCTAGTGACCTACATACAACTCTCAACCATTCCTGTGTGCGAGTAATTGCAGGGATTGAGTGAACCTACAGTTTATATGCCAAATCCAAACGGCTTATTTGAGGAAGACCTTTTTCATGACAAGAATTACTCTTGGAGAATTTGTCAATTCCTCGAAGTGGTAGTACCCGTGAATAAAACTTTAGGTGGCACAAGCATCGATCGAACCGAAGACCTCTCGCATGACAGTCAAACGCAATAACCATCATGCCATGGTTCAAGCTGTCACAATACATATGTTGGTCACTTTCCAAAAAATATATTGAGCTACGAGACGCTTACACAACCGTATGAAAAATTTGTTCAAGCACCTTTGTAGTTAAAAAGACAACATTCTTGTGACCGACAAAACTTACGACATTTGAAAAAACACAAGAAAAGTAAAGTATTTATGTAGACATTTTGTAGGAATCATTTTAAAATTTCAACATAGCAACAACTGATTGTGACAAATCTACGGTTACGGTTTACGAAGTATGGGCTGCTGTTAACAGAATCACTTCTGGGAATAAAGTTGTCACCAAACAGAATGAGTTGATAGTTAAATGTACAAGTAAATGACAAGTTTCACAGTCTTGTTGAAACCAAATAATGTCAATATTCAACTGTTACCATTTACCGTAACGGCAGCTTTTTCTCTCATTTAGAAGAAGAGATAAGGAGTGATGCCATCAGTACGTAGAGTGTACCAAACTTTCAATTTGAATTGATAGAATAGTGATTCTTTAATGACAATTTTGCATATTGACGAATCCATTCAACCAGAAATAAAATTAATCACTAAACACAATTATTTGGCCAAAGTACTCTTTGAACTTTTCGAACAAACTTATTTTTTTCTACAAATCTACATAATTTAGAAGCGTTGTTCTAAAGTTAAACGTTTATGATAAAGTGCCAAAAGCATACTGAACACAAATGTAAACTCTGTTTGATATTCTCAACTGTCAAACCTGAACAATAAATGACTCGCCTGTGCTTCGTTGGAATTATTGAATATTCAACAATTGGGAAATTCATGACACTCCCAAATGGGTCAACAAAGTCCAATCACAGCTGTCAAATTAGCTCTACGAAAAATTTGGTTCGTTCCTCTTCTGAATTACGTGCTTTAAATGTTATATTATTACTTTTGACAGATTTCTGTCAACGAAAATTTTAATCCGGAAACTTGAATAGACCTAAACAGATTCAAAGTAGTCTTTAAGCCAATCAAAAATTAGTATATTTGAAAAGAAGTTTGTATTTCTAAGTTCTCTGTTATTTCTGTATTCTCTGGAATACAAACAAAATTTCTCATACAGATTTCTCACTTTTTCAGTCAGAAATTTGAGAATACAATTTCTGTGATTCGATTTGGCAATCTGACTGAGAAAGTTCTAAGAAATATAATATTTATAATGAAAAATGACTTAAATCGGATTTTTTAATTATATTATTTGATGGCAACCCTGCCATACTAGTTGTCATTTATCTGTGATCTATCAAATTATCGTGGAGGTTTATGTATTTTTATTTTTCAGTGAGTGGAAGGTTATGAAACTTTCCCGAAAAATATAAAATAATGAATTCATTAATTAAACAATTCTCGCTCCTTTGTGCAAGTAAGCAATTACAAAGCACAACAAAAGTCCTTATACCTGCCTGCTCGTTTCATACGAGCGACTCTCTGAACAAGCGATGGAATAAATTCAACACCGGGCCACAGAAGTTCCTGCAAAACAACAAGGTTGTCCATCCACCACAAGAACCTGATGAGGAACCAAGAAAAGCGGTAATAATCTCAATTAATTTTCATTTCTAAAAAACACAAAATACTTACAAAATAAACATAAACTTTTTTAGTATGTTTGTCACATGACAACAAACATTAAATACAGTCCCGATAAAATGTGGTACATTGCATCGTTGGTTCGTGGTCTATCAGTGGACGAAGCAGTGAAGCAACTTAATTTTGTTCTCAAGAAAGGTGGACGTTATGTTAAGCAGACTATTCTAGAGGCACAAGATATGGCAATTAAAAGACATAATGTTGAGTACAGGAGCAATTTATGGATATGTAAGTCTTATTTTTATAAGAAAAATATTCTGGGGAAACCATAAGTCAGTTTTTGAATTCTAGCCGAATCATTTTGTGGTAAAGGACGTTATTATGTAGGCATGAGACGTCATGCTCGTGGACGTGCTGGTAGAGTGGAATACAAGCACTGCCATTACTTTGTTCGATTGGAAGAAGGTGAACCACCAAAGCACTACTACCTACCACATCCGGCTACACCTGAAGATCAATTCAACAAATGGATGGAACAAATGCGAAACAGGAAGATCACCAGTTCGTTATAAATATGATTTGTTTGTTAAATTTAATTATATGAAAATAGCATAAGTCAAATGAAGCTTAATTGAAAAAGCCTAAAATAAAATTTTAACATCCTGTAAACAAAACTAAAAAGTTGTAATTTTCATAATGATTCTTGTATTGGTCTTGTTTTACGGATGAATTCAACAGTCCACAGTATGTTGAGTGTATTCTCCAACTGAATCGAACGACGCTGTCCATTTTTTGATTAGATACACTTTAATCTAAACTAATCGGGGGCTATCACGAATACAACAATACCAGAAGTTATATTATTAAAAAAAAGTATGATATTCACAAACCCCTATCATAATTATGTTCTATTGAGACACTTGGACTCATTTTGTTTTGCTTCTGAGAAAGTAATATTATTAATGTGGCCACCTGGAAAAAGTTTTAAACCAACAAACTTGTTTATGTTTTTACTTATTCAATTTCAATTTATTATTGTTAAGTGTATTCCTGCAATTAGACTTCGATCAGCCATTGATGGAATATTGTGTGGCTATACAAATAATTTATCGTTTGAAAATATTTATGTACTTCAAAAACTATCGAATTAAAATCTTTATTGAAAAAGTATGTGATCCAAAGCATGTTTAAATTTATACAACTCACTTATTTTAAAACACTTGGAACTTAAAATTTGATGAGTTGGAATGGTTTGTAATAACAACGGCATACAACGGGACCATTAGCGATTTCCAAAACTCTCCAATTTGTTGTGGCTGCTACTGAAAGAGAAAAATGTGGTTAGAAAAACTATTTATAAACCAGATATTCCATTCCTCGTCCTTCATTTGATACTTTGTTTTTGTGTGGGAGGCATCGCCGAGTAAAGTAAAGACGGCCGAGTGAAAACTACATAAAGCAATTTCAAAAAAGAAGAAGTCGTGTTCGCAGAAAGTAATTAAAATAAGAAATGGAAGTTATATTCAAATTTAATTGTTAAATATTATTGAGAATTTGGTTAGTGAAGTTTAAACTGCGCGGGTGAGTTTGCTTGATATTAAAAGCAGATAAGTGTTAAGTGTTTGTTTTTATACAAAAAAAGGTGGAAGAGCGAAGTCAGCTATTTCGGCCGCGGGACATACCCGGCAGAAGATTGGAGGAGTTCCCTATCCGGAAAAAAGGCCTGTGAAGTACCCTGGCTCTCAAGTAACACACATTTTTTTTACTTTTTCCGTGGAACACCCAGCCGCGCAGTCAGAAAAAAAGAAGTTAAAAAGAAAAGAAATAAAATAAACTAACAACCATAAAAAGAGTTCTCAAGAGCCACAGGATCCGATCTGGACCCTGAGGCTGACATCGCGCAGGACTCCACTGATTGGCCTATACATATATACAAACTTACTCGTCATTTTTTTTTTCAAATTTATGGAAATTTGCGTTAGTGTTTTTTTTTGTAATTTCTAAGTTTCATTGTGATAGGAAATTTCAGCGATTTTGGGTTTCTTTTTTTGGTTTATTCCGATTACGGAAGAAGTCGCCGACGTCGCCAGTGCGAAGAGGGGTTTCTCTTACGTCCCTCGTGACGCAATATTTTGCATCCACCCTTTTTTTGTCCACCCGCAACAAGCTCTTTGTAGGTAGGGAATAAGGGTCCGATTAGGGATAATAATAAAGAAACTAATAGGAAACGCTTCAGATACGGGACGCTGTGGAACCGGCGAAGAAATTTCCCTAAGTGTTTTGTTCTTTACTTCTTTGGTCTTTGTGGTACATATTATTGCAGTTTCAATTTCAGTTAATAAAATAGTTAAGATTCTTTGTATTTACGATGCCATGAATCAAGTGTTTTTTCTTTCAATTTAAAAATGGAATTGAAAGATATTTTTAGGGGGTGCGGTCTGGTGTGACAAATTTTAGGTTTGGCGGGAATGTAGTTCCACGGCAGTGAACTTTCCTGGGTCCGCTTTTGGGGATTCCGAAAACCAAGTCAAGTGGATTCCAGGAAGGGTGGGTAAAGGCCAGGCCGTGACGTTATCAGCGGCCGCCGAGAAAAGTGAACGAAGTGGTGGTAGTGTACAATAAATTCTAAAATATTCATCCGGCATGATCTATGTTTTTGTAAAGAGGTGAGTCCCGGTTACGGTAGCAAGACCCCCACCCCAACATTCGACGAGCTCAGCTGTGCACCGCAAGCATGCCGCAGCTACCGTAACGGACATTCCTTCCTCTACCCAATCCCTATCCTAGTTCCCATCCCAGAGTTACCTTCTTCGACCGACCCTATCCTACCCATACCCCTCCCATTTGCCTTACGACCCCCCAACCTCGTTATGAGATAACTCCCAAAGTCATTAGAGGGTGTCTTACTTCCATGCAAATGGTACCCTGCACCTATACCAATGGCTCCCGACACCTCTTCTTCTTCGTTTTTCCTTTTCCTCTTTCTTCCTCCCCACCTCATTATAAATTAAAATAATGGACGATTTTCTTTCTTTAAAGTCAATTTTTCAAACCAACTACAAACATCGTCATTTGGGACTTCACTTCATAAAGTATCCACGACGTAATTGAAAGGCCTGAAGACCCCTAATTGAACAATTAAGTTTTATTGGTGTTTATTTACCGAGCAATATTTATTGAATCTGTGACAAACTCAACACTCGAAATCATAAGAAATAGTAACGGTGGTCAGAATTCGTTCAACGTAATCTTTCCCAAAATTAGATTGGTATAATAAAGGGTGTAGAAAATTTAGAAAGAAATATTTAATATAACATAAAATGTTTAGAGAGCCGTATGATGTTTTCCATGGAAAACCCCATAAGTTGACCTTGGTTGCTTTTCCTGCACAGGTTCAAGAAGTCTTAAATGGTTTAAACAAAATAGAAGGTGTGGATTCGAGTCCTACGCTTTTACTTTCCAATATGCTTTTTTCAAAATATTTAAAATTCATCTTCAATAAATTACATATCACGGGTGATTTTCTTTAAGCATGGAAACTATCTTATCTTTATCATATTTTAAAATTTGGAATTGATCAGTCTCATTTTTTGTATAGATTCTACCATAGGTCTTCCAAAAAATAATCATCTGAGGCCCTTACTTTTTAGACTTATTGGATGTGATTAGTATTCGCAGATGATTTTCAAATATATTATAATATAAAAATCTCAATTTAAAAATCTCCAAATGCAGAATATTTCGTTCAACTCTTAGAGCGATTTACAATAATAGACTTTGGTTAAGAAATTTTAACCGGCGATATTGTAATTAGAGACTTTGGCATTATTTCCAATTATCTTTTGCATAACACATAAATTATTTCGCATTCAAGGCAAATTTAATTCTTGTTTTCTTTATTAAAGACAAATAGAAAGGTCAAGTTTTGAAATGCTATGTAGACTTCCTTAATTATACCTATTCTTAAATACTATTTTCAATTGTGTTATGTGGTATTGTTTTGGAGAATGTAAAATTATTATGCTTGATATTTCAAAGCATTTAGTAAAGGGTGGCATTAGGTTCGGTTATAGAAAATGCGTCCTTCTGGTACTGATGCATCCGTGCTTCGTTGGATTATAAATTACCTTTTAGATCGTTCAATGCAAGTTTTATTGAATGGTTTAAAGTTTAAAAAAAGCACAGATCAAATTCTGTAGTGTCCCAATGATAATAAAACCTTCAGCTCTTCAAATTCGTTTTTAAATTCAAAATTCTGCTCTTCGGTTCTTTATAGGCAATGTAGCAGAAGCTTCATAAATCGATTTAAAGGAACAATAAAATGTTGAATATGGCGTTGATGTTTATTGATTGATGCTGGGAAGGTTTAACTTTGTTTGTACCTCTTAAACAGCCGTATTATCCAAATGTTGGCTTGATTTTGCCATTAAATATGTTTTACAGTGTACATTTTTATATTATAAGATACTTCCGAGTAATAATTTTTATTAATCAATGACTTGGAGAAATTATACAGAAACCTGACTTTTTGGACTGAGTATTTCAATCAAAATTAATTGTTCAACCCAAAAATCAGCATCACAGCCGGATTTTTTAGGCAAAGTAAGCTTTTAGAAAAGTACAAGACATCATCAAATTACAGTCCCTGCCACTTCATATTTTATGCAAAATCTCAATTTTAAGCTATTTTAATCAGGTTTTCGAATACAGTAGAATCTCGAAAACATGAACGGTTCTATAACATGAACAGTTCGGAAAGATGAACGTTTTTTTCCTCACCATTGCAGTGTTCCAAAAGATTATACGATTTTTTTCTACTTCTCACCCTTTATTTCGTCGTCACATTGTTTAGTAACTGGTATTAAATTTTGGGAACGGTTCTTTTGGGCGTGGAATTTTCACAGTTTGTGTAAATTCTTCAGTTAAAAGTGAATTTTGAAGAGGAAAGATGCCTCCCGTGAAAGGTAGAGGTAAGTTTTTAAACCTCAAACAAAAGTGTGCTGTGTTAGATGACATAAAAAATGGAATATCTTATCGAAGCATTGCAACAAAATATGGAATCGCAATATCCACGATTGTTGGAATAAAAAAAAAGGTAAGGCAATCACTTCGAGAGTGTGTAAAACATCAATTTCTGGAGCGGAAAAACGCAAAACATTGCATAAATCAGAAATGCCGAAAATGGAATCGGCTTTATATAGATGGTTCCTGAAGCTACGAGACCGACATGTTCCCGTAGGAGGGATAATGATAAAAACCAAGGCCAAAAAATTGCACGCTATTTTCAAGCAGATTCATTTAACGCAAGTGATGGATGGATTAATAATTTCAAAGCTAGATTTGGAGTTCGGCTTCTAGCAATCAGTGGAGAAAAACTGAGCTCTAATAAAGACGCTGTCCTGCCCTTTAAACAGAAATTAAAGAAGACTATGGCCGACTTCGGTATCAGCCGACAACAATTGTATAATGCCGATGAAAGTGGCCTTTTTTGGAGAATGATCCCAAGCAAAACATTTGTCCACTCTGGTGAAAGATGAGCTCCCGGACGAAAAATTGCAAAAGATCGCTTCACATTTTTGGTATGCACGAACAGCACTGGTTAGCACAAGTTAAAACTTCTGACCATTAGAAAGGCAAAAAATCCCAGGTGCTTCAAGAATTTTAGGCCTCCAATGACATACACCAACTCAAAGACTGCATGGATGACAAAAGAAATTTTTAAAAACTGGTTTCATTCAGAATTTGTTCCACAGGTACTAGTTACGATTTAAAAACTAAGTTTGCGATCTTAGATCTCTTTTAAAGGTACGGGAGTTTATGAAGAATAATAACCTTTCAAAAAAGGCATTGCTTATTCTTGATAATGCCCCAAGTCATCGACCTGAAAATGAACTTCAAAGCGATGATGGCTGCATTCGGACAATGTTCATGCCTCCAAATGCAACACCACTTATTCAACCAATGGATCAAAATGTAATAAGGCTCACAAAGTTGCACTACCGAACAAGCCTTTTGTCAGATGTTATCTCTAAAGGGCGAGATGTTGAAAAGATGTTGAAAAAATTTAATTTACGTGACGCTCTGACATGCCTTCAAGGAGCTTGGGACAAACTTACACCGGAAGTTATTGAAAAGTGTTGGCATGAACTGTTTGCATATGAAGCTGTTTCTAGTGACGAGGACGAAGATGTCCGTCTTGCTGTACTACAACAAAGAATGCAACTGGAGGAAATAAACCAGGTTTCAACCACAGCACTGAGTATGCTACAAGAAGTTTTTCCTGACGTAAGTCAATAATTTTTTATTTATTGAAACAACTGTCAACATTTGAATATGGCGTTGATGTTTATTGATTGATGCTGGGAAGGTTTAACTTTGTTTGTACCTCTTAAACAGCCGTATTATCCAAATGTTGGCTTGATTTTGCCATTAAATATGTTTTACAGTGTACATTTTTATATTATAAGATACTTCCGAGTAATAATTTTTATTAATCAATGACTTGGAGAAATTATACAGAAACCTGACTTTTTGGACTGAGTATTTCAATCAAAATTAATTGTTCAACCCAAAAATCAGCATCACAGCCGGATTTTTTAGGCAAAGTAAGCTTTTAGAAAAGTACAAGACATCATCAAATTACAGTCCCTGCCACTTCATATTTTATGCAAAATCTCAATTTTAAGCTATTTTAATCAGGTTTTCGAATACAGTAGAATCTCGAAAACATGAACGGTTCTATAACATGAACAGTTCGGAAAGATGAACGTTTTTTTCCTCACCATTGCAGTGTTCCAAAAGATTATACGATTTTTTTCTACTTCTCACCCTTTATTTCGTCGTCACATTGTTTAGTAACTGGT
The DNA here is from genome assembly GCF_945859685.1 of Eupeodes corollae. Taxonomy (NCBI): domain Eukaryota; kingdom Metazoa; phylum Arthropoda; class Insecta; order Diptera; family Syrphidae; genus Eupeodes; species Eupeodes corollae. Next base: position 6,872,345 of record NC_079148.1, on the reverse strand, counting down.
ATTAAATTTTGGGAACGGTTCTTTTGGGCGTGGAATTTTCACAGTTTGTGTAAATTCTTCAGTTAAAAGTGAATTTTGAAGAGGAAAGATGCCTCCCGTGAAAGGTAGAGGTAAGTTTTTAAACCTCAAACAAAAGTGTGCTGTGTTAGATGACATAAAAAATGGAATATCTTATCGAAGCATTGCAACAAAATATGGAATCGCAATATCCACGATTGTTGGAATAAAAAAAAAGGTAAGGCAATCACTTCGAGAGTGTGTAAAACATCAATTTCTGGAGCGGAAAAACGCAAAACATTGCATAAATCAGAAATGCCGAAAATGGAATCGGCTTTATATAGATGGTTCCTGAAGCTACGAGACCGACATGTTCCCGTAGGAGGGATAATGATAAAAACCAAGGCCAAAAAATTGCACGCTATTTTCAAGCAGATTCATTTAACGCAAGTGATGGATGGATTAATAATTTCAAAGCTAGATTTGGAGTTCGGCTTCTAGCAATCAGTGGAGAAAAACTGAGCTCTAATAAAGACGCTGTCCTGCCCTTTAAACAGAAATTAAAGAAGACTATGGCCGACTTCGGTATCAGCCGACAACAATTGTATAATGCCGATGAAAGTGGCCTTTTTTGGAGAATGATCCCAAGCAAAACATTTGTCCACTCTGGTGAAAGATGAGCTCCCGGACGAAAAATTGCAAAAGATCGCTTCACATTTTTGGTATGCACGAACAGCACTGGTTAGCACAAGTTAAAACTTCTGACCATTAGAAAGGCAAAAAATCCCAGGTGCTTCAAGAATTTTAGGCCTCCAATGACATACACCAACTCAAAGACTGCATGGATGACAAAAGAAATTTTTAAAAACTGGTTTCATTCAGAATTTGTTCCACAGGTACTAGTTACGATTTAAAAACTAAGTTTGCGATCTTAGATCTCTTTTAAAGGTACGGGAGTTTATGAAGAATAATAACCTTTCAAAAAAGGCATTGCTTATTCTTGATAATGCCCCAAGTCATCGACCTGAAAATGAACTTCAAAGCGATGATGGCTGCATTCGGACAATGTTCATGCCTCCAAATGCAACACCACTTATTCAACCAATGGATCAAAATGTAATAAGGCTCACAAAGTTGCACTACCGAACAAGCCTTTTGTCAGATGTTATCTCTAAAGGGCGAGATGTTGAAAAGATGTTGAAAAAATTTAATTTACGTGACGCTCTGACATGCCTTCAAGGAGCTTGGGACAAACTTACACCGGAAGTTATTGAAAAGTGTTGGCATGAACTGTTTGCATATGAAGCTGTTTCTAGTGACGAGGACGAAGATGTCCGTCTTGCTGTACTACAACAAAGAATGCAACTGGAGGAAATAAACCAGGTTTCAACCACAGCACTGAGTATGCTACAAGAAGTTTTTCCTGACGTAAGTCAATAATTTTTTATTTATTGAAACAACTGTCAACATTTAAATTTATTTAAAGGTTCCATGTTCCTCTAACGATATAAGAGAATGGAATGAAGATGTAGTTCAGCCTTCTGATGAAGAAGAACTTTCCTCAGAAGATAGTGTAGTCGAGGTTATATAAGCAATTAAACCAGCAGAGGCCATTTCAGCTATCAACACCAGCCTGAAGTTTTGCAGAGCAATGTGAGGCCGATGTATCGACACTTTTAAGCTTAAGAAATTTACGAGAGAAAGCAAAACCGAGACTTCTTTCTTCCGGGCGACAGTCTACATAAGTCCGTTTTGTTTAACTCCTATGAACAACTTTATTATTTTTGTTTTTTTAAAGATAAAATGAATTGTTATTTTCTTAGATGCAATGTTTTTATGTAAAGCTATATATTTTTCTTAAAATAACTCTCAATGCTTGGAAAGATGAACAATTCGAAAAGATGAACGGGGCCTGTTTCATATCTGTTCATCTTTTCGAGATTCTACTGTATTGTAATGCATTTAAATTATTTTGTATGTAGAATATAAACTATTTCCTACTTTTTTTTTTTAAATAAAACAACAGATTTGTAGATTTTTCTTTTATTAATATTTTCATTTTTTTTGTAGTTTTTGTAATTGTTTTCAATATTTTGTTGAACCTCCTTTTGCTTTAATAAGAGCCTCAATTCTTTCAATAAGCTTAGTTCTTGTTGTGACCGCATCTTTAGCCAGTTCCCTTTTCATCAGTTCCCACATGTTTTCTATTGGGTTCATATTAGGGCTGTTTCCCGACCAGTCCAAAAGAGGGAAGTTTTCTTCCCTCAAATAAGTTTTTATGGACCGGCTGTGTGGCATGGAGCTCCATCTTGCATAAAAATGTATTATTCTCCATTCGGTAACCATTCTCTGATCTGCGACACCAAACAATTCCGTACGGTGCGCTCCGAAGCTTTAATATTAGCTTCTTCCAATTTAGTTTGTACCATCTTTGTGGTTGCAAACCTGTTTTCCACGCAAATTTCCTAACATATCTTTCAGACCTTAATGTGAAAATTGGCTTTCTTCCGCATTTGTTCTTTCTTTTTAAGCTTTAATCTTCATCACATTTAATTTTTTTCTTAATCCGTCTCACGCTAGCCTCAGACACGCCCACTTATAAAAAATGTTTAGGTTGACCAAACATTTCACTTCAGCTCTTTTACTTGGGGACAGGTCTCCTCTCTTACCCATGGTTTAAATTTAACTATTTATTATTTTTGTTTTGCCAAAAATGTTTTTCAATAACAGTAAAAAAAAACAATGCAATTGAATACCGTTAATAAGCACACAAAGCTTTTAAAGTCACACGAACCGGCAGAATAAAAAAATTCAACTGCAAGAATTCTGTACTTGTTTAAGCTCTGTTGCCAATACTTTGACATTATGCATTTATAATGCAACATATTAAAATAAAACATAAAGAAAATAGAACCACGAACAAAAGTCTAATAAGCAAAACTAAGTTTCTGTAACTTTGAACGTTAAAAATATATAAAATTAAAATTTAAAATTATAAAAATTCTGCATTGCGTCTAATAATATGGCCAGGGACTGTATGTTTATAGAAAAATAGGATTTTTCCATAAGATCTACACTGTTTTGCCTGGCATTCAAAAACCATTACCAAAGCTTATACAAGTTTTAGAGACTTGAGGAGAGGAGGAAAGGGGAAAAAGTTTAAAAAAGTTATCTACCTTTTTAAACAAACGAAAGTAAATTAAGGCCTTTTAAAATTACTAGGGGACCGGTGCGGAAACTCTTTCCATCCAATTAATTGTATACCTCAAGCTTCCTGTAGTTAAACTCTGTTCAACAAAAATAGTCCGTAGAGGCCTCATGGGCGAGCTTTTTCCAAAGCAATGGAGCCTGATGTACCCTCACTACACTGCGTAGGGAAAAATGCTAAAACAATGAGCGATCCACTGATATTCCTTCCTTAAAGATATTATATTGCAATTCTTCCCAAAAAGTTGTACACCCAACCTTACCGTTGTTTTCCGCTGCTAATGGTTTAAATTTTCACTCTCAATTAGAAGCAAAGAGCTTATTTAGTGGATTTTGTTATGTCGCTTAAAGTTTTCGAAGCTTTTGAAAACAAAAACCTGTCAGAGCTTTAAAAAGCGACACACTTATACAATCCAATCCAATCAGAGTGACAGGCAAACGTCCTATTTTCTCTGTTGTTAAACAGAGTATAGTTTCAGTTTTTCTTGCAGGTGTTACATTTTCTTGTGATGAGTTTTTGTTCGCTGAGATGGAATGTTTGGACACCGCCCACTCAACAAAACATTCCGCAAGGTCTGTCCTCTGTGGCTTTGCTCATCCTAAGAACTCATTCCAAAATACCGGTAAACTAATGAAAAGAACTGCTTTGTGCATTCGATTAGATCGTTCAAATACACAAACCATTTCTTTTAATATATTATTTTCCCAGTATTTTGTACTTCATATTTTTGTTGTCTTTTTGTTGTCATCTTATTTGTTAAAATTGATTCAGTGTGAGACTCGCAAAATAGATACTTACTAACAAAATAATATGTGATTCTATTTATTTATGAAAATAAGTATATATACAAAATTCTATGCTTTTTTGTTAATGAATGAGGCTTTCAGTTATCAGATCAGAAGCTCTGCCAGAGCTCTTACATATAATGCGTAAGAATGTGCTTATCGAATGCTTTTCGTGAGTCAAAGTACTTCTTGCACTCATTGCACGTCTTGCTGATTGAATCATGTTTGTCGTGCATATGTTTGTAGTACTCCGCGGCGGTGGAATGACTCTCTCCGCACATATCGCACGAATTCAATTCACCCATCACCACGTCGTGGCAATTTAACATGTGTAACTTTAGATCCCGAGTATCATATTGACCCATGTTGCAGGTGGGGCATTGGAAGTCCATGTTCTGAGGATCGATGTGTTCTGTTTTCACATGTTGTATGAGGTTTTCTCTAAAAACACAAAAATACCACCATGAAAGCCATCTTCAAAGAATCTACAAAATTCTAACTCACCTTATGGTAAAAGTCTCTCCACATTTCTTACACGGCAGATCCTCGATCTTGTGGGTTTGCAAGTGAAAGAGAAGTTTGAATTTCTTCTCGAACGTCACCTGACAAATGTCACATTGGAAGTTTCTGTGCGAGTCGTGGACCTGCATATGCTTCGCATAATCGGCCTTCGTATCGAACGACTCGGTGCACATGTTGCAAGAGAAATTCAGCTCAGCTGTATTCTCCGTCTGGCGTTGTTCGTGGAGCTTCATGTGCGTTTGCAGGGAGTATTTGGTGCCCATGGGTTTGTGGCAGACACCGCAGGTGAATTTAATCCGATCAGCTTCACGATCCTCATCGTGATCCTTCGACATGTGGCGCTACAAAAAAAAGATAAACACAAAACGATGACAGAAGTTACAAACAGATAAAACAATGGATGTAAACTTACCATCAAAGCATCTTTTGTGACGTGAGCACTATCACAGAGCGGACACTTGTAGGGCTTCTCGCCGGTGTGCAAACGTCGATGGATATTGAGGACGGTCTTCCTGGTAAATGATTTATCACAGTGGTCACATTTGTAGGGGCGTTCGCCCGAATGGACGAGCATGTGAATTTTCAGGGATGTCGGATGTGTGAAGACAGCCTGGCAAATGAGACACTCAATTTTACTGCTCGTTCGCAATACCTTCAGATTTTCACGTTGCGATCGGGTAGATTTAGTTTTGCTTGACTTTTTTCTCCCCTGATCATCATCCTCACTTTCATCATGATTCATCTCATCGTCCTCGTCCTGCTCTTCTTCCTCGTAGTCAAGTTTTGTCGCCTTTTTTCTCCGTCGTCGCTTTAACACTCGAAGTTTTTGATTCGGTTTTTGAATTTGATCATCTGCCTCCTCCTCTTTCGGTTTATCGGGGACACTCATTTGTTCGACACTCGGTTTGACCTTAGCCTTCACCAATTCCTCACCACCTTCGTGGGTTTGCAGATGATAGAGCAGATGGAATTTCTTATCGAACGTCCTCTGGCAAACATCACATTCGAATGTCTTATGCATGTTGTGCGACTCGGCATGGGTGCAGAGTTCCCATTTGTTGGTGAAGCCTTTGTGGCAGATTTTGCAGGAGTATTTCAGAGGCAAGTCAGCAGGGGATGTGACTTCGTCACGCTTTTTTTCCTTTCTCTTGCGAACTATCTTTCGCCGCACCTTTGTCTCATTCAAGTGCGTCTTCATGTGAGAGGCGAGGGAGTATTTGGAGCAACGAGACTTGTTGCATATGGAACAAATGTATGAGACTTTATCACGCCTGAAATTCGCACCAACTTCTTCTACGTGGTCCTTTTGTAAATGTCTCTAGAATGGTATATTTTTTGATTAAAGTGTTTTAATAGAAGTTTTTGAACTTACCGCCAAAGCTTCCTTGGTAACAAAGGCACTTGGGCACAGAGAACACTTGTAGGGCTTCTCCCCGGTGTGCAGACGCCGGTGAATATTGAGGACAGTTTTGCGGGCAAAAGCCTTATCGCAGAATTCACACTTGAAGGGTTTCTCCCCCGAGTGCTTTAGCAGATGGGTTTTCAGGGAATTTAAATGAGTGAAGACACTTCCGCAAATATTACATTCTATGCGTTCCTTGCAACTTGACGTTGTATTTTTTGCTTTTTTTGCCTTCGCCAGAATTGTCCTTTCCGTTGAATGCTCAGACTTGAAATTGTTGTTATTGGGTAATTTTTCTGGGATTTGTTTTTGCTGCTGCTGCTGGAACTGTTGAATGTTTTCTTGTGGTTGCTGTGGATGAGGAACTATTTCGGTAGTTTGTGTGCCATAAGTTGAAAATGATTCTTGATAGGATGGGAAATCATAACTCTCCGAGTTCGTTTGGACAGGTTCTTGTAATGGCTGTTGCTCGTAATCTATCTGGAGAGGAGGCATTTGTTGAAACTGAATCTGGGATGACGTCGAAAACGAATCGTAGCCGACTGTCATGGTTGTGGGAACACTAAACTCATATCCAGATGGATCGTTCTTCAAGACAGGATGGATTTCAAGATGCTCAGATCTGTCATTGGTGTTTTCCAAGGTTATATTTTGAATAGACTCACCGAAACTATCTGAATCTGGGAATTGCTGAATTTCATCGATGTCAACATGAGTTTGAGGCAGACTGCTGCTCTGGTTGCTGTTATGAGGCGACTCCAAAGGTATACTTGATAGCCCAACCGCTGATGTCATCTCGTACCTTGTGTTACGCTCAGGAACGGACACCAAAGGAGGTGGAACATTGGCGATTTCCAACTTAACCTTCTGCTCTTTTTGTTCGCGTTTTTCCTTTTCGAATGTTTCCATCCCAATGATTTCAACTTGTTTCTCATCTATGTCTACACTTTCGTGATCAAAGAACTCGCTGGTGTCCATCATCTCATTGTTGTTGTCCCCGCCATTGCAGCCATGGTCGTCGTTGTCATTATTTTCCTCGTCATTGGCATCTTCAACGCGTTCCGTGTGGATGGCGAGCAACATATCAATCTCGGCCATATTCTCGTCCAGTTCATCAATACAATGATTGTTTGTATTCCTATCGTCCTCGCCGACATTGCTATGAGAAGTTTCGTCTTCTTTCTTAAACGATGGCAGAAAAATGGTCTTTCTAAAATATTTTTCGGCATAAATGGCTTGGAAACGAAAGTCGTAGGCGACTTTCAGGTGATCGTTGCACTTCTTGCAGAGTTTTGAGGGGAGACCATCTTCTTTGGAGGCCTATAAAAAGATTATTTGTATTTATCAATGAAACTAGTGCCATTATTTGGATTAATTTTGTTACCTCAAGTGATGTACAATAACGAAATTGATCATCTTTGCCACAATCATCAAAAATTGTTATGCTCCCGGAGGAACTTAAACACACCCGGCAAACGGAATCGTCCAATTTGACAGACATGGTTTTGTCGGATATTGATCTGGAATCTTATTGGAATGGATTTAAATTGTTTTTAATCATGATTTTAAAGTTTTTCTTATAGATTTTTAAGTTTGTAGATTTTAAAAGTTCTAAAAACAAAAAAATGTAAATAACAAAATGGCTTCAGTTTTGACAGTTGGGTGTTGACATTTAATTTATGATATTTTGGATTTGCGCTCAGTTCTGAATAGAGATGGGTTGATTTTCGTCATATTCGGCGAACAAAATGGTCGCATTCAGGTCTTGTCTGCCAAAGGAAAATTTAAAGTTGTTTCTTCCAGAAATTTAAAGTTTCTCATAATTTAAGTTTATTGGTTAAGCTTCAACAGCTAAAAGTTGCTTCTATTAAGTAATTTTTGCTTTCAAAACCTTTATATTTAAAAATTAATTTCAATATGACGTCTTAATTTTTTAAATGTGAATATTTGACGGCTTGAAACCATTATCGTTCACATTAGGCAAACTTGCTGTCAAATATCAGTTTCCATTTGAATTTTGACCAATGAGGGCCTGCACGGAAAAGCAATGAAATTTCAAAGGATTAACAAAATTTCTTTAATTGGTATTTTTCTAGTCTGCAGAAGAAGTAAATAATCTCAAAAATGCCCTTTAAATGTCGTCTTGTCTATACAAAAAATTTAAATTCTATTTTTCTTACAAAGTGTATTGCTTAAAATCTTCCTTTAGCATGAAACTTGCTTCAGGTTTGACGATCTTGCAATCGTATTGTCAAAATGCTTGTCAAATTAACAAATACTAAAATATTTTGATATTCTTTCAGCATGTTTGAAAATCAGTTTAATGAAACTTTCACAATTTAAAATTTCAGATGATCAAAGCGACAACATAAGAAACTCCTTTTGAAGTCAATTGCATTCTTTTAAATGGAAAATTAGACCAATTGTCATTGATTTCAAACTTGGAACGTCACTTCACTATCTTTAACCTTCAATTAATTAATTTCTACAAAAAACTCTCTTTATACAGGTTAGAAGTCCATCATAAATTGTATTTTGTATTCTATAAAAAATGTATGTACTTATTTCTTTTCCAATATCGCAAAGACCCCCTTATTACTAATGTTCAAATAAAATTATGCAGCATTATATAAAGTAATGAAGTTTAGATTTCATTTGAATGAAAAAACATGGTCAGTTGACATTTTGACACAAGTAGTTTTGGCTTAGTTGTCAGGGAGACTATTATTATTTAATTTTCTAATCTAACTTTCAATAAAGGTTCCTATATTGGAAGGTCATTTTTTTCACTTGAAGTACAAAAATATAAAATACTATCAACCGAATTTCTTAGAAATTTTACCAAATGCTTAAAATAATATTTTGTATAAGATGAAATAAGTGTAAAGTAAATTTCTTTTTTTTTAATAATTTTTGTATTGCACATTTTTATGTTTTAATTTTCTTTTGTTATAGCAAACTGTCAATCAGAATTGTATTTAATTTCAAAAGCCGTCGAAACGTCATTTTCCTTTGGACCGGAGTATTGGTTTGCAAGCGATTAACGTGTCATCCTCTTAGTATATCTCACTTAAGATGGAGCCGTTTTTCTCCAATCCTTGATTTTTTTCTGTCTGTATTAAACTTTGACCTTCGTGTTCTTTGTAAAAATCTCCACTTCAATTTGACCGTCGCGTTCCATTTGTGATCGCTGGCTTTTAACACGTTCTGTTTGAACAACAAGCTATAATTTGATAGAAGACAGGGAACGCGATGGGAAAAATTGTTTTCCGGCCCATCAGTTCGCGTTCTGTTTGACCAAGGCTTCATTTTAATAAGTTCAATATTTGTCAATAATATAGTTTTCAGAAGCTTTGAACCATGGAAAGAAAGCCAGCAAATTTTTAAGTTTTTTTCTATCGGCTATCTCAAACTTTTCGAGATATTTTTTTAGGAGGTAATTATAGCTTCACGTGAAGGAAACAGAGCTAAGACATCGAAAAAATCATGATTTCGTCGTCTTCGAAATCAAAAGTATATAAAAGTATCACCAAAGTATTTTTCATACCACTTATACTATGCATTTTGATAATATGACAGAATGTGTAATCTGTCACATTTTTTTCCCGGTCTGTCTCTCCAGTCGCCATTATTGCATTTTAAAGCGAAACAAGTATCTGATAGGAAAATATTTTTACAACTATTACAATAAAACACAAACGCGTTTGAGTATTCTTTTTGTTGAAACCGAACCAGAGAAAATGGAATCATTTTCCACAGGTGTCAATAAAAGCCACCATCTTAACATTTTTAATGTCAATGTCACAATGAGAAAAATTGAAACGACAGATTTCCATAGTACTAAAGTAATTACAAAAGATGGTGAATAAGAAAAAAATGGCGATGAGCAATTATTTGGGTTGAGAAGTATGTAAGCCACACGTGGTGTATTCTATATGTATAGGTATATTATTTATTCCTTTTTTATTATTATTTTTATGATTGGCTGTTTTGTTATTGATACAACAGAACAGGTAAATTAAGTGGAACGAGTAAGAAAGTCACACGCGCTGATTGGTGCACTTGATGGAGTTCAAACAATCAACGGAATTGAATGTTGTTGGCTATCAGCTGTTTCTTAAAAACAAAATTTCATCAATAAAATATATTTACGAAGTAAATTCAGCATCAAATGCATTGTTTCTTTTTGGAACAAAAAAATACCTTACATGAGAAATCCACTTATTGTATAAACTTTTCCTGAAAACAAAGGTCTAACATGTTGAAAAATATAAACACACACATTTTACTGACAGCTATAACTGTCCCTTTAACAAAACTTTCAGAGATATTGGAGGTCAATGCAATGCAATGACAAATCCAAAGTGGGATCGAGGGGTCATGAAAAATGTTCTCACGTCATTGCATTTTCTAACACTTAGTTAGGGGCCTTTTGAAAGTGGGTTATTTCTAAAATTAATTTAACACCAATCTTTTAAAATGTTAAGGGATCATACTTTTATAAAATGTAAACAGTTTCTTTTCCTTTTGGGACATCGCACATTTTTAAAAATATTGAGGACATATCTCTACTAATTCTCTCCAAATGCAAGAAGTCCAAAAAGCGACTTCTCGAAGGAATAAATGCTCTGTTTGGTTTTTAAAAAGTGGATTTATGCACCTGCATCAGTATGTTGCCGAAAAGTAGAAGAAGGCCGATATATGTAAATGTGTCGAAAACCGACAGTGGTAACACTTTTTTATTTCCTATAAAATACTAAACTTTTTGACTGTACAGTGCTGTCGCAAACCTTTACGAATTTGTTATGAAATAAATCGAAAAATCTAATAAAAGCTTAAAACTAGTAAGAAAATCGAAAAATATTTTCGGACCACCAAAAATTGGTTTGTCTTAAAATAATAGTTCTTATAATTCTTTTTATAGTAAAAACGAATTAAAGTTTGGAAAAATATAAGAAAAATATTGCAAATAGTTGCATTAATCGCACAATTACAATAAAAGTTAAATGGTATTCTTGAAAAAGGTGTAACAAAACGTAAATAAACATTGCTTAAGTTTAACATTATAGTTTTTATATTCTCATAAACTGGTAACAACAAATTGAAGCGCATACGTTTTACATAAATTACAGGATCCTAATTGCAGCAATAACATCTCCCATGGACAGGTCCATCATAAGAGTATTTTGGTCCATTGCCACATTTTCGATCGCGAGCTCGCCAATCATTTAGCCAACAATCGCTATTACATCTAGCTGCATTGATGCCAACTCCTGCTGCTCCTACCGCAACACCAGCTGCTGCTATGGCTTCCGCAATCAAAGGTTTTGCCATAATACTGCTAATCGACAACATGACGACAAACAATGCAAAAATCCATTTGTTGTTGTTCATTGTAGATCTTTTTTTAGACAGGGAACAGGTTAATGCTAAATTACGTGAGTAGAGTAAGTGAAACTGTGAAGGTAATTCATCCGACGCGTCTGATCTTTAAAAAAATTTAAGAATTTTTGTAAGCAGCCCAAGAATTTGTATGGCTTTTATAGGATAACTTGTGAAAAGGGCGATTAAGCATCGTATTATAGATTTATAAAAGGTAAAATTCATGTGTATAATAAATTTGTAAGCGATCTATTCACGTGCACAATTATAGGAATATACGTAAACGTACATATGTACGCATCCGGATGAGTGTGTTTTAAAGCTTTTTAAAATAAGCTACTCATCTCTATGTATGTGTATTGCTTGCAGCAAGAAAAGGGGATGAAAAAAAGCTTTTGCTACAGTTGCAAAACTGATCCAATATTGATGCAGACGAAGATGCTATAATAAAGATGCAAATATTCCTATTTACTATAATCACAATTTATAAGTCAATCTTTTCCAACGGCGTGAGACATTATTTGTGCTATAATCTTGTCTTCTGAATTTCTAGAATTTCCTATAATACTCCATTTTTCTATTTTTTTTCACTTGAAGTACAAAAATATAAAATACTATCAACCGAATTTCTTAGAAATTTTACCAAATGCTTAAAATAATATTTTGTATAAGATGAAATAAGTGTAAAGTAAATTTCTTTTTTTTTAATAATTTTTGTATTGCACATTTTTATGTTTTAATTTTCTTTTGTTATAGCAAACTGTCAATCAGAATTGTATTTAATTTCAAAAGCCGTCGAAACGTCATTTTCCTTTGGACCGGAGTATTGGTTTGCAAGCGATTAACGTGTCATCCTCTTAGTATATCTCACTTAAGATGGAGCCGTTTTTCTCCAATCCTTGATTTTTTTCTGTCTGTATTAAACTTTGACCTTCGTGTTCTTTGTAAAAATCTCCACTTCAATTTGACCGTCGCGTTCCTTTTGTGATCGCTGGCTTTTAACACGTTCTGTTTGAACAACAAGCTATAATTTGATAGAAGACAGGGAACACGATGGGAAAAATTGTTTTCCGGCCCATCAGTTCGCGTTCTGTTTCACCAAGGCTTCATTTTAATAAGTTCAATATTTGTCAATAATATAGTTTTCAGAAGCTTTGAACCATGGAAAGAAAGCCAGCAAATTTTTAAGTTTTTTTCTATCGGCTATCTCAAACTTTTCGAGATATTTTTTTAGGAGGTAATTATAGCTTCACGTGAAGGAAACAGAGCTAAGACATCGAAAAAATCATGATTTCGTCGTCTTCGAAATCAAAAGTATATAAAAGTATCACCAAAGTATTTTTCATACCACTTATACTATGCATTTTGATAATATGACAGAATGTGTAATCTGTCACATTTTTTTCCCGGTCTGTCTCTCCAGTCGCCATTATTGCATTTTAAAGCGAAACAAGTATCTGATAGGAAAATATTTTTACAACTATTACAATAAAACACAAACGCGTTTGAGTATTCTTTTTGTTGAAACCGAACCAGAGAAAATGGAATCATTTTCCACAGGTGTCAATAAAAGCCACCATCTTAACATTTTTAATGTCAATGTCACAATGAGAAAAATTGAAACGACAGATTTCCATAGTACTAAAGTAATTACAAAAGATGGTGAATAAGAAAAAAATGGCGATGAGCAATTATTTGGGTTGAGAAGTATGTAAGCCACACGTGGTGTATTCTATATGTATAGGTATATTATTTATTCCTTTTTTATTATTATTTTTATGATTGGCTGTTTTGTTATTGATACAACAGAACAGGTAAATTAAGTGGAACGAGTAAGAAAGTCACACGCGCTGATTGGTGCACTTGATGGAGTTCAAACAATCAACGGAATTGAATGTTGTTGGCTATCAGCTGTTTCTTAAAAACAAAATTTCATCAATAAAATATATTTACGAAGTAAATTCAGCATCAAATGCATTGTTTCTTTTTGGAACAAAAAAATACCTTACATGAGAAATCCACTTATTGTATAAACTTTTCCTGAAAACAAAGGTCTAACATGTTGAAAAATGTAAACACACACATTTTACTGACAGCTATAACTGTCCCTTTAACAAAACTTTCAGAGATATTGGAGGTCAATGCAATGCAATGACAAATCCAAAGTGGGATCGAGGGGTCATGAAAAATGTTCTCACGTCATTGCATTTTCTAACACTTAGTTAGGGGCCTTTTGAAAGTGGGTTATTTCTAAAATTAATTTAACACCAATCTTTTAAAATGTTAAGGGATCATACTTTTATAAAATGTAAACAGTTTCTTTTCCTTTTGGGACATCGCACATTTTTAAAAATATTGAGGACATATCTCTACTAATTCTCTCCAAATGCAAGAAGTCCAAAAAGCGACTTCTCGAAGGAATAAATGCTCTGTTTGGTTTTTAAAAAGTGGATTTATGCACCTGCATCAGTATGTTGCCGAAAAGTAGAAGAAGGTCGATATATGTAAATGTGTCGAAAACCGACAGTGGTAACACTTTTTTATTTCCTATAAAATACTAAACTTTTTGACTGTACAGTGCTGTCGCAAACCTTTACGAATTTGTTATGAAATAAATCGAAAAATCTAATAAAAGCTTAAAACTAGTAAGAAAATCGAAAAATATTTTCGGACCACCAAAAATTGGTTTGTCTTAAAATAATAGTTCTTATAATTCTTTTTATAGTAAAAACGAATTAAAGTTTGGAAAAATATAAGAAAAATATTGCAAATAGTTGCATTAATCGCACAATTACAATAAAAGTTAAATGGTATTCTTGAAAAAGGTGTAACAAAACGTAAATAAACATTGCTTAAGTTTAACATTATAGTTTTTATATTCTCATAAACTGGTAACAACAAATTGAAGCGCATACGTTTTACATAAATTACAGGATCCTAATTGCAGCAATAACATCTCCCATGGACAGGTCCATCATAAGAGTATTTTGGTCCATTGCCACATTTTCGATCGCGAGCTCGCCAATCATTTAGCCAACAATCGCTATTACATCTAGCTGCATTGATGCCAACTCCTGCTGCTCCTACCGCAACACCAGCTGCTGCTATGGCTTCCGCAATCAAAGGTTTTGCCATAATACTGCTAATCGACAACATGACGACAAACAATGCAAAAATCCATTTGTTGTTGTTCATTGTAGATCTTTTTTTAGACAGGGAACAGGTTAATGCTAAATTACGTGAGTAGAGTAAGTGAAACTGTGAAGGTAATTCATCCGACGCGTCTGATCTTTAAAAAAATTTAAGAATTTTTGTAAGCAGCCCAAGAATTTGTATGGCTTTTATAGGATAACTTGTGAAAAGGGCGATTAAGCATCGTATTATAGATTTATAAAAGGTAAAATTCATGTGTATAATAAATTTGTAAGCGATCTATTCACGTGCACAATTATAGGAATATACGTAAACGTACATATGTACGCATCCGGATGAGTGTGTTTTAAAGCTTTTTAAAATAAGCTACTCATCTCTATGTATGTGTATTGCTTGCAGCAAGAAAAGGGGATGAAAAAAAGCTTTTGCTACAGTTGCAAAACTGATCCAATATTGATGCAGACGAAGATGCTATAATAAAGATGCAAATATTCCTATTTACTATAATCACAATTTATAAGTCAATCTTTTCCAACGGCGTGAGACATTATTTGTGCTATAATCTTGTCTTCTGAATTTCTAGAATTTCCTATAATACTCCATTTTTCTATTTTCTATTTATTCATTTAAAAACAAAAAACAATCTATATGCCATTCAACAACAAACGTCAACATTTTAAAAGTCGTTGCCCTCAGTTTAAGAGGCAATTGTTTTTGATGTTCAAATTAGGTTTTATTTTGTTCATGAAACTACATAGAGCACTGCTAACAGTTCAAAAACTTGTTTTTAAACAAAACTGATGAAATTTTATTTTTTTCTCTTCAAAATCTGACAGAGAAATACAAATACAACAACTTGTGTCTAGTTTCTGTCTTTATTTATAACTTTGTACTTTCTTCAAAAAATTTAAATGTAATATTTATAAACTTTGCTCCGCTTGGTTTGTTTAGATATTCAATACACAATTATTTAACTAATTTCACCACTAAAACACATTTTAAAATTTAAAATTATCGATTTTATATTTTCATAAACTGGTAACAATAAATTTAAGCGCACACGTTTTACATAAATTATAGGATCTCAATTGCAGCAATAACATTTTCCATGAACAGGTCCATCATAAGAATATTTTGGTCCATTGCCACATTTTTGGTCACGAGCTTGCCAATTATTTAGCCAACAATTATCCTTACAACTAGCTGCATTAATGCCAACTCCTGCTGCTCCTACAGCAACACCAGCCGCTGCTATGGCTTCTGCAACAAAAGGTTTTGCCATAATACTGCTAATCGACAGCATAACCACAAACAATGCAATAATCCATTTGTTGTTGTTCATTGTAGATCTTCTTTAAACAGAAAACAAGTCAAAACTAAATTATGTACGTGTGAAGAATAAGTGAAATTGTGAAGAGTATTCACACGACGGGTTTGATCTTTTAAAGAGTTTAAGAATTTTTGTAAGCAGCTCAAGAACTGTTATGGCTTTTATAGGAGAACTTATGAAAAATACGATGAAGCATCGTGTTATAGATTTATAAACGGTAAAATTTATTTGTATAATAAATTTATGATAACAAATACTTTAAAATGACCCTGCTCATCCGGCTAGTCAGTGTAGGCTTTGACAAGTAAGACAAAAACAGGCCTTTGTAAAAATTGACCTGTTCGAATAATATGACAAATTCTAAAGTGGCAGTTAGAGCTGTCATCAATTTTTATTATGAAAATCAATCATTGGAAGTAGTTGACAGGTCGGTTATAGCCAATTCTTGCTATTAATGTAATTTAAATATTTTTATAGACATCTGTACATACATACATACGTTCATTTCCTAAACAGCTTATTCTTTTATGTCAAAAACTTAACAAAATTGTTCCACTGATCTATTTTTTGATTTGACACAATTTCAACCACGGATTATAGTCAGATTTTAGGATTTCAATCATAGAAATTTTGAATGGTTGCTATAACTGACCTTTTATGCCCAATTTCACAGTGAAAGTTTAAACTTAAGATCAGGTGAACCTGAACTTACGTTTAAATTTGAAGTTCAACTCCTCTAGTTTCACAGTGTGCTCTGAACTTCAGTTCAATTGAACGTAGTTTAATTAAATTGTATGAAAAGAATTTGGTAGCATTGTAAGTCATGTGACGTAATGTAAGCAATACGTAGCTGTTCATCGTTTTTTCTTTCTCGCTCTGAAGCGAGGAACACGTGAAACAGCAACAGATATTTTGTGTTTTGTTGACAATCGGGGAAAATTTATTTATTTATTTTTTTATAATGAAGTTCAGTGTTTTGTTTTTCCTTTTTTTTCAATAAATTTTATTTGTTAAAATGAAAAAAATCCTGTTGATAATATAGGAAACCTTCTTTTCCATACTCCATACGAGCGTTCAACACAATTTCTTGTTCTTATCTGAATATGAAAATGGCAGCTATTCTGACAACTGTTGTAGTGCCTAAACGTTGAACTGAGGTTAAACGGCAGAATACTGGCGTTTAACTTAAACTACAGAATGAACTCAGTTCAAGGTTTAAACGAAAGTGTGAAACCGAATAAATTGTTGAACTGAAGTTTAAACCAAAACCGAAGTTTAAACTTCTACTGTGAAATTGGGGGTTAGAAATAAATTATAGTTAAAACTCGCCTCTGGTGTAAATTCATTAATTAAATGTAATTATGATTTCTCAATTAATAATTATAATAATGATTTGTATGAATGTGTAAATAAATACATATATAGAGCACTTATTGCTCACCGTTCAAAAATTCGATTTCAAACCAAACTTATTAAAAATATATTTAATGCTACTCAACATCTGCCGGTTCATTAAAAATATAATTCATTTTTATAGTTTATGTTTTTATTTATCACTTTGTACTTTTTCAAAATTTTGAATGTAACTATTTTATAAACAGCTCAGCTTGTTTTGCTTAGACTTTCTATAAACAATTATTTAACTAACATCACCATTAAAAAACATTTTTAAGTTTAAAATTAACGATTTTAAATTTTCATAAACTAGTAACAATAAATTAAAGCGCACACGTTTTACATAAATTATAGGATCTCAATTGCAGCAATAACATTTTCCATGAACAGGTCCATCATAAGAATATTTTGGTCCATTGCCACATTTTTGGTCACGAGCTTGCCAATTATTTAGCCAACAATTATCCTTACAACTAGCTGCATTAATGCCAACTCCTGCTGCTCCTACAGCAACACCAGCCGCTGCTATGGCTTCTGCAACACCAGCCGCTGCTATGGCTTCTACAATAAAAGGTTTTGCCATAATACTGCTAATCGACAGCATGATGACAAATAATGCAATAATCCATTTGTTGTTGTTCATTTAGTGTGAAGAATAAGTGAAATTGTGAAGAGAATGCACAGGGCGCGTCTGATCTTTTAAAGAGTTTAAGAATGTTTGTAAGCAGTTCAAGAACTGTCATAACTTTTATAGGAGAATTTGTAAAAAAAGCGATTTAGCATCGTGTTATAGATTTATAAACGGTAAAATTTATTTGTATAATAAATATATAATAATATATATTTCATTATGACCGGGCTAGCCAGTGTAGGTTTTGACAAATAAGACAATAACAGGCCTCTGTAAAAATGTACCTGTTTGTTATTTTAGTGTTTTATAGAACAACATAGTCGAATAAAATGACAAATTCTAAAGTGCCAATTATAGTTGTCATTAATTTTTATTGTGAAAATCGATCATTGGAATAAGTTGACATGTCGGTTATAGCTATTTTTTTGCTATAAATGTATTTTTATATTTTTTAGACATAAGTACACATATGTAGTCTGTAATAATCTTAACAAAATCGTTCCACTGATCTTTTTCTTAATTTGACACAGTTCCAATGACAGATTATTTTCAGATTTCTGGATTTCAATCATAGAAATTGTTAATGATTGCTATAACCAACCTTTCAGAAATAAATTATAGCTATAAACATTTTGTCTCTGGTGTAAATTCATTAATTGAATGTAATTATTATAACTTCTCACTTATGAGAAAAGTGATTTAATGATTTCCACTGTAACTGTGGGAAAGACGACTTAGTTTGAATTGCATGTGTATTGTGTAATAATTACAATAATGATTTGTATGAATGTGTAAATAGTTGTGTATTGTTTTAAAATTTATTAATTATTGTGTCAATTACATATCAATGAGTTAAGTATAAATGTTAGTTTTTCTTTTAATCAAAGTTACAAATTCCTGGTTAATATGGGTGCTATGTGTGGAGAACAAATGTGAACTTAGTGTAAATGTTACATGAATGAATGAATTGGACTTCCGAAGGTTGTTGTCTTTAGTTTGACAGTTGAGAATGTCAAACTGTTTTGAAGTTTTTTTTTAAGGTTGGACAGTTTCTCATAATTTGTTTTTGCAAATCGTGGAAATTAGCTTGAAAAAAGGAATCTATTTGTTAAGTTCATAGAGCATTTCGTCCATTTTACTGTCATGGTGACTGACGGTGAAACCTGTCATAAGAAGTGTTTAACCACAAATTAATTGCAAATCAATTTGGTGACAGCTTTGTCTCCAGACTCTCGATTACTTTTGATTAGGCTTTGTCAAGTCATTGGTTTATACCGTCAACCAGACATTCTTAAAACATTAGAAGGCAATATTCAATACGATTGGATTTATTGGAAAAAGTAGTGACAAAAGAGAAATTATGTTTTAAAAATAATAACCATGAAACTATGCACCAGTTTATAATAATACAAATTTCATTACAACACTATATTTCTTTCTTGTATTAATATTTAAAGTTCTTAAACTCAAGTTGATTTTGACGACAGGTACATCCAAAAAAGAGTTAGCTATTTTTAATCAAGCTTTAACAACAGAAATGACAGTTGGACTGGAAAATAGAATAAACACTGGAAAATTCATGATTCAAGCTAAAAAATGGCAAACAAACGTTTTGTGATTATCAAGGTTGTTTGATTATGATTTATGAAGAAGTTACAAATTTGAACCCCTATGAAGAAACTGGCCCTTAATTATCAGTTCCTCTTGTTTTGCTAATTCTTTGAACCGGCCCTGCATTAGCAAACCTGGTTTCTATCAATAAACACTACACATGTACCTATAAAAGTTGCAGATGCCGCATATCAGTGAAGTTAAAAAGAAATACTTATGCGGAAACCCGATCAGCTTTATTCTGATTAATAATTATTCAAAACCAATGCGTCATGAAAACCCAGACTGGTTTTGCTGATAAAGACAATACGCCATAAGAAGATGAAAGCAGTGTGTTACAGATGTAAGAAGGTTAATTATTGTTTGGAGTGTTTAGAATATGAGTAAGCTTGAAAATGTGATTTTTTCTACTGTAGTGTATGTAGTTATATTAAACAGGCTTGACAATTAATTAAGCACATAATTCTAAGAATTTTTAACAGTACCCGTGGCATGATGGTTAGTGCGTTGGACTGCAAGGGGTCTTGGGTTCAATCCCTTAATTTAAAAAAATAATTTTCGCGGGTACTGCCTCTTGCGAGGAATTGACAAATCCTTCAAGAGTAATTCTTGTCATGAAAAAGTGCTTTCTCAAAATAGCCGTTCGGATTCGGCCTTAAATTGTAGGTCCCTTCCATTCCTGACAACAGTACTCGCACACAGGAATGGTTGAGAGTTGTAAGTCACTAGGCCCTGGTTCACAACGGACTGTTGCGCCACCCCATTTGATTTTGAATTCTAAGAATTAAGTGCTGAGAATGTAATCATTATTGAGAAAGCTTGATTTATTTAAGAAAGATGCATTTTAACATAAAAAAAAAACAAAACTAGTTACTACAACATTTTACAAAAATTACTACTTCATACACATAAATTTAAGAAAAAACTTATTTTCGAAATTTGATCTTCCATTGCATACGACACATTATACTTATTTTAAATTTTCTGAGCGAAAACTAGAGTGGCTTAAGTAATTTTGAAAATGTACGTCATACGTCAGAATTCAAATATTCCATTCAACAACAAATGTCAACATTTCAAAATTTGTTGCCCTAGGTTTTATGTTTTAATATGAAACTACATAGAGCACTTCTTGTAAAATGCTGACTGTTCAAAAATTTGTTTTCAAACCAAACTTATAAAAATATATTTAATGCTACTCAAAATCTACCGCTTAATTAAAAATATATAATACATTTTTTAATTTATGTTTTTATTTGTCACTTTGTACTTTTTCAAAATTTTAAATGTAACTATTTTATAAACTTTGCTATAAACAATTATTTAACTAATTTCACCATTAAAAAACATTTTCAAATTTTAAATTTATGGATTTTAAATTTTCATAAACGCGTAACAACAAATTAAAGCAAACACGTTTTTCATAAATTATAGGATCTTAACGGCAACAAAAACATTTTCCATGAACAGGTCCATCATAGGAGTATTTTGGTCCATTGCCACATTTTCGGTCACGAGCTTCCCAATCATTTAGCCAACAATCATCCTTACATCTTGATGCATTGATGCCAGCCGTTGCTGCTGATACCGCAAGACTAGTCGCTGCTATGGTTTCTGCAACAAATGGTTTTGCCATAATATTTCCAATCGACAGCATGACGACAAACAATGCAATAATCCATTTGTTGTTGTTCATTGTAGATCTTTTTTAGACAGAAAACAAATACTAAATTACGTGTGGAGAGTAAGTGTATGTAATTGTGAAGAGATTTCACCCGACGCGTCTGATCTTTAAGAGAGTTTAAGAATTTTTGTAAGCTACTCAAGAACTTTCATGGCTTTTATAGGAAAACTTGTGGAAAAGGCGATTAGCATTGTATTATACATTTATTAGCGGGAAAATTGATTTGTATATAAAATGTATAGCAATAAATAACTTATTACGACGCTGCAAACAAGGAACCTCAGTGCAGGCTTAGACATATAACACAATTAAGGCTCCTATAATAGGCTTCTGTAAGAAATGTACCTACTTGTTTGCTATTTTCTTGAATTATAGAACACCTTACTCAAGTGTCATAAAGATGTAAGGTGCCGGTTATAGTTATCATTGGTTTCATAATGGAACGCAATCATTCAATTTTTTTGACATGTCGGTTATAGCTTCCATTGAAATCAATCCCAAAAAAATATTTCAATGGATATTTTACTTTGTTAGCTTTTGATAAGAAAGTACAAACTAATGGAAATGGCACGGAAAATTTTGATTGATAAAAAATGTTTAATTGCACAACCATTGTTACATTCATTTCCTATAAACAGCTTATTCTTTTATGTCAAAAACTTAAATACATCGTTTCAATGATCTGTTTTTTAATTTGACACAATTCAAATAACAGATAATTGTCAAAAAAGTGCTTTCTGAAATTAGCCGTTCGGATTCGGCATATAAACTGTAGGTCCCCTCCATCCCTGACAACATTACTCGCACACAGGAATGTTTGACAGTTGTAAGTCACTAGGGGACTGTTGCGCCACCTAAAAAAAAAAACATTTATTTGCAGAATTGTGATGAAGTTTGATTAAAATTGTAAACAAAAATCGGATTCAAACTTTTTAAACTTTTGGGTATTTTGAGAATTTTCGAAGCCTGTTGTCTATAATTTGACAATTGAGAATGTCAAACTGTGTTGCTATTTTTGTTTGGACAGTTCATCATAACTTATTTTAATGCAGAATAACGCTTTCAAATCGTGGAAATTTAATTGAAAAACAAATCTACTTATTAAGTTCATAGAGCACTTCTTCCATTTAACGGTGTGACAAACAAAGAACTATTAAGTACATCCATTAAAATTGATTGCTTGGTGCAGCATCATTGGCTTTTATTTCTTTAAGATCAAGAGAGTGCTGCCGTTCTTTTTAATGGTAAGCGCTATTTTACCATGCTGACTAATTTTTTCGATGACATTTCCAATAAGACGGTGAAACCTGTCATACGGCGGCGTGTTTAAGTATCGTTTAGTTGCAAAATCAATTTGATGACAATATTTTTTCTCGATTACCTTTAATTGGGCCTTAAGTCATTTGATTATACCGTCAACTAACAACTAAATTTATTTTAAAAAGAAGTGACAAATTGGATGCAAATTTATAAAAAAAATAAGCTCAAGCTATGTTTCACGTAAAGTGACAGAATTAAAACAGAAACATAAGTCTTGACAACCGAAATGACAGATGGATTGGAAAATAAACATTGGAAAATTCATAAAAAAAGGATGTTTGGTTATGAATTAAAAAATCAAATAACAGATTTAAACCCTTGTGAACAAACTGCCCCTTAATTTTCAGTTCCTCTTGCTTTGCTTATTCTTTGTACCGGCCTTTTCTTAGCAATATGAATAAGCTTGAAAAATGTAATTCTATCTCTTGTAATGTATGTAGTAAAGTTAACCAGCCTTGACAATTAATTAGGTATATAATTCTAAGAATTAAGTGCGCACAAAGTAATCATTGTTGAGGAAGCCGGTTTAAAAACATAAATCTTCTACTTGATTTATTTAAGAAAGATGCATTTCAATATTTTGCACATACAAATAAACGAAACTAGTAAATACTAGATTTTATATTATTATTATTATTAACATTTAATTACAAATTAAATGCTACTAGTTATGGATCTTTAATTAATTAATTGTATTTCAAAATAAAAAATGTAATTGTTATAAGTCAATTGATTTTTTGAGAGATTGAGCATGAAAAGAGAGGCCAAGTAGGCGTGATATATTTATTGAGTTGTTACAGACAGGAAAAGTTGGTGTGCTGGTAGGTTATGGTATTGTGACCTTACCAAAGACAGATGAAATGTGTCACTCTTGCTCTGGATATTGATCGTTTGTAGATTGGACGTCATTGTGGAGTAGTGGTTTTGGTAGCAACTTCATTTAAGATTTTGTTCTTGTTGATGATTTGGTCGATGCATCTTTGAAGGCCTCTCTTTGAGAATGTGTCAAAGGTGACAACAGGTAATGTATTGCTAGATCTCGTGGCTTTGTCGGCGTGTTCGTTGCCTGTTAAGGACTATTCACATGAGGGCGATTAACGAACAGGGAATTAAAAAAAAACAAATGGGATTTGAAACATTTAATACATTTAAATCCTAAATTTCCGTTTTAATTGTTAAAATAAGTGAAATTTAAAAAATCAACTTGTCGTCATGAATTGCAATCTGGTGTTACAAACTGTCAAACTCTATTCGCGTTCCACATAACATCCACACTGGAATGAATTAATTTTTCGTGAGCAAATAACCTTAAAATTGTTCTTAGTATCGAAACAAATGAATTATCAAAACAAAGCGTCATTGGCGACGAATAAAAAATGTCATGTGAACAAAATGTCAAAATGGACGAATGTTCGTTCATTCACCGGTTGTTGGTCGCTCCCATGTGAATAGTTCTTTATGCCAATATGACTTGGAATCCACCTAGTTTTAGCTACTTGGAGTTCTTAAGCACGTATTTTGTTGATCAGTCTGCCTTTTAGGCTTATTTTGGGTTTAATACAGCTCGAAGAATTGAAGGACTGTCGGGTAGAGAACTTGTTTAAAGTTTTAAGCAAAGTGCCATTGTTTTTTGCTCCAGCAAATGAAGAGTTTAAGGTTTTACAATATTTCTTCATATGTAAAATAGTTTAGATTCTATTGTTAGTGTTAGACTCATTTGGAATATCTCAAGAATTCTGGCATAGAGACAACTACTTGATTTAAAACTTTAATCACACCAAAATGTAGACTTCCCTATGTTAGAGCAAATCTGAAGTCATCTTACAACAGCAGTGCAGTGGAAAAATTAGCAATTTGAGAAAGGTGCCTTGGTTTTGAAGAAGAATGTCAAAAAACTCCTAAGAAATCCTTTTCAGGATTGACAAATTTTTGGAATTCCCAAGGATTGTTCTGCAAAAACTATTTCAACTCTCAATATAAGGAGCTATGTATAACCAACAAGAAAAACTATGAAGAACTGTAGGCATAAAAACTTTCAACCTGCAAACTGCTACAGATTTTTGGAAACTTGAGTGGGAATTGAATTGAAAAGAAGAAACTATGCGCAAACATTCTATCCACTCATTTCAAAAAATTATTGCTATTGCTATGTGATACCTGGATTCAAAACCGAAATCCTAGATACAGAAATTACAAGATACAAGAAGTTGGATCAACTCTAGGATCTCTTAAAGATGTAAAAGCGTCGGGTGCGAGTGGGCTAATGGTATTTCTGTTCAGTTCTATAAAGACGGATCAGTCTTGCTAAAAGAACGCCTGGTAACGCTTTTTTAATGGAGTATTTAAGGGGGATATTTTCGCCGTAATTTTATCGATATATACAAAAGGGTGTAACAAACTTTCGTGGAATTTCTTTGCTTAATTTGACATTTACAACTCTGTTCCGGAAGCGACTCACAACAAATTGCAGTTCAGAACCTGTTAAAAGGCGCTTGTTAAGGCTTTAAAACAGATTACTCTACAATCGATAACATTTACATTCTCAGAAGCATAGACACACCATATATATGGTTGTTAAGTAGAGAAGAAAATTGTATGTATTCGATATTCACTTCAAAGCAGCATTCGACTCAATCAACCGAGGTGCTTTATTCTGCTAGCTTTATTGTCTGGACATGTCTCTCAAGTTCGGACTCGTCCTTCTCAGAAGATCTCTGATAATAAAATCATTCACAGAACGAAAAAAGTTATCCTATTGACTATTTTGGTAGTCAATGACAATTTGGTAGTCAATTTTCAGCCGATAACCGCGATAGTCAATAGAACAATTTCGGTTGTCAAATTTTTGTACAATTTGGTAGTAAATATGACAACTGCGGTAGTCAATATGACAACTTTGGTTGAAAGAATTGAAACTACGGTTGTCGTATTGACTAACACGGTAGTCAATATGACAACTATGGTAGGTAGTCAATATGAAAACTGCGGTAGTCAATATGACAACCACGGTAGTCAATATGACAACTGCGGTAGTCAATAGGACAATTGCGGTAGTCAATATGACAACTGCGGTAGTCAATATAACAATTCTCGATAGTCAATTTTGGTAGTCAATATGACAACCACGGTAGTCATATTGACTGCGGTAGTCAATAGGACAACTGCGGTAGTCAATATAACAATTCTCGATAGTCAATATGACAACCAAATTGTCGTATTGACTACCGAAGTTGTTCTATTGACTACCGCAGTTGTCATGTCATATTGACTACCCAAAATTGACAATCGAAAATTGTTCTATTGACTATCCAGTAGTCAATTTTTAAAAATAAGGTTGTCATATTGACTATTTTGGTAGTCAATACGACAATTTGACCAAATTTCAGGTTGACTATCGACGATTGTTAATATGACAACTTTTTTTTTCTGTGTTGTTGCGAATTATCCAAAAACATTACAATTTATGACGAATAGGGTATAAAATAACTGCTGTTGGAACTTAAAAATCAACCTAAAGCATCTTGCACATGAGCTTCAAACTGCGAACTGTGGATGTTCTCATATTTTGACTTTTCTTTCACATGAGCATGAGTTTTATTTTTATTCGCAGACAGCGATGAACTGTCAATTTTGTCTCCATATTTTCCTCAGCCATGACCTTTCACACAAGAAACAAAACAAGAGTATTATAATTTTGAGGTTAAGTTTCGTGCGAAAAATGTATTCTTTGCATTGTGGATGGTATGTGGAATGCGAATAGAGTTTGACAGCTCGTAGCAGCCACACAATTCGTTACTACCAAATTGTTTTTACAAAATGTTCTTGTTTTAGAGAACAAAATGCAAATTTTATTATCCCTACATTAGTGTCAATTGGTTTCTTATAATTTAAATGTATTTTTGTTTGAAATGTGTAAAATTACGTTTGTTCGTCCATTCGTTCGTTCGTTGTTTGCTCTCATGTGCAAGGCCCTTAAGTTGATGATACTTAACAAAGGGGGTGCACGAATGGCATCAAATGAAAAGTAGAATTTCAACGGAGAAGATATGGAATGTGTTAACGAACATGAGTTTGAAGAAACATTTTATCGAGAAACTTCAAAAGGCCACAACAGCAATTAATATGTTATGGAAAAAAAATGCTTCATGAAAGCCAACACAGCTCACAGTAGTAAACATAAGGTATTTAAAGCAGTTGTAGAAAGTATCCTTTCGTATCCTTTATGTACAAGTTTACAGCGGCGTGGTTGAGAAGTGTGGTATCTGAAGCAGTAGGGTCTGTGTTCAGAACAACTTAAAGTAGACTTAACCATAATCGCGCAGAAAGAAACTACTTAAGAATCAGAAGGATGGAGACGGAGAGTGAGGTAACTGGCGCACATTTGTCTAGTACAAGCAGAATTTGCATAAAGTGACAAACAGTGGCAGTTAGAACAGCACATAGGACTAGGCAAAGAAATATTCGATTCCTTTTGAAGCGTTAAGTTTATGCCACATAATCCCGAAATTTTTTTGACATTAATTTTGACATATATTTCAGTTCAGTGCAGCTCAATGAAATCATTGTAAACCAGTGCAGAAAAGAACATTGCCCATTAACTGCAGACGCCGTTTTACAAATTTAATTTTTCTACATATAACGGGTGTTTTTTAGAGGTATTGATTTGAAATATTCGGTTCAACAAGAAACGTCAACAATTCAAAATTTGTTGCCCTTAGTTTAACATGCAAGTGTTTTTGATATTCAAATAAGGTTTTATGTTTTAATATGAAAGTACATAGAGCACTTCTTGTAAAATACTTTATGTTAAACTTGTTTTCAAACAAAACTGATGAAAATATATTTGATGCTCTTGAAAATCTTAAATAAAAATATAGCATATTTTTTTAGTTTATGTTTTTATTTATCACTTTGTACTTTTTTCAAAATTTTGAATGTAACTATTTTATAAACTTTGCTCAGCTTATTTCGCTTAGACATTCTATAAACAATTATTTAACTAATTTCACCATTAAACAAAAACATTTCTAATTTTTAAATTTATCGATTTTAAATTTTCATAAACTGGTAACAACAAATTATAGCGCACACGTTTTACATAAATTATAGGATCTTAACGGCAACAATAACATTTTCCATGAACAGGTCCATCATATGAGTATTTTGGTCCATTGCCACATTTTTGGTCACGAGCTCGCCAATCATTTAGCCAACAATCTCCCTTACAACTAGCTGCACTAATTCCAGCTCCTGCTGCTGATACCACAAGACTCGTCGCTGCTATCGCTTCTGCAACCACAGGTTTTGCCTTAATACTGCTAATCGACAGCAAGACGACAAACAATGCAATAATCCATTTGTTGTTGTTCATTGTAGATATTTTTAGACAGAAAACAAGTCAATACTAAATTAACTGTGGAGAGTAAGTGTATGTAATTGTGAAGAAAATTCACCCGACGACGTGTCTTATCTTTTAGAGAGTTTAAGAATTTTTGTAAGCTACTCAAGAACTTTCATGGCTTTTATAGGAAAACTTTTGAAAAAGGCGATTAAGCATCGTATTACAGATTTATAAATTGAAAAATTGATTTGTAAAGAAAATGTATATGTACATATAATAATAAATAACTTATTACGACGCTGCAAACACGGAAGATCAGTGCAGGTTTAGACATATGCATGACACATTTAAGGCTCCTATAAATTTTGATTGAAAAAAAAGTTTTATTCCACAGTTAGTTTTTGCTATAAATTTATTTTAATATTTTTTAGACGTACATTAATTTCATTAACAGCTTATTCTTTTATGTCAATAACTAAATAAAATGTTTCACTGATCTATTTTTTAGTTTGACACAATTCCAATGACAGATTATTGACAGATTTCTGGATTTCAATCATACAAATTTTCAATAATTGCTATAATCGACCTTTCAGAAATAAATTATATCTATAACTGGCCTCTTATAAACATTTTGCCTCTTGTGTAAATTTATAAATTGAATGTAATATAATTACAACTTCTAACTTATGGGAAAAGTGATTTAATTATTCCCACTGTGGCTGTGAGAAAGACGACTAAGTTTGAATTGCATGTGTAATAAATATAATAATGATTTGTATCAATGTGTAAATAATAGTGTATTGTTATAAAATTTATTAATTATTGTGTTAATTACATATATCAATGAGTAAAGTATAAATGTTAGTTAATCTTTTAATAAATTTTACTAATTCCTGATTAATATGGGTGCTGGTTGGAACCTGACATACGGAGTGTTTATCCATTAATTAATTGCAAAATCAATTAGGTGACAGTTTTGTTTTAAGACTCTCGATTACTTTTGATGGGGCTTTGTCAAGTCATTGGTTTATATTGTTAACCAACCATTCTTGAAAAATTAGAATGCAATATCCAATACGACTGGATTTATTGGAAAAAGTAGTGACAAAAGAGAAATTATGTTTTAAAAATAATAACCATGAAACTATGTACCAGTTTATAATAATACAAATTTCATTCCAACACTTTATTTCTTTCTTGTATTAATATTTAAAGTTTTTAAACTCAAGTTGATTTTGAATCAAGGGACAACCAAAATAGAGGTCAATATTTTTAATCAAGCTTTGACAACAGAAATGACAGTTGGACTGGAAAATAGAACAAACACTGGAAAATTCATGATTGATTAATCAAGCTAAAAAATAGCAAACAAATGTTTTGTAATTATTAAGGTTGTTTGATTATGGCTTACGAAGAAGTTAAAAATTTAAACCCATCTGAAGAAACTGGCCCTTAATTATCAGTTCCTTTTGTTTTGCTAATTCTTTGAACCGGCCCTGTGTTAGCAAACCTTGTTTCTTTCAATAGAAATAGAAATGTTCCTATAAAAGTTGCAGATGCCGCACATCAGTAAAGTTAAAAAGAAATACCTATGCGGGAAACCCGATCAGCTTTATTCCGATTTATAATTATTCAAAATCAATTTGTCGTGAAAACCCAGACTGGCTTTGCTGATAAAGAGAATACGCCATAAGAAGATGAAAGATGTGTGTTACAGATGTAAAAAGGTTAATTATTGTTAAGAAAATGATAAAGCTTCAAACATGTAGTGTATGTAGTAATGTTAAACAGCCTTGACAATTAATTAGGTACATAATTCTAAGAATAAAGTGCTGAGAATGTAATCATTATGGAGAAAGCCGGTTTAAAATCATAAATCTTGTACTTGATTTATTTAAGAAAGATGCATTTTAACATAAAAGTAAACAAAACTAGTTACTACAAGATTTTAAAAAATGATTACTTTATACACATAAATTCAAGAAAAAACTTATTTTAGTAGACTTACATATTTTTAATTTTCTGCGCAAAAAGTAGAATGGCTTATGTAAGTAGTTTTGAACATTTACGTCAGACGTCAAAATGAAGAACACCGATTAAATGAACATAAAAAATCTTCACTTTTCTTCCCAGAATAATCCAATACAACTGGTTTAACGCAACTAGGAATAACCATTTTAACTTAACAAAACTTAACTAATAGAAATTTACAACGGAAGACGCCGTTTTTCAAATGTAATTTTTATAAATTATGTATGAAGGTTTTTTGAGAGGTATTGAATTTTAGGTTGAGAACACTGTTTTAACGAAACTCCATTTCGTCAGCTGTCAAGTCATTTATGTATATAATAATATAATAGACTAAAAAGATTGCCGTTGACCATAAGCGAATGATGTTTTGGCGATTAAACTCATTTTTGGTTACATTTATCATCAATAAGAAAAACAACTCCGTATGTGGAATGATGGTATTCCTCAAGTATATGGCTAAGTTCAAAAACGCAACTAGTTGCAGAAACCATGCCGACAAAATTCGGGCAATGCATTTACGAACAGAAAAACAACAATGAGGCAGATATACAATATCAAAAACCAGTTCATAAAAGTCATCAAATTAGCCTATAAAAAAGTATGACAGAAATAACTAATTTTTTTTTTTTAGTTACGCGGGTCTTGTTTTCTTTAGTGCCTTAACAAAATTCTTTCAAAGTGTCTAATAAAACTGTTTTATTAGGACTTATTTTAAATGTTTTGAATGGAACAAATTCATTAATTTATTCATTTCTATGAAGTTTAAATATTATATTTCAACTTATTAATAACAAATCATTCTAGTTTTAGACAAAAATTTAATAAATATTCAATTATTTTACCTACTCATCTTGTTCTGACATTTTCCTGTAAAGCGGCAACAGAAATACAATGACTGCAGGTTTGATCGCATTTCATCTGTCAGACTGTTTTTTTTTTTTAACAGAGTTAACGACTTCAATAATGGAGTGTATTTACATTTATGAACGCAAATCTTGCATTATAGCTGCATTTTTACATTAATGAACTTACCCTTGATACGTAAGTACCGAAACGTTGTTGCCCATATACATCCACACAAGTTAGAAAAAGTCATCGACAATCATATTTAAATTATAACGCCAGAAAATTATCTTTAAAATAAATTAACTTTCATGTCAATTTAAAAAATCAACTTTTCTATTTCAAAATTATGTACCTACAAAAAAACACCCTTTATAACAGCCTAATTATATAGCACACAACTTTACAATTTTTTCAGCTGATTTAGATATCCGTAGGGCCGGTATACATAAATTTAAGCTAATGTAGGAGTATTTTATGGGTTGCATAGGTTGTCAAAGTAGTACCCGAGGGATGATGGTTAGTGCGTTGGACTGTCATGCCAGAGGTCTTGGGTTCGATCTCTTCCTACGCCATCTAAAGTCTTTTCACGGGTACTGCCTCTGGGGAGGAATTGACAAATTCTCCAAGAGAAACTCTTGTCATGAAAAAGTGCTTTCTCAAATTAGCTGTTCGGATTCGGCATATAAACTGTAGGTCCCCTCCATTCCTGACAACATTACTCCCACACAGGAATGGTTGAGAGTTGTTAGTCACTAGGCCCTAGTTCTCAACGGACTGTTGCGCCACCCAATTTATTTATTTATAGGTCGTCAAAATCCTAAGTTTCAGACACTAAAAATGACGAGTCAAGTTACCTATCATCTTGATAGGTAAAATAAAAACACACTAATGATTTTCAAATATTTTAGATGCTCATCAGAACTTAACGAAAATCAAACCTCTTTTGATATTGCCTATAATGCATGTTTTGGTCACTCGTCATTAAATTTTTAAATAAGTCCATGTTTTCTTACAATAGTTAAAACTTTTCTAGTACTGTAATTGATGTTGCTATATAAGTTAAGTTTTTAACTAAAATGCACTAAAATAATTAAATCCAGCGCTACTAGTGTTATTGCTCTCGCTAAAACGGAAACACACTTTCAACTTTGTCTTTTTAATTTCTTTGATAATTTTAATTTATGGTGAAGCGATTAAAGTTGTGTTCACCGAGGTTTTGTCTAGATCAGAACAGCACAGGACATCACAGTTTCGTGAGAAACGTCAAGTTAGAACAGTCAGTTAAACGCCAGTTGTCAAAAAAAAAAAACAAATTGCAAATTGTGTGAATTTTTCGTTTCTCGCTTATTTTTTTTGTTCATTTGTTTTGTGTTCATTGTGTTGTTACTGTGAAAAATATTATTAAAAATTATTATATTAACATTTTATTATTATAAGATTTTATTTATTTTAATACAGTAGAAATATTTTGTTTCATTTTAACCTCTTTCGATATTCAACCGCGTATTTGGTGAACACTGCACAACCACAGTCTTTCCTTCCCCGGATGTCAATTCAATTTTATGCATTTTTTTCAATTTATTTTACAATTATTTAATTAAACAAATTAAAGAAATTGGCAAAATAACTTTGCTTTAATTTTTTTAAATCACGAGAAAAAAAAACACAAAGCACAGCCAAATCAAAACGTAAACAAAAAAATGACAACTTCGATTTTGACATTTCTCACGAGTCTGTTCTAACCTAATCTGACTCAAAAGCAAGAACAGAAAATCCTGTTCTAAACTGTTCTAGATTCGTCAATGAACAGGAAAGTAGAACAGTTCAGCACAGAAAAAACCTCAATGAACAGCAAAAGCAACTTGACGTTGCCACCTACGCCATGTCGTAGCTATTCTCTGTTTCTCTTGTTTTTTGTTTCCATCTAGTTTTCCAAAAAAAAATCTCTTATTTCTTTGAGTTCCTCATAATTCGATATTTGGGAGTTCTTGGTATCTTTTACGTTTACGAATTTACTTTTTCTGAATTATTTCTATTCTTTATTTTAAGTTGTCATTGCATCTAATAAATGCATTCATTTGTATAACAACTGTGATAATTCAGAAAATTATGGCAAACAATTTAGAGAATTGTTAAAGAAGAATTACGTTTAACTAAATCGAATTTTAAGTTCTTACAACTTACAATTGTTGTTATTTGATATTGGTTTCTAAAATAAAAACAAAGAAAACAATAAGAAAATCAACATTTTGGTTATTTTACTTGTGATTATGGTGTCAATAATTAGTACTGTCTTGTCAAAACTTATTGTTCCAATAATCCCAATTATTTCGATAATTATAGCAGGCACTTGTATAAACGACTGCTGACTTAACAATATGGAAGCTCGAATTTCAAAATTCGACTATTTGGGTGCTAAAAAAGAATAGTCCTGTTTTCGGGACATGTTAATGTTGTCGATGAATAATTTCACAGTTGATAATACAACTCTTTGACAGATAAATTAGAATATTTTGCTAATAATTAATGTTTCGTAAATTTAATTTCATTAAAAACATTTTATTTAAATTTAAATTATATTTATTAAGAATACATCATTTATTGAATAATAAATAAATTAATAAAATGACAAATAATCCAAAAAAATGTATTTTTCAACTACTTCTAAGCAAATACTTAGTAACAAGTAAAAAAAGACCTGGTGACATACACATACTGTAAGATCTTATATTATATAAAATTATATATAAAATTGAAAATTTTAATTTCTTTTCGACATGCCAAATGAATATGTCAAAATTGATTTTTCACCTGTTAATATGTGTTCTTTATTTAATTTCTTCAAATACGGATGCCTTAACACCTCTTCCTTACTGTTTTCGGTGTGGTATTGTTTCTCTTGATTTACTTCGTACACACTTTGTGTCTATATTTCACTAATAAATACACAAACTTCAAGACGTCGTCGGTTTAAGAAATCTGTCATTTTAATTGTAAAAAATGGGACACAAATCAGTATAACGATTCGATTCATTGATTGACATAAAAGAATCAGCTGTTCAGGAAAATAAATTTCTGTCAGAACAACATTTTGTTGGCGAAATAAATAAATAATTGTATGCATTTGGAAATACTATTGTTGATATCTGGTAATATTTTTAGACAAATTCAATTGATAGTTTTTTTGTACAAAGATATAAAATTACAAAAATACTTAAAATTAGTAAAAATTGATTTTTGACTCAAATATCTCAAAAGCGAATAATTTAAAATTAGCTTAAGTGCTTATTTGATCTCATTAAAAAAACATTGTTGTTAATTTTAGGTTAATTGTTAAGCAATAAACTTGAATTCTTAATAAAATAAATTTCAATGTTCTTTAAATGACAATTCTGTGTATGGCAAAAAATAATCATTTTTAAGGTTTGAAGTACATATTATTAGTATGTGTCACATGCCTGGTTCTTTGTTGCATTTAAAATATCAATGTATTATCAAAGATAACAATTCCAACTTAGTTGTTAAATGGTGTGTATAAATTGGAGAAACTTTAAGTTGCTGACAACTTAGTTCCATAGTGGGGCCAGGCGTTATTTTACAGAAATGAAATGCAGATTCATCGCCTCCTCAGAACATACGTAAATTAAGTTGAAACTTTTTTACCTTAAATTTCTTTAAAATAAAATTTGAAATAATGAACAAATTTCAATAAAATTGTTGTTGAAACAACAAAAAAAACGTGGAAGTAAATTTCAAAATGAACCATTTCTTCGTGTATTTTTCTGTGAAAAAGTAAACATACAAAATAATTAAAATATAAAATTCTTTTTCTTCAATATTATTTATTTGTGCATTTGTGTTAAATAATAAAAACTTCTTTAAAAATTCGTGCTACTATAAAGGAAAGTTTTGGCATATTTTAAGTTACTAATTTGGTCAGTTTATATTTCGAACATCTAAGAGATTTCCGCTATCTCAAATATATAAATAAAATTTCTCATACAAAAATGAGAACTTTCAGTTGTGAGATTTCTGAGAACAGAATTTTTATGATTCGATTTCTCAAGAATTCTCCACTGAACAATTCAAAAAGGATGGATAGAAATGCAAAGCTTATTTGTTTTGCTAGATGTAAATGAACAGTAAATTGTAATTATATTTCATTATTTTGCTCTTTTAACATGCCTAAAAAAAATTCTCAGAAATCTTATAAATATAACCTGGCCTATTCTAAAAACAAGATTTTGTGTCTGTTAAAAATGTATGTAGTTTATATGGGCTTAATGTGATTTTAAACTAAACCAAAAATTTGATTTATATCACTTTTCTTCTGACGGGATTTTATTTCTCTTCTGGATAATGACATTTTTTAATCACACAAAAGCGTTCTACTGAATATGGACTGCTATCAGCAAAGTACAGGTTAATGACATGGAAATCTATTTCTTAACGCTACTAGCCCTTTTGTAGGTTCAGCGGAAAAAGAAAAAAGGCTTTTAAGCAAACACGCAACAGATGGCGTTGAAAATTAATTACATTTTTTCCGTCAAACCTTCAAAAGTTCAAACATAGCTTAGCAAATGGAATTACATTTAAGGGGAGTTTCGTAAGAGAGTTAGTATCGATAACCAGTTTATTTATATCAATGATGACCATACAATCTTGAACAACTCTATTTTTGAGAATTACTACCCTAAAAAATGTTGTGCGATGAATTATCCTCGTGAAGTTCAAAAAATAACTATAACTTCGAATGCGTTCAACCTAAATTAATTTTAAAAACACCTTCTGGCAATGCTCTCAAATCACCGCCATTGCTCATTTGTTGAACTGCACGCACTCATACTCAAATGCATTCAGATTCAACAAAACCTAAACCGTCAAAAGACATTTTTCATTTTCATCTTGACCGTGCAACCAGATTTTCTTTGGCACGAAATTCTTTTTTCTTTCTCCAAAGGAAAACTAATTTTTAAGTATTAAATTATTCAATTTATATTAGCTAAATTATTATTCGAATTAAGTACAATGTCTGAGGAATTTAAATTGCCACGCCGTTCGCGAAAAAGACTGCGAGAAGTTAAAAGAAAAGCTCGACCAGGTAAGTGTGTCGCTGTCGTTGTCGCTGCTCTTGTCAAACAAAAATTTATTGCAACCGATTTTGCGATGGGTGGTGATGGGTGCTCCGCTGTCCGTGGGGTTAACCTAGAAACAATATTATATAGACAAAACTAAATGCTGATGTATTATTTTTTCGGTGTATTCTCAGAACTAAACGACAAAGAATCTTGGACTGCTCTTCGATATGCAGATAGTTTCGAACGATTTACCCAATTCACGGATAATGTAGATCGAATTGATGCTAATTGTGTTGATTGTCAGGAGTTCATTGAACGCTATGAGAAACCGTACCTACCCGTTGTAATTACGGGCGTCCAAGATGGATGGAAGGCCCAAGAGAAATGGACCATGAATAGATTGGTCAAGAAGTATCGAAATCAAAAGTTCAAATGCGGCGAAGACAATGAAGGTTACAGTGTCAAGATGAAAATGAAATATTATGTGGAATATATGAAGACAACATTGGATGACAGTCCACTTTATATATTCGATAGCAGCTTCGGAGAGGTAAGTTATCTTCTTCGTTCTTGTTAATATAATTTTTATATTTGAGATCTTATTTATTTATTGGAGACGCTATGCGTTTTCAGTTGGATATCTCACAGAAAGGCATAAATAGGTAAATTGAATACATTTGTTCGCGTTCAATGCTTAATGGATCACAACTTTCAATGTGCCATGGGATAATTATTGATGGAAAATGTGGTGTAAAAACGTTTAGATTTTAAGACAGGGATTCAACCTAGGCTTGACAGTCATACGCACTAAATTGTACGTCACAGGAAACAAAAAGTCTAGACAATAAAGTTTTTGTTCTCACATCTTATCGTTAACCTTAGAGAAACGCCCTTTTAAAAACAAGAAGTAACGGGTGCAAAGTGGGTTTCTCAGTAGTGGTAAGAAAACTGGAATCGCGCTACAAATTGGGTTACAGATTGCAAAGAGGATCGGAATAAATAAAGGAATGAAGGTTGATGGACAAAGTAGAGAAAGTTAACCGATTATTTTCGGCTCCCAATCTCCAGACATTCTAACCCTTCGTTTTCACTTATAAGTATTTCAAATCAAAGAATATGTTCTTTCTTGAAACGCTTATTTCGTTTACCGAATTCCCCTGCAACACATGAAATCTACACGGAGCTGGGTATGACTCCAATTTATATTAGAAACCTTAAAGTCAATTTCCCGATTTTTTTATAAAGACTAAATCTCTGTAATTCAATTATGACATAATAAAGTTATGACTAAGTGGACAAATTCGTCAGCATTTTTTCCCATAATCTCAACTGAGTGAGCTATTTACTTACTTACTTAAGGTGGCGCTACAGTCCGGAGACATGAGTCTAGCTAGCTCGGTCCCTAGCTAGCTGTCTCCAGTTTCGCACGCCGAGTTGGTTGAGGTCTTCACCTAACTGGGTGCGCCACCTTAGTCCCGGTCTTTCTCTACTGGGCTTGAGCGTTGATGTCCATTTGCTCTACATGACCTAGCTATCTAAGCCGTTGGACTTTTATTCTGCTAACTAGGTCAGTGTTGCTGTACAGTTCGTCGTTATTCTTCTCCTCCATTCTCCATCTATGCGTACGGAACGAAAAAGCACCCGAAGAATTTTTCTCTCGGAGCATCCTAAGACGCTCACATCTTTCTCGGCTCCCTAAATGTGAACCGTGATGATGAGTGTCTTATAGATGGTGATTTTAGATGCTCGAGAGAAGACTTTAATTCTCAATTGCCTTCTAAGTCCAAAGAAGAAGCGCTGGTGTCGTTGTCTGTGTTAATAGCGGTGCCTAGGTAGATAAAGTCCTTAACTACCTCAAAGTTATAGCTGTCCATGGTGACGTTTTGTCCAAGACGTCGTCGTTCAGTGTCCTTTTTTGATGACAGCATATACTTGGTCTTGCCCTCATTGACCACTAAACCTATCTTCTTCGCTTCCGTCGCAATGCTCAAAAACGCTCCACTGACATCACGCTTTGATCTTCCAATTATGTCAATATCCTCTGCGTATCCGAGTAATTGGATGTACCTTTGGAAGATTGTGCCTCTAGTGTTGACGGTTCAGTTTTGCACAATTCTTTCCAGAACGATGTTGAAGAAGTCGCATGACATTGCATCGCCTTGTCTAAAACCTTTTTTGACATCAAATGAATCGGTAAGATCTTTTCCGACCTTGATAGAGCAGCGTGCATTCTCCATCGTCATTCTGCACAAACGGATAAGTTTGACAGGGATGCCAAAACTAGACATTGCTCTGTAAAGCTCTTCCATATGGATGCTGTCGTACGCGGCTTTAAAATCGATAAAGAGATGGTGGGTATCGATTTGAAGCTCCTGGGTTTTTTCCTAGATCTGCCGTAGTCTGAAAATTTGGTTGATAGTGGACTTTACTGGTCTGAAGCCACACTGATAGGACCTATCGGGTTGTTGACGAACGGCTTCAGACATTCACATAATTCGGCAGAAAGGATCTTATATGCAATGTTAAGGAGATTGATGCTTCTGTAGTGGGCGCAATTTAGAGGATCTCCTTTCTTATGTATGCAGAGATACTATGCAGAGATTCCACTCATCGGGCATGCTTTCTTTCAACCATATTTTGCAGATGAGTTGGTGCATGCTCCGTACCAAGTCATCGCCTGCTGCTTTGAATAGTTCGGCAGCGATGCCGTCAGCTCCAGCAGCTTTGTTTGACTTAAGTTTAGATATAGCTATCTTCACTTCGTCAAGGTCGGGTAGGCGGAATTGTTGATCTGCGTCACCGAGGTTGAGTGGTTCTATCTCCCTTACAGCGGAATTCGGTTCGTCATCGCCGTTATATAATTTGGAGAAGTGATCTTTCCATATTCTCAGCATCGACTACGGTTCTACTACGATGTTCCCCTGATCGTCTTTACAGGCTTCGGTTCGTGGCTTGTACCCTTGGGAGGTTTTTTTTTACCTTTTCGTAAAATTTACGAACCTCATTCCTGTTGTGACATCCCTCTATCTCCTCGATCGCACGCTTCTCATGCTCTCTTTTTTTCCATCTAAGAAGCCGGTGTTCCTCTCTCCTCTAGTCCTTTTGTGCAGCGCCGTTTTGTATGCCTCTTGTTTCGCTGCGTGCGCTTGCCGGCATTCGTCGTCAAACCAGGGGTTTCGCTGTGGTGGCCGTGTGAAACCTAGCACCTCAGAGGCGGCATCTCTGATGGCTGCAAGGCAATGTTGCAACTGGTTTTTAATGCTTAATGCAGAAAGCATAGGACTCCTTAAGAGGTTATTAGAGGCTCCATCGGAAATGGACATGGCAGTCTCTTGCGATTGTAGCCGTCTAACGTCGAATCTTCTCACAGTACTTCCTTGTTTTGGCTTGGATCTGCATATCTTTAGCCGTACCTTGGCTACAACGAGGTAGTGGTCCGAGTCAATGTTGGCCTCTCGAAATGTTCGGATATCCTGGATACTGGAGAAGTGTCATGCATCGATCGCAATGTGGTCAATCTGGTTGCAAGTTGATAGATCAGGAGATTTCCATGTGCCCTTGTGGATATTGAGATGTGTGAACTGCGTACTAGCTACCAGAACGACTCGGCCCGCAGTAAAATCGATCAGCCTGAATCCGTTGCCGGAGGTGGTTTCGTTCAGGCTGCATCTCCCGATTATGCCACCAAAGATGTCTTCTCGTCCTAGCTTGGCATTAAAATCTCTCAAGACAATTTTATTGTCATAATCAGGTCACTGCTCATGTCTTGTCCAAGAGCTCGAAGAATATGTCTTTGGTGTCTTCATCTTTCTCCTCTGTTGGGGCATGAGGCTTATGTTGGCGAATTTAGCCTTGATGCGGATTGTCGTGATGCGCTCGCTCACACAGTTTAAACTCAAGACTTTTTGCCTGAGTCTAGTTCCAACAACAAATCCACACCCAAATAGACGCTGTCTTTGTTCTCGGTAGCAGTCGCCGTAGTATACATCGCAGTCTTTTAGTTTGCGTTTGCCCGGTGCATCCCATCGCACTTCTTGGATGGCTGTAATATCTGCCTTGCAGCAGTTTAGGGCTTCCGCTAATTGTTCGGCTGCAAGTGGTCTGTTAAGGCATCTAACATTCCACGTACATATCCGAAGTTCGTTGTCCTTATTTCGTTTGCGTGGGTTGTCAAAAGTGAATCCGTCCGTATCCGAGGCTTGTTGGTGCTTCGCAACTAATGTATTTTTTTACGTAATCAGGAGGTCACCCCGACGGCACAACCAACAACCTGGAAGACCAGTTCCTTAGTATAACTCCAAGGACGGGGAGCCGGATAAACCGCTCCTTTTAGGCCTGGGCTTCAAATCAGTCGTAGAAGCCCTATAAGGTGTTCATTAAGTAGTTCAACCTTACTGGAACTGTAGACGCCACCGTTGAGGAGAGGTGACTTAGTGAAAACACCTCTCCCCCTCTCTCGTTTGCTGCCCACAACAATTTTCCACTATGGCTGGAACCCGATCTCCAGTTGTGGTACTAGGCTCCCGATGTTCTCCACGGGGAGATGAGAGTAGGAAAAATTATTTTGTGTTAAATAAAGTTTTCAATAACTAACTAACTAACACTCAATCCAATTCGAAGAATTTTAAGCCAATTCTGTTCAAGATATATTCAATTTTTTTACCAATTCTTTATCCCTCAGAAGAATTATGTCCTGAACCCCTAACAATTCTTCATATTTAAATTTTTATCTGTTTTTAAGTAGTTTTTAAGCACACTTTAGAAACTACTCCTATTATTTGATGGAACACAACTCATTTTATCTCTTTATCTTTTAGCACCATCGTCGAAAAAAGCTCCTAGACGACTATACTATTCCAAAGTATTTTCAAGATGATCTTTTCAAGTATTCCGGAGAAGATCGTCGTCCACCGTATCGGTGGTTTGTTATGGGACCAGCTCGTTCAGGAACGGGAATTCACATAGATCCACTTGGGACAAGTGCCTGGAATGCACTTGTCTTCGGCCACAAGAGGTGGTGCCTTTTCCCAACACACACACCAAAAGAATTACTTAAAGTCCAGGGATCTGTAGGTGGGAAGCAGCGCGATGAGGCAATAACCTGGTTCAGTGTAATTTATCCAAAGACAAAAAGACCCGATTGGCCAAAAGAATATGCTCCAGTAAGAATTTTATTTGAAATTGTTTTATAAAGTTTGGTGGTACTTAATGGCAAGAAATTTTCTATTTTAGATAGAAATATTACAGGGGCCAGGAGAGACCGTTTTTGTGCCTGGAGGCTGGTGGCATGTTGTCCTAAATCTCGACGACACAGTTGCTGTTACACAGAATTTCTGCAGCAAGACGAATTTCCCCATTGTTTGGCATAAAACAGTTCGTGGGCGACCAAAGTTGTCTCGCAAATGGCTTCGTATTCTTCGAGTAAGTCTTTTTGACAAAAACAAACACAAGATTTGATGTAATTTTATGTAATTAAATTTTTTTAGGAAGTAGAACCTGATTTAGCAAAAATGGCTGAAAATATAAATATCGACCAGAGTACAGGTTTTGCATCGGACAGCTCAAGTAATTCTAGTTCTTCATCGTCATCTTCGTCGTCCAGCAATGAGGATAGCGATAGTTGTTCAAATACCGATAGTGGTCAAGAGAGTCTCACTGCCAAGAAAAAGAAAAAGCGACGCATGGGCGGGAATGGTAGTAGTGGCGGTGGAATGTCGGCACGTTCTTGATTATCAATGGCAAGGGGTTGCCAATACAACTGTTGTTCGGTGTTCCCTTCGAATTTTCAAAAATTATACATTTCCTAAGTTTGATTTATAATTCCGTTTTCCTTTTTTACTTTTACTTTTTCCATTTACTATTTTTGTTTTACATATTTTGAAACCAAAACTATTATTATTATGAAATCAAATCAAAACTAAAAGAATATCAACATTTTTTTTTACAATAATCTTAGAACTATTTTCTATTTTCAAGATTTATTTAAAAATACTTGTAGTGCTGAACAAAAGTTAATAGTATATTGTAAAATTGTTTATGCCTTTTAAATAAGAAATGACGAATTATGTATATGTATTATTTAATTTAAAACAAATCATGTTAGAATAAAAAAAAAGATAACAATTTTAATTTGATTAGTTTTTAATGATTTGTTTAAACGGCGAGATCTTTGGCTGCGAAGGCTTTTTTAATTCGTTGTCGTATAAAGGGCTCCCAAGCGATTTTATCTTCGAAAGTGTTTAGAGCTTTGTAAACACTGAGGTATTCATACAAGTAACGATACAAATGTCCACTTTACAGAAAAGTATAATTTGAGCGTATTTATGTTTTGATTTAATAATTTGTTTTCCTTTGCGGAAA
The DNA here is from genome assembly GCF_945859685.1 of Eupeodes corollae. Taxonomy (NCBI): domain Eukaryota; kingdom Metazoa; phylum Arthropoda; class Insecta; order Diptera; family Syrphidae; genus Eupeodes; species Eupeodes corollae. The sequence continues at coordinate 6,830,266 of NC_079148.1, read as the reverse complement.
ATTCAAAAATTACTTTCTTTTAACTTTCCACATCAATTTCGTAAAAATTTAATAAATTTATCGACTGCATACAAAATATCCCATACCATAGGTTTGTTCCCAAGACTTGTGGGCAGAAATTTTTGGTCTGTAAACTTTTGAAGAGTGAGGATTAAATTCTCTCAGAAAAAGGACAACTGCAAAGAAAGTAGGAAATGCGAGTCAAACCGAACGGACGGCGAAAATGACAACCAATTTACGTACCACAATTTGACATTCCAACAATTTTTGCGATAGAAATTCGTTGTTCAAAATTTGTTAGGAGGGAAAATTATTTTACTCTCTGGTTAGGGCTCCCTTGTCCCTTCTGCAAAAAAAAGTACAAAATGTGTGTAGTGTGGAAAGGTATTTATACAACATTTGTGGACAATTGTCAGTTTGGTCAAGTTTGGGAACAGACCTAATTACGGCAATTTGTCATATTGACAGAAAAATACCGTTATGGACGATGTTCACATTGAATTTCTTTTGAAGTGACTAGATTTGACGTTTTATCATTTTATTTCGACCATTATATTTTTTTTAATTCAAATCTGCTTTGTTACTTTTACATATCTTTTTAACTTTTAAATGCTGAAGAGATAAAGTGCTATGATGTCAAAGTGAATCTTCTCAAAACAGTCAAGCATTAGGAACTTTTCCATTTGCAATTTTTCGTTAAAAATTAGTTTAATTTGATTAGTATCCTAAAAACGAATGTATACATGCATGAGTAGTCAATACAATAAGATAAAGGGTGTTTTTTAGTAATATGAAGGGTTTCTATGGTTTGACAGTTTTAGAATGAATGACATTTCTGTTCAGTAAGGTTTGACAATTGATCATGAATCGTTTAAAGCAGGAAAAAATCTTCCAAATTGTATAAATTTACTTTGAAACAAAACATTGTAATCTGTTCTCGAAGTTAATAAAGCACTTGGTTAATTTTATGGTGCTTATTGATAAAGCTCGTTTTTGGTTAAATGGCTTTATCAATAAGAAAAATGTCCGGATGTGAACTTGAAGACAAGATAATCGCCAAATAATTAACGAATAATTGATCAAAATTGACTGCTTGGAGTGGTTTACTAAATGGTGAGTCATGGCGAGGACCCATGACCCTTTCGAAATAACGAATGAGCTGTCGTAACAACGAATGTCGAGTGCTAACTTATTATACCTCGCGCTTAACCATCAATTTACTGACAACTTTATTTACACAAGTAGTCATGTTATTTGGCAATCTGGTTTGTGTGACTTAAGGCTTTCGATTATTTCTTGTATGTTATTGTTGAGTCATTGGCTTAGCCCAAAAAACCAGCAACTGTTGGACCATTGAAAGCCAATATTCTGCAACCATTGACGCCATACGGCGAAATTTATAGGACAAATTAGTAAAAATTGAGCTGATAGATTGGACTATGTAGCTCGTAGTTGAAAAGTTAAAGACATAAAGCGTGCCAGAATATTTATTTAAGACCTTATTCCAACAGCATTTTTATCTTGTTTTATTATTTGTTGTTCTCAACAAGATTAAAACAGAAGTTTTTGAATGATTAGCACTTTGCTATTCAAATTCGAACAAACACAATTGTTTGATTCGTTAAGGTTTATACATTATTTTGAATTTACAACGATAATGATTACAGAATCCGATGATTAGAACGCGGAGAGAATCAAATGTCAATTAATGATAATTTCACCACAATATAAACGTCAGCATTCACTCTGTATCCATCTCCAATTCATTTATTGAATTCTTTAATCATCATAACTCTTTTAAAGAAAATTGGGCACCTGCTGTGAATCGATTTTGTTCCAACTCATAAAATTAAAAATTAGTTTTGATTTACAACTTTGTTCACCATTGACAAAATAAATTTTTCAAAATTTCAAGAAAAGTTTTAGGGTCAATAAACAAATTTTTATAGCTCTTTACCTTCATTTTGATATCAATTTTTATACCGAATTACACGTGGAGAATTGTGGGAACAGGCAGTACTACACACTAACTATTCGTCCCGAGAAAATCTTCAATTAGCCTATAATTACTACATGGTGGACAAGGGTTTGTATATATATGAATTAACTTTTTCGATGGGTTTTATTTTGAAATCTAACATTTTGATATGACTTTCATTTAGATGACAGTTATAGCTAACATTGAATTAAATTATTGAATCCTATCATTGAAATTTGTTTGATCATTGAAAATGTCTGTCATTGAAATACAAAACCCCTGGCTGAAATTTTTCATTGGAATTGTATAAATTTGAAAAACAAATTAGTAAAATGGTATGTTTTATTTGTTTGACAAAATAATATGATAATCATAATAATCAAAATAAATCACATCAAAATATCAATTCAAAATCATTTTCCAGATTGATCTCAACGATAACCATAACAGGCCCCTTATTTTAAAAATAAATTCAAATTACTCTGAACGCAACCGTCTACTAAATCTACTACAATTCTCATTTTGTACCAAAACTTCCAACCTATCAGAAATTCAATTGTCAAAATAATCGTCATTTGACGTTTCTGCTGCTGCAAAAGCAAGAAAAGTGAAGTCAGACATCTTTGAACTTTTTCTAATTCTTCTTGATGAATTTATTTTGTTATCGCGGTTGAAAGGTGTAAAGAATTTATAAATAAAAAAAGCACAATTTAATAAGAAATTCGATCACTAAACACAACTAAACCTTAAATAACATCATGCCGCTTAAATTGGACATCAAAAGACGCCTAACATCTCGCTCGGATCGTGTGAAATGCGTCGATATTCATCCGGCCGAGCCGTGGATGTTGTGCGCCCTATACAATGGCCACGTACACATCATGAATTATGAAAACCAACAATTGGTGAAAGACTTCGAGGTTTGCGATGTCCCGGTGCGTTCGGGACGGTTTGTAGCTCGCAAAAATTGGCTCATCACCGGATCCGATGATATGCAAATCAGAATATTCAACTATAACACTCTGGAGAAGGTGCATTCGTTCGAGGCGCACTCAGACTATATTCGGTGCATAGCTGTGCACCCAACTCAGCCTCTGGTTTTGACCAGCAGTGGTAAGTAGTGGAATTGAGTTAGTTTTGTCGAGAATTCGAATACAATTTCGTCTAATTTGCAGATGATATGTTGATAAAACTCTGGAATTGGGAGAAGCTGTGGGCCTGCCAACGGGTCTTTGAAGGCCACACGCACTACGTGATGCAAATTGTGTTCAACCCAAAAGACAACAACACATTTGCGTCGGCATCGTTGGATCGCACAGTGAAAGTTTGGCAATTAGGTTCGAACTTTGCCAACTTCACATTGGAGGGCCACGAGAAGGGTGTGAATTGCGTCGATTACTACCATGGGGGTGACAAGCCTTACTTGATATCCGGTGCGGATGATCGCATGGTAAAAATCTGGGACTATCAGAACAAGACCTGCGTCCAGACACTGGAAGGCCACGCTCAGAACATCTCCGCCGTCTGCTTCCACCCAGAACTACCAATTGTGTTGACAGGATCCGAGGACGGGACTGTGAGGATCTGGCATTCGGGAACCTATCGCCTCGAGACATGTCTGAACTATGGATTTGAGCGTGTTTGGACGATTGCCTGCATGCGAGGAACAAACAACGTGGCCCTGGGCTACGATGAGGGTTCCATCATTATCAAAGTCGGTCGTGAGGAGCCAGCCATGTCGATGGACGTGATTGGAGGCAAGATCATCTGGGCCAAGCACTCGGAGATGCAGCAAGTCAATCTGAAGGCCCTTTCTGACGAGACAGAGGTCAAGGACGGAGAGAGGCTGCCGGTGGGAGTGAAGGACATGGGCGCCTGTGAAATCTACCCCCAAACAATCACCCACAATCCCAATGGACGCTTCGTTGTGGTGTGTGGGGATGGCGAGTACATCATTTACACATCCATGGCCCTGCGTAACAAGGCCTTTGGCTCGGCGCAAGAATTCGTGTGGGCTATTGAGAGCAATGAATATGCCATTCGGGAGAACAATGGAACTGTGAGGCTCTTCAGGAACTTCAAGGAGCGCAAGAGCTTCACCCCAGAATATGGCGCCGAAAACATCTACGCTGGGTACTTGTTCGGAGTTAAGACATCGTCCGGTCTGGCCTTCTACGATTGGGAAACCTTGCAGCTGGTGAGACGCATTGAGGTCCAGCCCAGGAATGTGTTTTGGAACGAAGCTGGAACGCTAGTTTGTTTGGCTACAGATGACTCGTACTTCATACTCAGTGTTGACACAGGAGCCATAGCCACTGCAATAGAGACCAAACAAGGTCTCGAGGACGATGGCATCGAAACGGCATTCGATGTTTTGGGTGAGGTGAACGAGCAGGTGAGGACTGGTCTCTGGGTGGGAGACTGTTTCATATACACAAATTCGGTCAACCGCATCAATTACTATGTCGGAGGGGAAATCGTGACCATCTCGCATCTAGACAGGACCATGTATCTGCTCGGCTACGTGCCCAAGGACAACAGACTCTATCTGGGCGACAAGGAGTTGAATGTCATCAGTTTCTCACTTCAGCTGAGCGTGCTGGAATACCAAACGGCTGTGATGAGACGAGATTTCGAGCGAGCTGACGTGGTCTTGCCAACGATTCCGAAGGAACACCGCACACGTGTGGCGCACTTCCTGGAGAAGCAAGGCTTCAAGTCGCAAGCTCTGCAAGTGTCCACAGATCCCGATCACAGGTTTGATTTGGCTCTGCAGATCGGCGAACTCGAGGTGGCTCTCAAATTGGCCCGTGAATCCGAGAATCCCCAGAAGTGGTCTGCCTTGGCCGATGTGGCCTCGCGAAAGAACAACATGGCTCTGGTCAAGGAGTGCATGCAGAAGGCGAACGACTTCAGCGGTCTGCTTTTGCTTGCCACCAGCTCCGGCGATTCTGAAATGCTGAAGGACTTGGGAGAGGCCGGCTCAGCACAGGGCAAACACAACATTGCATTCCTTTCGACCTTCCTGCGTGGCGATGTTACAGGCTGCTTGAACATTCTCGTCGAAACAAATCGCCTGCCCGAGGCGGCGTTCTTCGCTCGCACATACATTCCAAGCAAAATGCCAGAAATCGTGGCATTGTGGCGCGAAGAGTTGGCCAAATTCAATGAAAAGGCTGGCCAGTCGCTGGCCGATCCAAGTCAGTATGAGAATCTTTTCCCCGGCCTGAGCGATGCCTTGCGGGTGGAGGAGTTCCTGCAGAAGGAGCAACAGCAGGTTCTGCCAGCTCGGATCGCATCTCAGGTCCCATTGAACATCAATCGCAATCCATTGGAGGAGATGAGGGCTGCTGAGGAGAAGGGAATTTTCGATGGCAACAAACCCGTAGTCGATGTTGCTGACCACAAAAAGAATGATGATTTCATTGCCGCCGAAGCGAGCGCCAGCGCTAGCGCCAACGCCGCTCCTGTTCCACCGGCAGCAACAAAAGCTTCCTCCCTCGACTCAGAAGATCACAGTGCGGATGATGATCTGGATTTGGAGATAGACGGGATGACTCTGGACGAAAATATCGATACGACCGATGTGAATCTGGATGAGTTCTTAAGCGATGATGATTAGGACTACACAAAAATCAAGAAATATATTAAATTACCAATTGAACCATCGAACTTGAGGTAACTTGGAAGATGGCTACTTTAAGTTTGAACTCATTGTCTTAGCTTGTATTTTTCTAGGATACAAACCAACTTCGTAGAGTCTTTCATTTCGTTTCGTTACTTTTCTTTTTGTTTTCCAGAAGAGAAAATCTTTGCGCAAGTCAAAAAAGAATTCCTTCGTTTTTTTTTTTAAATATTTCTCTCAATTCAAAATTGAAGCCATTTTAAGAAAAAAAAGGTCCATCGTTTTGTATCGTCGTTTTTATTTTGAACATGGAAAATTATTATAATCTTTATATAAATATATTTTTAGTACATTAGAAATGTTTGTAGCGTCCCAAATATTAAAAAAAAAAAAACAAAAATAATATAATCACACAATTTGATTGACAACAAACAAGAGAACATAAATAAGCATACGCTGCAATTTTATTATTATTATTATTAATATTATGAATTGTAATAAAACAAAAAACAATCATTATAAAATAAATATAAAAATCTACAACAAAAAGTCGAAAGTTGTTTTTTTTTAGAATTTTGAAAATGCTTTCAAGAAATTCTCTACTGCTTCTCCTTAGAAACAAGATGCATAACACTTAAAGGTCTTTAGTTCACTATGCTTCCTTGATAGTGACGTTGACGCCAGCGCTGATATGATCACAAGTTTTATTCTCCTGGGAATGAGAACTTTTATACCGAACAGGGTTAAAAGTATCAGACCCAAGGAAAACGCATGGTTTGATGTGAGCTGTAAAGAGGTCATTAGGGCCAAAGAAGTAAGTTTCCGTTGCTAAAAGCCAACCGTACTGAGGAAAGCCGGAAAAAGTTCAAACAAGCCAGGAGGGTTATTATGAAAAACGATAATCGTTTTTAATACGGAGTATTTGTGAAATTCCGATTACGAAAAACGATTGCAGAAGCGCGTATTTGTAAAATTGCGATTACGAGAAACGAGAATCGTAAAAAAACCATACTCGTATTTTTATTTACGAGTGCCTTCAATCACTCGTTCAGCTTTTGTTTTGGCGGGTTAGTCAAGTGTCAAACATTATTGTGTTTTGGTTTGTTTTTCTTTTTGGTTTGTTTTCATTTTGATGAGGGAGAAAAAATGTAAGTTAAATAATAAATATAATGGTGAAAAACATAAAAATAAGATATTTCTAATATTTAGGCCTACAACGAATGCTAAACAAATGGATTTGATGGTAGCTTTCATGGAAAGTAATCCAAATATTGCTAAAAATTATTTGCCGACGAGCCAAGCTAAATCGAAAGCCAAAAATCTTTGGAATAACTTAGCTGCTAAATTAAACGCGTGTGGCCCTCCAGAAAAAACAACAGAGGGTTGGAAAAACGTGTGGAAAGATTATAGATATAATCTGAAGAGAAAAATGCGAGACAATTTGGTCCATCTCAGCGGTACAGGGGGCGGGCCTAACAAGCAGAAAAAATTGTCTGATAACGAAAAAACTATTATTTCGATCCTTGACCTAAATGAGTCCGTTTCAGGAAACCAACTAGGAAAGCAATTTGGTGATCCGAATGGAAATAGCCCAAACATTGAAGTGACGGCCGGTAGCAGCACCACTGTTAATATATTGATGGAAGATGCTGATGATCAGGATTACCTCATAACTTTAATCGAAGACCCTCAACCACAACTTGAAAACATTGAGAATGAGGAACCACAACCAAACAATTCAGAAGGTAACCCGCCGTCTAGAAATAAAAAAGCAACAAAACGGAACAGGAACAATTTGTTGGAACAGCACGTTGACTTGCAAGATAAAGCTGTCAATATGCTAAACGAAAAGCTTGAAACGCAAAAGGGCATTTTAAAAGAGCTGACTACATTAAATGCATGGAATAAAGAAGCAGACAGGAGAAGAAGGAAACTGTATGATCTTAAAAAAGAAAAACTGGAAGAGTTCAAATTAAACAACATAAAGAAACATAACGCTCGATTAGAACTTATTTCAATTAAGTCTCGCAAATTGAAACTAAGGCAAGATAAAATGGAAATGAATACGAAATACTACAACCCCATTTCAAAAAATGATGAACACTCAAGTAGTAGTGAATAACTTAACTTGCATGTAAGGTTATTAAGTTTATTTATTAAGTTAATTTGTTTTAGTTTTGTGAAGTTTTTATTTTTTTTTTTAAGAAGAGTTTATTTTATGTTTATTTACTTTCTTAATTTATTTTCTTACATTAATATTTATCAATTTTGTGATCACAGATACACCTATGTACCTACTTGCATACAATGACTGAATTAAATAGTTTTATTTTGTTTACAAAACGTCTTTAATTTGGTTTCGTATTTCTGTTGCTATGTTCGAAAATTGATTCAAATCACTAGCTACAAGTTCACTCTCCTCTCCTTCCTCATTGTTTTCCATGACCGGGAAGTCTGGTACAGCAAACTTTTTGCAAATATTGTGCAAAGCAGCACAAACATTTGTAATTTGGATAGCTTTTTCGGGTGAATAATGGAGTTGCCTTGCTCCGAGAATGCTTCTGAACCTCGATTTCAAAACGCCTATCGTCCTTTCAACAATATTCCTACATTTGGAATGGATCGTGTTAAAATGTTCTTCTTGGCCACCTTCTTGTGCACTCCTGTAGGGTGTCATCATCCACGGTTCCAATGTGTACCCAGAATCACCTACAAAAATTAAAACACATCAAACGGTTTGAATGAATTAAGCATTTATGTATGTACGTACCCAATAACCAACTTCTCCTATCACCATCATTCCATTTTTGAACAAGGTGTCTGCGATAGGCGCTTAAACTAAACACAAATGAGTCATGGGAGGCTCCTCCATACCGCGCATCAATTGCTCGTATTCTCATTTTGTAGTCACAGACCTTTGACAATTAAGAAAAATTATAATAGAAGAGAATGCTTTTGGAAAAATGTATCAATTAAAGTGGGTGGTACTTACGATCATTGCATTTATACTATGGTCACCTTTTCTATTAAAGTAAAGGTGCTCATTTAATACTGGTCTTATAATTTTAATGTGCGTACCATCTACACACCCGATAATGCCAGGAAAACTATATTTCTCATAAAAATGTTGTTTACTTGCAGTTTTTTCGTCTTCCGTCATTGCAAATGATATAAATTTTGGGCACAGAATATTTTCCATTATTGGCAATATTTTTGCTAGAGTGACCGATAAAGTTGGTTGTGCCATACTAACAAGGAAATCCTGGCCGGTTCCTCTTTGATATCCACCCTCTGCCAGAAACCGAAGTGTTGCAGCTAATTTCAATACATTTGGTATATATGTAGAATTAAAACTTGGAAGGTGTGGATCAATCTCATCCAATACATATTTAAACGCTTCCTTGTTCAGACGAAAAAGTTGCTTGAACCTTGAAAATATTTTAGGAATTTACTTAAATACAGCATGAACAAAAGGATTTTCATTTACTTACGTGGAACTTGAAAGGCTCATTGGGTCGGATGAATCTCTTAAGAGTGCCCTTGTTACACGCATTTCTCCTTCGGATTCAGATTCATCTTCGCTTTCAAGAAAGTAATCGCAATGAAAAAACATTTTACCGAACCGAAATCAAATCAAATTTAAACTTAAAACTTTTCCAACATTCACAATTTGACATTTGTAAATAGGTGTGAAGTTAGTTGCGTTTAAAAAAAAATACCATTTTTCATTTTTGGCTGGCAACATTTTCTTGATTCCATTTTCGTTTCTCATAATCGCTCTTCGCCATGAGTTTCGTTTTTCTGGGTTTCGTTTTTTCTGCCGTTCGTTTCGTATTTCATAATAAGGGCCCAGGAAGGTCTGCAACGCCTATATTCGACGGACCAAAATTTTACATGACCAAAAATTACTGCAAAAAATACTGCAATGTCCCAAAGGTAGTACAAATTTTTGGTCATTTGTAAAAAACATGAGGAGTTCTTCCTCTTCATCGGTTCCTACGCTCGTTGTCAAAAACACTCCATTTGTTAGCTCTTTAGAGAATGCTAATCTCTTTGCTAGGCAGTTCAGCGCACATTCTACGCTGCCAGTGAGTGTTATGACTCCGCCTGTACTTGAGCTAGTTAGTGATTCTATGGGACCAATCTTTTTTCGCGCTCGTATTGTGGCAAGAGACCTTAGAGATCTAAACACTCATAAATCCGCTCGTCCGGATGGTATCCCCGCTATTGTTCTGACGAGGTGTTCTTCAACGTTGGCAAAACCGCTCCGTAAGCTTTTTCATCTGTCCTATTTTTCAGGTCTCGTTCCGAGAGGATGGTGAACTGCATTTGTCCAGCCTATCCCCAAAAATGGCGAATCTTCCTCACTCTCTAATTACCGACCAATTGCACTTATATCCCTTCTTTCCAAGGCCATTGAAACGCTGATTAATTATCAGCCTAAGAAATATCTCGAAGATCGAAAGTTTCTTAATGACCGACAATACGGCTTTCGTAGCAAAAGGTCCACTGGTGATCTCATGGTTCATCTCACCGAACTGTAGAGCAAATCTTTACATCGTTTTGGAGAAAGTAAGATTATTGCACTTGATATTTCAAAGCATTTGATAGGGTTTGGCATCAGACACCGTTATCGAAAATGCGTGTTTTCGGTTTTCATGAATCCATTCTTCATTGGATTAGTAATTACCTTTCGAATCGTTCAATATAAGTTGTATTGGATGGATTCAAGTCTGAAAACCACAAAATAAATGCTGGTGTGCCCCGGGCTCTGTTCTATCTCCAACACTCTTTCTCATTTTTATTAATGATCTCCTGTCTGCAACATCAAATCCAATGCATTGTTTCGCTGACGATAGTAGTCTTAGCTTTTCATATTCGATTTTAGATTCACACCCCTCTTCTTCGGATGTGGAACAGCAACGACAAAATATGATAAGCTCATTAAATTCCGACCTTAACAGCATTGTTCAAAGGGGATTAAGAAACCGCGTGGAATTTAATGCTTCAAAAACGCAATGCTGTCTTGTATCGTTAAAGCGAGATATACCCCCCTTGCCACTATCCATAGATGGCACTTGCATCGAGGAGATTGAACATCGCGATATTCTTACCTTTTGTGGAACGATCACATACGCAATATCGCCAAAAATTCCGCAAGATGTTTGGGTTTTCTAAGGCGATGCAAGAAATGTTTCTACCTTCTGATCTGGCTGTTATCTACAAGACTTACATATATACGTCCAAAGCTTGAGTATAAATCCCATACCTGGGCTAGTGCTCCTGCAACTTACTTAAGCCTCTTGGACAGTATTGAGTAAAATATTCTATTCTAAGGAATATTCGAATTCTCCATCGAACCTAAGATTATCTCTAACTAAAAAGTCAATTTGATAGTCAGGTTCAAGCGGGCTATCTTTATGATAAAATTTCGCATCCTCAAATATTGTGAATGTGAATAATTTCAAAAATATCCCTTGGAATGTCGTCATCACTAGAAATAGTTTTCTCGGAGACCTTGGTTCTCATTTTATTATGTAAAATTTAAACTTGTAATAAACAGTGAAAAATTATTGAAACTTCAAGACTTCGTCGGTAAAAAAATTCCAATAGAATTATGTATGTTATTTTTCTGGACAGGTTTCATAAAAAAAAAGATTCTAGTTTGCTTGTAAATTATATCTTATTGGAACGTTATTAAATAATATGACCTAAGTAAATCTAATTCGGCTATAAAGTACATATCCACAAAAATTACACTTAGCTTATGAACTACTACTCTTTGAATCTGAATTTTTAATGCTAGCCAGTTCCAGCTGTAGCTTACATTCTTGTTCTATCTTAAATTTCTCCATTCGTTCCTCCTTTTCGATTTCTAAAATCCTTAGTCTTTCATTGGTTTCGATTTCTTTTCGTCTTACTTCTAATTCTTTTTCCTTAATGTCTCTTTGCCATTCTTGTTTCAATTTTTCCAACTGTAATCTTTCCTGTTGCAGTTTCAATTCTTCGATTTTCCATTTCTCTTCAAATGCCGAATGTGCTTCGTTCTTTGGAGAAACTTTCTTTGGTCGGTGTGGCTCTGACGATGCTAAGCTGGGTGCAGGTGATGGGAATGCTCGATTGATAGCTTCTGACGTAGATGAGAGGAATTGTTTGAAACAATGAAGAGATTCATCACCTATGCCCTAAAACAAAATAAATAAGTACAAATACACATTTAAACGGAAGTTTTAAGCACCTCATTCTTGTTGGAAGGGCTCTGTTGTAGCGGCTCATCATCATCGTCGATATCTTGCTTCATTAGTTGGTTTGAATTCTCGTTCTCATTCTCGCTATCAGGTTCATAGCTCACAAATTCCCGACCGGAATCTTCATCTCTGGGCTCACCTACGGCATCTCTACTGGTCTCAAAATAGTGCTTTGGTTGTACTTTTGATGAGTCAATATCCAGTTTATCGCCATAGATTTCCGACAAGATATCATAATGCGTACAAATCTCAAGAACACACTCTGCAAAACAAAAACCAAAGTGAAAACTCATTTCAAAACCCAACAACAACATTCAAAACACCTACGACGAACCCAACTGCTACTTGTATCTTGTCCAGTTTGTTGCATCCACTTCACAGCTCTGATATAGGAATCCCTCAAATGACGGACTTTATTTTTAGTCTGCGTTGGTGAGGCGTCTTCAAGCTTCAGATCTTCAATGAGTTTCGCATAGAACACATCCGCTGTTGGTTTCTTTAAAGGCAACAAACAAAAATTAACTTCAATTCAAAACAAACGACGTCAAATTTGCGAAATGCATCTCACGCACACCTCAATTTCTTGATTCTGTCGGATAACATTTCGAAAATAATCCAAAATCACAAGTTCCTCTGCCACTTTCCATTTTCTTGTTGTATTTCGCGGGCGTCTAATTGATTTTCTTCGCGACCTTTTTGTTTTTGAAACATTCAAAGTTTTTCTCAGTTTTCTAACACTGAAAACTTTTTGTTCATCGATATCTAAATCCATTTTTCTCTTGGTTGCCTTGCTTTTCAAACAGTAAAAAACTGATCAACAGGGAAAATGTAGTACATAGATTTTCTCTGGCCTCTGGAAAATGATTTTTTCCTGTTTCGGTTTCGCATGAAAAGAAAATAATGAATGAAAATGATGTGCAAGCAATTTTCAATTCGTCAACATTCGTGCAAACAAAAAACAACATCGCATTTCGCAAAAATATTGCATTTTGACATTTGAGAATTTCAGTGCTGTCGTCTGCTGAAATTCGAAAAAGTGACTTTGGTTTTACTATTGTGACCTGTTCTTGATGTTAATATGATAATTTTCAATTTCAGATTAAAAGCGCATTCTCTCAAATATGTTTTAAAAATTTGACCCGTATTTTTTATTTTATTTGACATAATTTCGTTTTCAGGAATTAGAACTGTCTTACGGCACATTGTTTTTAATAAACAAATATAGAGCCGAAAGCCTTTGCTGCTATTTGGTCTTTCCACAAATTAATAACAATTTTAATTGATAAATAAATTGATACTTTAAAAATAAATAAATAAATAAACAAAATTGTTGTATTTGGGGTTCTGAGCAGTAATTGAAGAGAAGCCATTACATTTCAATTACCGCCAATTATGGTCTTTGTTTTGCATGCTATTGAAGAAACCGACCTGGAGAATATGTGGTATCAACAAGACGGTGCCATATGTCACACAACTCGAGCAAATGTGACTTTATAGTAAGAGAAATTTCCTGGATGCCTAATTTCTCGTCGTCGTGACGATATCAACTGGACATGCATGAGATCATGCGATTTGACTGCACTGCACTTTTTTTGTAGGGCTACGCGAAAGGCCGTGATTTTTTACTTTTGAGCACTTAAAAGCCAACATCTATCAAGTTATGGCTGAGATACTGTCCAATATGTATCAAAAAGTGGTCAAAAATTACCTTAAAAATTGCCACAATTCGCGTAGTGGTCTGTAGTGCTTCACCACATAATGTCAATTCTTCAACGTATGATGTAAAAAATATTTTATATGTATTTTATTTATGTTAACTTTTGAAACCACAAAATTGATAACCCTGTATTGAAACAAATGTGTGTGACTATGTTTTTCTAATGAGGTGACGAATGATTCTTTGTCTAAACTTTTTTGTATATATATGTTTTTGATGTCTAAGCGCTAAATATCAACATAAGAAAGTCAAGTCTTAGAAAAAAATCGTAGTACTCTTTTTCAGATTTGATGTCAAAAGTATCACAAATTTATCACCGGTGAGTGCCATCTGTTGTAGGTCAAGATCTACGCACATAATTTCTTTTATGACTATCTATTTTTTAAGTTAAAATTAGTTCTAGTCTAAATATTGGTATTTTTTCCCAATTTATTTTTTTTTCTTTTAATTTACTATGATAATTGTTTATTTGCATCAACTTTGAACTGTACAAATTTGACAGCTGCTCATGCGAATAGATTAAAACCATTAGCGTTCACATTTTCCAAACATGCTGTCAAACTTAACTTATCCACGTGCACAAAGTTATACCAATACAATGACAACAAATAAAACAATTCCAATCATTTTCCATGCGCCACGAAAAAAAAAACAATTTTTTAACGAAAATCTGAAATTCCCCATAGAAAATCCCATCATTTTGAAGTTTTATCGTTTCATTAAAATATGAATAAAAATATCTGCCTCACTTCTGCATCTCTTTTAATCAAATTCAGACAAGTTACAAAATGAGACTTAAATATCAATAGGGGTCTTGGAAGGGTCCAAGAAAGCTTTGAAATAGCTTATTAATGAAATCAAATAATTGAAAATGCAGAATATGTAATAATTAGCAAATCGTGTGTCAAAATTATTTTTTTTTTTTGAATTTTGGTTTTACATTTACAAAAAAAGGCTTTGTAATATTTATTGTTTAGTGTTTTTTTTTTAGCTGTATAAGATGTGTATATCGTTGTTGTCTATTGTTTGACAGTTGAGAATCTCAAATTGTGTTGACAGTTCTATTTCTTGAGGTTCGGCCATTTATCATGAATAAAGTCGAAGTTTAGTACGAATTACACGCTGGGCACATACTTTCAGTCCTTATTTCTTTCTAAATGAAGAAACTGATAAAGTGAATAGCGAGTTTTTTAAACAACGAAGAATATTTGGATCTAGCACAAAATACAAAAAATCAAATTCAAAATTGTCTCCACATTTCCTCAACAACAACGAAAATTTGTATTAGGCTAGGCGCGCACATGCAACTTTTTCGAAACCAAATAGTTTGATCTTCAGTTGCCCAAACATCGCGCACATAAGCGATGTAATCAACGAAATAAACCAATACACAGAAAACATTTATTTACTATTTCTATCTCATATACACGAAACAAAATAGTTTCAAATTTGTCCTACTCTTTTGCTTATGAAAGAAAAGAGTAGAAAAAAATTACAAAATTATATAAAATATATTTTTTGTTTTTTGAAAGTCAATAAAATTTTCTAGGCATGAATTTTTACGAAATGGCACTGATATGTGAGTTTGAATTAAGAAGAAGGATAAACCTGCAATCAAAATGCAATATTGGGTTCACCCGTTTAAGTCACAACGCTTTGTTAAAGGGCAATTTCAAAAAATTAATCTAGACCTCCGCTTTTTTCTACTGCGATGAAAATAAAACATCTTTCAATTTTGCTTTACTTATTTATTTTAATTGATAGAAATATAATAGATCATAAGTAACTAACTTTATACTTATATATATATGGAAAGATACATCAAATAAATGAAATTCTTATTAAACGAATTATAAAATAACCTTATTCATTTATTTATTATTATTTATTTATTCCTTTTAACTTAATAAATAATCGGATTAGAATTTCTTACTTTACATGAATACTTTAGGCCAACTCATTACTGAATCACTTATTTCATCAATCACTTGTAAGGCATAATCAAACAGCTCTTAAGCGTATATGTACGTCCTTCCACAATTGGAGTGGCAGGAAACCCTTGGGGTAACTAATATATTTTATAAGAGAAAAGAATTATATTTGTTAATTATAAAACCAAATATTTAAGAGACCACCAAGAAAAAAAAATATTTAAAAACAATGAATTTGTTTTGGATACGATTGACACCTATTAATAAATCTTTACCTTTGTTCCAGCAATAAAACAACCAGCACTGCCAAAGCTCTTTTTAAATTTTCCCATTAGAATATCAACATATTTCTGATCGGCGCCATAATAGTCGACAATACCGCGACCATTTGGTCCCATCGCTACCACACTATGCGTCTCATACAAATACAAATAAGGTTTGAATTTCTTTTTCAATGCAATATCTTCGGACAATCGAACACTCCAACATACTTCACAATTGAACTCAAATGTCCAACCGTAATCCTTGGTAATGTGATCTGCAAATTGGGAAATTCCATTTCCGATAGACATACCCTAAATAGAAGCCATCGAAGGCATCGTATAGCGTAACATAGCCTTGGAAAAAAAATGGAATTTCAGACTCAGTCTGTCAGTTCGTGATTTTCAAATCGATTCAAATCGTCATCTTACCTCTCGATTATTTTCTTTAGCTACTTTTGGGGCACACATTAATTGATTTATGTAGCCCAATATAAAAGCCCAAGGTAAAAGCCAAGATATACTAGGAAGGCTGTGTGTAGAGGAACCTTTTCGAATGAAGATTTGCTCCGATCAGGATCATCATAGATTCCTCCTCTTTCTGATACTGATGCTCCTGTGGGTGCTTTTCCGTTTCAGTGTTGTTTATGTTACTCTTTATTGTATACATTTCCATTTGCAGTCTGGTTGATAGCATTCGATGGCTACAGCGTTGTTTTACTCTTGACATTCACATTTGTGAGACGCGAAACTTCATTTGAAATAATTGTGCTTTATTCCATTTTTTAAACGATGGCGCACTTGATTGAAGTACATAATAATCTGAAAATAAAAAAAATTAAAAAATGTTTTTTTGTTTTGAATTACAAATAATAATAACCACCTCCTTTCAGTGCATAAATACATTTGACGTTTAAAAAGTAGCAAATTAAATTATGAAAACAAACGTACGAGAAGGATATATTATTCTGCGCGTATGGAAGTATCCTACTAGCCTCGTCACACTTTAAAGAATCATTCGACTGAAATGCACTAATACATGCATACCAAAGAAACTATTTAGTTGCATGTGCGCGCAGTCACGTTGTTTTCTGCATGTGCGCGGACTCTCGTATAAGTCTATAGTGCTCAGATTAGAAACCAAACAGTTTCGAAACTAAAAGTTGCATGTGCGCGCCTAGCCTTAAGAGTCTTTCTTAATATTCAACCGTTAAACTCAAGATTAGCTCTTTGCTTGTCAACTTTAAAATTCAAAAATTATTTTTATCTCATACACAAACCCTCACCAATTCACAATAGTACACATTCAATTAATTTGACATTTCTCATTATTTAATAATGTCATCCAGGTTTTTTTGGCTTGCTTGTAAAAAAAAGAAACATTTAGTTTTCAATTTGGGAAGAAAATTTTACTTTTTATTTAAAAAGAAAATGAATTTTAAAGTCGACATATGTGTGTGCCGGGTGTGTATGGAATCCGAAAACGGTATTTCACTTTTAAAAGACTCCGCACTCCTCGAGAAATTTGTTTACACCACCAAACTTAAAGTAGGTCTAAAGGTCTCATTCTATTATAATAGATTTTTTAGCCTTTTCAAAACAAAAGCATAGAATTTTATATTTTTATTTATTGAAATAAATTGTAGTTCGTTAAAATTGTAATTTAGTTTAAAAAAAAGTGAAAGAAGTTTTCAAACATCCGAGATTTTTGTGTTGCAGGTCAAAGCGGATGGTATGCCAGCCATTTTGTGTGACAAATGCACTGATCGTCTTAAAGTCGCCTACGACTTTTGTCGTACGGCCAATATATCGGAGAAGCAATTGCGAAAGTTCATTAGCAAAATAAGCTTTGACTTCCGGGAAGTGACGAAGACCTTACCAAAAGACGACAATGACGAGGACTACGTGGTAATGGAAGAATTCGATGGAATGAATCCAGCTTTGCTTGAGGAACCTGAAGAAATTATTCCCCAATCGTTACCTGTGCAACATCAAACACCACCACCGCTGCCACCACCACCACCACAACCGGCAGCACCAGAACCATCTATTGTAGTCGAGGAGTCGATAATTCAAAAGAGAAATCTTAAAATTGAAGTCACCGAAATGGAACATGAGGAAATTGAGCTTATGGTAGAGGAGCCACATCAGGATAGTATTACGATTGGAAAGCAAGAAGCTCTTGGATCGGAAATCGAAATGGAAGAATTTCACGAGATAATTCAAGATGATCAATGCGATACGAATCTATATTTAGATGAGAACACTTATGAGGAGCTGCAATTGTACGAGAATGAAGACGGTGAAATCTACGACCATCAACAAGTTGATGAAGAAGGTAAGTAGATAATTAGCTGAGTAAGTTGAGATAATTGAAGAGCGAAATTGTCGTTCCTGGGTTAAACGCATTGAATAAGAAGGTATAAAATACTTATTTTTTTAGAGTTTGCTTCATTGATTATATCGGCGGATAAGTCCTTAATTAAGTTAGTTATATTTACTACATTTTATGTTGGACGTAGACTTTTACCTACTTGAAATCTACTACAAATCTGTTATAAAGTAGAAAGGTACTTCAAGCAAGCAAGAATCTTTTTAGAAAACTTTGCATCAGATCAAAATGATGTCACAAAAATAGCTGAGTAATAGGTTTTTTAATTAGACACTTAAAGCTTATCTCGTTGGTGATGGTAATACCAATTTTGTCTGTCCGGTCCTATTCCACAGCTCAACGTTAGAAATGGTTTGCGGCCACCGGATCTTCTGAATAGAGCGCAAACAACGGTTAACGAAAGCTTGTAGATGCATTCACATTGTTGATGTGGTCGACGCACTAAAGGGCCACTGCGAAATCCCGCTTGGTGCCTATTGAGTGTAGACTCGATCCTGGACTTAATCCTCTCGACAATAATAGTTTCCTTTCTTTGGTAACTTAACAACAACTCCATCCTTCCAGTCCCTTGGGTAAGTTTTACTCTCCCAGACAGCCTGCACGAGTTTAAGCAAAACAAAATACGGGCAGCTGCCTCAGGGTCTGCTTTTAGGAATTGTGCGGGAATACCATCAAGTCCAGCTGTTTTGTTTTTCAATTGTGGATTTAATTCTTCATTGTGGTCATCATTTAGCAGCCCACAAAAGTGCTCCTCCCATCTTTGTAGCTGATTTTCTATCATCACTAAAAGGTTGCCGTTCAAATCTAACACGGGATGGTTAGTGTTAGTGCTACTACGCTGTCCGACAATGTCCTTAGTGATTTTATGCAGCTCCCTTGCGTCCCCTCTTCCTGCAGCATGTTCCGCATTTTCCGCAAGTTTGGCCAACCTTGCCCTCTTGTCACGTCTCACACACAGCTGCACTGTTTTATGAGATGCTTTATACTCGTTTCGTAGTATCAATTTCCACTGAGCATCACTTTCTGAATTGATTCTAATTTTAAGTGTTTTTCGATATGTGATTTTGTCCCAGGTGTCTTGAGATATCCGGGAATCTCTAGCCCTTGTCTGTCTGGCTATAGTTTCAGTTACAGCTTCCATGTAAGCGTTGTTAATTTGGCCCCACAAAATATCTACCGATAAGCCAGCATTTTGTATGTTCGATGCTTTGTCGCCGAGTTTGGTGACGAAATTACGATGTACATTACGGTCATTCAGAACGCTTGTGTTGAATCTTGGTCTCCTTGCTATAAACTATGAGCGACGCTGTACAGCAGCTGTTCGTAAGCGAAGCAAACCCAGTAGCATGCGATGGTCACTACCTGCATCAGCCTTTCTTTCGTTACGAACATCGCACAGTGACTTCCTCCATTTCTGGAAGTGATCGATTTGATTTTTATTCGCCTAAGTTCGAGCTAAATAGTAGAATCGAGAAATGATAATTACTTTTCGTAATTAATTTCAAATTTATTCCAATCGCAAGTAATTAGTAATTTACCTTTTTTCCATTATATTTTTAATTACGTTTTAATTACTTGTAATTGTTCAATTAATTTTAATTTTTCAATTACTTGTAATTGTAATTGAAAAAAAAAATCATTTCAATCACTTGTAATTGTAGTTGAAAAAATGCAATTACTAATTAATGCAATCTTAAAATTAATTAATTTAAGGTAGTCTTTATAACGAGCAATGGTCAGGGCATAATGCCACGGTAGCCTTCGATGGGCAAATCGAAGGAAACGTCTTTGAACACTCTCAATTTTTGAAATATATATGGTTGATACGGGGCCATAGTTAGGAAGAGTATTTAAAAATAGGTGATGATGTGAAAAAGTGATGTAGAGTTACATAAGAGTTGAAAGTTTATTTGATTGCATCGTTTACATGAACCAGAAAATGCAGCTTTCGATCACATGAGTGCCCAATGTCAAGAATATAAACAGATGAAATAGGTGATTTTCAGAGTTGGTCTTTTGACATCTTTCAATTGATTTATGCTAAATTTGGTTTGCCATTTTATAATACATAAAAGTTCTTCTGAACAACGTTTTTAAATTTAGCATTAAATGTGAGCGCATTATCTCGCATCGTGGGCCTGTGGAGTGGCATCTTAAATCGTGCGATTTAACACCACTTTACTTTTTTTTGTGGGGTGATGTGAAGTCGCTTGACAATTGACGCCTTGGAAGAGCTCGTTATTGCTGACAAAAGTAACACAAATTTTGAGTCAGCTGGAATTTATTTGAGCAAGCCATGGCATACAATTTCCCGAACTCATTTTTGATACATAATTGAAAAATCTAATCTTTATAACGAAGTCAAATTCTTTGCCCTTCTTCAAAACCACATATCTAACAATATACATATATTTAGATCAACAAAAATTCTTTTTACATCAAAGTGTGAATCTTCGAGGCCTAGTCAATAGGCACGAATGTAATGGTCTTAAAACATTTGGTGTCGTCAGTGTTAAGTAAAGTATGGGAATATTTTGTAATCATTTTCATAAATAAATGGTTAGGATAGATAGGAGGGGACCTAAATGGCAACCTTGGGGTATGCCAGAGGTAGCAGGAAAAGGTAAGGAGATAGCGCAACTGAAGCTTACGTTGTTAGGTTAGGTTAGTTTAAAAGTTTCTGCAGATTCAGAATCTATGCACTTAGGCCAAAGGAGGCCCATTGTGATACCACACGAATCTAGAGAATTACTTCTTACTAGTCGAACCATTTTGAGCTTTTTATAAAGCGAAGAAGATATTTTATATCCTTTTTAGCTAGTTTACTGGGGTTATTAAAAAAGTAGTCTCCCAGATGAAGTTTGCGTCTTAGTGAAAGAGCAGGGCAAGTGCAGAGAAGTGAGAGATTGTTTCCTCTTCTTCCTCGTCTATACAGCTCCCGCACAAGTCATTTGAGGCTACACCAAATCGTTTTGCGTGCCTGCCTATAAGACAGTGTCCCGTAAGGACACCTATTAGTGAGCTAATATGTAGTCTGCTTTGAGATAACAATTCTTTAAAGCGCTTTAGGTCCAGTTAAGGCCATATTAATTTTTGTGGCTGCTCATGTTGGTAAATTATGCCACCTAGATATTGCTATCGCAAAAGCTGCAGCTATCGGTATACCTATCTTCTCCCTTTCGAGTTTATCGGCTCTACAGTTTCCTGTGATGTCTCTGTGGCCCGGCACCCAACAGAGGTGAATGTTAAATTGCTGCGCCATCTCCATAAGAGACGATCGACAATCGAGAGCCGTTTGAGATTTGGTTGAGATTGAGACACCGTCAAGAGATTTAATAGCAGCCTGGCTGTCAGAGAAGATGGAGAGAACCTCTTTGACCGTTAAAATTTCCGCTTGGAAGACGCTACAATGATAAGGGAGGCGGAATGAGATGCTTAGATTAAGCTTTTCTGAGTACACACCACTACCAACTCCCTCATTTGTCCTGGATCCATCTGAATAAAAATGAATGCTTTTATCATTCAGGAGTTTTTTGTATACTCATTCATCTCTGGATGGAATGGATACCTGGAAGTTTTTTTCCAAAATTGATAGTTTTGTTTTTTGAGGATTAATACTAAGTCCGCAGTGATCAGTCCATCTAGTGAGCATATTGAGTGCGTTTTGGAGGAGGTCTCTCAGTGTATTAGGATGTTCTCCTGTGACGCCGATAGCAACGTCATCAACATACGCAACCACTCTCAAGGGATATTAGTAGTTCGTTAACCACTATGTTTCACAGGAGAGGGGACAGAACACCACCTTGCGGAGTGCCTCTACAGACAGACATTTTAGTACAAAAATCCCCCATCTTAGAGTTGATGATCTTGCTATTTAGCATCAGATTAATCAACTCAGATATGGAGTATTCGACGCTTAGGGTCGTCAAAGTAGAAGTGATAACGGACATCGGGTCTCTTAGAGATTGACAAGTCTAGATCTAGAAACTTAAAGCTTTAAATAATTTATATAGACACAATTTGTAGGTCTGCTACAGTTTTCAGAATTGTTCGCAACACTTTTAATTTTTTTAGCGTAAAAATAAAGCTTACAACTTGAACGAACAGTTTCAATGAACGTTTTAATAATTATTTCTTTTAAGTCCAGTGTTTACAATTTTTTGACAAATTTATTTTTGAAATTAAGATTATCCAACAGATCATCTTGGAGAAGGTGATGGAGAAGGAGAAATTATTGCCGACCACATCGATGAATATTCCGGAATCGATGGCGGAGAAGAATTAGTTAAATTATATCCGCATCAAGAACAAAAAAAGACAAAGCACAAAAAAACAACTCGCACTTCGAAGCGGTCAAGGGGTGAAACAGCGGCATCGAAAATCGAAGGCAAATCGATTATTTGCATTAAATGCAACAAAGATTTCAGCACAAAAACCAATCTCATGCGGCACATGATCTCACATGCCGGTTTGAAGCCCTTCAGGTGTCAAACTTGTGGCAAGGGATTTACCCAAAATGGATCACTAAAACAACATATTTTCATCCACACAGGCGAAAAGCCGCATGTCTGTCACGTTTGTCAGAGAGGATTCACGCAAAGCAAGAGCCTCATATTCCACATGCGTCGGCATACAGGCGAAAAACCTTTTAACTGTGAGGAGTGTGGGATAAATTTCAGACAGAAGGATGGATTGAAGGTAAGCCCCATAAGATTTGAAATGTTGTTGATAGTGGTGTTTTAAACTGTTTGATTGTAGCATCACATTCAGAAGTACCACGGAGAAGGACGAGAGGCTCACGTTTGTCCGGTGTGCGAAAGAGTACTTTCGTCAAAGTATGCCCTGGCAACGCACATGAAGAAACATCAAACCAAAACAGTAGAACAAGAGTCAGAGATAATGGCTAGATGTTTTGAGGGCACCAATGTTAAGTTAGAAGGGTCTTCGTTGCATCAAATGAAATCCGAAGGCCAGGAATATTCATCAACATCCACAACAGAACCCATTTCTACCCAAGTCTTAGAATCAGTTGAAGATATCGAACCAAAGCCAATTAACCATGCCGGAGCTGGAGTCCGAATGAAACAGTTTCAATGTGGAAAGTGTTTCAAATCATTCAAGATAAAGTAAGATTCATTTATTTTGTAATGTAATCCAAAAGAAACTAAACTACTTTCATTGTATTCCCAGGAGAAACCTCCTTCGTCACTTGCGCAACCATGATGTGAGCACTCTGGAATTACACGAGTGCACTGATTGTGGCATTGGATTTGACACAAAACGTAGACTCAAATTACATCGTCTACGCGATCACAAAGATATAGTTTGTGACTTGAATAATTGCGAGTATTGCGATGCCCCGTTTGTGTCAGTTGCCGATCTCAGCGAGCACATAGCAAACGAACACGATGCTATCGATCAGAATTGTCCACATTGTAATGAGCATTTTGATTCGCAGAAATTGTACTATGATCATTTATTGGAACATGAACATTTGTTAGATAATTAAAAACTGTTAGAATTTAGTTGATATTTATAATTTTTATAGAATTATTTACTTATACATATAAAATAAATACATTTAAATACAAAATATGAAAAATAATTACGACCCCAAAATAGTTTATTTCTGTCCAATGCAAAATGATGTAGCAAGTTTTTGTTTTACAGCAGGTGACAACGATGATGAGATAATCAAAAGTTTAATCAATTCATAAGTTAATAAATAAGCTTTATTTGTAAACACGTCAAGACTTCTTAAATAGTATAAATTAATTTGTATTCTGTCTGTAGAGAGATCAGTTTCTATTAAGTGTTTGTTTATTTTATTCTTCAAACAAATAAACGATATAAATTTCAATCTGAAATTTAGATAAAATTATAAAAAACCTTAAACAAGGTCTCGAGCAGTTTTATAACAGATTAATTAAATTTGAATAAGATTTAAATATCCAAACAATGAGAATGATAATTCGTTTATTTTATTGTACGTTTTAAAAGGGGCGTAAGGATTATGATAGATTGAGTTATCTTTTGATTAAGTTGATTTTGTCCATAAAATTTATACTTTTAGAGCCTAACATGAATTGCAAGAATATGACTACGTTTTATTGAAATGCATTTATGAATTTTCGACAATCTGTTGGTCCAAGCATGAGGAACCCAAACACAACCAGTGTAAAATAAAATTTTAGATTTGGTTACTTGTGGTAAAGAGGAAAATATCGTACTCTCTCATGCTTGATTAAGTAGTTTTTAAACATGTGTCTAATATCACTGAGGCCTGCAAATAACCGCTATTTTTTAAACCAAAAACTAAATATAAAACAATGCTTGAGATAATTGATTTCACTTAAATGGAATTTTAATATTTCTTCAAATGAAGAAAAATTGATTACCTCTAAGGTTAATTTCTAAACACCCTCATTAGTTTCTAAATATTTACAAAGTGGAGTCTGATTTTTAAATTTTTTGTAAAGCTGTTTGCTTTGTCTTTTAAAATTGGATCAGGTTAGGTTAGGTTGGAGTGGCTGTCCAGATGTCATTGACGCACGTAGACTTCAAGGGTCCATTGTGATACCGCTAATGAGGTTACTCATGGGAGAGTAATGAACTTAAACAAACCATTTCGTACTTTTAATAAAGTTAGAGAGACGTTTTGTGTCAATCGTTGCCAGTTCACTGGTGTTATCGAAGAAGGGATTACCGAGAAAATTCCATGCAGCTTCTACAGAAGTCATTTGTGTAGACACCTAGCCTCAGAGCATGTCTTCCTATGAGGCAGTGTCCCGTTATTACTCCAATTGTAGAGCTTATATTTTGTCTGCTAAGTGATATCAAGCCTTTTGACCGTTTTAAGTCAATATTTGGTCATATTTGCTTGGTTGCTAGGCAGGTGGTACTCTGTGACCATCTAGCATTTGTTGTTTCTAGAGCATATTGCTTGAGAAGATATTTGCATGTAGCAAGTGGTGTTCTTATGCTATGTTTTTGTCTAACATGAGGCAGAAGTGTTCCGCGAGCTCATCGGCTTTGCAATTTCCGGGAATGTCTCTGTGGCCCGGCACCCAAATGAGGTGAATGTTAAACAGTTCCGTCATCTCATTCAGAGATGATCGACAATCGTGAATTGTTTGAGAGTTTGTGGAGACAGACGCGATGGATTTAAGAGCGGCTTGGCTGTCTCAGAAGATTCGTATATCCTTACAAGATATAACGTTTTATTTGAGCCAGGATAGTGCTTCTTTAATCGCCATTACTTCTGCCTGGAATCAAATTGGGCAGGTTTTAATTGAAGGGTTGAAAACGTATAAGACTTAACAGCCAGTTTGAGGGGATGACATTTGCTGCCACTGTCTTTGCTTTATTGCAGTGGCACCTGTTGCAGTTACTGAACACTTTTTTCCTTTTAAAACTTTACAGATATATGTGAGTATATTTTTTTTGGGCTAAGGTTAAGTACCTCACCAATGCAAATACATTTAACAACAACATTTTTCAAATAGGAGATGGGTTTCAGTGGACTCGGCTGCCCCAGGTCTTGTAGAAAAAAAAATACAAACAAGTTTTTAGAAAGTTTTATAGCACACGCACATAATGTGTCACCATCTGTGCAATGCAAAGTACTTTTTTAAGCCAGCGACCGACAGGCGAAGGATTGCAGTCTACACAAGCCCTTCGTCATGATGTCGGCAATCGTTGATTTAATAGTTAATTACAAATACAATCCACTGAGAATTGGCCAATTGCTCTGTTTCACTATAATCAAAAGTATGATGAAGTGAATCTTAAGGAAAGTAGCTGGTAAGAATATTTTTATAAATAATAAAATAGGAACTATCTTAATTTTGTCTCTCTATTTTATTTAAATTGTAGGTCTTCGAATTTAACTTAAATGCCTTCCAATTCATCAATGATATATTGCTGTCGATGCCGTCAACATATTCAATTCATTTCAAACCCTACTCCAGGAATTACTTCATCAATTTAGTTTCTTGAGATATTTTTTTTTAAATAGAAGGCACTCATATACATATAAGGCTTTTCTTAGCTCTCTAAACTCATAAAGTAGTGAAGATGTTCCAAATCTACAATACCTTTCTTCAATATTCCGTTTACAATTGTTTACTATTTCCTGTTACGAATTTGTAGTCTTAAGATTATAACACCAAGTTCTTGTAATATATTGAAAAAAAATACAAAAATAATGTTAAAACTGGGTTTTTCTTATTTTGAGCTAAAAAGAAATACATAATAGCTTAACGTCGTGCTAAGAAGTAAGTTTACTATTATGATTTTCTAATTTCTTATGATTTGTTAATTTCTTGTTTTCTTTTGTTCATAGTGTTCGAATGCCTTATGTGGCCTCAATAAAGGATACATATCGATTTGGAATCGATCCTTTCAAAATGTAAAATGTCTCCTTTTCGTTGGCAAGGATATATGAATAAAAACAATTTGTTTAGGTTATATCCACATTAAATTTCACATTAGTTAAAAGTCCTTAACCATAATATTGTAATCTTTTTTTGTAGTAAGGAATTATTTAAATCATTAAACATAAAGTCTTCTTGATTGAAATAAGAATTAATACAAATATGTTTTTAAATTCTATTCGGCACCCAACCTTATAATGCATATAAGGCTTTTCGAGGCTACCTAAATTCATGAAATGACTTTTTCAAAAAAAAAAAATGTGTGATGTTTTTCCAAACCTACAAAATCTTTCCTCAATATTCCGTTTAAATTTGGTTCCTTTTTTTTTTATTACGAATTTGTAATCCTAGGTTCAATCATCAAGTTCCTGTAGTATATTAAAAATATACAAAAATAATGTTAAAAAACAGTACTGTAGCTAAAATCGAATTTCGTATTAGTAATCCTAATCAGCAGCAAAAATTAACTCTTAAACGAACTATTTTAAACCATAAAAGGAAAAGGATTACTATGAAGGTTTTCAAAACTTTAGGTAGAGTGAAATGAAGACACACGAACGTGATGAACCAAAATATAAGAAGAATAAGGATTACAAATATTATGTTTTTAATGCCTCAATAAAGAAAAATATACTAATATAATTCACTAATTTAATATTTGACTTGAGTAGATAAAATCTAGGAAAACCAAAAAGAAGTATTTTTCTTTTAAATATTTAATTTTGTTTTTCAAATTTTTAATGTTTTTTGTTTAAATAAATAATAGCATATAATTTTGAAAACTAAATTTTTACTAAGTTAGATAAAATTTTGAAATGCATTACAACTTTGTTTTAAAATTAGCTGCCACGATGAACGTAGGTTATCAGTTGATGATATTTTTAGCATGTTGTCGGATCAAATGAACGGCAAAGTCAAATCGATCCTCGTTGCAGAATTTTTTGCAATACCGCTTCGTTTTGTTTAAGTGCTAAAAAAACATTAATTAGTGCTTTCAAAGTTTTTACATTATGTAAAACTTACTTTGAAGTAATTTTGCCATCATGAGCCTTCTGTTCAACTAACGCACAATGAAATTGATTAGGTTATAATTAATTAAAGCATTCCCGGAATAGGGCTCGTAAGTTGATGGAGTCTTAAGTCGTTTTGGTTGTCATTCTTTTACGAGGCAAATTCTAAAATCCAAATCTGACATTTTCATTACGTGAAGGTTGCCGGCTCACGACTCTTGGAACATCATTAGGACAGTTTGTAGGGGTATTCTTGTGGCGATTCCAGTTAGTTCTAAAGAGAATGATTCAAAAGACATTATGAATTCATGCAATTCAGCTTCTATTTTGTTAGTCTTTAAGTTTATAAAAATTGCAGGGAATTCTAAAATAGTACATACAAAACTGATAAGAGATTATTTTGTATTCAATTTATTTTTTAAGAAGGCTTACCAATGATTTCCTACTTCCGTAACTTAGAAGGTTCTATATTGTGCCTCTTCTATATCGTCGTAGCAGTAGTAGTGAGGGTGTTTCAGATAATATAATTTCCTCTATGTTGAGGGGACTGATAACTCAAAGATCTATTAACCGATTCTTATGACATTTGGCACACGTAATCTCTATAGAAAAAACTTCGAGATAACCTAAGAAATTACCATTTTCGACATAAAAACAATCGTAAAAAATGTTCTGAGGGGTGTTTCGATGCCTCTCGCTGTGAGGGTCTCAGGGGAAGATTAAGTGTTAAATGGCTCAGTAGTACAAATACAAAAAATGCAACCTCAAAACATTCCTTATCCCATGCCTTATGAGAGCTACAAAGTACATAATTCAATGGTTATAAAACTTGGCCCAGCAAGCGTATTAACTAAAACTGACGAGTTAAGAATTTGGAATGGCTTACAAACACTTATGAATGTGGTTTTAAACTAAATGTTGTCCAAAGAAATTTTAAAGGGCAATAGACAGATGACTCTTTTTAAAATATGCAATTTATTGAAGCAACATAATGATTTATTGAGTTTCCGAACCCCCGGGAAATTAATTTAAACAACTGAAGACACAATTAAGATGAAAATTTTCGAGAGCTTTTTGATGATTCTACAGGAATTTTTATCGAAGACGAAACTTCATTCAGCGGAGCACCTTAATCTGGAAATGTCAGTAGGTACTTGTAATTTTCAATGGTCTGTTCTTTTTCGAAAAAATTGTTGACTATTTTTGTTATGTCAAAAAACTGTTTAAGTGTCATTTTTACGAATTTTTGAAATAAGTTAGAATCATTAAGGCATGGTAATTGTTAGAAATTGTTAATACATATGTCAATCCACAAAAAAAAGTATTTTTATAACTTTAAATTGCAAAATAAACAACGAAGGTAAAATTGAAAATCCTCTTAACTTGCTTGAAAACCTTGATGAAATAAATAATAAAAGATTTTGTGAATTAAATGTTCAGCTTTTCTAAAAAAGGGTATAAAGTAAAGAGAAGAATCATCGAAAAATATTATGGTTTATTGTATAATTTGTGTTTTGAATAAGATAGCAAATTGCTTTTAAATTCATTGTTTTTTCTTCTAAACCAAAAAATTACAACGGTCGCATTCACAAAGCTAGTGGCTACGTAGTCAATCGATTCTGATTGGCTAAATCTAGATACAAAAGTAGTTGACATTTCCCCTCAGATGTAGTGTAAAAATTTCGGCTACAAAGTAAGTGGAGAAAGATTTTGACGTTTCACAATCAGCTGCTCGGTAAAGACGCGCGAATTCAAAATGAAATAAATCGTTCAGTATTTAAATACAAATATAAATCATTCAAATTGTGTCTTAAATTTGATTTTATTGAATTTAAAAATACAAAAGATAAGTTAAAGTTATCAAATCAACAATGTTTCTTATTTTATATATTTGTATTTGTCAATAATTTGACAGTTCCAGATTGACTAGCTTTGTAGTGTAGTTTTGCATTCACAAAGCTAGTTGAATTTTGACTACGTAGCCACTAGCTTTGTGAATGTGACCAATTACTTGTTTGCAAACCAATCTTTCGCTTTGACAGCTACAAATTGTTTCTATTTGACACTTGAAAAATAGGATTGGGAACGATGTGATGATATCATATTGTTGCAAATCGGAACAATCGAAAGCGGCTCAAATAAACAGATAAATTTGCGTTTCCTACACCGAATGTAACGCATGTTGTCATCTTTTAATAATTGTTTTGATAAGCACTAATCGTTTGTCTGCGGTAAAACACTTATTCAGGGGGTGTGCCTTATTTAAAAAGAACCCAAAATACGTTTAAAGTACTAACATTTTGTATAAAAAAAAATTTTTGATTTCATTGTTCGAAAGCAAGAAACTCCTTGTTCGACTTTAAGTTTTCAATTTAATGTTTTTTTTTTCGGATTACCAATTATCATATTGGATTTTTGAATTCCCAAAAACTATGAAAACAATTTAAATCAGCTAGGTTATCGAAAAAAACCCAAGAACACCAACTTTCAAGGCCGCGTATGACAGCATATACAGGGACGAGCTGTATAGAGCCATGTCTAGTTTTGGCATCCCTGCCAAACTCGTTAGTTTGTGCTGGATGACCATGGAGAATTCACGCTGCTCCATAAAGGTTGGAAACAACTTAACAGAACCTTTCGATGTCAAAAAAGGTTTTAGACAAGGTGATGGCCTGTCATGTGATTTTTTTAACATCGTGCTTGAAAGAATAGTGCAGAGCTCACACGTCAACACTAGAGGCACTATCTTTCAAAAGTCTGTAAAATTACTGGTATATGCTGAGGACATTGACAAAATCGGAAGAACTCAGCGTGATGTCAATGGGGCTTTTGTGAGTATTGAGGCAGAGGCGGCAAAAATGGGTTTAACGGTTAATGAGTGCAAAATAAAGTACATGCTGTCGGCAAGAAAGGACATACAACACCGACGTCTTTGTCAAAACGTCACCATCGACAGACGTAACTTTGAGGTAGTCAAGGACTTCGTCTACCTAGGCTCCGCTGTAAACGCAAAAAACAACACCAGCGCTGAGATCAAACGCAGAATAACTAGCTGCTGTTTCTTTGGACTAAGAAAGCAATTGAGTAGTAAAGTCCTCTCTCGAGGGACCAAAGTGTTGCTATATAAGACCGTTATCATCTCCGTCCTGCTATATGGTGCAGAAGCATGAACTATTACAAAAGCGGATGAAAGCACCTTGGGTCGCTTCGAGAGAAAAGTTCTTCGTACGATCTACGGTCCCGTATGCATCGAAGGTGATTGGAGGAGAAGATGGAACGACGAGCTGTACGGGCTGTACAGCGACGTAGACTTAGCCAGAAGGGTAAAAGTCCAACGACTTAGATGGCTGGGTCACGTAGAGCGCATGGAAACCAATGCTCCGACCCGGAAAGTCTTCAAATCCACACCCACAGGACAGCGCAGTAGAGGAAGACCGCGGATCAGGTGCAAAATCATAACCGAAGCTAAAATCAAAAAGGCAAACCTTCTGATCGGAGGCGACGCAAATTCTCGGCATACCCTTTGGGGAAGTTCTGAGATCAACGAACGAGGTGAGTCACTTTTTGATTTTATTATTGAAAATAATATGACCATTTGTAACAGAGGCAATACTTCTACTTTCGTCTTTCCGAGCTCGGAAAATTATGATGGATGGGAGGATGTGCTTGATGTTACTTTAATAAACAACCGTAATTTATTAGTGGAGAAGTGGATTTTTTTTCAAATTAATTTCGAGTCGAAAAACTCTCCGCCTTACAGAAATCCCAAAAGAACTGACTGGACAAAATTCAGTCAAATTGCGAATTCCAAACTAAGCAACTTACCGAATCTCACTGAATCGATAGGAGACCTTGAATCAAAGGTGAAAACCTTTAAAACTTCTATAAGTAAAGCTTTTAGAGTCTCTTGCCCAGTTAAATAAAGCCGTAAAACCCTTCCTTCTTGGTGGAATGAAAAACTGTCCAGTCTTAGGAAAATGACGAGGACAATTTTCAATGTCTGCCGAAAACATAAGTTTTACCAACCGTATAAGGACTCTCTTAAAATTTACAAACAAGCCCTGTCATCAGCCAAAAGACAAGGCTGGAGAGAATACTGTCAATCAATCGAAGACATAAAGAACTCCGCAAGGCTCAGCAAAGTTTTATCGAAGGAACATTGTAATCCTTCATTTCTAGAAAAGCCTGATGGAACCTGGACAGCCTCTCCAGCCGAATCTCTTGAGCTACTGATGAAGACGCACTATCCGGGTTGCGAGAGTGATAACCCCGAACAGCTTGAAACCACAGAGCTAAACGTAGCTCATGTGGAGCAAGTCAATTCCGTTATAACTAGAGAAAATATTTTGTGGGCCATCAACACTTTTTCTCCATATAAATCCCCAGGCATGGATGGAATACTGCTAGTTATGCTTCAAAAGTTGCATGATGTGGCACCTCCATGGCTGGAACAAATTTTCAAAGGGTGCCTCCTTCTCAAACATGTGTCCATGTTGTGGAGACATGTCAAAGTAGTTTTTATCCTGAAAGTGGGTAGGCGAGGTCACAAATCCGCGAAGGATTTCAGACCAATGAGCTTAACATCTTTTGTGCTTAAAACTGCATTCTTGATCACCAACAGTCAGGCAGCTGTCAAAGCCATAAACTCTAAATTGGTCCAGCAATGTCGCGATGAGCTTGCGAGCCTGAATATTAAACTCGGTGTCACCCTGATCTGGGTTCCGGGCCATAGTGGTATCGTGGGAAATTAACGGGTTGACGAGCTAGCCAGGCAAGGATCGGCCCTTCATAGCTCACTTGCGGAAATGGTTAACATTTCTCTTGGCGTAAAATCTTTTCTATCTACCAAACTGAATCAAACCGAAGGTGGAGCAATTTACCCAACTGCATTATATCTAGTTTGATATGGCCCACCTTTAATAAAACCCGTACAAACGATCTTCTATGCAGGCCAAGGCAAGACATAGCCAGGATTGTTGCGGCTTGTACCGGACATTGGTCTATAGGAGTTCATGTGGAGAAGTTGGGTA
This sequence comes from Eupeodes corollae, assembly GCF_945859685.1. Lineage (NCBI taxonomy): Eukaryota > Metazoa > Arthropoda > Insecta > Diptera > Syrphidae > Eupeodes > Eupeodes corollae. Next base: position 6,797,640 of record NC_079148.1, on the reverse strand, counting down.
TCTCCTACAACACCTTTTGCCGCAGTTGTAGTGACCAAAAATAAAGTGAAACGATAATCCATTTCCTCTGCAAATGTCCTGCTTTGGCTAACACTAGAATGAAATACTTTGGAAAAGCATTCTTTCACGAACTTCATGAGCTATCTGAGACAAAGATTAGAGACCTAATATTTTTTCTCAATGCGACAAAATGGCTCTAACATAATCGCTATGAAGCTTCTTTATAAATCTGTCCCTTGCAGTCACAGGTCAAACGAGTTTTTGGTATCAAAACGGCGCACTACAGCGCTAATTGGATCTTAGGCTAGGTTGCCTTCAGATCGCCATTTCTACCTACCTACCTACAAACAACGATTTCAAAACATGTGACTTGTCGGAACTAACATTGACCGATAACGCTGTATATCCGACTCAATATTTAATAAAGCTTATTCATGCTAGTCAACAAAAAATTGATTCAAATTTATATCAGTATCCTACAGCTATCTTATTGATAAGCGAAACATTGACATTTATTGATTAACTTTAACACCCGAACCATATTATCTAATTAAAATTGATTTTCCCATTATTTAAGGAGGAGGGTTTGCTCGATTGTGCAAATTTTATAGTGTTTACATCCCAGTCCCAAATATTAACTCTAAGTTTTAGAATGAACAACATTTCGGGATATTGGAGAGAGTTATAAGTTTTGTTCCTTAAAAATGTTTAACAATTTTTCAGAAATATCAACCATATGGTAACTCTATTTGCTTTTCTATTTACAACAAGCTTCGAAAAGATAAAGAAAACTATAATACCAAACTAAACAATGCTGGAAATTTTATTTAAAATCAAAAGCTTCAAGCTTCTAGTTTTCATTCGTTTTAAAGATGCAAACAGCAAATAATGGTATCGGTATCAGTGCACCTGAGCATCTAGACAAGGCCTTCTTCGAGATTGCCCTTCAGAATGGATTACGCGAACAAAGTGTTGTTGTGAAGCAAATTAAATTCTCATCAGGAAGTGGTGATGGTGAAAACTATTGTAGTCAAATTTATCGTGTTTCAATAGTTTACACGAAGAAAGGACCACAAAATTTTGAAGATGAAACTTCTGTGATTGTCAAAGTTTTGCCCTCGGATGAAGGATTAGATTTTTTGGAGGAAATGAATGTTTTCAATAAGGAAAAATGGCTTCTCATGGAAATCTTACCACAGTTTGAAATTCTGCTGAATGATGTTCAATTTGGACCAGGGTAAGTTTTCGAAAATTATAAAATCCTACGAAGGTGTAGACAATAATACCGTCTTCATAGATGCTACTATGTCTCAAATAGCCCTTTGAAAACGTATGTCCTCGAAGATATGAACAGATTGGGCTTTCAAATGGAGAACAGGGTGATTGGTCTTGATGAAGACCATACTATGTTAACATTGAGGAGACTTGGCCAATTTCATGCTGTGTCGATGGTCTTTGCAAAAAAGGTATACAATTTTGATTTTTACAATAAATTCCTATTTTCAATCGTATTTGAACTTTTCTTCAGAGACCCTCTTTGATGACCTATTATAATAGAGGCCTCCTCGACCCACAAGCAATCAACCCATCAACAAGTTTTTATAAGATCCTCTATAAACACCTTGGTTATGAGATAAAAATGGTCTCGAAGTGGAAGGGTTATGAAGAAATCACCAAGAAACTACAAGACTTCTACGATGATTTCGAACCACGACTGATGGCCTGTCAAAAGCACAGCGATGGAGACATCAAGGTCCTAAATCACGGTGACTTCTGGGTGAATAATATACTCTTCAAATACGATCCACAAAGAAATCCTGTGGATTTAGTGTTCATAGACTTCCAATTAAGCATTTATGGTAGTCTGGGATTTGACTTGAATTATTTTATATTCGCAAGTGTTCAATTTGAATTGCTGAAACAATGGAAGAAGTTATTGGAAGTCTACCATGATTCGTTGAGGGATACTCTGACAGAACTTTCCTACAGTGACATTCCGACTTATGACGATATTGAAAATGAATTCAAGAAAAAATCAGCCTATGCGATTTTTACTCTAATCGGACCATTGCCAGTGATGACAATGGACAAGAATTTAAGCAAAGGAAATAGTTTCGAGAGCTTAGCTGAATCGGATGAGAAGACCGAGATAATTTTCAGCTCAAACAAATTGATTGAACGATTGCAGTATTCTTTGTTGGAGCTTGATAAGATGGGAGCTTTAGATGTTTAGTTTTTCAATCTTTCAAGTCATTTTGCATGTTGTATATCTATTTATTAATAAAAGCAAATATATTTTATAAGTGCGTTAAGAAATTAAGATAAGGAAGCAAGAGGAAGATCGCTGAATGTCTTGAGAAATGGTTTATCGTTCTATTTGAAGTATATCATATACTATGAAATTGTGTAATTTGCATTTAATCAAAATAGATTGTAAGTGCTTCTGAACAGCCGGACCGACCGCAACAGCGTTAATTTTTAAACGAGTTGAATATTCATAAATCAATTAAGATTATTCACTTGATGCCTTGATGCACATTTTTATTATTGCAGTTACGGAAGTGTTTTGAGAATCTCATTTGAATTGGGTATAAAATAAAAATGACACTAGCTGAAATTAATTTGTGTTTGTTCATCTGATCTGCTACATGATAGTTCATTGATTATTAACATTTAAGGTCATTCGTAAAAAACAAAGGGATTTCTTTCTTTTCTAGGTTCCTACGCTTATCGTCATTGACTGACTAAGCTCTATAGTAAGACACCAATTTAATGCTGTCAGAGTGTTATGACTCTCCCTGTAATTGATATTGTACATGAATTTATAGCATACATCTATTTCACACTCAACGTTGGCAAAACTACTCTTCAGTTCAAGGCCCGACTAAAATTAAAACAGCTTTAGTCCAGTCCATATCCAAAAAAGCTGAATTCGTGTTCCTTCTATTTATTGACCGATACGCCACGGACATGAAAACGCCGCCGATTAATTATTATTTTAAGAAATATCTCGAATTCCGAAGACTTCTTCATGACCAGGAGAGCGGGTTTCACATTCATTGGTCCAGTGATGATTTCATGGTTTACCTTACCGAGCAGTGGAACACAATTTTTTGTTAAATATTTGATAGAATTTGGCATATGAGACCCTTATCGAAAATACATGACTTCGGTTTTGAAGAATTCTTCCTTCGTTGTATTCGAAATGACCTTAAGGACCGTTCAATACACAAAGAATTACATGGGCTCAAATCTATAAGCCACAAAATAAATGCTGATATGCCTCAGGGCACTGTTTGGTCCCCGATACTCTTTCGTATCGTTATTAATGATCTCGTATCTAAAACTTCTAATCCACTTACCTGCCCCCAGTTTTTCATATTCGTTTATAAACTCACAGCCCTGCTCTTTGGATGTGCATCTTCAACGGAAATGTAGTATAAGCTAATTAAGTTCTGACCTAGACTCTGCCTCTTGAACACTATTGAGCGAAAAGCATTCGAATTAATTGGTAATGATATAGGATGGTTAATTCATTCACTTCACTTGAACTCCGTAGTAAAGTTTTTTGTATCATACTTCCTTACCGTTATTAATTTAATTAAGTTGCATTCTTCCAACTATATTCGTACTGTAAATTGTAGAGATGGCTTAGCACACTCTGACTTTCTTTGTCATTTTCAATATTTACAAATTCAAAATCAATTTTTACCGACACATTCTTTCAAAACCTCTCCAGCTTTGTGTTGTGATAGGTAATGTTGTGAAGGAGGAATGAGACCTACATACAGCTTTAAGCCAAATCCGATCGGCTTATAAAAACATTGAGTGTAGCTTCGGCTGTGTGCTAAGTTCTTAGCATCACTGCATAAAGGATTCTAAAATTGAGGTTACTGGTCGTTCTGAATAATTTGAAGTACGCATATGATAGGTTCCCAGCTCTCATGCAATCACTGTCAAACCATTTTTGCTTCTTTGCCAATACCTCCTTTTTTGCCGATGTTTTTTGTGGCGCTGCATTCTTGAGCCGTCTGTTCAGGTTTCTTTGGAATAGCTCCATAGCTGTCAAGTGCAGGTTCAATTGTCTCCATCCGAGATGTTTTCATTTTAAAGAATACCTCTAGCGGCATGTGATCCGAAAATGTCTTTACTCCTACTCTAAAATCATCAAAAAAGAGGAACCAATCTCCAGATAGAAAACAATAATCGATCACTGAACCAGCGGTTCCGCGGATAAAAGTGAGTTCACCATTGCGATCACCTTCACAGCCATTTAGAACTCGACGGTCCACACCATCTGCCAGCTCAAGAATTTTGGCCCTTTTGAATCCACACCTCGTCCTTTGATTACGTTCGCAATGAGCATGGGTTCTGTCTACTCCACTTTTAAAATTATTTTGCGATATGCCTATTCTTCCGTTAAAATCACCAATTAACATGAGACTTGCTAGTTCCAGCACATTTACAAGGTCTCGTAATTTGTCAAAATCGTAAAGAATACTCTCTTCTATTTTGATTTAAAAAAATCGGAATTACTCAATATTTTTAAAATTGATTGCACCCTCTTTAAGTCCCTTTGTATACCCGAACAATTCACCACCTATTCCTCTACCAAATATGTTACTTTTAACAGCTGGTATGAATTCAATTTCGTAGCTCATAAAAATATTCTTAAAACTAGTTTCATCAAAATCAATAATATGGGTTTCTAATTATATAAATACATCAAATTTGCTTAATATAATTAAGAATCTCACTAAATAAACTTTTGTTTTTAAGCCCGGTGACATTATAGCTCATGATTTTAAGTGCTGAAACATTAAAGTTCGCCTGAAAGACGGATTCTTCTCAGTTAGATGAAGTACTGCGTGAACATCCACTCACAATTTGTACAGCGGTTCTAGGTTCCATTGTGGTTGCACCTCTTGCATTTTGCAGTTTGACGTTTCTATCAGTGGTTGACATTGGCACTTCATTATTGTTGTTTATATTTTCAGATTGCAATTTATTTAATAACTAGCTGACCCGACAAACGTTGCTTTGTCATATACAAAATTTCTGAAGAATCTTTTCCTAGCAATAAATAATATATTTTAAGTATGTAAGGATGTGGTATATAAGTGGGAGAGATATAGAACACTGTAAACGGTGACAAAATATTAAAATAACAAATCACCAAACAATTTTTTTTTAATTAATAATATTAATTCTTTAAAATTGTATACATATCGCTAAATATCATATAATATCAATCCTTTAATGCAACAGAGTGAACAATATTTTTGTTGATCCCATTTTTCGTTAATACAAACTAACTGGATGGTTTGCCCACTTGATACCACTCCACGTTTAGTTGTCCATGTGAAAAACATGAAGGGCTCAAATTTAAGCCGCCGACAGACATCGTTTGGACTTGATAATCATTGCAAATGCCAATCTAATTGGAAATTGAAGGCTTTTGAATTGAATTGGCACATCTGTGGGTGTAAAAAGAATTCGCGGTAATAATATATTTTCACTTCGGAATTTGCCATTTAGAATTATGGCTTCGATAACATTTTTCATTAATTTTTAATTACTATTCACGTGCCGTTGCACAACCGTGGTGAGTTCAAATTACGAAGCAAAATGACCGGAGATCCAACCAGCAGTTGTATATTATGCGGTGGCATGCCTGGTAAATCCTATAAGTTCAAAAACTCAGTTGCATAATTTACAGCTTCACAAACTGTATCAATATTTGTATGACACCAAGTCTCCTAGTAACAAATGTTGTATCTTGGGATTTAATTCGTTGACATCTACATTTTTGCTGATAAAATTGCTCTTTCTGCCAGCCACTCACGATTTGTATATTGTCTGTGTACATCGGAAAATATGTGGTGAATAAGGGCATCTTGTGAATCAATAACCTTGCAGAAATCGACAGATAGTTGCATCCAGTTTTAATCTGTAGTAACTTTTAAGTCTCCTATTTCAAACAGTTGTTTTGAGAATGTTTTAGCGGATGGATCTTGAAGCACTTGAACACTCATACTTACATTCAGTAGTACTTTTTCAACATAACGCCACAGTGGCGATGATTTTAAGCACGCGTTGATGTTATCAGCGTACGTTGGACGCGGAATAACGGGAAGTATTTATCTGAAATCACCTAAAAAGAGTGCTGCCTCAAGCGAATGCTTGTGTGCCATAGTGCATTCATCACTTTTGAATTGATTGATGACTGCTATTTATATTGCACACCACGTCTGAGTTGTTTTAAATATTTAGTAGGAGTTTAAGTACTGAATGTTCTGCCTCCATCCAATAAAGTTCCCGCAATCCCAGAAGATGCAACAGCCAATGCGAAACCATTATTTGATCGTATTTTAGCATGAATTAGCGAAACAAGGAATGTTTTGCCAGTTCCAACTTTTGCATCCAAAAAAAGAATCCATCTTCTTCTGCCGAAACTGCGAGCATGATGTGGTCATAAATGGTTCTTTGTTCTGCATTCTGAGTGTTAAATCGGCAATGACAATGCAAAGATCCTCAATAGCAATCGATGCTTCATTCTACATAGCGTCATAGCGTAAGATCGTTGCACCGTGTACGATGTTGATGCAATTAAACCATAGCACTTAGGAATATAAAAATAGATAAAAACGTATTCTCAGATCTACAGAATATATGTATATGCAAAATTTCATTGAATTTGGTTAAACCGTTTCGTAGGAGTATGGAAACTAACACTGTGACAGGAATTTTGTATATATTAGAGATATAGTAACGAATGAGGAATCTCCCCCATGACGTATTTTATTACATCTGTTGCTGTTCGCAAAAAATTAACTTTGGTTGTTGCCAAACACCCAAAACATCACCCTATAATTTTTCTAGTTTTCTTCTAGCAACAAATAGCAATTTCAATGTCAATGCCAATGCCAAACGTAGGCCATGACCAACTATAGAACCTTTGCAATTTATTAGCACGCCTTCATCATCAACCTGTCAAGAATAGCTGTTGTTGTCAATCGCACTTGCCCTAACACCGAAGTAATCATCACAACTAGGCCAATGCCAAGGCCATCCAGTGCACTTGCACTGTCTTCGCACCATCGACATCGGTCGTTCCCACCTAGCGGTACTTGCGACCGAAAAATACAAAGCTTAGAAGTCAGCTTTGGACCATCGAAAACAATCACACATCAACAAAGAAACTCTCAATAGAAGAAGAGGAATGTGAGACATTCTTCAAATCAACAACCACTCGCTGCCCATTGACCAACAAGTTCATCGTTCAATTACCATTTCGTGAGGATCGCACATCGCTCGGGAGTTCATATGAAATAGCAAAGAAGCGGTTAGTATCAATTGAACACAAAATATATCGTTCTTTACCATTACAGAGAGATTATTGCCACTTAATTGACGAGTAAGCACGATTAGATCACATGTGCAAATTAGATGCAGCAAAGGCTATTCAAGATAACGTCAACTACATTCCTCATCATTGTGTCTTGAAGCCTGATAGTTCAACAACCAAATTGCGCGTTGTCTTCGACGCATCATGCAAAACATCAATCATTGAATGACATTCTGAAGGTCGGTCCAACTCTTCAAGATGACATCTTCACCATCCTCGTTCGTTTTCGCACCCATCGTTTTGTATTAATGGCAGACATAACACAAATGTATCGACAAATTCTGGTAAGTCCCAAGGATACTAACACACAATGCATTTTGTGGCGCAACTACAAAACGAAGGTAATCGAAAGCTATATGCTGAAAACAGTTACCTATGGTACAAGTTGTGCCCCATACTTAGCAGTGAGATGTCTTCGATTACTGGCAGCAGAAGGTGCACAACAGTTTCCAATCGGTTCGGCCATCACATTGCGTGACTTCTACGTGGACAATTTGATGTCAGGTGCCAATGATCGAAGTGATGTCATCCATATCAAAGAAGAGACGACCAACTTGCTTTTGAGTGCAGGCTTTCACCTTCGCAAATAGGCATCTAATGATCCCACCATCATAGCAAACGTTCCGGAAGAAGACAAGGAATCATTCATTGTTCTAGGAGACAGTGAAGTCATCAAAGCTCTTGGAATGGGATGGGATCCAAAGGAAGACACTTTTCGTTTCAGCTACATCGAGTCTCCAAGTCACAAATCTAACAAGCGTAGTATTTTGTCGCAAATTTCACAGTTCTATGATCCACTTGGCCATATGAATCCCTTCATCGTGAAAGCAAAGATCTTTATGCAAACACTTTGGAAGCTCAAACTACATTGGGATGAAAGTCTCCCAGAAGATCTTCACACTCAATGGTTGGAATATCGGAATCACCTCAATGACATAAATCAAATAAAAATTCCTCGGTATGTATCAACTTGCAATATAAACACACAAATTCATGGCTTTTCAGATGCTAGTACCAAGGCCTATGGAGCTTGCGTGTACCTCAGAACAATAGACGAAGATGGAGTTGTATCGTCGAACTTGGTTTGTGCAAAATCAAGAGTGGCACCGATTGCAGAGACAACAATTCCCAGACTCGAACTTTGTGCAGCACTGCTGCTGGTGGAACTTCTGGACAGAGTCATAAGCATTCTTGGACAGCACATACAGACCAACTGCTGGACTGATTCAACGATCGTTCTGGCTTGGCTAGCATCTGAACCATTTCGATGGACCACCTTCGTGAGCATTCGAGTCGCAAAAATTCAAAATTTTCCACACTTCACATGGAATTACATTCCAACTTCGGACAATCCTGCGGATCTGGTTTCTTGAAGAGTATTCCCACAAACTTCCAACAAACTTCACAACAAACCCGAGGAAGAAGAGATTACTGAACAGCGGAAACAAAATATAGTTCTTGTTGCACATCGCACCTTTGACATAATTTTAAATTGCAAATATTATAACAATTTTTCCAAATTAATTCGTATATTTTGTTATGTTCGCAGGCACATTAACAACCGTGTCTTCAAAAAAACCAAGCCCAAAATCAGTGGACCCATAACAGCATTAGAATTTGACGAAACTCTCAGGTGCCTACTCGGCACGATTCAACACAACACTTTCGCCGAGGAAATCAATAATCTTAAAAAAGAAAGCCTCTTAAATCAAGTATACAACAACTTTCACCATTCATCAAAAATGGACTTGTCCGAGTTGGAGGACGAATATCAAACTCAACACTACCATATGATGCAATGCACCCAATTTTGCTGCCAAAATCGCATCCATTCATTTACACCCTCATTCGTCACCATCACTATATATCAACACAAACATGCTGGGCCTCAAACATTGCATAATATCTTGAGACAAAGATTTTGGATTTTGGATGTAAAAAGCACCGTACGAGGAGTAGTTCACCGATGTTACATATGCTATCGCAATAAGCCTGTTCTAGCGCAACAAATAATGGGCAACCTCCCGTGTGAAAGAGTAACACCTTCTCGACCTTTTAGCATAACAGGACTTGATTACTGTGGACCACTTTATGTTTCACATCGCATTCGAGGACGTGTACCCTACAAAACCTATTTGGCAATTTTCGTGTGCTTCAGTACTAAAGCCGTCCATTTGGAATTAGTATCTGACCTTTCATCATCATCGTTCATTTTGGCGCAGGGGTAAGTGCATGAAGATATATTCAGACAATGCTACTAATTTTACAGGAGCACATCGGGAACTTAGAGAGTTGCATACATTGTTCATGTCTGAGCAGCACAACGAAATCATTCGTCAAAAGTGTCTTCAAGATGGAATTGAATGGAGTTTTATTTCACCACGCTCCCCCAACTTTGGAGGCCTCTGGGAGGCAGCTGTGAAGGTCGCCAAGCACCATCTTCGACGAATTATTGGTCAAGCGGTGCTGTCATTTGAAGAGATGACAACAGTTTGCTGCCAAATTGAGGCAGTTATGAGCAGCAGGCCTCTCACTCCAATGTCCAGTAATCCTAACGACTTGACAGCCCTCACGCCAGGACATTTTCTAGTTGGGTCACCACTTACCAGTATTGCAGAACCTCGCATTGAAGCTTGCAACATTAGCAACCTGAAACGATACAAATTTCTTCAATGGATCAAACAAAACTTCTGGCGACGATGGTCACATGACTACCTTCAACAACTTCAACTTCGAAAACAATGGAATTCTGCACAACCTAACATTCACATTAACGAGCTAATTCTTTTAAAGGAAGATTACACACCACCTCTCAAATGGCCAATGGGACGAATCGTTGAAATCTACACAGGAGACGATGGGAACATACGTGTGGCTAACGTCAAAACAGCCACAGGTATCTATAAACGTGCGATATCCAAATTGTGTCCAGTACCAATCGAACTCGATCCTGAAAATACAAGCATCGTCGCTCCCAAGTAACTGTTGTTGCGACCGAAAAATACAAATCATAACATAAGCACAGAGCATCAACAGCATCGGCTGCCCTTGACATATACACCACATTGTCCATCCTCGATTGTCGCTCCCAAATAGCGGTAGTTGCGACCGACATCGATGACTTAGTTTAATTTAACTAAGCTGAAGCAGCAACAACAACCAACAACAAGTGTTATGCAGGTGCATAGATAGAAGTATAAAAGCCTATTCTTTGTGGGCACAGGACACAGTCCATTATTAGTATTTTTCGACACACCATCTCCACGTTTATTTAATAAAAAATAAATTATATTACTTGCAAATTTATCGCGTTTTATTTATTTTCATAGCTTTAATATTCGGCTAAAAAGCTAGTCGCATCAACATCCAAACTGTCTTTATTGCTCCCGTTCTTAAAGCCCAAGCGATTCATCCAACGTAAAAACAGCGGTTTTAAACGATTTACGTTTAACAGAAACTATCCTAACAGATGTAGTTGTTTCCCAGCAAATACAAAAAGCTGAAATCAATTTTCAAGTTTCTTGAAATTCAACCATGTGTTGAATCAGTTGTTCTGTCAGATTCCTACATAACCCAGAAATTCTTGGATACCTTTGGATTCGGTTTTTGGCATCTCAGCTGTTATTTTACAAGTAAAACGCTAACAAAAAGGTTTCGGCATACAATATCTGTCTGAGATTGAACGCAGCCAATGTCAAAACAGTTTAATATTACCAACTGTCAAACCATAAAGATGGACTATTGAAACTTTAGCTAATTTAAACGTCACTGTAATGATGCATATTAAAATAATGTTTAAAAAAGAAAAATGTAATTAAATATGAACATGGCGTATAGTATAGTAGTTTAAGTTAAATAAGTAAATTTTGGTTTAATCATGCTTCATTTTTTGAAATGTATTTAAAAAAAATTATAATTTGGTTGATTCTAAAAGAAAAGCTTGAAAGCACATTTTACCTACTAAAGGAGCAAAATGCTACAATTGTACTTAAACACTTCAATCGAAATGAAATAAGCTTTCCATTTAGCTTTTTGGATTTATTGTTTTCGTTTGAGCTTTTAAAAACAAATTTATCAGTTCGAGTAGGTGCTAAAGTGTTATCATTTTTGATGCATTATTTTCTATCTTTTGTTTAAATTATACAGTTTTAAGGAAACCGAAACCATTTTTTAAATGCGGTTTGGTATTTTTAGAAACATTTCCTTAAAAGAGTTTTTAGAATATTGATTTCATTGTAAAGTGCTGAAGTGATCGTACATAAGAAGAAACTGAGTCATTTGACCTTTGGCATTTCAATTGCGTAGATGCAATATGGACAAAAAGAAAGAAATTAGTGCTCCAAAAGAACTTGACAAAGCTTTCTTTGCGAATGCTCTGCAAAATGGTTTACACGAACATCACATTGAAGTGAGGCGAATAAAATTCTCATGGGAAAGTGGTGATGGAGAAAAACAAAGTTGCAGTCAAATTTATCGTGTCTTTTTAGTTTATGCTAAAAATGAACAACTTGATCCTGACGTGATTTCTGTGATGGTTAAAGTGACACCGATCCAAGAAGGTTTAGATTTACTCGATGCGATTCATGTTTTTAATAAAGAAAAATGGCTTCTAATGGACATAATACCACATTTCGAAATTCTGTTAAATGATATTAAATTTGCCCCAAGGTAACAGATATTTACTTACTTTCTAACCATATAAGAGCTGTCACTCCTATTTTTTTGAGATAGATGCTATTATGCTACAAACAGCCCGTTACAAGCTTTGGTCCTTGAAGACATGGACCGTTTTGGATTTCAAATGGGAAACATGGAATCTGGTCTTGATGAGCGCCATACAAAGTTTGCATTGAAGAAACTGGCTCAATTCCATGCTGTGTCAATGGTTTTTGCTAAAAAGGTATTATCATAATAAATGACATGGTTTTTCATACCTAATCAAGGAATTTTTAATTTTAGAGACCCGCAATGATGGCCGATTACAATAAAGGTCTACTTGACCCAAAAGTTATTAATAAATCAACAAGTTTCTACAAAATGCTTCGTAAACATCTTGGCTATGTTATAATGTTGACATTAGATTGGGAAGGTTTTGAAGACATCACAAAAAAACTAGAAGAATTCCACAAAAATTTCGAATCACGTATTTTGGCTTGTCAACAGCACAGCCCTGGAGACATCAAAGTTCTTAATCACGGTGACTTCTGGGTGAACAATTTACTCTTCAAATATGATCCACGAAATAATCCGGTGGATTTGATGTTTTTAGATTTTCAAATGAGTATTTATGCTAGTCTGGGATTTGATTTGAATTATTTTCTATTCGCAAGTGTTCAATTGGAAGTATTGGAAAGATGGAAGAACTTACTGGAAGTTTATCATGCTTCGTTAAGAGATACTCTGACAGAGCTTTCTTATAGTGACATACCGACTTATGCTGAGATTGAAAAAGAATTCAAAAGAAAATCAGCTTATGGACTTTTCACTCTAATCGGACCATTAACTATTATGTATATGGAAGGAATTAGTTTTGAAAAATTAGTTGTATCCGTTTGTAATAACGAAGGTATTTCTAAGTGTAAAAGATACATTGAATGTTTGAAGTATTCATTGTTGGAACTTGATAAAATGGGAGCTTTTTAGTTACCTTGATTTACTATTTTTTGTATTCATTATTTTTCCTGAAAAATTAAATACTTCGAAAACATAAAACAAAGGAACGATATTTATTTTTGAAATCTCTTTAAAGGCTAGGATAATTACAAAAGCTAATAATTGTCATTATCCATAAGGCCGTGTTTATACCATATCTAATTGATATGACAGCTAAAAATCTTGAAGCTTAGTCTGTGAGATTTAATATTGTAAGTAGCTATCATTAAATGCAATGGAAAGTCGAAGAAAATGTTATTCACTCAAGCCACCATTGTATCAATCAAGGCAGTCTGCACACGTCTGTCAAATTTACGCACAACTCTTTTAAGCTGTAGATCAATTTATCAATCAATTTTTTTGGGCGTATTTAAGCAGCTCAAAAATAGAGAGTACCAAATGTCAAACTTTGTATTGACTTTAGGTAAGATCTGTTTCTCAACTGTCAACTTGACAAGCTAATTTTATTAGTTTACCCTTAAGTGAAATTCTTCAATTTTTCAAGTTTCATGTTTGTCCAACTGTTTACTTGTTTTGTTCCCTCATTATGTCATCAAGCAACAAAAAACAAACTTTGATGTGCTAGTTTAAAACAACTAAAAAACAATACTTATTATGCATGAATAAATTAAATTCTCATAATGAAGTATCTATCAAACCTACCGTAAATAATCAAAGAGGTTGGACACATTAATAGATTTTTTTTTTAACTAGCATGCAAATTATAAGTTAAAAACAAATTGCCAGCTGTCGAAACTGTCATTATCTATGTCATTCATACAAGTAGGTACAATTTTATGTACTAATTTAGCTAACTGAGATCATTGTTCTCAGTTTTGACACGCAAAGGCAGTTTAAAAGCCTACACAGTGGAAAAAGACTTTAAAAAAAGCTCATCTGAACCTATTCAATATGTTAAACATAATCTACTTATTCATCATTTTTTTGCTGAAGTTTCGAAAATTGTTGTTCTGTCTTTTGTTTGACAGTTTTGCATCGGAAGCTTCAGTCGACATAAGGGACTTGTAGGCAAGGCAGGTTTCTAGTATCTGATTGGCTAGCTGCCAAAAAAATGCCTTAAAATGGACGTTGGACTGTATTTCCGTTTGAGTAGAAATGAAAATTACATACAGATCGGTCGAAGATCCCACAAAGAAAAATGGTAACAAAAATGTATGTACAGCTGATACTTTCATGTTTAAATGTGACATTGATTGTGTTTTAATTTCACACAGTTCCAATGACAGATTTCTGTGAGAAAATATTTTGATTGATTCAGATTCCATCAGATATTTTTTTCATTGACTGAATTGTGCAACTGTCGCAATAAATGACCTGTCAAAAATTCAAACGATTGGTTGAATGATGAAAACCAAGAATAGAAATAATTTAGCCATTAGTCTAAAAAAAATCTCCCTTAGGGGTCAGTTACAGCTGTCATTGGTTTTAATCATTGAACATTTCGTTTCTAGATCTAAAAGCTATTAAGAGAATAAAATTTGTAATGTTTGGTATTAAACTACTAAAAAATTAATTTATTCAACCCAGAACTTTTCTTTTAATTGACAGCTAGTTTTAAATTCCACAATTCGGAATAGAATCGTTTCACTGAAAGCGTTCCATATTTATTTATTCCATCTGTCAGTTTTCCTTTCATCAACACTAACTTCAAATGCTTGATTTCAATGAAGAAATGCTGGATTCAAATCAGGAAATTAGCGTCTAATGACACCATTTTTTAATGAATCCTATAGCCAACCTGTCAAAAAAATTACAATGATTGGTTTTAATGATGATAGGTATAACTGACCCCTTACTTTCGAGTCAAGTGTACATACTTTTTTCATAATATCAACTGTTCGCTATTTTTATTTTACTGATTTGTTTATATTATTTTTCTTTAAATTAGTAAATCAACCTTTTCTTTGCCAAATTAAAAACAAGCAATATGTATATATGCATTCGACTCGGGCAACTTAAGATAAAAATTGATGAAGGTTCAAAGTTTGAAATTAATGACAATGAACGTTTCAAAAATTAACTGCTTGTATTGGTCTGAATTTACTTTACTAAAAAAGGAAGACCCTAATGTTTCATTTATCTGTCAAATGTCAACTGCGTTGACAATTGGGAATCTAAAACATTGTTGAAAATTCATTGGCTGCGTTCAATCCCAGACAGATATTGTATGCAGATACCCTTTTGTTCGTGTTTTACGTGTAAAATACCAGCTGAGATGTCAAAAAAGGAATCCAAAGGTATCCAAAAAATTTCGGTATCTGACAGAACAGCTGATTCAACACATGGTTGAATTTCAAGAAACTTAAAAATTGATTTCAGCTTTTTGTATTTGTTGGTAAGCAAAAAGATACAAATCTTAGTTGAAGCTGTATTTGAGGATGTTCTGTTCATAATAGACGATGAAGAAGCTATTTGCCTCCGAATTGTAGAAGGTTATTATGATCTATTCATAATAGTCCTCGTTTAAATTAAACGTAAATTGTTTAAAACCGGAGATTTCGTAAGTAAATTATTAATCGTATAGAATTCCAATTGTGCTAAGAGGAAATTTAACATAGATTATAGATTAAGGTTATATCTTATTTATTAAATTGTTAAACAACTACATATCAATTCATCATCGTCCGACGAATCAGTTGAATTATCCATCAAATGTTTTATCTTACAACAATTTTCACTTCGAAGCTTAAATGTTTCTCTGCTTTTTGTGAACAGCTGAAAGTTGATTTTATTTTTTGACAGATATCTCAATACAGCTATCCAACTCGTTCAACAAGATATCTAAAAATCCACATATCCAAAATACCATTGACATACTATGCAAGCATGTGTTTGTTGTGTTTTTGTTTTACTCCTCAATTTTAGAAAATACTAACCAAAATGATAGAAAAATACTACTCTTGAAATTTTTAAAACGACAGCACTGCTCACAGCCTGCTTCTGCTTCATTTTACACGAACTGTCAAAATTTTTCAATTACATACAAAAAAAAACATGGCATCGTTTGTCTTCAACAAAATATACAAGATGTCAATACTTTCTATATCCGAAAAAGCTTATCTCAACTAAATACAAAAAGATGTCGCTAAATATTTCATAACTTTTTTTGCCACTGCGCCTGGAAGGGCTAGTGTAGCTAATTTAAAGTGGAACCAGTTTTATTCAAAATGTGTATGGAAAATTCACACCACTAGCGGTCCATGAATAGTATGTCAATGCAAGATACCCTATCCAACACGATATTAAACGCAGCCATTATGAATCTCTTAACGTCAGAAAAAACCTGCCAAATGGTGTAAATTTACTTTGGAAAAAAAATCCTTTCGAACTTTATAAAGCATTTCACTGCTCATTTTACGGTGTTTATTGATGAAGTTCATATCATTTAATTGGTCCTTTGACGCTTTCGACAATCTGACAGTTTTATCGTTTTCTATTTCTTTCAAAATTAAAAGGAGTTGTGAATGGCGTGTGTTAATAAGCCATGCTGACTAACTTTTTGTTTTAATCCTGTTAATCTCTTTTGACAGGTAGTTTTTCTCAGTGTATACTAAATTGTCTGCTCTCATAAAAGATTGTTTACATTTATAGATAATATATTTTCAATGTTATCAACAAAAATTATGTAACTATTCATATGTATGTTCAACATGCGTTAAAATTATCTACACTACATTACTTGCCACAGTAAAAATAATAAAACATAAATCAAATTAGTTCAATAAAGCGACCACACCAAACTAACAATTAGTCCACACCTACAAAAATATAATTTACAATTGCAATAAAAATATAAAATTCAATTGTATGAAATCTAATCGTTCATTCCGCACACTTATTGCTTTCTCAAAATAATTGTTGTTCCCATTTGCATAGTTTTTGTATGACAATTAGTGTAAATAGGGTTCGGATAAGTGTAATTTTAATTACTTTTTTACTGTCATTATATCAATCTTAAACACAATGTCTCCGGATAACATCTATCCAGCTGTCAGACATCAAAACCATCCGAATAAAGATGGATATCCGGGTAGGTAAATGAGACAGTTGACATATGAACTATCGGTATAGTGGCTCTCTTGTCAAGTTTCTCACTCTCACTAGCATCCGAATACTCATAATTACATATTCGGATATCCGGATAATCTCATAAAACCAGAAAATGTGTTATTTCCTATTTTACTCATATTACAATATTCGGATATCCGGATAATGTCAAATAGCCGGACAAAATTGTTATTTCTTATTTTACCTGTAGTTTACACGTTGTTGATCTGCTCCGATCGTAGTTTAGTTCCGAAGCCTAATATGACTAATGTTATGCCATGCATTCTATTCTGTACCTGCCTATATAGAAATTCACATCACACAAAAGTAAATCAGTCGCATCTTTTGACTCTCAAACCCAACAATGAAAAGCTTGTTTCAAAAAGCAAGGTGGAAAGTTAATGATCAACTTGGAATTTCATTTTATATTACTATCATTAGTATACTCGCTGTTTTTCCTGACATTACATAGCGTGCATTCAATTAAAATCAGCCAAGTAGTTTAGTCTATTCTTGATCTTGATAAAATACACAGTCTCTCGCTTCATAGGCTTCAGTTGGACTTGAGAAAAAAATTGCATATTTATAGTTGAATCAACGCACTTGAACTTTTAGTTTAAGAACTTGATTAATTGAATAACAACCATAACCATGACAGTTGAATTTTCAAACTTGGTCAGTGCCCCAGAATCACTTAATACACATTTTTTCCAAGAAGTTCTTGAGAATGGTCTGCTGGAAACTTATGTTACGATCAAGAAGGTCTTCTTTGAAATGGGCAGCAGTGGAGGTGATAATTATTGCAGTCAAATCTACAGAGTCCGGCTGACATTCCAGCGAGGAAAGGAACCAATGGAGAGTATTTCGGTGATTGTCAAAAGTATTCCCCTAACGGATCATACACAATTCCTGGAGCATCTAAGAGTGTTTCTTAAGGAGAAGATCTTCTACAATAATATGCTTCCAAGAATGGAGATTCTACTAAATAATGTTAAGTTCGGACCAAAAATTTACCATAGTTTGAGTGAGCCAATTAACACTTTGGTCTTTGAAGATCTATCGGCTTTGGGTTATGTTATGGCCGACAGGGAGGAAGGCCTCGATCTGAGTCATTGTGAGATGGTGCTGAAGAAACTGGGACAGTTTCATGGAATTTCGATGGTCATGCAGAAAAAGGTTTGTATACACACAAAAACATAAACTCACTTTATGATGAATTTGATTTCTATAGGACCCTGCGTCTATGAGCTCCTTCCGATTTGGCATGCTTGCCGAAGAAGCTGTCAATGCTTCTGATGTTTATCAAACGTTCTTTGGGAACAACATCGACGGTCTTATCCGAAACATGAGCAAATGGAAGGGATACGAATCGATTACGGAAAAGGTGAAAAAGTATGCCAAGAACTTAAAGGACAATCTCATAAAAGCCCAGAAACCGATTCCCGGAGAAATACGGGTCCTCAACCATGGTGATCTTTGGGTAAATAATTTTCTCTTCAAATACAAGAATGGCGATCGAAAACAAGTCGAGGATGTGATTTATGTTGATTTTCAAATGAGTCTCTACGGAAGTCCTGGAATTGATTTGAATTATTTCCTTCACACTTCACTTCGTTTGGATGTTCTTAAGGAAAAACGTGATGAACTACTCAAGACCTATCATCGATCATTGTGTGAGACATTGGAAGCTAACGATTTTAAGGAAATACCAAGTTTTGAAAATATTTTAACTGAAGTTCGACGAAGGGAAAGTTATGGATTCTTTGCTAGTTTTGGAGTTTTTCCAACTATTTCAATGGATAAGGAGCAATCGGGTGATAATTCAATTGATAATTTTATGGATGAAGATTTTGCTAAGAAGAAAATCGAAATAATGTTCTCATCGAAGAGAGTGGAGGACACTTTGAAGTATACGATGAAACGATTTGACGAATTGGGTATTTTAGATTGATGATGACGATGCGAGTTGTAATTAAAATGGTGTTTTGTGTAAGGGATTATTTGAAGTTAAATAAAAGTGTTTAAGTTTCTAAAACAAATCTTTTTTATTAAAAAATAAATCATTCCATTTAATATCGGTTCTTCAAAGACTCGTAAAACTATCCATAATTCTGACTGGAATATCTAACGTAAGCAGTAAGTGATTTAAGTAGCGGGTCAATTGATCATTGTTTTTTATATTTGAATTGTCAAGACATTTTAAGATACTTTTTGTTGTCGGTTCAACAAAGCCTGAAGGTCTATTAAAGCACTTGTTTCGTCAATCAAAATGCTTGACTTTGGAGGCAAGTAATCTTTTTTAGTGTTTTGAAGCTGAAAATATGACGGAAATAAATCAACACCATGGTCCACCACTATTTTTTTTATCTCTCTATACTGTGCTTTGCTAAGACCTAATGTTGTAAAATTTATATATTTCTTTTGATTTTTCAGGGTATTTTATTAAGAAATCAATAACTTTTGAAGCATCAAGCTTACCTTCACTTTTCAGCTTCATTTTTGCTGCAAAAAGAAGCGTAGTACTTCCTGCACTTTGACGCATAGTTTGGGTTTTACGCCTTTTTTGTCGCTCACTTAAGTTTATAAAGAGTTCTCTCGAGTTATTCGCGGTTGATGGGGATTGTTCACTTGAGTTGTTAGCGGTTGAGGGGGGTGGTTCTTTTAAAAAAGTAAGTGTGTTGAATTCCGTTTCAAGCCACGTTTTATACCGTTTTAACATTCGCACTTTATTGTAGCTGCATTCAACCAATCTGTTCTTTAGTTTCACACAAAACTTTCGAAAAAATTCAAACAAGTCCAATTTTTTTCCCTTGAATTTATTGTCGTTGTTTGGATAACAATATTTAACTAAGTCAGCGGCGACGCGTGCCTAAAAAATGTAGTCGTTCAGTTTCAAAATTCTTATTTGCGATGCCAAGAAGTCAAACAAGTCTTTTTTTATATAAAAGTACATAATAATGTGGTTTAATTTTTATGTTAATAATAAATAGGTACAATGTACATATGTGATGATTAAATATATTTGAAAGTTAAGTTTTTTTTTTAAGGTAAATAACAATAGACATTTTACGTTAGTACTTTAAGCTGTTTATTGTTCAATTGCAAGCATTGAAAGATTTGATAACCTATTTTGGCCCATAGTTGTTGCAGAATAGGTTTTTATTCTTTTAAGGGTTGAAGACGACCATTCAACAGACGAGGTTGTTAAAGGGAATGTAAGCACAAGTTCACATAATTTGTATATCTCAGGGAAAACTGAAACCAGATCGTCTATGCCCCAGCTAGCCGTTTTCCTCATTTCCTTCATTCCACAGTAAAAAGAAGCTTTCCTCGTTCAAAACTGATCTGAACGAAATCGTCCCTAGGAACGACGCGTGTCTCATTTCTCATATTCGAAAAAATAAAATGTTGGAATATGTACCCAAATAAATAAATAAACTACTTACCTACGCCCTAGCTATCCGTTTTCCTTATTTCCATCATTCAATATATTAAAAAAAGCTCTACTCGTTCAAAACAGATTTGCACGAAATGCTCCCTACAACGAGCGAATTGTTTTTTTCTTTTCTTTTATGCTTTCTATGGGCTCCTTTCGTTGCCAAATCGTATGAACGACTTGGGTAGATACACTGTACAGATCGGTTGAGTAAAACAAAACAGTAGCAGGTAGCTAGTTCGTTTTTTTTATTTGGGTAGTTCACAGAAGGAACGCGCGAGTTGGAAAATGGAAAATATGTACGTATGTTAGAGCGTAAGCATCTTGGAATGCGAACTCCTTTTGCGCTGCAAAGGAATGATTGTTGAAGTGTGAGTTCAATCCGATTCCTTTTTGAGTTGCAAGGGAGTGTCTATTGCCTAAGTATTGGTATCGTCGACAACAAACAGATCTGCGAGAGCTTTCTAGGCTCAGTCGAATGAATCGAGAGCTAGATGCCAGACGTGAGCGTGCGCCGCAGACTTGTTGCCCTTTCTTTTTTTAGTTTCTTTCATCAGAAGTGGGATAGATCCCTCCCTCGCGTATTATTTGCTTAATTAAAAAAAAAAATTGTTATAGTTAAAACAAACTAATAATAATAAATAAAAACCAAAAAAAATAGCCAAACGACTAAATGGGACTGTGTGGTTGTGTCCCACCCTGTTGACTATTAATCTTGGTTGTGTTGCGTTGCTCGTATTCGTGTGTTTTTACCCCTATAGATAGTGTGTCTTATCCCTACAACTGAAGACAAAACGGTTAAACAAGCGTCACTGTGTAACAGTCAGTTTATTATTCTTGGTTGTGTTGCTTGTATTAGTGTGTTTTTACTCCTATAGTGTGGCTTACCCCTACAACTGAAGACAAAACGGTTAAACAACCGAAACTGTGTAACAGTCAGTTTATACTATTCTTGGCTGTGTTGCCTGTGCTCGTGTATTTTTCCCCTTTGACCGTGTGTCTATTCCATGTAACTAAAAAGAAAAAAGAGAGCAGGGTAGCAAAAACGAAAAAGAAAATTAAAAGAAAACAGAAAAACATCTGTGCGCCGTCGCCGTGCGCTCTGTTTTTATAGGTATAGAGTAATTATTTGTTTTGACGTCTTGGAGATTGGTAAGTGCTTTTTATACTAAGTTTAAAATGCCAAAGGAGAAACGAACGGGAACAAGGCGAAGCAAAGACTTGACGGAGGTCGATGCGACTTTGGAAGATGTGAATGGGGACGGGGCGGGAAATACACACATCATTACAACAGATGCTATACAACAAATTTTGAGCTCGGTTGTGCAGCAGCGTGAACGAATTGGCACCGTTGGGTTTCCTGGCTTTGATCCGGACCATTCCCGCGTCGACGTAAGAAAATGGTGTTCTGATGTTGATGCTAGGGTGGCTCGTGATCAGCTGCAGAGCTATGACATCATACCCCGAGTCGAAAATGCTTTACTGGGGAGGGCAAAAACTTGGTATAGGGAATTTGGGTACCAGCACTATAACTGGGAAGATCTTAGGGCTTCCATAATTCACATATTCTCAAGTGGTGCGGATGTTGTGCAACAACTTAGAACTGTTGCAAATACGGAAAGCAAAGAATTTACAACATATACGGATTTTGTAATGGAGAAAGTTTCTCAAATAAACCGGCTACCCTTCGAGGTCCCTGAACACATGATTGTTCGGATAGTAGTTGGAAATATTTCCGAAGTTAGTCTTCGAAACTCCCTGACATTTGTAATGCCAAGAACAGTACAAAATTTGATTGACCATTTGTCTTCTATTCGAGAAACTCCCAACCAAAAACCTGATACGCCAGCCTCTCGTCAATTTTCACGGAAAATTAATGAGCCTACCCCCGTAGGTTCCTTAGCTGAACGCCTTCGGTTAGATTCTGATCGACGCTGTTTTGAGTGTGGCCAGGTTGGACACTTAAAGGCTAGATGTCCAAGAAAAGCTTTGTCAGCAACCGCTTCAATTGAAACATCTACAACAAATGTTAGAAAGTGCTCTTTCTGCCGCAAATCAGGCCATGACGAGAGTACCTGTTGGGCAAAACAGAGTGCAGAGCGGAAAAAGGTAAATCTGTGCGAAAATATAACGTCGTCTGAAGGAACGACCGTGGTAGTGATGAACGGTAAAGTTTTTCACTGCTTGTTGGACTCTGGTTCAGACTGCTCGCTTATTCGGTCAGATGTTGCTGACAGGGTATCATCGAAGAGAGAGGCTCATTTTCTAGTCGTTCAAGGAATCGGAAACAATTCGATAAACCTCACCGAGAAACTAAAAACGAGAGTTGAATTCGAAGAAATAACTGTTGACGTAACTTTCCACATTATGGACCACAGATTTATGAAAAATGATTTGATTATCGGAAGGGACATTCTCAAAGACTCGTCATTAGAAATTGCAGTGGATGCCTATGGGTCGACTCTTAGACGACGACGCGAACCAATTCACTGTCTTGTCACGCAAACCCAAGTTAACGTTAGTAACCCAAAACTTGCATCGGAAACTGCGGGAAAACTAAATGAGATAATTAAAAAGTTTTCAAAACTTTGTGTTTCCTTTGGTATTGAACACCACTTGATAGCTCCAGGTGCTAGTAGGGCTAATGGGCAAGTTGAGAGGTACGTAGATACTGTAGCTAATTTAATGCGAACCAATCTGAACACTAATCTCGAATGGACCACATACGTCAATCGCATACAACTAGCCTTAAATACAAACGTCAACAAAACAACCGGCTTATCACCTTTGAAAATATTAACCGGAGTTAATGAGCGAACTCCAAAAGTTGGAGCTCTGTTATTGGAACTTGGTATAGAACCTCAATATGATGACGTTCAAGCTATACGAAAGTTAGCCGACGAGCGGTTGCAGAAAAATGCGCAACAAATGAAAATCAGATTCGATAAAAGTAAATGCAGGCCGACCCGTTTGTCTATTGGAACATTGGTAGTTTATCGAAGTAACCAAATCCGTAGATCTAAACTCGATGTTCACTATCGCGGTCCATATGAAGTAGTTGGTGTCCTGCCAAATGACCGCTATAAGTTAAAGAAAGCGAATTCCAACACTATTCTTGTTGCTGCAAGAGAAATTATCCGTCCTTTGCACATGGGCAACTATGATAATTGAAATGGTATGTTGTCTAGGTTTAATCAATTAATGTAGTTCGCTTTGTTGTGCCAGTAGTATGACGCAGGTTTAGGATTTCGGGTATGAACTTCTTTGGAGTTGAGAATAATTTTGGTCATAGACAAGCTTAAGATTGCCTCTGCGCTATGTACCTGTTTTGTTTTTTTAAAAAGAGCGAAGTTTTGTTTATCATAGTTAAGCTTAAGATTGCCTCTGAGCTATGAACATGTTTAGTATAAAAAAAAAAGGAAAAATGTTGGTCATAGACAAGCTTAAGATTGCCTCTGAGCTATGTACCTGTTTTGTTTTTTTAAAAGAGCGAAGTTTTGTTTATCATAGTTAAGCTTAAGATTGCCTCTGAGCTATGAACATGTTTAGTATAAAAAAAAGGAAAACTGTTGGTCATAGACAAGCTTAAGATTGCCTCTGAGCTATGTACCTGTTTTGTTTTTTTAAAAGAGCGAAGTTTTGTTTATCATAGTTAAGCTTAAGATTGCCTCTGAGCTATGAACCTGTTTAGTATAAGAAAAAAAAAAAAGGAAAAATGTTGGTCATAGACAAGCTTAAGATTGCCTCTGAGCTATGTAGCTGTTTTGTTTTTTTTAAAGAGCGAAGTTTTGTTTATCATAGTTAAGCTTAAGATTGCCTCTGAGCTATAAAATTGTCTAGTATAAAAAAAAAAAAAAAAAAAAAAAAAAAATGTCGGTCATAGACAAGCTTAAGATTGCCTCTGAGCTATGTACCTGTTTTGTTTTTTTTTTAAGAGAGAAGTTTTGTTAATCATAGTTAAGCTTAAGATTGCCTCTGAACTGTGTACCTTTTTTTAAAACAGTAAAATTAGTTCTATCACTTTCAAGCTTAAGATATTGCCTCTGATAATGTACCTGCTATACAGCTATTAGTATAAAATCAGATTTGATTTTTTTTCACTGGCACAATAACGCGATCTTAGTTTGTTTTCTTTTCCTTTTTTTCTTGTAATGTTTCCGCTGTATAAAATTTTAAACTATTACAGAAATGTCGGATCCAATCATATCCAGTTCCAATGCACACTTTTCTTAAAAGACGGGGGATGCCGTTAAGTTATTATGTTTGTCATTATTGTTTTAGCTATTAAGTTGGTCAAAGTGAATTTGTAGTTTTTTTTTTGTTTTGAAAAAAAAAAAAAAAATCTTTTGTATTAAAAATAAACTTATTTTTTTAAATCAAAGTAATACAAAACTTCTTGTTTCATCGAGAGCGATGAAAAGGTGCAGGATGGCCGTGTTAGAGCGTAAGCATCTTGGAATGCGAACTCCTTTTGCGCTGCAAAGGAATGATTGTTGAAGTGTGAGTTCAATCCGATTCCTTTTTGAGTTGCAAGGGAGTGTCTATTGCCTAAGTATTGGTATCGTCGACAACAAACAGATCTGCGAGAGCTTTCTAGGCTCAGTCGAATGAATCGAGAGCTAGATGCCAGACGTGAGCGTGCGCCGCAGACTTGTTGCCCTTTCTTTTTTTAGTTTCTTTCACGTATACACTAGATATAACTATAAGGAATGAAGGAACAGTATGATTATGAGGTGTGGGTTAATTAGATAGAAATTAAAATAATGTCGCCTGTAAGCTAGTCGTTCATGCACGACTTGAACAATATGACGCCTCGCCACTGAACTAAGTACTTATAGTCACTTAAGTCACGCCCGTTAGCCTTTAAAATGTTGAAAAAATCTTCGTAGGTAAACACACCCATTTTAACTTAGAAGAAGGCTTCAAAATTATCTGTCCACTAAACCGACCGCTTAGTTAAAGTAACTAAACAAAAATGGCATCAATAAATATAACATCACATGATTATTTTTTGTTAAATAAAGAGAGAAAATATAACCGTTAGCATGAGAGCCATACTTTTTTTTGCCATCTAGTCTAATATAAATAATGATAGCATATACAAAAAATCTCTAACCAGAGCAAATAAGATTTAATTGAAAAAAAGGAGAATAATACCCCCCCTCCTCCTTCTTTCATTTATGCATGTTAGTGTTTCATAATTTTTGATGTCTTTATGTTAGTTATAATTATTTTTAATGCAAAAGTACCCCTACCTTCTTCTCCAATCAAAAAACTTATTTTATTTAAGAGTTCTTATATAGCTCTAAGGGACACTTTTAAAAGCCCTCCAGAAAGCGGGGTCGGATGCGGTCGGATCCAATTTTTTGAAAATATGACTCTAAATAAGTACAAAATTCATTTAAGACTACCCAAAACCCGAGCATGTTTGAGCATTTTTTTAAAAACATCTTCAAACAAGAAATTAAGATTTTTTTTAATTAGTTACAAAAAGTGATTTTTTAAAATTGAAAACAATTTTTTTTCTAGAATTTTCGTTATGTTTAAGCTTAAGTAAACCAATATCATACCTACAAAATTTATTTCGATAGTAAAACATAAAAAGCGCCTGAGAAAAACAAATTACAAGAATGCTTTAAAATTCCATTTTTGTTTTGCTTTGAAAATACTGCCACTTTGAGTCGTTTTTATTTGAAAATTAAAAAGTGTACATAAAAAAACTGTCTTATATATAAAAGAGGCGACAATTTTCTATGATTAACAAACAAAAAATATTTAAAAGAATGAAAAAAATGTTTTCACCCAATGTCCGGAATTTTGTACTAGACGTTCCACTGTGCGGCGACTGCTACCGAGAACAAAGATAGCGTCTATTTGGGTGTGGATTTGATGCTGGAACTAGACTCAGGCAAAAGGTCTGGAGTTTCAACAGTGTGAGCGAGCGCATCACGACAATCCGCATCAAGGCTAAATTCGCCAACATAAGCCTAATATGCGCGCATGCCCCAACAGAGGAGAAAGATGAAGACTTACTTACTTACTTACTTAAGGTGGCGCTACAGTCCGGGGCAGACCTGGGCCTCAACCAACAAGCGTCTCCAGCCAGCTCGGTCCCTAGCTAGCTGTCTCCAGTTTCGCACGCCAAGTTGGTTGAGGTCCTCTCCCACCTGGGTGCGCCACCTGAGTCGCGGTCTTCCTCTACTGCGCCCGCCGTCCCTCGGGATTGAATTCGAAGACCTTCCAGGCTGGAGCGTTGATGTCCATCCGCTCTACATGACCTAGCCATCTAAGCCGTTGGACTTTGATTCTGCTAACTAGGTCAGTGTCGCTGTACAGCCCGTACAGTTCGTCGTTATATCTTCTCCTCCATTCTCCATCTATGCGTACGGGACCAAAAATCGCCGGAAGAATTTTTCTCTCGAAGCATCCTAAGACGCTCTCATCTTTCTTTGACAGGGTCCAGGCCTCAGCGCCATAAATGAGAACCGGGATGATGAGTGTCTTATAGATGGTGATTTTACATGCTCGAGAGAGGACTTTACTTCTCAATTGCCTTCTAAGTCCAAAGAAGCAGCGATTTGCAAGAGTTATTCTTCGTTTGATTTCAGCGCTGGTGTCGTTGTCTGCATTAATAGCGGTGCCTAGGTAGACAAAGTCCTTAACTACCTCAAAGTTATAGCTGTCCATGGTGACGTTTTGTCCAAGACGTCGTCGTTCAGTGTCCTTTTTTGATGACAGCATATACTTGGTCTTGCCCTCATTGACCACTAAACCCATCTTCTTCGCTTCCGTCACAATGCGATGTTGAAGAAGTCGCATGACAGTGCATCGGCTTGTCTAAAACCTTTTTTTACATCAAATGCATCGGTGAGATCTTTTTGCGACCTTGATAGAGCAGCGTGCATTCTCCATCATCATTCTGCACAAACGGATTAGTTTGACAGGGATGCCACAACTAGACATTGCTCGGTAGAGCTCTTCCCTATAGATGCTGTCATACGCGGCTTTAAAATCGATAAAGAGATGGTGGGTATCGATTTGAAGCTCCTGGGTTTTTTCCAAGATCTGCCGTAGTGTGAATATTTGGTCGATAGTGGACTTTCCTGGTCTGAAGCCATACTGATAAGGACCAATCAGGTTGTTGACGAATGGCTTCAGACGTTCACATAATACGGCAGAGAGGATCTTATAAGCAATGTTAAGAAGACTGATGCCTCTGTAGTTGGCGCAGTTTAGAGGGTCTCCTTTCTTATGTATCGGGCACACTATGCTGAGATTCCACTCATCGGGCATGCTTTCTTCCGACCAAATTTTGCAGATGAGTTGGTGCATGCTCCCTACCAAGTCATCGCCTGCTGCTTTGAATAGTTCGGCAGCGATGCCGTCAGCTCCAGCAGCTTTGTTTGACTTCGGTTTAGATATAGCTATCTTCACTTCGTCAAGGTGGAATTGTTGATCTGCGTTTCCGAGGTTGAGTGGTTCTATCTCCCTTACAGTGGAATTCGGTTCGTCATCGCCGTTATATAATTTTTAGAAGTGATCTTTCCATATTCTCAGCATCGACTGTGGTTCTACTACGATGTTCCCCTGATCGTCTTTTCAGGCTTCGGTTCGTGGCTGGTACCTTTGGGAGGTTTTTTTTACCTTTTGGTAAAATTTACGAACCTCATTCCTGTTGTGACATCCCTCCAAATCCTCGAACGCACGCTTCTCATGCTCTCTTTTTTTCCATCTAAGAAGCCGGTGTTCCTCCCTCCTCTTCTGCTCGTAGAGCTCCCGAGCAGCTCTAGTCCTTTTGTGCAGCGCCGTTTTGTATGCCTCTTGTTTCGCTGCGTGCGCTTGCTGGCATTCGTCGTCAAACCAGGGGTTTCGCTGTGGTGGCCGTGTGATACCTAGCACTTCAAAGGAGGCATCTTTGATGGCTGCAAGGCAATGTTGCCACTGGTTTTCAATGCTTAATGCATGCAGCATAGGACTCCTTAAGAGGTTATTAGAGGCTCCATCGGAAATGGACATGGCAGTCTCTTGCGATTGTAGCCGTCTAACGTCGAATCTTCTCACAGTACTTCCTTGTTTTGGCTTGGATCTGCATATCTTTAGCCGTACCTTGGCTACAACGAGGTAGTGGTCCGAGTCAATGTTGGCCTCTCGAAATGTTCGAATATCCTGGATACTGGAGAAGTGTCATGCATCGATCGCAATGTGGTCAATCTGGTTGACGGTTGATTGATCTGTCCCTTGTGGATATTGATATGTGTGAACTGCGTACTAGCTACCAGAACATCTCGCCCCGCAGCCAAATCGATTAGCCTGAATCCGTTTTCGGAGGTGGTGTCGTGCAGGCTGTATCTCCCGATTATGCCACCAAAGATGTCTTCTCTTCCTAGCTTGGCATTAAAATCTCCCAAGACAATTTTAATGTCATAGCCAGGGCACTGCTCATATGTCTTGTCCAAGAGCTCGAAGAATATGTCTTTGGTGTCTTCATCTTTCTGATGTTCAAATGGTAGACATGTGCATTCAAGAGGACACAAGCGTCCACAGGTTTTTCTCAAAACCCACCTCTGTCTATCAACTCCTACTCTCACCTCCCCGCGGTGAACATCGGGTGCCTAGTACCTCAACTGGAGAATGGGTTCCAACCGTAGTGGAAAGTTGTTGGGGGCAGCAAACGAGAGAGGGGGGGAGAGGTGTTTCCACTAAGGCACCTCTCCTTATCCAGGCGGCAGCGGATACAGTTCCAGTAAGGTCGAACTACTTAGTGAACACCTTATAGGGCTTCTTCGACATATTCGGAGCCCAGGCCTATAAGGAGCGATTCATCCGGCTCCCCTTCCTTGGAGTTATACTATCTGGATCTGGCCCTCCAGGTTAGGGGTTGTGCCGTCGGGGTGACTTCCTGGCCACGTAAAAACATCATAGTCTCGAAGCAACAACAAGCCTCGGATACGGACGGATTCACTGTTGACAACCCACGCAAACGAAATAAGGACAACGAACTTCGTATATGTACGTGGAATGTTAGGTCCCTTAACAGACCACGTGCAGCCGAACAATTAGCGGAAGCCCTAAACTGCTGCAAGGCACATATTACAGCCATCCAAGAAGTGCGATGGGATGGACCGGGTAAACGCAAACTAAAAGACTGCGATATCTACTACGGCGACTGCTACCGAGAACAAAGACAGCGTCTATTTGGGTGTGGATTTGTTGTTGGAACTAGGCTCAGGCAAAAAGTCTTGAGTTTCAACAGTGTGAGCGAGCGCATCACGACAATCCGCATCAAGGCTAAATTCGCCAACATAAGACTAATATGCGCGCATGCCCCAACAGAGGAGAAAGATGAAGACACCAAAGATATGTTCTTCGAGCTCTTGGACAAGACATATGAGCAGTGCCCTGGCTATGACATTAAAATTGTCTTAGGAGATTTTAATGCCAAGCTAGGAAGAGAAGACATCTTTGGTGGCATAATCGGGAGATACAGCCTGCACGATACTACCTCCGACAACGGATTCAGGCTGGTCGATTTCGCTGCGGGGCGAGACGTTCTGGTAGCTAGTACGCAGTTCACGCATCTTAATATCCACAAGGGGACATGGAAATCTCCTGATCAATCAACCGTCAACCAGATTGACCACATTGCGATCGACGCACGACACTTCTCCAGTATCCAGGATATCCGAACATTCCGAGAGGCCAACATTGACTCGGACCACTACCTCGTTGTAGCCAAGGTACGGCTACGGATATCACGATCCAAGCCAAAACAAGGAAGTACTGTGAGAAGATTCGACGTTAGACGGCTACAATCGCAAGAGACTGCCATGTCCTTTTCCGATCGAGTCTCTAATAACCTCCTAAGGAGTCCTATGCTTCCTGCATTAAGCATTGAAAACCAGTGGCAACATTGCCTTGCAGCCATCAGAGATGCCGCCTCTGAAGTGCTAGGTTTCACACGGCCACCACAGCGAAACCCCTGGTTTGACGACGAATGCCAGCAAGCTCACGCAGCGAAACAAGAGGCATACAAAACGGCACTGCACAAAAGGACGAGAGCTGCTCGCGAGCTCTACGAGCAGAAGAGGAGAGAGGAACACCGGCTTCTTAGACGGAAAAAAAGAGAGCATGAGAATCGCGCGATCGAGGGGATAGAGGGATGTCACAACAGGAATGAGGTTCGTAAATTTTACCAAAAGGTAAAAAAAACCTCCCAAGGGTACCAGCCACGAACCGAAGCCTGTAAAGACGATCAGGGGGACATCGTAGTAGAACCGCAGTTCATGCTGAGAATATGGAAAGATCACTTCTAAAAATTATATAATGGCGATGACGAACCGAATTCCGCTGTAAGGGAGATAGAACCACTCAACCTCGGCGACGCAGAACAACAATTCCGCCTACCCGACCTAGTGAAGATAGCTATATCTAAACTTAAGTCAAACTAAGCTGCTGGAGCTGACGGCATCGCTGCCAAACTATTTAAAACAGCAGGCGATGACTTGGTACGGAGCATGCACCAACTCATCTGCAAAATATGGTTGGAAAAAAGCATGCCCGATAAGTGGAATCTCAGCATAGTGTGCCCGATACAGAAGAAAGGAGACCCTCTAAATTGAGCAAACTACAGAGGCATCAGTCTCCTTAACATTGCGTATAAGATCCTCTCTCCTGTATTATGTGAACGTCTGAAGCCATTCGTCAACAACCTGATTGGTCCTTATCAGTGTGGCTTCAAACCTGTAAAGTCCACTATCGACCAAATATTCACACTATGACAGATCTTGGAAAAAACCCAGGAGCTTCAAATCGAAAACATCGATTTACCGATTTTAAAGCCGCGTATGACAGCATCCATAGGGATGGGCTCTACAGAGCAATATCTATATTTGGCATCCCTGTCAAACTTATCCGTTTGTGCAGAATGACGATGGAGAATGCACGCTGCTCTATCAAGGTCGGAAAAGATCTTACCGATGCATTTGATGTCAAAAAAGGTTTTAGACGAATTCTTCAAAATCGTTCTGGAAAGAATTGTGCAAAACTCAACCGTCAACACTAGAGGAAGATCAAAGCGTGATGTCAGTGGAGCGTTTTTGAGCATTGCGACCGAAGCGAAGAAGATCGGTTTAGTGATGAATGAGGGCAAGACCAAGTATATGCTGTCATCAAAAAAGGACACTGAACGACGAAGTCTTGGACAAAACGTCACCATGGATAACTATAACTTCGAGGTAGTTAAGGACTTTGTCTACCTAGGCACAGCTATTAATGCAGACAACGACACCAGCGCTGAAATCAAACGAAGAATAACTCTTGCAAATCGCTGCTTCTTTGGACTTAGAAGGCAATTGAGAAGTAATGTCCTGTCTTGAGCATGTAAAATCACCATCTATAAGACACTCATCATCCCGGTTCTCATTTATGGCGTTGAGGCCTGGACCCTGTCAAAGAAAGATGAGACCGTCTTAGGATGCTTCGAGAGAAAAATTCTTCGCGTGATTTTCGGTCCCGTACGCATAGATGGAGAATGGAGGAGAAGATATAACGAGGAACTGTACGGGCTGTACAGCGACGCTGACCTAGTTAGCAGAATTAAAGACCAACGGCTTAGATGGCTAGGTCATGTAGAGCGGATGGACATGAACGCTCCGGCCTGGAAGGTCTTCGAATCCAATCCCGAGGGACGGCGGGCGCAGTAGAGGAAGACCGCGACTCAGCTGGCACACCCAGGTGGGAGAGGAGCTCAACCAACTTGGCGGGTGAAACTGGAGACAGCTAGCTAGGGACCGAGCTGGCTGGAGGCGCATGTTGGTTGAGGTCCAGGTCTGCCCCGGGCTGTAGCGCCACATTAAGTAAGTAAGTAAGTTTCCTTACATGTAAATGTAAACACCTCAGGCTTAGTTCAAATGCACTTTCAAAAATTAATATCAATTAATGAATGTTGAATCATGAATCAATCAACTTTATTCTCAAGTTCAAAAAATAAACCATCTGCTCCACTCCAAGTTTAATTTTTCTAATTATTGACTCAAGCACGATAAAGCCTTAAGGCCTCTTAATTGCTTTATAATGAAATTGAATTTATTTAATAAATAAATTCCACTGCCAGAGGCAGTGTTTATTTTTAACTATCTGTACCTGCTTTGAGTTAGATTACTCACATAATAAAGAATCTTGCTATCTACGTGCATTATTCTCTCTTTTTTAAGAACCTATCTACACAATTTCGAATGCATTGTTAGTTCAGATCTTGAGATCTGCTGTCACAGATACTTAAAGTGAATTTACAATCAGTAGTTAAAAACGCTGATAATTTGCAATCACGTAACATCAAGAGTGATTTTGTGAACTATATTTATTTTATTGTGAACACTTTGTGATTTAGTTAAAATTTGCATTCAGTTGGAAGAAGTTACTAAAATTAAAAATTGAAATCATGGAGAAAAATGGTCTTGAGATTCCCGAACATTTGTCGATGGAGTTTTTTCAAAAAGCCATCCAAACGGGGTTTGAACTTTCCAATGTTCGTGTCGACAGGGTTATTTTTTCGATGGGTTGTGCGGGTGGCGATAACTACAGTAGCCTTATTTACAGAACTAAGGTTCATTTCAAGACTGCTGATGGCTCCGAAAAGTCTGTCTCACTCATTGTCAAGTGCATTCCAGTTGAAGGCGATCGGGAGGTTTTCAAAATAATGAATGTCTTCGGGAAGGAAGTTATAATGTATTCCAAGATCTTGCCTGTTATTGAAAGAATGTTGAAATCGGTAAATCTTTCGGGACAAATATGCCCAAGGTAACACAAAAAGGAAGACAACATACAAAGATAAGTACCGAACTAATATTTATAAGATCACTTTCAGATTGATTTATTCCCAAGAAAATCCAATCAACACGATCGTTTTTCAAGATCTCAATGATCTTCATCTTGTGCTGGGAAATCGTAATCATGGTTTGGATGAGGATCATGCTAAGATGGTGTTAAGAAAAATTGGCCAATTTCATGCAGCCTCGATGGTGTTTGCTCGAGATGTAGGAATTTATTTATTTGCTGTTTTTTAAATCTAAATTATGACTCTATTTTCTTTAAGAATCCTGAACTTGTGTCTATATTCAACAAGTCAATGTTCTGCAAGGAAGCTGATTGTACCGTTCGAGATTCTATCTTTCGTGAGAATATTCGTGACATGGCTGATTTGGTGAAACTGTGGGATGGTTTCGGTGACATCGCTCGAAAACTGTACCAAATCGATGGTAGTTTTTACGATCGCATAGATCGGTGTCTTAACGGGGGTGAATCCTTCAAGGTCCTTAATCATGGTGATCTTTGGGTGAACAATTGTATGTTCAAACACGTGAATGGTCTTCCAAATGACATGTTGTTTGTAAGTTTAAATTTATCAACTTACAATAATTTTGAATAACATCAAATTGTAATTTTTCTCTTCAAAAGATCGATTTCCAAATGAGTTACTATGCGAGTCCAGCAATTGATCTTCATTATTTTCTGAACACCAGCGTTCAACTTAATGTTCTCATTTCGAAGCGATACATTCTTCTAAGAACATACTACCGAGCTTTGAAATCAACTTTAGAAGCTTTGAATTATGACAAAATTCCAAGTTGGGAAGAATTTAAAAGCGATCTCAGAGCAAAGGAATTTATTGGATTTTGGGCATTTGAAGCTATATTACCATTGTTATCGATGAGCAAAGAAGCTTCGAAGGATAATAGTATTGAAAGTTTCAATAATAAAGAAGATTCACGTAAGAAACGTCAGGTCATGTTTACTTCGGATAGATTTTTAAGCACTATCAAATATTCTTTAGATCGATTTGATGAATTAAGTGTTTTAGATTGATAAAGTGGTGTGATATGTGAAGTGGTGATAAATGTATTTAATTTGAATTTTAATAATTATATTGTAAGCGAATAAGTTAATAATATTCAAAGTAGTTTATAAAGTGAGATGATATGATTAGATGTAATCTACATGTAAATTTAATGATCAATAAACATGCAACGTTGCAGTTGATAAGTTTTCAGAAGTCGTAAACTAAATGTTTAAATTTTCGACACACGTCTAATTAACAACTTAGTTCATTGTTTACATTTTTTGATTTGGCTTGAAATTATCTTTTTAAATGTACAATATAAATATTTTAAAAAATACTTGTTTCTCATACTTTTTTCGTTAAAGAGATTTTGAAATGCAAATGTATTAATACCACATAACCAAATCCACTGTTTTCTCATAGATGGCGTTAGTAAATATATTGACGTTTGACGTCTGTCAAAATCAATCAGTATAAATAATCAGCAATTCCTTAACACAGAGTATGTTTTGTCATTTTTCTATCGAAAAGCAACGAATGCTTGAGCCTTCTACCTTGACGCTTCTACCTGAGCGTCGAACTTGTCGAGTTGTAGAAGCTGAGTAAAGTCTATGATTCTTGGGAATTATTTCTCCAGAAGTGTCCTGAAACCAAAGGTCGCTAGCCCCTCCCCTTCCCGATCCTTACCCCCTCCTACGTCGGCTTTATGCTATTATGCTGGCTGATGGCTCCTTATTCCCTGACTGTATAGTGTATCAATAGCTTGTTTCCTTCCTGAGACGCTAATCGCTTAATTGTTGTTCGTCCCTCCTTTTCCAAATCATATCCTTCCCTTCAACTTCCCAACTGGGCTGGATCTCAGATGTTATACGTGCCGATGATCAGCCAGGCTGAGGGCCCAATTTTTAAAAAAATATCTCAGTCACTAAAGGAGTATCTGGATAACAGGCGACCTCCGGAGAAGCTGGCCTTATCTGTGTAAGCGAATCTCTGCACAAATGGACCCCCCCCCTTTACTACGCCTACTCGTGGGAATGAAATTAATAAATTAAAACAAAAACAAAACCAGAAGCAAAAACGTCAAATCGGTACCGGTACTCCAGCTACACCGGGTGGCAGTTCGGCGGCAACGTCGGCTGTCGTTGCACCTGTGCCAAACATCGGAGGGGGATTGTGCCCATCTTCGTGTACGGTACAGGATGAATCATTGGTGAAAACGCTTCCTCAGGTCGGTAGTGGAAAGTTCGTGAATAATAATCTTTCCACTACCAAAGAGAGTAAACCTTTCCAGAATGCACTTAAGATCTCATAGAAATAACGGCGTTATGCGATGAGGATTCTAAAATCAGCTGGTTCAATATTGGGGGATGGAAGTAATCCCATCCTTATCAAGAGGCAGGAGTGGACTAAATCCATTCTAAACAAAACTAGTCGCTACGACTTCACGTCAAAGCGACAAAGGTATTTGGAGGTTACCACTCCCGTCCCTAAGAAGCCCAAAGTGCAGAACACCAGCACTCCCAACATGGCTAGAGTACCTCCCACTAAACCTTTTAGTGATGTTCTTAAAGAGCTAAAAAAGGTCATAGTGGCGGTCATTGATAGGAGCAATATTGATGGCACGATTACCTGTGACCGTTGGCAGATGGTGAAACTGGGGCTCTCGGCTGGTTTTCTCAAAGTCATGAGAGAGCATCCGGTTCCACCGCCTGTAACAAGCGATGGGGGTTGGCATGAAGGTCATGTCAAACTCATCGCTTGTAACGATAAGAGGTCGCGTGAACTTTATACACTTCAATCGGCACGCTGGGCGAAGTTTGGCCAGGCGCAAAACTCGAGGTCGTTGAAAAGGAAGACATTCCTTAAGGGCTGAGAGCTCGAGCATGGATCCCGAAAGAACCCTCATGTTCAGATGACATAAGTGAAATTATCAGGATTAGCAACCCCTTGTCACGACTGGAAGATCGCGAAACTGGAGGAAGGGTCTTTATCGAAGTGCGATCATCATAATCAATAAGGACTCTGTGGTTTCTCTGGCGCGAGATAAGGGGGTGATAAGGTACGGTCTCGAGACAGTTACGCTCCGCATTTTTAAAAATGATGAGGTAGACGCTTCATGCGAGCCTCCACAACCCTCTTTGAAAGCTGTGTCGCAAGACGTAGGGGGTCCCAGCGCTACTATCAGCTTCCCATCCTTGGATGTGGATGATGATGTACCTGGGCCCTTTTCTCTCGCCTCGTCTTCCGAAGCTGAGTCGTAAGACGTTAGGATCTGCCTTTAAGTGTCAACAAAGTCATTAAAAACTGAATTTTAAAATGAGAACGCATTATCGGAAAATACCCGTGACGTGATGTTTAGTGCGCATGTTTGACATGCAAGAGGTCTTCGGTTTAATCTCTGTCTGCAACCTAATCCCTTAGATTTGATAACACACCATTGCTCTTGTCCAAAGTAAGTCAAAACTCTATGAAGAAACTTAACTTCTCCAGATCATGTACCAGCACAAACAGCACATTTTTTCTTACGAAAACATCTCAAAATGGCTTGATGAAGGCCTCTTTTTTGGCGTGGTATCTAAAAATTGCTCGAGAGATGGAAAAAAAGAGAAGCTATCGAGAGAAAGCACTTTGAACAAATGTTTTTTATCTGACTAAAACACAGTGGAAGTAAGTACTCACTAGATTTAAGACCTATTAGCCTATCATCATTCATTCTCAAAACTCTGGAACGATTGATTGATATCCGTGTACGTAATAGCATTGATAAGAAACTATCGATGTCTCAGCAAGCTTACTGCAAAGGGAAATCGATAGAAACAGTCTTTCACACTCTGGTAAGAACTATCGAGCAAAAGGATTTTTTTTTATATAATAAGCTCATACTTAAGAGATCCACATTCGCGTAGTACGGGTAAAGAACTAATCTCTGTACTTGACAGTACCAAGTTCGGCTCAAGGGTATACTGATGAGCATTCCTAGAAGCGCGAGTATTACGGTTGAACTGTTTAAGGGGAGGAATGCAACTGGCTATTTCTCTTGATCATAAACCGTTAAAATAACGGTAAAAAAGCGTGAGACAAGAAACTTTACGACGATGTTCAAGCGACGTAAATGTGTATAAGTATTCTAGATAATAGCCAGATCGGAGGGGGAGAAAAACTTCTTGCATTGCATTAGAAAACCCAAACATCTTGCGGCATTTTTGGCGACATCGCGTATGTGATCATTACACAAAATGTGGTTGGTGATACACATACCGAGAATATCGAGATGTTCAGTCTCCTCGATGCAAGCGCCATCCATTAATAATGGCAAGGGGGGTGAATCTCGCTTTAACGATACAAGACAGCATTTCGTCTTCGAAGCATTATATTCCACGTCGTTTTTTTCACTAATAAAAATAAGAAAGAGTGTTGGAGACAGAACATAGCCCTGGGGCACTCCAGCATTTATTATGTGGTTTTCAGACATGAACCCATCCAATACTACTTGTATTGAACGATCCAAAAGGTAATTACTAATCCAATGAAGCAGGGATTATTAGAAAACCGAAAGCATTTCGATAAGAGAGCTTGATGTCAAACCCTATCAAATGCTTTTAAAATATCAAATGCAATAATCTTACTTTCTCCAAAACGATGTAAAGATTTGCTCTGTTCGGTGAGATGAACCATGAGATCACCAGTGGAACTATTGCTGCGAAAGCCGTACCAGCTGATAATTTACCAGCGTTTCCATGACCTTGGAAAGTAGGGACGTAAGTGCAATCGGTCGATAGTCAGAGGGTAAGGAAGATTCGCCTTTTTTGGGAATAGGCTGGACAAATGCAGTTTTCCATCCGCTTGGAATGAGACCAAAGAAGTAGGACATATGAAAAAGCTTAAGCAGTGGTTTTGCCAGCGTTGAAGAACACCTCTTCAGAACAATAGCGGGGATACCATCCGGACCAGCGGATTTATGTGTATTAAGATCTTTTGGGATCCTCGCCACAGTACGAGTGCGAAAAAAGATTGGCCCCATAGAATCACTAACGCGCTCGATGACAGGCGGAGTCATAACACTCACTGGCAGCGTTGAATTGGAGGCAAACTGCCTAACGAAGAGATTAGCTTTCTCTAAAGAACTAACAAATGGAGTGTCATTGACAACGAGCTTATAGGAACCGATGAAGAGGAAGATTTTCTCATGTTTTTTACAAATGACCAAAAATCGTAAATTCTAAGATGGGGGATTTTTGTACTAAAATATCTGTCTGTAGAGGCACTCCGCAAGGTGGTGTTCTGTCCCCTCTCCTGTGGAACTACTAATATCCCTTGGGAGTGGTTGCGTATGTTGATGACGTTGCTATCGGCGTCACAGGAGAACATCTTAATACACTGAGAGACCTCCTCCAAAACGCACTCAATATGCTCATACCTATGGGCTGATCACTGTGGACTCAGTATAAATCCTCAAAAAACAAACCTCGTCCTTTTTACACGGTAATACAAGATCCCATTAATTGTACCTCCTTCAATAAAAGGTGTACCACTAATTTTTACCAATGAAGCCAAATATCTTGGTCTAATATTGGACAAAAAATTAAGTTGGAAACCTATTATTCAGGAAAGAGTTAAAAAAGTTAAAAAAGCAGCAGTAGCTCTTTTACTTTGCAAGAAAGCCATAAGAAGCAAATGGGGTTTTCAACCTCGCATAACCTATAGGCTATACACATCGTTCATCCGACCAATACTTATGTACGGGGTTGAAGTATGGTGAACTGCACTGGAGAAAGTTACATACTGCGACAAATTCAACAGAGTCCAACGCACTGCATGTCTCTGCATAAGCGGAGAACCACACCCTCAGCAGCGTTAGACACTCTCCTCCATCTGACACTCCTTGACATCTTCAGTAAACAAGTGGCAGTGAGTACAGCAATAAGACTCGACGCCTCATCTCAATGGGCCAATAACAATGTGGGGCACTCCATCATTTTAAACCTCTTTGGTACATAGACTACACTATTCCCTAAACCCCAATTTGGAAAAAAACTTCCAGGTATCCATTCCATCCAGAGATGAATGGAAAGACAAAAACTCCTGGATGACAAATGCATCCATTTTTATTCAGATGGATCCAAAACAAATGAGGGAGTTGGTAGTGGTGTGTACTCAAAAAAGCTTAATCTAAGCATATCATTCCGCTTCCCTCATTGTCTTCCAAGCGGAAATTTTAGCTATCAAAGAGTTTCTCTCCTGGCTAAGAGAAAAAGTGATATCAACTTCTGATATCCGCATCTTCTCTGACAGTCAGGCGGCTATTAAATCTCTTGACGGTGTCTCAACCAAATCTCAAAAGGCTCTCGATTGTCGGTCGTCTCTTATGGAGATGGCTCAGCAATTTAACATTCACCTCTGTTGGGTGCCGGGCCACAGAGACATCACAGGAAACTGTAGAGCCGATAAACTTGCTAAAAATGAAACCTTCATACCTAATTTACCTAAAAGGGAGAAGACAGGTATACCGATAGCTACATGTAAACTTCTGCTAAAAGAAACAGCTTTTGCGATAGCAATCTCTAGGTGGCACAACTTACCAACATGAGCTGCCACAAAACTCATATGGCCTTCACTGAACCTAAAGCACTCTAAAGACTTGTTTTCTCAAAGCAGACTACATATTACCTCCCTAATAGGTGACCTTACGGGACACCCGTCTTATAGGCAGACACGCAAAACGATTAGCCTCAAATGACTTCTGCAGGAGCTGTATGGACGAAGAAGAAGAGGAAACAATCTCTCACTTCTCTGCACTTGTCCTGCTCTTTCACTAAGCCGCAAACTTCATCTTGGAGACTACTCTTTTAATAATCCCAGTAAACTAGCTAAAAAGGATATCAAATATCTTCTTCGCTTTATAAAAAGCTCAAAGGGGTTCGACTAGTAAGAAGTAATTCTCTAGATTCGTGTGGTACCACACCTTTTATCCTTTGGCCTAAGTGCATGGATTCTGAATCTGCAGCCACTTTAACCTTACTTAACCTAATCAAAAAAAATCAAGATATAGAAGGTATTAACTTACTTTATTTTTGTTTACTTTTTTAATATTTAACCTTAAAATATAATAACTTTAACTTTTCATATATTTTTTTAGTTCCTTCTCTTTTAAAAAAATTGTAAGCTTTAGAACTAAACTCTATGCTTCGTTAACTTTATTATGGCTTAATTTAAAGTTATTTAAAATACAAAAATAGCTTCTTTCTTTGAATTTGTTCTTATTTTAAATAAAAGATCACATATTTAAGTAAAAAGCAATGAAACAGAATTAAAATATATCAAATTATGTACATTTTTGGCTTTAAAATGTAGACAATTTAAAAAAGAAATCTCAAATGCTTTGTTCTTCAGCAATTGAATTGTCTTTAAACGCTCTCTTTATGGCTTAAAATCCTAAATAATCTGTTTGCATAATACATCTTTAATAAATGTTTTAA
Organism: Eupeodes corollae; assembly: GCF_945859685.1. NCBI lineage: Eukaryota > Metazoa > Arthropoda > Insecta > Diptera > Syrphidae > Eupeodes > Eupeodes corollae. Next base: position 6,756,763 of record NC_079148.1, on the reverse strand, counting down.
AATCTTATAATTTAAACAAATATATCAATCAATCCAAAACACCCAACTTATCGAAGTACGGCAATGAATACCTGATTGTTTCCAAAAACCTCTCCGAAGAAAACATTACTTCTCGCTTCTTTCTAGCTTCGTCTTCGTTATTAAAACTTTCTATACGATTATTCGTAGAAGCTGTCTTATCAATTGTGAGTAATGGTAAAAAAGCCTCAAATGCCCAAAAACCGATAAACTCTTTTACCATCACTTCTTGGGAAAATTGATCCCAAGTTGGAATCTTTAAAGTTGGATAGTTTAAAGTTTTTAAAGTTGATCTCAAAGCCTGGTAGTATGTTAAGAGTAATACATTCCGTTTTTTATTCAGCACGTCCAACTGTAAGCTCGTGTTAAGGAAGTAATGAAGATCAAAGATGGGACTTCCGTAGTAGCTTAGTTGAAAGTCAATCTGAAAATCATAGAAAAATGTTTTGTTTGAGAACAAAATACGTCTTTAGGGTTTGTTTGAATTCCCACTTACAAATAAAAGATTTTCTGGATCCCCTTCATCGGAATGCTTAAACATACAGTTGTTCACCCATAAATCACCATGATTTAGAACTTTGAAAGCCTCCTTATTATGTACGCATTTTGTGACTCGATCGTAAAAGTCATTTTTGACATTTCTCAACTTTCGAGCGATATTTTTGAACCCATCCCAGTTCTCAACCAAATCAGCCATAACTTCGATATTTGAACGAAAAACCGAATCACGAACTGTGTTTTGGGCATTCTTGTCAATTGTTGGCTGACTGAAAAGATCCATTACTTCAGGTTGCTTAAATCCGAAAAAAAACACATGGAAATTATAAAAAAATTGAATTTCTTAAATCAGAAGACATCCTTACATCTCTCGCCAGGATCATAGTCGCTGCATGAAATTGACCAATTTTAGTAAGAACCATCTTCGCTTGACTCTGATTCAATCCAAGACAACGATTTGCCAATCCTAGTTGAAGTTCATTGAGATCTTCAAAGACGATCGTTCCCACTGGATGATCCTGTTTGTAGATCATCCTTTAAAAAATAATGAATAATTAAGAATACATTTTTTTTTGACAATATCAGACCTTGGAACCATTTGTCCGGATATGTTTTCTGAAGCTAGCATTTTCTCAACTTCCGGCAAAACTTTTTCGTACATATTTATTTCTTTTTTAAAAACATCCATTATTTTGAATATTTTACGATCCCCTTCAACTGGAATAACCTTTATGATGAATGAGATCCATTTTGTTGATAAGACTCCGTCGTCGTTGTCGTCGGTTGAGTAGCGTACTCTGGCCCGATATATCAAACTTGTGAAGCTATCACCGTCATCACAGCCGGGGGAGAAAACAATGCGATGGATAGTAACTCTGGATAAATTGAAACCTACTAGGAGGGTTTTTTGGAAAAACTGTACCGTCAGGTGATTTGGAATGTCAAGACCGCTCTCGTCGATGATCTTCATTTTAGGAAAGTCGATATAAAACTGAAATTAAAACAAAATCATAAATTCAGATACATATTTTCAAACTTAATTCGTGTCCATTAAACACACGCCGCAATTTTAATGGTTGCCATCTCAAAGTTAATGTGAAGACATTCACATATCTACGAGTGCAAATGTAATACATTTAAAGCTTGAATATTTGTTTGGCTTCAGTTCAAATCCTAATAAACTTTTACTCTTCCTTTTGCATGAACAAATAAATATTTTATGTTTTTAACGAAAATGTTCAAATGATTCCTTAATTAATTTTCACTCTGACATGTAGATGGCTTTTTCAATCTGTCAAAATGGCGAATATAAGTAAACAAAAATTCAAAGTTAAAACGTTCATCAACAGCTTCCTAGTTAATAGTTATGATCTTTGGTAGACATGTTTATAGAGTCCAGATTTGCGATCGAATAAGTATAGATCCAGAAGATATGTTCATGTATGTCAAAAATGACATCAGTAAATGTCGGGCAGATTGTGCATTCATATTTTTGTTGTCTTTGATAGAACAATAAACAAAATCTCTTGAGGCGGCCATTTTTGTTTTTTAAACATTCAGTCATTACTTAACGTAACGTAGCAGAAAGACAATTGTTTCCGACGCACGTTTATTAAAACACCCAGACTAATGGGTGCGTTCATCTGATTTATTACCTTCCCATAGAAAGTTAATGTAATGGATCAGATTTGTCAAATTGAAAATTTTGACATTTCTCGACGTTTCAAGGTCCTTAGAGTCGAAATAAATTTTTTTTAGAAAGATGTCTGTGCGAACGTGTGCACGTACGCTGAAGAACCAGAAGAGATATCGACTTCAAATAATGTTCTACAGATAAAAAGGCAGAAAGATGCAGAAAGGACTCTCAAGAAAATTGCGTTGCCGGTTTTTTTTACCATAGCAGTTTAAAAAAAAGGTGAACATTTTGGTTAACCCTAAATATCTTACGAACCAAAAACGCTAGAGACTTGAATAAAATTTTATATAATAAATTGTAACGTGATACAAAATAAATATATTTTTGGAAAAAAAATCCAACTAACGGTTTTTTTATAAATCAAAAAAATTTGTCACCTCCAAAATTTTACGAATACAAAATGATTTTATCTTCAAACCAATTTTGTGCACTGAAACATTAAGTTTTTAACATCTGGTAAAATTTTGAGGAAAATCGAACTGACAGTTTTTTTTCAAAAAAAAATGGGGTGGCGCAACAGTCCGTTGTGAACCAAGGCCTAGTGACTTACAACTCTCAACCATTCCTGTGTGCGAGTACTGTTGTCAGGAATGGAAGGGACCTACAATTTAAGGCCGAATCCGAACGGCTAGTTTGAGAAAGCACTTTTTCATGAAAAGAATTACTCTTGAAGGATTTGTCAATTCCTCGCAAGAGGCAGTACCCGCGAAAATTATTTTTTTGTTTTTTTTTTTTTTTTTAAATTAAGGTGGCACAGGCAGGGATTGAACCCAAGACCCCTTGCATGACAGTCCAACGCACTAACCATCATGCCACGGGTACTACAAAAACAGACAGTTTTTTTTATAAAAAATAAAACCTTAAAAAAATTATTAAAAATTGGTAAAAACTGTTTTGCGACTCGAATATCATTTCAAAATTTTGAGATTATGGCTTCCAGCTAATTTTTACTTCAAATAAATATTGTTTTTAACTTTTGGAAAAATTTTGAGAAAAATCAAATGGACAGTTTTTCGTACAAAAAATAAATACCTGACAGAAAATTAAACAAAAGTTGGTAAATATTAATTTTCGAATCAAATATTTTTTCAAAAATTTAAGATATTGGCTTCCGACTAATTTTTACTTATTAGAAATATTGTTTTCAACTTCCGGAAAAATTTTGATAAAAATCGAATTCTTACAAAAAATAAAAACCTAAACAAACAAATTAATAAAAGTTGGTAAACATTTATTTTCGACTTATATATCTTTTCAAAATTGTGAGATATTCGCTTTAACTACTTTTTTCTTTAAAAAAATATTGTTGTCAATATTCAGTAAAATTTTGAGAAAAATCTAACTGACAGTTTTCTTACAAAAAATAAAAACCTAAACTAACAAATTAATGAAAGTTGTTAACAATTGATTTTCGATCGATGATTTTTCAAAAATTTAAGATTATGGCTTCCAACTAATTTTAACTTATAAAAAATATTTGTTTTCAACTTCCGAAAAATTTTGAGAAAAATCGAACTGACAGTTTTTTTACAAAAAATAAAAACCTAGTCAACAAAATTAATAAAAGTTGGAAAAAATTAATTTTCGACTCAAATATCTTTTAAAAACTTTGAGATATTAGTTTTAAACTACTTTTTTCTTTAAAAAAATATTGTTTTCAATATACAGTAAAATTTTGAGAAAAATCTAACTGACAGGTTTTTTTTTACAAAAAATAAAAACCTTCACAGAAAATATTGTTTTAGATGTCCAGTAGAATTTTTATAAAAATCCAACAGTCCGTTTTTTCAAAAAAATCTAAAAAATAGCACACAAATTTGGTAAAAATTGATGTTCGGTTCTTGATTTGTATTTGTTTATATTAGAAATAAAAAACTTTTAAGCACTGGTACTAAAATTGGTAAAAATTGGTTAACGACTAAAAATCTCGTTAACAAAAATAGATTTTGAAATCAAACTGTTTTATAATTTGCAAAATATTGTTGGTTATTTTAAATTTTTTTTAGAAACATTTAACTGATAACTTTTTTAACAAAACACGAAAACTTTCAAACATTTTAAACAAGACAAAACGACAGACGGGAAGTTATCAATGTGGGTCGCATCCCAGCCTCTTTTTTATTTACTATTGCATATTTTTTAAAGAGCAGTTACCGTGTTTTGACTGTAATATTAAAATACATCTTATTTGGAAAGATTTTTTGTTATTTTCAAATGTAAACAAATGAATGAAATACAAAAATGCCAGCCGTGCATTTCAATATTGCTTCCAATTATTTGTTTTCTTTTTGATAACTATTCTATTTTTATTGGGTAAAGTCTCATTAAAAAAGCTTTCAAATGGAATAACGATAAAATCAAATGAGTTGCGTTGTTAACCATTAAGATATAGAAAAAAAATTGAACTTTTAATGATTCATTTGTCAGCCAAGTGCAAATTTGTTTATATTTTTATTATAAACAATTCTTAAGGGAATACGGACTGGAGAAGGGGAAAGAGATTGTCTTAACATTGTGTTTGAAATTAATATCGGAAGTTCTAAAATAAGTCGCGAAGAGTGTACGTCAAACACTAATACTCAATTTGAATTGAAATAAACAATTGGGTCGCGCGAATTAGCTCATGTATCTAAACAGCCCTATTTATTGGATTAACTTTTAGCCTCGGAATAGTTAAATGATCGGGGCACTTACACCATCATTATTAATAATATATTTCCAATCCGTCTTAATTACTCTCTGGTTATGTCAAATATTTCATTTAAAAAATTCCAATCCAAACCTTTGGTTATTATAAATTTAAACAAACCACTGATTTACAACATTATTCATTTTAATTGATTGATTAAATGTTTTTATCTTCACCTCTTTTGTAAGTGCTAAAGTTTTTAGTAGTTTAAATTAATAAAAACATTTACAAATTCAAGTAAACCATTCATATTTTCTCAAAATTGTTAAAAATGTTCTTTTACAGCCCTTTTACGGTTGTCAATTATCAATACGCTAGTTGACATTTTTCAATGAAATTGATGAATTGGTATTATCGTTGTCAGCAATCAAAATTTTTGCTAAACTGTGAACGCTCTTCAGAAATTAGATCTATTGTGAATGATTCAAATTGCCAGTCTTGGTATTATGGTTGTCAAAATATTTGTTAGTTATCAAATTTTCAGTCAATCACAAATTCCTTGTTGATAAAATATTTTACGGATCGCGAAAGCCAAAAGTATGTCTACTATTGAACTATTTTTCGGTGAAAATAAAATTGAAGAAGAAAATACTTTGGAGCAAGCAAAGATTCGAAGAAAACTACGCGATGCTTCAAATCCGATGGATTTGGCTGAACATATGTACATATGTAGATAAAATATCTTTTTTAGTTACATTACAAAATTGAATTTGGCTCACTTTTAAAATCATTCAAAACTTGAGACTTTCGAAAAAAGCCTTCCTTAATGTATTTTTAGATATCAACGACAAGTTAAAACCAACGAAAAGACAACAATCCATCCCAAACATACTAAAATTTGAAGTAAATAGGCACTATTCACAATAGATTTTTGATCTTTGTTCACAATGGATCAAAAAATGATCAACTCGCTCATAATACCAATTTATCAATTAATTGACAAAATGTTTCAATTGTCAATTACTTGATCTTTGACAACCGTAAATGTCAAAATTACATTTAGATTCTAAAACGACTTTATTCCTCCTTTAAACTTTAAAACCAGGAGGTAATGGAATGGTCCAGTCAACATTTAGGAATTTCAATTACCATCTGTCACTTCTTACAGCCCTATTATGAGTATCAATTTGATAGTTGATAATGATTATACAAGGGCGGATCCAGACTTTTCATCAGGGGGGGGGGGGGCGATCTTGGGTTCACTCACTTAGATGAGTTTTTAATCACCACTTAAAAATGTTGTTTAATGTTTTGTAAAGGTTGCTAACAAAGTTTAATAATTGCTAAAATGACAACTTTAGTTAACAAAGCTGTGGATGTTTACAATCAGCCATGGGGGGTGTAGATTTTCTTGATTCTATTATATAATCCATTAACGCTCTCGTCAATTATACAAACGATTTTTTTTCCACATGGTAGATATGAGCCTTGTAAATGCTTTGGCGCCGAATCAACGTAAATGATGAATACATGCCGTTGTTTGCTTTCAAACTTGCAGTCTCCGGACATATGCTCAAGGAAGGAAAGGTTTTAAGTATGACCAAAAAACGTGGTCGTCCACCTGCAACACCAACTTTAAGTACACAAACAAGCCGAGCCCTCACTCCATGCACTCCGTCTATTCACGTCATTAAATTGGATCATTTACCGGAATGGAAGAAGAATCCAAGGCAACTATGCCAGAATTGCAACAAATTTGGTTGTTTTGTACGATGGCAGAAATGTGAAGTTTATTTGTGCTTCAATGAAAAAGGATTTCATACTTATTTTTCGGTTAAATTTACTTAAATGCATACGAAGCCATATGGCTAAAAAAATGATTAAATAATTTCTTAACAACAATAACGCCCATGTTCCGAATTTCGATCGAAAGTCAATTGAAATCACTTTTCTATTTCACGTGAAATGAAATTGCATGTTCTTCAATTAGATCGATTTCGAATACTTCGAAATTACTTCGAACTGTCAGAACTGAAGTATCATCCATTTTTATCTTGTTTCTAAAGTGAAACTTTTGCTGTTTTAAAGATGGATGCAATATTATTCTCAATTTTAAGTCAAAAAAGGAAGCAGAATTCAAAAGAAAAACTAAGAAGACGAATTTTGAGAGACAAATCAAATATAATAGATTTACCTGACACAATGTAAGTGTATAAAAATTATGTAGATTTTGACATTTATAAATGTCAAAGAATACTAGAAAATGAAACAAACATTTTTTGAATTAAGATTACATTAAATGTTAGAAAGGTTAAAATGACCAAAACCATGTAAACAAATAATTTAATATCGTGTCTATAATCAACTAAAATTTTGAGCAAAAGCTCCTTAAAAACTTTTGGGGGTTTCAATTGGTAAATTCAGATTTGTACTTCTTAGCCAGTGCACTAGATTTGCCAAAATTCCAGATAGATATTTTCAAACAGGTTCGTTATATTTCTTATATTATATGACTTATAGCTGACAATTTTATTAAAATTGTGAAAAGAAGGGTAAATCTGCCGGAAATCTAGATCAGCAGATTCGATCTTTAAGCAAAAATAAATTAATTTATCGTGTCCCATGGAATTCAACAAACAGGTTGATTTTGTGTATTCACATATCTAGATCAAAAATGAATTGATTTAGTTTACCCAAAGAAAATCCCATTCAGTATTGCTGAACCTTCAATCACACTTATTTTTAGAACTTACTATGTTTAATCCACGTTCACATGCGTGTTATAAAAACGTTTTGGGTTTAGAATTAATTTAACAAGTAAAATTAATGATTATTGGACTTTTATTTTTAATTTATTTCATATCAGTATTCCGTTTGATTTTAAAGTGTTTTATATTTGTTTTCGTAAAGAATATGAAAGGGCCATAATTAACAATCTATGGTGGCAGATATTTTGTACTTCAATTATAATTTACAATTCAACTGGTAAATATTGGTTACAATAATTTTTATAAGGCACTTAAAAATTTAACAAAAAAACAACCATTACTTCTCTGATACAGAAATAAATAGAAAATTAAATGTGCTTGAGAGTGTTTTAGTACTTGATTTCAAAAGTTAACTGAATTAAAGTGCAAAGGCAAAGTGCAAGTGTCATATTGGCCATAATTCAATTTTAGATTAATTACAAATTATTATCACTCAATCTTTAATAAATTATCAATTCCTATCAAAGCAATTGCATTGCACAAAAATATCTTTAAGATAAGATGTTTTAAGCTAATAAACAATAAAATATTAGACGAATTAATCACGATCAAGAGAATTAAAAATTCACAAACAAAACGAAATTTGTTTTTTTTTCTTTGTCATAATGACAATATGATTTATATCAATTTATTTAAATTGCTAATGGAATTGTATTTATATATAACAAAACAAAAAGCTTAAAAAAACAATTATTATAATTAATATGCACCTTAAATATAATTGAGTTTGATGTAAGTTCTCAACGATTTTCTAATGAACTGTCAAAATTAAAGACACTAATCCACTAACTTCGAAAAATTAAAATCAAAATTTCAAACCAAATTAACCAAAAATACAACCATACAATTACTAATTAGACATTTATTAAGACACAAAAGTATCGAATTTACCTTTCAACGAATAATAAACAAAATATCAATAATTACCAATTTATTGAATGGACACACAAAAATTATTTAAAATTTGAAAGTTTAACTAGAGCTCAATAAAACGCAATTATTTCAACGCACTTATAAAATTGAACTACACCGTTACATGTCAGTTTCATAAATTAAGTATTCACTGCAAAGATAAAGTTAAACTGCAACCTTATACGTCAAATTCTTGAATAATGCCCCAGCATGACAAATAAATACAACAAGCGTAAATGTGGAACTAAACTAACACGTTATCCAAATGCAAAAAAATATAATGAATTGTCAACTATGCAACTAAATGAATAATATTTTGCTTTTCTTTTAGATAAAATTAAGATATTATGGGATTCCCCATTCAAGCGTTCAAACAATAATGATGTGCCAAAGCCAACGCCAACTGTCAGTTCATTAAAGTTCGGGGTGAGCTTCAAGTTTTATAATAAAGCTTCAGCAGTCATATTTTGTGTGCTTTTAACTTTAATGCTAAAGCTTTAATAGTTCAACTTCTGTACCAGTGAGCTAAAGCTTATGGATTTAATTTTTTGAATTATATTTTTTAAAATAAACGTTGGAGACAGAGGGATCAGATATTAATTTCAATTTCTTAAGCAGTATTCACATGAGCGCGGCCAGACAACGACGAATGAATTACAAAATGTGAGTTTATATAAGTTTGAAGACATATTTCCACACAAATTATAAACAAAACGATATAACAATATAGTTTCTTTTTGATTTATGATGCATACTTTTACTTTTCAACATCATGTATTGATAAATTTAAGAAAATAAATTTACACGAACTGTCAAACTTTATTCGCGTTTCACATTATCCACACTCGCAACGAATAAAATAATCGCGCATACTTAACCTAAAAAAATCATTCTTATTTTGGTCACTTGTCAAAGTCAAATTTTATTCGCGACGAATTGAAAACTCGCATGTGAAAGAAATGTCAAAATCGACGAATATTCCTTCATTCGTTGGTAGTGCTCATGTGAATAGTGCTTTAAAGGTTACTAAAATATTGTTATTTGTTGTCATTTTCATTTTATACAGAAAAAATGTGACATGTAAGGGAGAAGCTCACTAAATGTCATTTGCAAATTCATCAATCCAAAATGTCCGTGAGCACCGGGTGTTTTTTTTAAAGGTTAATTAAATAAAATTGAGTGGCACAACAGTCCGTTGAGAACTAGGGCCTAGTGATTTACAACTCTCAACCATTCCTGTGTGCGAGTACTATTGTCAGGGATGGAGGGGACCTACAGTTTTAAGCCGAGTCCGAACGACAAATTTGGAAAAGCCTGTTTATGCCAAGAATTACTCTTGGAGAATTTGTCAATTCCTCGCAAGAGGCAGTACCCGTGAAAAAAGACTTAAAATGGCATAGGTAGAGATCGTATCCAAGACCGCTGGCATGAACAAATTGTTGTACAACAGTTTTTCTTATTATAATTGTAAAAATCTATGTTTTAATCTAATAGATAATTTCATGACACATTTTTTTTATCGTGGAAATTATATAAGCTGACAAAAGTATTCTGGTGGTGGTGGTGCAAAATCGTATCGTCACCTCCTAGTGGTGCCCGCTGGATAGCCGAAAGGTGAACTAACGACGAACGTTGTGCTGTGTCACCTAAGTGACCTTCTCAAGAAGTAGGAGCAAAAGACCAGTCATCGCTCTGAAAAACCAGTTCCAACGATCTCAGTGATGCGCAGGCCTCACAAGCCGTTCATGAAAGAAAGTTTTAAAGTGTGATGAAAACACAAGTAATATCCTCGGATGAACGAACTTATAATGTTGACAACCCCCCGGCAAACGAAAAACGGACAACGATTTACATGTATGTGCATGGAATGTGTGTACACTCAACCGACCATGCAAAGCAGAGCAGCTTGCCGATGCCCTCGCCGAAATCAAAGCTGATGTGACAGCCCTCCAGGAGATGCGATGGAATGGGCCAGGCAGTAGGAAGATTGAAGGCTGTGATTTCTACTACGGGAAGTGTCTACTCGAGGAAGGAAGTGCTGATTTGGATGTGGTTTTGCTGTCAGAGGGAAACTAAGGCAAAGAGTTTTAAGCTTTCGGGAAGTAAACGAAAGAGTGACGACAATCCGCACTAAGGCAAAATTCCACCAGCTGAGCCATATCAGCGCGCATGCCCTGACGGAAGAAAAGGATGATAATACCAAAGAAGAATTCTACGACCTCCTAGCAAAAACATATAAGCAATGTACCAAAAACGATGTTAAAATTCTCCTGGGAGATTTTAAAGCCAAAATTGGTAAAGAAGGCATCTTTGGTAGGTCAATCAGAAGACATAGCCTACACGACATCACCTCTGGAAACGGACTCAGCCTTATCGACTTCCTAGCAGAGAAAAACATGGTGTTGAGTAGCACCAGATTCCCTCGAACAGATATTAACAAAGGTACTTGGCGGTACACTACCTAATTGGTGCTTAACTGCGCGTACGAATATCCATGGAAGCTCTTAGGCACAACCTCGAGGAGAAGATTCAACGTTGGAAGACTGCAGCAGGAGGATACCGCCAATGCCATTGCCGACCGAGTATCCTAAATGTGCCCAGAGACCCACTGGCAGCTTTGCATACAATCCATCAGGAATGCTGCAGAAGAGGTGCTAGGTTTCTCACAGCCGCTACCAAGGAACCCCTGGTTTGACTCTGAATGTGTTCAGGCAAACAAAGCCAAAACGAAAGCATACAGATTGTGGCAGCAAAGGAGAACACGATCTTCCCGCCCGCTCTACATCGACAAGAGAAGGGATGAGAACCGCTTGCTCAGAAGAAAGACAAAATCCCATGAGCAGCTTGAAGTCGAGGAGATCCAGGGATGTATTAACAAGAAACAGGTGCGGAGCTTTTATAGAAGAGTCAAAAAGAAAACAACGGGATACAAAGATAAGGAGGGGAATACCGTAGTTGAGACGTAGTCAATGCTAAAAATCTGGAGAGATCATTTCAACCAGCTGCTTAATGGTGATGAATTCAACGATTCCGCCAGCGAGCAGACACGTCAAATCCATTTGGTTGAAGATCCGACGAGTGGGACTTAAGCACAGAGGCATTAGCCTTTTAAACATCGCGTACAAGATCTTGTCAAGCGTATTATGTGAACGCCTGAAGCCATTAACTGACGAACTTATTGGACCTTAACAGTGTGGCTTTAGGCCTGGAAAATCTACTATTGACAAAATTTTCAATCTACTCCAAATCCTAGAAAAGACCCAAAAACATAACCTCGAAACACACCATCTTTTCATCGATTTTAAAGCAGCTTATGACATCCCTACCAAAGTGATACGACTTATCAGGATGATGCTGGAAAATGCTAGTTGCTGCGTCAAAATTGAAAGAGACTCGCGCAACATCAAAGCCAATACAAGTGGCACCATCTTTCAAAAATCTACACAATATCTTGGATATGCAGAGGACATTGACATTATGGGAACAACCACGAGCAGTGACGAGTGCTTTCTCTAATGCCGAGTCTGAGGCGAAGAAAATGGGTCTTGACATTAGCGAGGACAAAACGAAATATTTACTGTCGTCAAATAGAGTCGATTCACACTTGGTCAAAATGTGACAAATGACAGGTACAACTTCGAGGTGGTAAACGAATTTGTTTATCTGGGTACTGCTGTTAATTCTGCAAATGACATCAGCGCAAGGATCAAACACAGAATTATCATTGCCAATCGCTCTTTCTTTGGCCTAAGTATGCAGTTGAGGAATAAGGCACTATCGCGAAGTACCAAAGAGACACTGTACAAAACTTTAATCATCCCAGTCTTGCTGTATGGTGCAGAAGCATGGACCCTCTCCCAGGCGGATGAAGGATCTCTTGGTATCTTAGAGAGGAAGGTTCTGCGTGTCCCGGTTTGTGTCGACAGGAAAAGTTACATTTGGCGAAGAAGATTTAATCAGGAGTTATACAAGTTGTAAAGCGTCTTGCCACTGGTCAAAAAAAAGCGTCAGAACGCTTAAGATGGCTAGAGCATGTCGAACGAATGAACATCGAAGCTCCAGCTCGTAAGGTATTCAACGCCAAGCCTGAGGGAACAAGAAGCAGAGGCAGGCCTCATCTCCGGTGGAGTGATCAAGTTGAGGCCGACTCACGTCAACTTGGTATTCGAAACTGGAGACAGCAAGCTAGTGATCGAGTAAGCTGGCGAAAGTTATTACTTGAGGCCCAGGAGCACAATGTGCTGTAGTGCCAACTAAAGTACAGCATAGCTACCGAATTATTCAAAGCACCAGGTGATACTCGGAAGGGAGTATGCACCAACTCATCTGAAAAATATGGTCGGAAGAAAGCATACCCGATGAGCAGAATATCGGCTAAGTTTATCCAATACACAAGAAAGGAGACCCTCTACGTCTGAAACCGTTCGTCAACAACCTGGTAGGTCCTTATTAGAGTGTCTTCACACCAGAAATCCTACAATTTACTAAATAGTTACATTACGGCAGATCTTGGAAAAAAACCCTTCAGCTTTAAGTATTGGGTAGATTGAGTTCAAAATTGGAAATCAAGATTCACGTTACACGTTTTTGAAAAAAAATATAAGAACTTTTAATCAATACCAAACATCAACCACGTATAGAGAAGAGCTCTGCAAAGCAATGTCTAGTTTTGGCATACCTGTCAAACTTATCCGTTTGTGCAGAATGACGATGGAGAATGCACGCTGCTCTATCAAGGTCAGAAAAGATCTCACCGATTAATGTCAAAAAAGGTTTTACAAATAGCGATGCACTGTCATGACTTCTTCAATATCGTTCTGGAAAGAATTGTTCAAAACTTAACCGTCAGCTCTAGAGGCACAGAGGGACATTTGGACCTCCAATTACTCGGATACGCAGACATAATTTGAAGATCAAAGCGTGATGTCAGTGGTGCGTTTTTGGGCATTGTCAATTGCGGTCAATGAGTGCAAGACCAAGTACGAGTGTATGCTGAAATCAAACAGAGAATAACTCTTGCAAATCGGTGCTTCTTTGGACTTAGAAAGCAATTGTGTAGTAAAGTCTCTCTCTCGAGCATCTAAATCCACCATCTATAAGACTCTCACAATCCCGGTTGTCAAAGAAGGTTGAGAGCGCTTTAGGGTACTTTGAGAGAAAAATTCTTTGGGTGTTTTTTAGTTCCGTCTGCATAAATGGAGAGTGAAGGAGTAGAAAACGACGAAAAGAACGAAAAAATCGATATAACTTAAAAAATATTGACCAAACTGAAATGAAACTACGTATGTTCGAAGAAATTCGACTTATGAGCCTCAACATTTTAACGAACTTCAAGGGAGGCTTAAAAAAATAAAAATGTATATGAGGTTGTCATTCTAACTTTTTTCTGCTGGTTTGTTTTCTGTCTTCGCATTTCAAATATTCGAATTTTCTATTCGTCAATAAAATCGAATCAAAGTTAAACCAATTTAACATAAATTCGTCCGAATAATATCACAAGTCAAAGACAAAAATCCAAACTGCATATTTTATTCTTCAAATGAAAATTGATGAAAAAAAATCCATCTCAACTTTATTGTGCCTCGAATAATAACCATGAACCATTCCCACATATGGCGACAACGCTATAAATGGACGGACTTTACCCCTCCCACCCCTCCGCTCCAAGACCTACATATCTACCTTACCGACCGACATATAAGAACAGCGTCCTTCGTTCTGCTGCCATCACAGATAAAATGAACAAAAGGGCAAATCATTTCATTTTTTGCAAGCCTTAAATCAGCAGGACCAGGACAACACGAGGCTAGGCTAGGTTAGGCGAAACGAGGAAACGAGAGAGGCGCACTAACAAACAAACGCAAAGATCTAAGGGTGTCCTTCCAAAATACATCAAAATCATTGTGTGGAACACATTCCATCAGCAGAAAGGAACAAACGGCATTACTGACCCAGAATTTGCCAAATTCAAATTGAGGCTGATGGTACACTGATGATTCTGATGCTGGTTCTGGTGCTGGTGATGCTTCTGTCGGTTATTCTTCAGTTCTCAGAACGTGGTCGGTGCGGTGCTGGTATACATATTCGTATATCCCTTAGCTCGTTATGCAATGAATGTGAATGACTGTGGTTGCCGGAGACGGATTTGTGTACATCGTCAACGGATACCATTGTCAAGGGCGTCATCCACCATAACCTCATACTCTATAAACAACCTATTCACGTCCTATATGTACGTTCCATACATTTGAATTCTAGAGGCTGGGAGTTGGGATAGAGACGAGACTGAGTTCTCTCTAATTTGCCACCCCTTCGATAAAAGATGTGAAGCAATGGCAATGTTCGATATATTGAGGTTGAGGCTTTATGCATACTTTGTACCACCAACCAACCAACAGACCGACTATGGAAGGGCGACTACGACGATGACGACGCACGACGCGACGGACCGACTTAGATCTTTCCAGTTATAACGAAACGAGCTATTGGCCAAAACTTCAATTACATTAGGACTCCGACTCATAGTCAGCATCTGAATAATAGTACGTATGTGGCTATAGCTATGGGTATATGTATGCAGATATATTTGTTAATAGAAATTTAGGAATCCGACCTATCCGAAATAGATGAGATACAAAATGAAGATGGAAATTTAATCTTATTAATGCTACTATGCCCAGCTTTGAGTGGAATTACTAAATATATGATGGGGTTAGTTAGCAATTACAACAAATAACGTTTTCAAAAGCGTATCTTTCCGTCGTCCGTCGTCGTAGTTGGTTGGAGTCGTCATTGGCATATTTCGTGCTCCAATTGGTTTTTGGATTCTATGCCTCTCTAGAGTCGACATCGAACATCCAGTATACCAGTTCCAAAACGGCCTTCGGTTCTTCTTTATACGAATATATAGAAAGGCAAAGCAAAACAATCAATGTAATAACAGATTATAGCCCTTATAATATATTGCATATTACAGCTACAGTTGTGGTCATTTAATAACGCCACTATATTAAAGTTATCTAGATACATAAATAGAAAGATAGATAGATACAGATTATATCTTTCAATGCAAAAACAACGTGCTGAATACGCTGAATTAAGATCCAAATTAATGTCCATACAAAGGTTCTTTAAAAGATTGCTTAAGATGAAGAAGGATCGCGCTGAATTTAAGAAAACTATGAAAATCATCACAATTCAGCGGCGTTTTAGAGCTACATTGTTGATGTGGACACTTCGGAAAGAGTATCACAGACAAAGATTTGTCATAATTCGTATTCAGCAACGTTTCCGAGCAAATTTTGGCATGCGAAAACAACGTGCTGAATACCTGGCGCTGCGATTTGCGACTTTGTAATATTAAAAATGGTATTTATAATTGTTTAACTAAAAACAGTTCATGACAGATTACAAATAATTTAAAAAACAGTGAATAAAAACACAATTAAAAATTTAAGTTCATTGTAGCACTTCTATATCTAAGCGCAGGTTTGCAAAATTCGTAAAGATTGACAACATTCATTTCATTCAATAAACTTGTCACTTCATCTTCCGATAGAAAGTCTTTTCTGAATACATTCCTTCTGATTTCTCTAAGGATGGGGAATTTTCAGAAGAAGTGGACAATATCCTCTCTTTCTGATAGGTTGCACATATTACACTCTAGGGGTAAATCAGGTCTGTGTTAAATGAAATTTAAATCTTTTAGTTCACTACGTAGTTTGACCATCATAGAAATCACACTGACATTATTGGAATCCTGAAAATAGTTGTTCTCTGCAAGCTTATGATTCAATCTGCTGTAAGTTGTTGTGTACAAGGAGTTAGACTTACTTACAGTCCGGGGTGGACCTGGGCCTCAACCAACAAGCGTCTCCAGCCAGCTCGGTCCCTAGCTAGCTGTCTCCAGTTTTGCACGCCAAGTTGGTTGAGGTTCTCTCCCACCTGGGTGGGTGGCCACCTGAGCCGCGGTCTTTCTCTACTGCGCCGCCGCCGTCCCTCGGGATTGGATTCGAAGACCTTCCGGGATGGAGCGTTGATGTCCATCCGCTCTAAATGACCTAGCCATCTAAGCCGTTGGACTTTAATTCTGCTAACTAGGTCAGTTTCGCTGTACAGCTTGTACAGTTCGTCGTTATATCTTCTCCTCCATTCTCCATCTATGCGTACTGGACCAAAAATCACCTGAAGAATTTTTCCCTCGAAGCATCCTAAGACGCTCTCATCTTTCTTTGACAGGGTCCAGGCCTCAGCGCCATAAATGAGAACCGGGACGATGAGTGTTTTATAGATGGTGATTTTAGATGCTCGAGAGAGGATTTTACTTCTCAATTGCCTTCTAAGTCCAAAGAAGTAGCGATTTGCAAGAGTTATTCTTCTTTTGATTTCAGCGCTAGTGTCGTTGTCTGCATTAATAGCGGTGCCTAGGTAATCAGAGCCCTTAACTACCTCAAAGTTATAGCTGTCCATTGTGACGTTTTGTCCAAGACTTCGTCGTTCAGTGTCCTTTTTTGATGACAGCATATACTTGGTCTTGCCCTCATTGACCACTAAACCCATCTTCTTCGCTTGCGTCAAAATGCTCAAAAACGCTCCCCTGACATCAAGCTTTCTGCGTATCTGAGTAATTGAATGGACCCTTGGAAGATTGTTCCTCTAGTGTTGACGGTTGAGTTTTGCACAATTCTTTCCAGAACGATGTTGAAGAAGTCGCATGACTGTGCATCGCCTTGTCTAAAACCTTTTTTGACATCAAATGCATCGGTAAGATCTTTTCCGACCTTGATAGAACAGCGTGCATGCTTCATAGTCATTCTGCACAAACGGATAAGTTTGACAGGGATGCCAAAACTAGACATTGCTCGGTAGAGCTCTTCCCTATGGATGCTGTCATACGTGGCTTTAAAATCGATAAAGAGATGGTGGGTATCGATTTGAAGCTCCTGGGTTTTTTCCAAGATCTGCCGTAGTGTGAATATTTGGTCGATAGTGGACTTTCCTGGTCTGAAGCCACACTGATAAGGACCAATCAGGTTGTTGACGAATGGCTTCAGACGTTCACGGCAGAGAGGATCTTATACGCAATGTTAAGGAGACTGATGCCTCTGTAGTTGGCGCAGTTTAGGGAGTCTCCTTTCTTATGTATCGGGCACACTATGCTGAGTTTCCACTCATCGGGCAAGGTTTCCACCGACCATATTTTGCAGATGAGTTGATGCATGCTCCCTACCAAGTCATCGCCTGCTGCTTTGAACAGTTCGGCAGCGATGCCGTCAACTCCAGCAGCTTTGTTTGACTTCGGTTTAGATATAGCTATCTTCACTTCGTCAAGGTGGAATTGTTGATCTGCGTCACCTAGGTTGAGTGGTTCTATCCCCTTACAGCGGAAGTCGGTTCGTCATCGCCGTTATATAATTTGGAGAAGTGATCTTTCCAAATCATCAGCATCGACTGCGGTTCTACTACGATGTTCCCCTGATCGTCTTTACAGGCTTTGGTTCGTGGCTAGTAACCTTGGGAGGTTTCTTTACCTTTTGGTAAAATTTACGAACCTCATTCCTGTTGTGACATCCCTCTATCCCCTCGATCGCGCAATTCTCATGCTCTCTTTTTTTCTATCTAAGAAGCCGGTGTTCCTCTCTCCTCTTCTGCTCGTAGAGCTCGCGAGCAGCTCTAGTCCTTTTGTGCAGCGCCGTTTTGTATGCCTCTTGTTTCGCTGCGTGCCGCTTGCCGTGTGAAACCTTGCACTTCCGAGGCAGCATCTCTGATAGCTGCAAGGCAATGCTGCCACTGGTTTTCAATGCTTAATGCAGGAAGCATAGGACTCCTTAAGAGGTTATTGGAGACTCGATCGGAAAAGGAAATGGCAATCTCTTGCGATTGTAGCCGTCTAACGTCGAATCTTCTCACAGTACTTCCTTGTTTTGGCTTGGATCGGCATATCTTTAGCCGTACCTTGGCTACAACGAGGTAGTGGTCCGAGTCAATGTTGGCCCCTCGGAAAGTTTGGATATCCTGATTTGATTGATCAGAAGATTTCCATGTCCTTTTGTGGATATTGAAATGTGTGAATTGCGTACTAGCTACCAGAACGTCTCGCCCCGCAGCGAAATTGACCAGCCTGAAACCGTTGTCGTAGGTGGTGTCGTGCAGGTTGTATCTCCCGATTATGCCACCAAAGATGTCTTCTCTTCCTAGCTTGGCATTCAAATCTCCTAAGACAATTTTAATGTCATGAGTTCGAAGAATATGTCTTTGGTGTCTTCATCTTTCTCCTCTGTTGGGGCATGCGCGCATATTAGGCTTATGTTGGCGAATTAAGCCTTGATGCGGATTGTCGTGATGCGCTCGCTCACACTGTCTTTGTTCTCGGTAGCAGTCGACGTAGTAGATATTGCAGCCTTTTAGTTTGCGTTTGCCCGGTCCATCCCATTGCACTTCTTGGTTGGCTGTAATATCTGCCTTGCACCAGTTTAGGGCTTCCGCTAATTGTTCGGCTGCACGTGGTCTGTTAAGGGACCTACCATTCCACGTACATATCCGAAGTTCGTTGTCCTTATTTCGTTTGCGTGGGTTGTCAACAGTGAATCCGTCCGTATCCAAGGCTTGTTGGTGCTTTGAAACTTAAGGTATTTTTACGTCTCCAGGAAGTCACCCCGACGGCACAACCCCCAACCTGGAGGGGCAGATCCTTAGTATAACTCCAAGGAAGGGGAAGTGACTTCATACAAGATGTTTTAAGCGGTTGTTAAATCCTCGATAGGTAAATTAAAACTAATTTGACATTCCTCAGGAAGATCTTGCCACTCTCATTATCAACTGTTTTGATTTTGTATGACATTTGTCGCCACTTTTTTCAAGGCCCGTGAATGATTCATTTTGAAAACGTTAAGCAAAAAAACCGCTTGCAACTTCAATGTTTTTATAAACAAAGGAGAGAGACCCGTTTTCAACATTATTTCGTAGTTTGGCGTATTTTTCGGCAAATATTCTTTTTATAAAGTGCGTTAGGAGTTTTTCAACCAAATTGTAGCTTTTACATCCCCATTCCTGCGATCCATATAAAAGTATGCTCTCAGCTACTGCTTCAAATCACTTAAAGTTGCTATTATGTTTTATGCCCTTATTCATGAAGCATTGTTTCCAGGTCATATTAATAGCAGCTTTCGCCTTAACCAATTTCTCCTTCAAGTGTTTATCCATATTTAAATTATTTGTAACAGTAATGTCAAGGTATTTGTATTCTCGCACACATTCAATATTTTCCCGATTATAGCTCCATTTTTCATTTGATGCATTACGTCCACCACCACTTTTAACAACCAAACCCTTGGATCTATATTTACTATTAAATTCCATAGCTGACAATACTGGTAAAACCTGTTAATCATGAGCTGCAGAGTTTCCGGTAACAAGACTATATCATCTGCGAACAGCAGTGCTTTAATCCGAATCCCTGCAAAATCCACTCCACCCGGCAGGTAGCCTAAAAGGTCATCAATGAATAATGCAAGCAAGGTAGGGCTTACTGTACAACCTTATCTCACTTCCGATACTTCAAATGTCCATACAGCAGTCCTAGTTCCTCTATATAGGTGCTCAAGAACGCGACCAAACTTCAATGAAATCCCAAGACTATACAGCTTATAGAATAGTGAGCTTCTATCGATTGTATCAAAAGCTGCTTTAAAACCCATAAAAAATACACACAGCTTTTTCCTTTATTTCAAGAAATTCTCTGCCAAGCTCCTGACTAAATCCAGCCTGGAACTCCCTCAGCAAGTTTCCGGTCTCAGTCCAACTAGCAAGACGCTTATGTATCATCGTTGTAAATATCTTGTAAGATGCATTTAAAAAGGAAATCCCTCTGTAGTTAGCTGCATCAAACAACGATCCTTTTTTTGTGGATTGAAAATATAACAGCATCTCGAAATTCATCTGGCGACAATTCTCATTCCAAAACTGTATTAAAAAGTTTTATAAGGTGTTCTTTGAGCATGACAGTCCCATATTTAAAAAATTCCACTTTAAAACCATTCGATCCAACTGCTTTGTCATCTTTAAGCGTCTTCAACGTTTCTTGCAACTCACTAAATGTAAATGCATAGTCCAGAGAGACGACTACGAATCCAGGTGCTGCGAATTGCCACTTTGTCAGCATTATTACAACCTACTTGAAATGGGAAAGCATTACATTTGACAGAAGACAGTTTTGTGGGGATAGTAAAACGTTTTCCATACAGCTCCCTAGCCAGTTTCTAAATATCCGCGGAGCTCTTACAAGATGCTAATCGGACTGATCCTCAACCACGTAAATGATGTTTTACGAGCTTTTAGACATTCTTCGTCAAACCAGGGTTATTTTTTTGTATTTTCTTTCTTTTGGTTGAGGCTTTCACAATTCGTTCGATTTGAAGTGATTGGAGTTGCAAGCCTAGAGATCGTCGATACTCCTGAACCTTAGCCTCTTTATATTTCAGTTTGGACAGGAGTCGCATGAAGGTTATTTCCTCATCATGCTTAGTTTGAAGATGTATTGTCACAACAACAGGAAGTGGTTTGAATATGATACCCCACTAATCTCAAAATCTTTCACGAACGGTTAATGTTATCTATTTAAGCTAAAAATCAAGTATTCATAAGAAAATTCCTTTATTTAACTGATTTAATTCTTTGCTTTTCAAAATGAATGTAGTTATGTATTTTTAAACAAAATCTAACATTAAAACACGGTTTGGGAATACATTTCTGTTCGATCTATTCTCCGTTCTGCTGAAACCCAAAATACTTTATTTCAAAGATAACAAATCTGCACACGTTTTACTCTTCAAAGCTCCTTTTTAAACGTTGTTGTATTTGTAATTTTGACAATTTAACCATGACTGTATCCAACAACAAAAAGAATGGACGCCACTTGACAAGGTAACACAAAAGAAATGACAGCTCCCTTGCTTTTACTGTTTTCTTAATTTTCTTTTTCCTGTTTTCATTGAAAGCAAATCTGATTGAATGTTTCTATTTCCAGAAAATCCTAGAATTGAGTAAGAAAAAGTAATATCATCGCTTAAATAATCCGAGGAGTAGCTTTCTTAGGAAAATAAAATGTCAATTTACACCATGACATTCACACCATAATCAAAATGTCAAATATATTTCTGGATCCATCCATAAATCATTCAAAAAAGTGTTTGGAAGCTTATAGTAACAAAAGTTCAACTTGTATTTCATGACTTGTATTTTTTGTAAAGGGTGGTTTTTTTGAGGTTAGGATTTTCATGCATTAGTATTTGACAGATCACGCGGGATTTCAGACATGGTGTCAAAGAGAAAGATGCTCAGTATGCTTTGACATTTCATCATGAATAGACTTACTAACGAGCAACGCTTGCAAATCATTGAATTTTATTACCAAAATCAGTGTTCGGTTCGAAATGTGTTTCGCGCTTTACGTCCGATTTATTTTGTTCAGCGATGAGGCTCATTTCTGGTTGAATGGCTACGTAAATAAGCAAAATTGCCGCATTTGGAGTGAAGAGCAACCAGAAGCCGTTCAAGAACTGCCCATGCATCCCGAAAAATGCACTGTTTGGTGTGGTTTGTATGCTGGTGGAATCATTGGACCGTATTTTTTCAAAGATGCTGTTGGACGCAACGTTACGGTGAATGGCGATCGCTATCGTTCAATGCTAACAAACTTTTTGTGGCCAAAAATGGAAGAACTGAACTTGGTTGACATGTGGTTTCAACAAGATGGCGCTACATGCCACACAGCTCGCGATTCTATGGCCATTTTGAGGGAAAACTTCGGAGAACAATTCATCTCAAGGAATGGACCGGTAAGTTGGCCACCAAGATCATGCGATTTGACGCCTTTAGACTATTTTTTGTGGGGCTACGTCAAGTCTAAAGTCTACACAAATAAGCCAGCAACTATTCCAGCTTTGGAATACAACATTTCCGAAGAAATTCGGGCTATTCCGGCCGAAATGCTCGAAAAAGTTACTTTCCGAATGGACCACCTAAGACGCAGCCGCGGTCAACATTTAAATGAAATTATCTTCAAAAAAAAAATCGATGAGATTTTGCAAATTTTATGCGTTTTTTTTTTAAAAAAAGTTCTCAAGCTCTTAAAAAATCACCGTTTAGTATCCAGAAGAAAAACCGAAAGCAAGGTAGATTTCAACATAGATTTTCTTTGGATTTATTTTCTTAAATTTGTATTTTAGTAAAAAATAAGATATTTTTTAAAAGTTTGTTTTTGCGATGAATGGACACTTAAAATTTTATGATTTTATTAAACTTTCTTAAATTTAAAAGGGCACTTCAATTTACAATACCTACATAATAAAATTTGTATTTTAGTTGATTTTGTTTTTTTTTTAGAATTGCTTTCTTTTTGAACACGCCCCTCACATTTAGAAAGAAGCAATTTGATTGCCGGGAGGACTAAATGCGAGAACGTATGTGGTTGCTCCATGACGTTATGTACACTTTCTCACATATAGTCCTAGGCAGCTTGTAGGCAAATCGAAATGTCAGTCTTAGATTCCTATGTTTGTAATTGACTATTTTGTTTGAAACCACATCTCATCAGGACTATCAGCAATCGTTGGCTTCTTGGCAACCAACTACGGCACACACCGAGCTGACCTGAACGCATTTGTATCGATGTTTCTGGACTCCCACAACACTTGCAAAAACGCAGTCCACATTCACTTCAGTTTGGGCAGGTCTTCCACCTTCTTGTTGACGAAATCGTACCAAAATAGTGCATAGGGCAGATTTCCCACATTAAACTGACACCAATATGCTCTTTGGATTGAAATTATCAAAATAAAATTATATTGCCTTATTCCTTTCTAAAGTGCTGTAGTTCATTTTAGTAAACCTACAAAGCCTGTTTTAAGAGTAACTTAAATAAGAAAATAAAAATTAGAAGAAACTTTTGACATGCTGCAACTCCTATTGCATTAATTCCCATAGTGAATCCTTATTCATGAAGCAAAGCCCATTTAACTTAAATAGAATTAAATTGAAACATGAAATTAGTTTCATGTCTTTCTCTAATATGGGAAAAATCCGGCTCGAAGGACCAATGTTGGCGAAGAATAAATCAACTTTAATAAGTGTGTGTTGAGTGATAAGTCTTTATTTTGACAACTTTAAGATGACTTTTTTTAAAAGAACACTATAACTTAAATAGAGGAAATGAGTTCTCTGAGAAATAACCTGGGATATCTTGTGTCAAATTAAGATGGACTTCAAAGGAAAATTTAGTAAGCGCCATCTAGTTAGTTTATTGATGGATATATGATTTTTCTATCTTCATCAAGAGTGATTTTATGGACAGTTGTTTTGTACAAATCCTAAATTTTTTTATTATTTGGTAACATTAAACACGTGCTTCACTTAATCTTGTAAAAAATCTTCGACTGAGGTTAATTAAACAGAGTTTAATTGGTTTTTCACAGTTTCTCAGATGATTTCCTGTCACATAGCTTTGAGCTTCTATTTTTGCCCATGGAAGTAATATTTTGTTTAAAGAATTGGTTTAATTAAATAACCACAACTTTACATTAATGTTGATATGCATATATCTATTATATTTGTTTATACACCACACACACGTATTTATGTATGGAGGTATGAGATATTTGTATTTTTGGGATTCGAAGAGATATCGGTTTCAATGTTTAAACAGTTTAATGATATTTGCGATTTCATTTGTACAAATGATTCTAAGAATATTTTATGCTTGGTTCTATGAATTAAAGGGGATTTGAATTCGTATATTAAAGCATCATCAAAGGATAAAGAATTTAATAAATGTTTATAAAGAGAAAGTCAATAATTTAAAATATCTCAAATATAGGTATCTATGTATGTATGTATGTGTACTTTTGAGAAATAAAGTTTTCCAGTTAATGTGAAAATAAGGTGTATTGATTTTGTATTAAATCATCACCTTAATTTGTTTTTATTACAAAACGTGTCAAATTACAATACTTACTGCAAATTAGACAACTTTTATTTCAAGATTTTCGATAAAAACATAAATTGTGTATTATTTTTCTTTTCCTGTGGTTATTAAATCTCAATAATTTGGTGGCTTCAATAAAATTCAAGGATATCTCTGCATTTGTTGGTTAACTATGTACATATGTATCTCGAATTTCATTCTGATTTGATGAAATTCATTACCTTGACATTTTTGAATGACATTATAGTAAATCCTGTGTGTTAATACTTTTCCATCCTTCTCCTGTCAGATTGACAGGAGAATGAAATGTAAATAGATTTAACTTTTGGTCAGTTTATATTTCTAAGATCTTAGGGATAAACGAAATTTATCATAAAAAATTCTCACTTTTGTTGTCAAAAATTTAGAACAGAATTTGTATCATTTTTAATTTCTCAAGAATTTGTATCACACAAACACAACTAAAAAAAGAATGAAAAAATAATCAAAGCTAATTTGATTGTTAAGAGAGAATGAATAGTATATTGCAGTGCTGTCGTTTTAAAAATTTCAAGAGTAGTATTTTTCTCTCATTTTGAGGAGTATTTTCTTAAATTGAAGAGTAAAGCAAATAACAACAAACACATGCTTGGCCCATGAACAAAATTAAAAACTGAAAATAATAATGTCAAAATTCGAAGTTAATATATCTACTGCAAAAGTTAATGTTTCGAAAACAGACAAATAGAAGGATAATAATGTCATGGCAAATTTTTGATTTCGATGCTCAAAGGCCGATATTTAAAAAAAAAATATAGTTAAAATAAAAAAAGATTTTAAATTCATTATCTACCTTGTTTAATATTATTTATTAAGGAATTTTCAATTTAAAAAAATATTTTACATCAACATACACAAAATTAGTTTTCATAATTTTAATTCTTAGGTTTTTGTTTGAATATTCAAAAACAAACTAGCAGACCCGGCCACGCGTTCCAGTGGCTGAGTAATGAAGGAATGACCTAATTTTTTTTTTATAATAAGCGCACACTCAAGGGGATATATTACCCTTATGTAGACACAGTGTGAGCACTAGGAAAGGTAGAGAGGGGTGAAAGGAGATGTCGGTGCACATTGGTTTTGAATTCCTGAATATTGCAATAGCTGGGAAAGAAAGAGTGTGGTAAGGCATTCCACATTCGCATAGTACGGCTAAAGAACGAATCTCTGTACTTGACAGTACGACCGAAGATGGGCTCGAGCGTATATTGATGAGCATTCCTAGAAGCGCGAGTGTTACGGTTGAACTGTTTAAGGGGAGGAATGCAGCTGGCTATTTCTCTAGAGCATAAACCATTAAAATAACGGTAAAACAGGGTGAGACAAGAAACATTTCGACGATGTTCAAGTGATGTATATGATCTTATGATGGTAATATCACCAATCAATCTAAATGCTCTACGTTCAATACTATCAAAGAGGCTTAAGTAAGTTGCAGGAGCACCAGCCCAGATATGGGAGTTATACTCAAGCTTTGGACGTAAATAACAGTAAGATCAGAGGGGGAGAAAAACTTCTTGCATCGCCTTAGAAAACCCAAACATCTTGCTGCATTTTTGGCGACATCGCGTATGTGATCGTTCCCAAGAATATCGAGATGTTCAGTTTCCTCGATGCAAGTGCCATTTATGGATAATGGCAGGGGAGGTATATTTCGCTTTAACGATACAAGACAGCATTGCGTTTTCGGAGCATTAAATTCCACGCGGTTTTTTAATCCCCATTGAGCAATGCTGTTTAGGTCGGAATTTAATGAGCTTATTATATTTTGTCGTTGAAGTTCCACATCCGAAGAAGAGGGATGTGAATCTGAAAACGAATATGAAAAGCTAAGAGTACTATCGTCAGCGAAACAATGTATTGGATTGGATGTTGCAGACAGGAGATCATTTATAAAAATGAGAAAGAGTGTTGGAGATAGAACAGAGCCCTGGGGCACACCAGCATTTATTTTGTGGTTTTCAGACTTGAATCCATCCAATACAACTTGTATTGAACGATTTTCGATAAGAGAGCCTGATGCCAAACCCTATCAAATGCTTTTGAAATATCTAGTGCAATAATCTTACTTTCTCCAAAAGTATGTAAAGATTTGTTCCACTGTTCGGTGAGATGAACCATGAGATCACCAGAGGACCTATTGCTACGAAAGCCATACTGTCGGTCATTAAGAAGCTTCCGTTCTTCAAGATATTTCTTGAGCCGATAATTAATCAGCGTTTCCATGACCTTGGAAAGAAGGGACGTAAGTGCAATCGGTCGATAATTAGACGGTGAGGAAGATTCGCCTTTTTTGGGAATAGGCTGGACAAATGCGGTTTTCCATCCGCTCGGAAAGAGACCTGAGGAGTAGGACAGATGAAAAAGTTTACGCAGTGGTTTTGCCAGCGATGAAGAACACCTCTTCAGAACAATAGCGGGGATACCATCGG
The DNA here is from genome assembly GCF_945859685.1 of Eupeodes corollae. Classification (NCBI taxonomy): domain Eukaryota; kingdom Metazoa; phylum Arthropoda; class Insecta; order Diptera; family Syrphidae; genus Eupeodes; species Eupeodes corollae. The sequence goes on along the minus strand of NC_079148.1, from coordinate 6,729,792 downwards.
GACCAGCAGATTTGTGTATGTTAAGATCTTTTAGGACTCTCGCTACAGTACGAGTGCGAAAAAAGATTTGCCCCATATAACTCGCTCAAGTAGAGGCGGAGTCATAACACTCACTGGCAGAGTTGAATTGGCGGCGAACTGCCTAGCAAAGAGATTTGCTTTCTCTCAAGAGCTAACAAATGGAGTGTCATTCACAACGAGCGTAGGAACCGAGGAAGAGGAAGAATTCCTCATATTTTTTACAAATGACCAAAAATTTTTACTGCCTTTGGGACATTGCAGTATTTTTTGCCGTAATTGTTGGCCATGTAAAAATTTGGTCCGTCGAATATTGGCGTTGCAGGCCTTCCTGGCTTGCTTGAACTTATTCCGGTTTTCCTCAGTTGGATTGGCTTTAAAACAACGGAAACTTACCTTTTTAAACCTTATAACCTCTTTACAGCTCGCATCGAACCATGCGTTTTCCTTAGGTCTGATGCTTTTAACCCTATTCGGGATAAAAGTTCTCATTCCCAGGAGAATCAAACTTGTGATCATATCAGCGCTGGCGTCAACGTCACTATCGAGGAAACAGTGACCAGTTAAAGATCCTGAAGTAATTGTTGAGACCATCCCAGTTGGCTTTCTCGTATTGCCAAACGGTTCTCTTAGGAGCTCTTTCTTTAACTGGAGAGTTTTTACACGAGAAATTTGCTGATATGACACAATGGTCAGATGTGCCTAGAGGAGATAGAACAATAATAGCACTACTCGCGCTTCTAGGAATGCTCATCAATATACGCTCGAGCCCATCTTCGGTCGTACTGTCAAGTACATAGATTCGTTCTTTAGCCGTACTATGCGAATGTGGAATGCCTTACCACACTCTGTCTTTTCCAGCTATTGCAATATTCAGGAATTCAAAACCAATGTGCACCGACATCTCCTTTCAACCCCTCTCTCCCTTTCCTAGTGCTCACACTGTGTCTACATAATAAGGGTAACATATCCCCTTGAGTGTGCGCTTATTATAAAAAAAAAATGGTTTTTGTTAACTTAAGTGTTTCGACGTTTACAAATAGAAGGATAATAATGTCATGGCAAATTTTTGATTTCGATGCTCAAAGGCCGATATTTAAAAAAAAAATATAGTTAAAATAAAAAAAGATTTTAAATTCATTATCTACCTTGTTTAATATTATTTATTAAGGAATTTTCAATTTAAAAAAATATTTTACATCAACATACACAAAATTAGTTTTCATAATTTTAATTCTTAGGTTTTTGTTTGAATATTCAAAAACAAACTAGCAGACCCGGCCACGCGTTCCAGTGGCTGAGTAATGAAGGAATGACCTAATTTTTTTTTTATAATAAGCGCACACTCAAGGGGATATATTACCCTTATGTAGACACAGTGTGAGCACTAGGAAAGGTAGAGAGGGGTGAAAGGAGATGTCGGTGCACATTGGTTTTGAATTCCTGAATATTGCAATAGCTGGGAAAGAAAGAGTGTGGTAAGGCATTCCACATTCGCATAGTACGGCTAAAGAACGAATCTCTGTACTTGACAGTACGACCGAAGATGGGCTCGAGCGTATATTGATGAGCATTCCTAGAAGCGCGAGTGTTACGGTTGAACTGTTTAAGGGGAGGAATGCAGCTGGCTATTTCTCTAGAGCATAAACCATTAAAATAACGGTAAAACAGGGTGAGACAAGAAACATTTCGACGATGTTCAAGTGATGTATATGATCTTATGATGGTAATATCACCAATCAATCTAAATGCTCTACGTTCAATACTATCAAAGAGGCTTAAGTAAGTTGCAGGAGCACCAGCCCAGATATGGGAGTTATACTCAAGCTTTGGACGTAAATAACAGTAAGATCAGAGGGGGAGAAAAACTTCTTGCATCGCCTTAGAAAACCCAAACATCTTGCTGCATTTTTGGCGACATCGCGTATGTGATCGTTCCCAAGAATATCGAGATGTTCAGTTTCCTCGATGCAAGTGCCATTTATGGATAATGGCAGGGGAGGTATATTTCGCTTTAACGATACAAGACAGCATTGCGTTTTCGGAGCATTAAATTCCACGCGGTTTTTTAATCCCCATTGAGCAATGCTGTTTAGGTCGGAATTTAATGAGCTTATTATATTTTGTCGTTGAAGTTCCACATCCGAAGAAGAGGGATGTGAATCTGAAAACGAATATGAAAAGCTAAGAGTACTATCGTCAGCGAAACAATGTATTGGATTGGATGTTGCAGACAGGAGATCATTTATAAAAATGAGAAAGAGTGTTGGAGATAGAACAGAGCCCTGGGGCACACCAGCATTTATTTTGTGGTTTTCAGACTTGAATCCATCCAATACAACTTGTATTGAACGATTTTCGATAAGAGAGCCTGATGCCAAACCCTATCAAATGCTTTTGAAATATCTAGTGCAATAATCTTACTTTCTCCAAAAGTATGTAAAGATTTGTTCCACTGTTCGGTGAGATGAACCATGAGATCACCAGAGGACCTATTGCTACTAAAGCCATACTGTCGGTCATTAAGAAGCTTCCGTTCTTCAAGATATTTCTTGAGCCGATAATTAATCAGCGTTTCCATGACCTTGGAAAGAAGGGACGTAAGTGCAATCGGTCGATAATTAGACGGTGAGGAAGATTCGCCTTTTTTGGGAATAGGCTGGACAAATGCGGTTTTCCATCCGCTCGGAAAGAGACCTGAGGAGTAGGACAGATGAAAAAGTTTACGCAGTGGTTTTGCCAGCGATGAAGAACACCTCTTCAGAACAATAGCGGGGATACCATCGGGACCAGCAGATTTGTGTATGTTAAGATCTTTTAGGACTCTCGCTACAGTACGAGTGCGAAAAAAGATTTGCCCCATATAACTCGCCCAAGTAGAGGCGGAGTCATAACACTCACTGGCAGAGTTGAATTGGCGGCGAACTGCCTAGCAAAGAGATTTGCTTTCTCTCAAGAGCTAACAAATGGAGTGTCATTCACAACGAGCGTAGGAACCGAGGAAGAGGAAGAATTCCTCATATTTTTTACAAATGACCAAAAATTTTTACTGCCTTTGGGACATTGCAGTATTTTTTGCCGTAATTGTTGGCCATATAAAAATTTGGTCCGTCGAATATTGGCGTTGCAGGCCTTCCTGGCTTGCTTGAACTTATTCCGGTTTTCCTCAGTTGGATTGGCTTTAAAACAACGGAAACTTACCTTTTTAAACCTTATAACCTCTTTACAGCTCGCATCGAACCATGCGTTTTCCTTAGGTCTGATGCTTTTAACCCTATTCGGGATAAAAGTTCTCATTCCCAGGAGAATCAAACTTGTGATCATATCAGCGCTGGCGTCAACGTCACTATCGAGGAAACAGTGACCAGTTAAAGATCCTGAAGTAATTGTTGAGACCATCCCAGTTGGCTTTCTCGTATTGCCAAACGGTTCTCTTAGGAGCTCTTTCTTTAACTGGAGAGTTTTTACACGAGAAATTTGCTGATATGACACAATGGTCAGATGTGCCTAGAGGAGATAGAACAATAATAGCACTACTCGCGCTTCTAGGAATGCTCATCAATATACGCTCGAGCCCATCTTCGGTCGTACTGTCAAGTACATAGATTCGTTCTTTAGCCGTACTATGCGAATGTGGAATGCCTTACCACACTCTGTCTTTTCCAGCTATTGCAATATTCAGGAATTCAAAACCAATGTGCACCGACATCTCCTTTCAACCCCTCTCTCCCTTTCCTAGTGCTCACACTGTGTCTACATAATAAGGGTAACATATCCCCTTGAGTGTGCGCTTATTATAAAAAAAAAATGGTTTTTGTTAACTTAAGTGTTTCGACGTTTCTTCATAAAAATTATTGATTTTAACATGCATTGGAATCACTGGCAATGTTTGCCGAAAATCACCAGATAATAGTAGAATAGCTCCACCAAAAAGTCTGTAATTACTGTTTAAATCCTGAAACTTTGTAACAGTCAAAATTTACTTTTAAATTCAAATCTGGCACTCAAATTTTACCAATCGCCATCTTTATTACATTTATGAATTCACCATAAAATTTTAACTTAAAAGGTAACGTAATCTCTCTTTCGAAATAACATGAATCTTTGTATAAATATCTATTAGTGAAATACAATCTGATGACTCTGGTTGTAAAAAACTGAGGGGATATCGCTGTCTTTTTACTTTTAACAAACCCCGTCGTTGTATTTTGCTCGCTTTGATGGTCTTTCTTCGAAAGCCATTCGAAGTCCTCGTTGTATTAAGACAAAGTCAGTAAGGTCAAATTAAAGAAAGTTGATTTTTTCGCTACCGTTGATAATCGATCAACGCATCAACCAGGATCTACCTATCCTTTCGATAAGGGGAATAATAGAGTTCTCCGGGTTGACGGTCAAGTCTCTTTTAAGACGTCGATGTCGAGCTTTTTTGCTACGGGCATTGTGAAGGTTAGATTTCTTTGGTGGCATTTTAGTGAGAATAATGATTGTTATTTAAAATTCATTCAAAATAAAAAAATACAAAATTTTGCAGTCAAGACAACCCTGTTAAAAAATATTGATTGAAGAAAAATAACTTTTATGTGATTTGATCGATATTTAACGGTGTTTCCCTTTGATAAGAAATGAAAAATTAAATGCTGATCGATCAGAAATCAGGCAAAGAATTTTTTTTGAGAAAAAAGTGTAGTTACGCATTTATATTTTTGCTAAAAATGCATTTTTTTTGTTTTCCGAACGGAAATCCATTTTCCTGAACAGCTGATACTTTTGTGTTCAAAACTGAAACGAATCGTTAAACCGATTTGTGTACCAATTTTATAGAGTTCCAATGACGTACACATTTTTCGCAGATTTTTAATCAGGAAATCTTTTTCAATGAAAGAAACTTTTAGAGATAGCTATAAACGACCTGTTAAAAAATGTTTGTTTTCAATGAAGAAAACCGATGATAGCTATAACCAGCGCTTAATATAATTTTTTGCAATTCTAGATTAAATGCTCCCACTTTTCGGTCAAACTGTTTTCAAGAAGTTCTTTAGAAGTTAGTAATTCAACATTTCAACCTTGGGAGAATTTCTTTTTTTTTATCTTTTATAAGGCTAATATCAGAAAATTGATAATTGAACCGACGAATTTTTTAATCAGGGGAAACATTAATCATTATTTGCGTTTTTTTGAAATTTTTCAAATATTTTCCAATATTTCGCTATCGCAATCTGAAAAGAATGAAACGAACATTTGGAATGGAAAGAGAACACAACAGATATGTTAGTGGGTAAATGTAATCAGAGATGTCCAAGTTTCGGCCTTATATTTTAAATTTTGTTTTTTAATTGTAAACCAAATACAAATTTCTTTTGCGTTTTATTTTGGGTAGTAGTTTTCGTCCGTGGATGTTAATTACATTTTAATATCACCCCAATAAAATATATTTTTATTGTAATTAAATTAATATTTAAAATTAATAGAGTAGTAGTTGACTTCTGAAAGGAGTAAAATACTACTATAGTAGCAAAAACGACAGCAGTGGTATTTTGTGTTAACATTTCATTCTCCTGCTTGTCAGTCCGTTTGAAAAAAAACTCTCAGAAATCTTGGAAAAATATTAACTGGTCAATTCATTCAGCCCTATCATGACTTCTATCATAATCGGAAATTTTTACGAATCCCGAAAAATGAAACCCGTTCGTAATGCAGAATTGTATGAGATCTTTCACTACCAAAAGACTTCACTATACAGTTTTTCGGGATTCGTAGAAACTTCCGATTACGATGGGATTCATTCATCGAATTAGAGGAAAAAAATGCAGAACACCAAAAAGCAATATTCTTAGAAAAAAAAAACACTATACTTAGCTTTTGCGGCTACCCCTAAAACCACCGTAGTCCTTCCTCAACTACTTTTCTTTACAGCAGAACACAAAAAAAAAGTATGACGAGCTTGACCCTTCCGACTACATGCCCTCAGGCAATCTTCTCGGATCTTTTGCGTGGTGATCGATCTGTCTCGGTCCCGCAACTTTCTCCATCCATAAGATTGGGGTGTGCGACCGAGAAGCCAGGTATCTTTCATCGCACGCGATCTCTTTAAAGAGGTGATGCGATCACCCAGTAGCTCAATGAGTGAGTTCAGCTTTTCACTTTCGAACTCGGCCATACTAAGTTAATGTTGGTGTGACTTTTCTACAAACATTGTTGGGCATGGGTATCGTCTTCATGCCTTGACGATATTGTTCAACCAATATGTGGGCCAACCGTCGCACAGTTCGTTGGTGTGGAATCGTTTCGCAAACTTTGGTAAGACCTGTTAAACTTGCCTTCCCAAAATGCTAGAAGACCAGGTCACTGGCTGATGACCCAGGTTTCTACTAAACTCTTCCAGAATTTTGAGACCGCAGTAAGAATTGTTAAGGGTGGTTAGCAACAAAGGAGATGAAACTTGTTGTGGTAAACTTTACCGCAACAATGTGTCAAGCAGATTTCTGCGTGTTAGAGTGTATGTACGAGTACGTTTGGGATATCTTATATTGTCGACGGACACAATTAAAGTTCTACCAACATTTTTACAAGTCCGGACAATTTTATTTCAAATTTTTATAGAGCCCAATGATTAGCCTCCCTGCCTTTTTAATTTTGTCGGTAAAATGAGAAAAAAGTCTTAGAAATTGCGAAACAATTTTGTTAATTTAAAAATAGTTCATAAAGTACAGGGTCTCGCATGAATCGTGCTGGAAAAATATAATATTTAGTCCACTGAACATGTTTGTCAAAATTGGAAGCATTGCAGGAAGTCCGTACCATTGACATCACAATGTTCATGTTCAGGATACAATCGCCGCTTTAGTATCTGCAATACATGCAAATCCGGGACAAATTGAAGTTAGCAGACGGTCATTACAGCGGATACTTTAAGATGATTTAAACTTGTTTCCGTACAAAGTCCAAATTACTCTCAGCATTTTCCTGTTCAGGAGGAATTTTGGCGCAAAATGATTACAATGGCCGAAGAAGACAACACATTCATTAATTGTTTGTTCAAGCCTGATGAGGCTCATTTTGACCTTAACGGCAATCTGAACAAGCAAAATTGCCGTATTTGAAGTGAATCAAATACAGAAGTGCTCCATGAGACGGAACTGCACCCAGAACGAGTAACTTCGTGGTGCGTAGTTTCAACAAGGGGTATTTTCGGTCCATACCTCGTTGAAAAAAACTGTGTAACAGTAACTGCGAAGCCGTATCCTATTGAGCAGAATTTGGTTCCAGTAAGATGGAGCAACTCTTAAAATATTGCCAGGACGGTTATGGCGGAGCTCTAACAAGAATTCAACAACGAATTTATTTTTAGAAACTCCACTTTTCGCTTGTCCCAAAAGTCACTTTACTTGACTGCAACAAACTTTTTTTTAATGGGGTTATGTCAAGCAGGAGGTGCACAAAACGAAACTCAAGAATTTGGCTAAACAGAAGCAGACCATAGTAAAAATAATTGAGGCGATCCCTACTTCAATCCTTCAAGCCGCAAATGAATATTCGTTGATCAAATGTTGCACATTTCATTGAATTTTGTGTTCTTACTGTGGTCACATTTGGTTTGTCATCTATACGTCAATCTTATATTCATTCCGAGTTCCAAAGAAAAATTTCACACTTTTTGATTTGTTTACTTTGCTGTGAAAAAAAAGTTACATTTTCAAAAAATATTATGTCAATCAGTTTTTCATGAAAATATCGGTTCATGCGAGATATTTCTTAGGCCAGAGTCTTTGGAAGCAAGCATTACATAATAAAAACTTAAAGTTGGATGCCTTAGGATCCAATTCCAAATGTTAAATCCATTTTCGTAAACTATTAACTCAACTTTTAACCAGAACAAAAACAAAACAAAATGGCAACTTGTACTTTTAGTTGTTTGATGAATCTGTATGACATCTGAGGTTCTGACATTTAAGACTTTAAGGTCCGTTTTCTGGATTTAGGTTTGTTTGCTTTTTTCCGGTACTGTCAATGTTTGTTAAGACGTATTTACATCTGCCGCAAAGTTAATAATAAAATGGATTTAGTATTTTTCCAGATTGCTATAAAATAAAAATTGTATGAATGAGAACATTCGCTGGTTGTTGTCTTCGGTTTGACAGCTGAGAATGGAAAGCTGTGTTCACATTTTTGTTCAGTTCAGTTTTTCAATTCATAATGGCTGCGTTCAATCTCAGACAGACAGTAAATAACAGCTGATAAAAAACAGCTGAGATATCAAAAAAGGATCCAAGAATTTCTGGGATGTGTAGGTATCTGACAGAACAGCTGATTCAACACATGGTCGAATTTCAAGAAACTTGATAATTGATTTCAGCTTTTTCTATTTGTTGGTAAACAAAAAGATACCTCATCCTGTTTGAATTTTGACTTCGTAGCTTAAATATTTCTCTGCTTTTTGTGAACAGCTGAAAGTTGTTTTTATTTTTTGACAGCTATCTCAATACAATCTAAGAATCCACCTATCCAAAATAACCTATCCACCACGAGATTGAACGCATTCAATTTAAAATAAATCTTCGTCCATATTGCAGTGTTTAGTATCGAACCATTTTTGTGGTTGAATCGATCTGTCAAAATTGACATTTTGGTAGGGTTTACAGGTTGAAGGTATCATCAATCTTTAATGAGGAAGGAGGATTTTAATAAAACTATCGTATATCATTTGTCGAAGTTAGTGACATTTGTCATCCAAGCCTTCCCTAAAACAGGAAATACCTCCAAAACAGTTGAACTTACAAAAAAGCTTAATTTTCGTCTACTAATAGTAAATTCACTACAAAGTAATTGCACTTTTTAAAAAAGTACAGAAATGAACATCCTCTCCAATGCCAAAGTTTTTATTTTTTATTTTTGCAATAAAACAAGGATCAACCATTTAAACCGAACCACATCCGTACATCCTGCTATACTACCTCCTCTAGGCTTTGAAACAAACAAAATAAAATATAATAAATGTAGGTATGCAAAAAAAAAAACCTGAAATCATCAGAAGCATTCAGAGTTTATTCCCATTGCCATTACGACGACGACAATCCGAATCCTCGCGGATATTAAGGTAATCCCTAGCCTGCGATTATCCCATTGCGTATCTGGCTCGAGTCACCAAACATAAAATATTAATTGATATTTTAATTGCATATCTGGTATATTTGCAGTAGCTCAGGCTGGCTTTCTCCTTCTCTCTTCCCGACTCCACTCTGCTTCCGCCTTGACTTGCTATTGCCATTTGCCATAACATCATCGAAGCAAACGAACCATGAGTCATGATGTCGATGATGGTTCGGAGCATAGAAAACGAAGTCCCTTTAAAGTGAGAGAGAAAGCTCGAACGAGTTCCATGCTTTACTTTACCGATGCCAGGACGCGTCACTGAAACTGAAACATGAGACTGTATCTCCACACATATTATTATTATAGTTCCAGAACTCACTGACTCTGGTCTGGACTGACTGGGAGTGTGGGAGGACCACTGATGGTTGGTTACTCCATCAGAGCACATTCAAAGCTTTCCCTTTTAAAATGTAATCAACCATGCATTTAGTATTATTTAACAAAAAAAAAAAACTCCTCCATCATTTGAAGGCAGTGCTTCTGCATAATTATAGATTTATATAATGGTTTTTTTCTTCCATAGATATAGAGGAGTTGGGGAAGTATGAGCCAGGAATTCACTTCCATCCATCCATCCATTGCTATCGCTATCGCCATCGATGTGCATTGTGATGGTGGGTGAAGCTGTGAGATGCGATGCGGGATGGAACTCCTCGTGGTTGGATGGATTCAAATTAAAATTCAACAAAGCAGATGAAAAATAAATACAAAAGTTGCCCATAAACCACACAGAGCACCGAGTGCTAGCGCACATCCGCGCATCGTATCGGCCGCCTCGGGCTTTTTCCAACCGTTATTCGTTATTCGTTATTCCATTGCCATTGTAATCAAAAGTAAGTTTTGAAAAACTGGCGCCCGGTGTGGGACTTTTATAATTTTCTTCCCCATAATGATGTATATGATTCATTGCGGTTTTCCGAGGACATTAGAGTAAGTGCAGAATTGCTGGTGCTTGCTGCTGCTGGAAGATACCAATTGCTTTCGAGTGTATTAATTGGTCTGGTATATTATTGTGAATCGGTTGCAGAGGGTTGTGGAAGGTGGATCTTCCCGGCCAAACGTCAACAAACTATAGAATAAGAAAACCCACAGGCAAATGCTAAGTATATATTTTTCTTTCAATGTTCAAATGTCTTGTGATTCTTTGAAGGAATATAAGAATAAATTGATGTCCAGGTGCATGGTCCAGGCGCAGGGCCAGGGAATACCATCGTCTTGGAATTTTTCTTCTTTATAGTAACATTTGGTCTGAAGGACAATACCATACCTGTGTGTCCTTCGTTTATTTTGTTTCCCTTTCTTTATATGTACTTAATGGAAACTCCTGCAGACTTTACGAGGAAAGAAAATATAAATGAAACTTTTGTTCAAATGTTGAGGGAATTTGTGTTTCCAGGGTTTTGGTCGAGGAAAAAGAATAAAGTCTGCCGTCTTGAAGAAATCTTTTCTTCAACAGAAGAAGAAGAAGAAAAAGATTCTCAAGAGTACAAATATTAAAATTTAAAAGTAATAAGCTGCAGCGTAGGGCACGACGGAGCAGCTATAATATTTAATATGTATGTGAAAAGGATACGACGAAGGAAAAAAGAAGGAAGAAGGACAACAAACTCATTTTATTCATTGTATGTAGATTTTTGTGTTGTTGATAGAAAACATGAGCATTTGTATGATTGGATGAATTACTTCGGTTCTAAGAATCATGCCGAAGATGGAGATGACTTCAGAATGAAGTTGAGCCTGAGAAAAGAATTCTAATATTCTAGAAAGTTTATATTTTTGTAAATACACGTGTTTTCTACGAAGATACAAATTGGATACCTCGATTTTCTTCGGAATTATTTGGTTCATTTGAGGTTATCATTTTCAGCGGAATTCTTCCTTCCCGAGTTATTCCCAGAAAGAAAAAGTCCAATAATATTTTTATTGACGTTTCGGTGATTGTAACTAGTCCCTGGAGATTGATGATTTCTTGATTTCTGCAATGCCAACGACTTTGATTTTGGATGGAGTCTAAGACATACCACAAGTTCAATTTGAACTAAATTTAGTACTTTACGATCAACCGGTGATTTAGAAGCAGTCAACAGCAGTCGCATGAAGATGAGGAAACTTTACCGTAATCTTTGGCGTAATATGCATGAACGCAAGCAAAAGAACTGAACCATCAGTAAGACCGTCTATAGAATTACTGAAGAGTCCACAGGTGTCTAGAGCTTTAAACAATATCTTATAAAAGACACAAACGGATTCCTGCTAATTTCGAATGGGGACCAGTTCAAAAGGTGGAAGGACTACTACTCTGCGGTCTTAAAACGTGTTTCGCCAGTGAATTAACCCCATGCTTCATGACCCGTCCAATCCATAATTATCCCAAATAGGTTCTTCCCTCCAGTACCGAAAACATCATTACCGTATTCAAAGTATTCAATAGCAACGAATTGGTTGGACTTGATAATATTCTTGTAGATCTATTACGAGGTGTTTCCACTAAGGCACCACTCGTTATCCAGATGGCAGCGGATGAATTCTCGAGATGGAAACAACGGTGGCGTCTACAGTTCCAGTAAGGTTGAACTACTTAGTGAACAGTGAACACCTTATAGGGCTTCTTCGGCATATTCGGAGCCCAGGCCTGTAAAGAGCGGTTTATACGGCTCCTCTTCCTTGGAGTTATACTAAGGATCTAGCCCTCCAGATTGGAGGTTGTGCCGTCGGGGTGACTACCTGGCCACGCAAACAATACCTTTAGATGCGAAGCACCAACCAGCCTCGGATACGGACGGATTCACTGTTGCAGGCCACGCAAAAGCAATAAGGACAACGAACTTCGGAACTGTACGTGGAATGTTAGGTCCCTTAACAGACCACGTGCAGACGAACAAAAAAAGTCTTGAGTTTCAGCAGTGTGAGCGAGAGCATCACGACAATCCGTATCAAGGCTAAATTCGCCAACATAAGCCTATTACGCGCGCATGCCCCAATAGAGGAGAAAAATGAAGACACCAAAGACAAATTCTTCGAACTCTTGGACAAGGCATATGAGCAGTGCCCTGGCTATGACATTGAAATTGTCTTAGGAGATTTTAACGCAAAGCTAGGAAGAGAAGACATCTTTGTTGGCACAATCGGTAGATACAGCACTGCACCACCTCCGATAACGGATTCAGGCTGATTGATTTCGCTGCGGGGCGAGATGTTCTGGTAGCTAGTACGCAGTTCACACATCTTAATATCCACAAGGGGACATGGAAATCTCCTGATCAACCAACTGTCAACCAGATTGACCACATTGCGATCGACGCACGACACTTCTATTGTATACAGGATATCCGACCTTTCCGAGGGGCCAACATTGACTCGGACCACTACCTCGTGGTTGCCAAGGTACGGCTACGGATATCCCGATCCAAGCCAAAACAAGGAAGTACTGTGAGAAGATTCAACGTTAGACGGCTACAATCGCAAGAGACTGCCATGTCCTTTTCCGATCGAGTCTCTAATAACCTCTTAAGGAGTAAGCATTGAAAACCAGTGGCAACATTACCTTGCAGCCATCGGAGATGCTGCCTCTGAAGTGCTAGGTTTCACACGGCAAGCGGCACGCAGCGAAACAAGAGCCATAAAACGGCGCTGCACAAAAGGACTAGAGCTGCTCGCGAGCTCTACGAGCAGAAGAGGAGAGAGGAACACCGGCTTCTTAGATGGAAAAAAAGAGAGCAAGAGAAGCACGCGATCGAGGGGATAGAGGGATGTCACAACAGGAATGAGGTTCGTAAATTTTGCCAAAAGGTAAAAAAAACCTCCCAAGGGTACCAGCCACGAACCGAAGCCTGTAAAGACGATCAGGGGAACATCGTAGTAGAACCGAAGTCGATGTTGAGAATATGCATAGACCACTTCTCAAAATAATATAACAGCGATGACGAAAAGAATTCCGCTGTAAGGGCGATAGAACCACTCAACCTAGGTGACGCAGATCAACAATTCCGCCTACCCCACCTTGATGAAGTGAAGATAGCTATATCTACACTTAAGTCAAACAAAGCTTCTAGAGCTGACGGCATCGCTGCTGAACTCTTTACAGCAGCAGTAGATGACTTGGTAAGGAGAATGCACCTACTCATCTGCAAAATATGGTCGGAATAAAGTATGCCCGATGAGTGGAATCTTATCATAGTGTGCCCGATACATAAGAAAGGAGACCCTCTAAACTGCGCCAACTACAGAGGCATCAGTCTCCTTAAAATTGCATATAAGATCCTCTCTGCCTTATTATGTGAACATCTGAAGCCGTTTGTAAACAACCTGATAGATCCTTATTAGTGTGGCTTCAGATCAGGAAAGTACTTTATCGACCAAATATATACGGCAGATCTTGGAAAAAACCCAGGACCTTCAAATCGAAAACCACCATCTCTTTATCGATTTTAAAGACGCGTATGACAGCATCCATAGGGAAGAGCTTTACAGAGCAATATCTAGTTTTGGCATCCCTGTCAAACTTATCCGTTTGTCCAGAACGACGATGGAGAATGCTTTCTGCTCTATCAAGGTCGGAAAAGATCTCAACAATGCTTTTGCGGTCAAAAAATGTTTTAGACAAGGCGATGCACTGTCATGCGACTTCTTCAACATCGTTCTTTAAAGAATTGTGCAAAAATCAACCGTCAACACTAGAGGGACAATCCTCCAAAGGTCCATCCAACTACTCGGATACGCAAATGTTGTTGACATAATTGGAAGATCAAGAAGATGAGCATTGCGACGGAAGCGAAGAAGATGGGTTTAGTGGTCAATAAGGGCAAGACCAAGTATATGTTGTCATCATAAAAGGGCATTCAACAACGACGCGACACGTCTTGGACAAAACATCACCATGGACAGCTTTACTTTAAGGTAGTTAAGGGCTTTGTCTACCGAGCCACGAACTCAGCGCTGAAATGAAATGAAGAATAACTCTTGCAAATCGCTGCTTCTTTGGACTTAGAAAGTAATTGTGAAGTAAAGTCCTCTCTCGGGCATCTAAAATCACCATCTATAAGACACTCATCATCCCGGTTCTCATTTATGGCGCTGAGGCCTGGACCCTGTCAAAAAAAGATGAGAGCGTCTTAGAATGCTTCGAGAGAAAAATTCTTCGGGTAATTTTTGTCCCGTATGCATAGATAGAGAATGGAGGAGAAGATATAACGATGAACTGTACGGGCTGTACACCGACAGTGACCTAGTTACCAGAATTTAAGTCCAACGGCTTGGATGACTAGGACATTTAGAACGAATGGACATCAACGCTCCAACCCGAAAGGTCTTCGAATCCAATCCCGAGGGACGGCGCAGTAGAGGAAGATTTCCACTCAGGTGGGTGAAGACCTCAACTAACTTGGCGTGCGAAACTGCAGACAGCTAGCTAGGGACTGAGTTGGCTGAAGACGCATGTTGGTTAAGGCCCAGGTCCGCCCCGGACTGTAGCGCCACCTTAATTAAGTAAACAAGAGCTATTAAGAGCTTCCCGTATAACATCGATTAAACTACTTCACCCACTTTTAAGAGACCTTAGAAAACAGAGATCTTTAATCAAAAGTGGAAAAAGGTTATGATAATCAAGCTCTCAAAAAAGGAGCTTTTAGGCAGTCGAAAAATTGGAGACTAATATGTGTTATTCCTGTAGTAGTCATGATAATACCAAAAATAGTATTGGAGCCAATAAATGATCACCTTGAAGTCATACTCGACGCTAGACAAGCAGAATTCCGCATTGGATATTTGTGTGGACCTCTCATTCATATTAGTGGATAATCGATTGTAATCACCACTTCACTTGTTGTTCATTGATTTCTAGCGTCAGTAGAATATCATTTGTCATGCTTTGCGCAGGTCGGGCCTTAAGAGTAAGTTTAACATATGATGGATCAAATTTTACGTTTGACATAAAGTAAGGTTGTCAGATTAATTTGAAATTCAAAGTGGATTTAGGCGTAAGCAAGAATGTATACACTCACAAATAAAGTTAATATTGGTGATAAATGACGTACGCAGCTTTGTCGATTGGAAATGAGGGAATTAATAAACCCTTCAATCTCAACTCAAACATCTGGACTAAGAGGACAATTTATTCAATGCCTACTCTCTCATAGAATCGCAGATCGAAAGACAAAGACAAGAAAGTGGAAAGAGAAGCAGACGGGGTAAATCTAACAACCAAATTAGCAAAAAGGAAAAGGATGAGCCTTGGAACTTCCTCATCGATCAAACTCAATATTTTTTGACAACCGGTATAGGTGGTAAAAGATTTAAAACATCTTGGAAGTATTGTCGGAACTCAACTTGACGTAAATAGAAATACGAGAAAAGCAAAAACTGCGTTCGGAATGCTATCCTAATATGGAGAAGGAGCTTTTAAAGCTTAAAGACCAAGCTACTACTGTTGCGAACGGTGCAAAATTGAATCCGTGCTGCTTTATGGATGCAATATTGTGAAAGCTTCAAACGTTAAGAGATGTCTTCGAAATATCTTGAGTATTTTCTGGCACAACCGTGTCTCCAATGCTGAGTTTCATGTGAAAACCCATAGACTGATTTTATGAGGACAAAAATGGTAGTATTGGCCACACGTATTGATAAGGCGACGGATTAGTTGCAGCGTGTATCGTTCCATTTTTCTTATTGGCGTTTCTTCAACCTGTCAAATGTCAAAAGATGACAGCTTTAAATGTGACAGCTGTCAACAGAATTGGCTATTTCTTATTGGAAAAACAATTCAACAAAATGTATTTATTTATTTGCAAACTTATCGATTTTATTAATTTGTATGACTTATTGTATATTCTTTAATCCAATATGCCTATTTCGTCAAAACGTTCCAGAACATAGCGCAATGTTTCGAGTGTCCTTTTATTAGTTGTGAACATCAACTCGATTTTTTTCTTAGCTATTTCGGAATTCTGCATTCCTTCGAGACTATTATCTACAGAATCCTCCTTATGCATCGACATCATCGGAAAGAAAGCAAATGACACAAAAAATCCATACAGCTCCTTTTTGAATATTTCATTTTGAATATCCTCGAGGCTTGGAATGAAATCGTGCTGTAGTTCTTTCAAAGTTTCCCTTAATGATTGATAATATATCTCAATGAGTTGATCTCGTTTGGTTTTGAGGACATCCAGCTGAAGACTGGTGTAGAAAAAGTAATTGAGGTCAAATCCTGGACTGCCACAGAAACTAAATTGAAAATCAATCTGAAAACAGCGTAAAATTTCTGTAGGACAGTTTGACAAATTTTAAAAGAACAAACCATTCTCATGTCGATGGAGTTGTCTCCTTCAGTGCGTTTGAAGAGCAAGTTATTGACCCATAAATCACCATGGTTAAGAACGTTTACAAATCCTTCCAGAGGGAAGACGGCTCTCATGACGTTTTTGGAGAAATGTTCACAAAATCGAAAGAGTTTATGAGAAATTCCCTCGAAACCCTCCCATTCGGTGGAAATTGCAGCCAATTTCTTAAGTTGCGCTCCGAAGAGTCCAACAAATGGACCAGACATTATTGCCTCCTCGTGAAGTAAGCCTTTTTGGAACTTGCGACCAATAGTTTTATCCTTAAAGAAAATTGCTGTATCAATGACATGAAATTGAATAAGAAAATACTAACTTTTTCCATTAGAACCATGGAAAGAGCATGAAATTGTCCCAATTTGGTCAAAACCAATGCAGAATGATCTTCATCAAGGCCCAATTGACGACTCTGTAATTCAAAACCATTGCTTGTAAGGTCTTCGAGGACGATTGTCTGGACAGGATCAGTTGTAGAATAGAAATGCCTTAAGTACAAAATACAAACAATCTTGAAATACAAAATTTGTAGTAAAGTCTTCTAATGATCTTACTTCGCTCCTAATATCAGAATTTTTCTTGGAAGAAGCACTTCCATGCGATGCATGATGTCCATGTAGAAGACTTTTTCTTTTGCATAGACTTGTAAACGTTCAAGGAATCCATAATTCACATTTGGCATACTTTTAACTATCAGTGATATATTTTCCGGAGAACCATTTGAACCGCGTTGAAAGCCAATTTTTGCCCGAAAGATGGTGCTACAATAGTTGTCTCCACCAATTCCAGCATCAACCACTTCGATATTTTGTATGATAATTCCAAGTTCACGAAATCCTTCTTCCAGAGCTTTGTGAAAGAATTTTGAGTCTAAATAAGATGAAGCTTCGGTAGCCATAAATTGATAAATTGAAACGCTCTTAAATGTGGACGAATTGATACTGAACGATTCGAGCGGCAAGTACATAAGATGAATCGCAGTGATATTTTCTGCGATTCAAAAATTGTAAAATGCATCTATGCGAATTTACGCAATTTTAAATTAGTACTGTTCGACAGAAAAGAGGTGAAATAAGTTGACTTTCTATGATATACATCATTCAGCTGAACTTTGTTAAAATTTTCAGCAATTCAATTCAATTTATTTAATTTATTTTCAATTCATTCTTATTCACTTCAATTCAATTTAATTCTTAAATTGTTTAAGTGGAAAGCCTGCTTCTTCTCACTTCTGAAGATAATGGTAGAGTTTACCAAGTTTGAAGATGATACCTTCTATTTTTATCTTTCCTTGCCGATTTTTCGTACAACATTAGAAAACTAAGAAGTGAACACATGATTTCACTTTCAGACATCAAAGTCTTAATTAAACTAGAAAATTGTTCATTTTATTGGCTTTAATTATTGTTCTTAGTCGGGAAAATTGTTTTTATGAAGAAGTGTGCACTGGGGGTAAGATCTTCATAGATTTATTTTTAACTTTCAATAAAGTAGATTTTGCAATTAATTGCGCATTCTTATTTAAATATTCATATTGATTTTGGATTAAAGTGATTTTTTATCAATCTATGTGCGGTTGAGTCTGGTTTTCCCCTTCCAAAGGATTTAATTTCAAACGTCAGTCTTGTTAGACTTGTGAATGTGCTTCATTTGACCCTAGGAGTATTTTGTAAAGCACATTCAGTTCAACTATTTTGTTTTTTTTTTGGAAGTTTATCACCTTGTCAGGTTGTACACGGTGCATCATAAGGAATCATTTTTTTTATAAAAGTTAGTTATTTGATATGAAGGAAAGCTTACATTTTTCCTCTTCGAAATCATGTCTCTTCAAAAAGGTTCATGGCTATTTGACTTTTCGAAATTCAATTTTAGAATAAAGAGCAATAAAGAATCTCCTCGTAGAAGGACCACAACGCCCCGCTGCGATGCATCATTTTCATAGGTTTATATATGGCTTACAAGTTGAATTTAAATATATGTGTTTTAAGGATGTTTTAAATGTCGCAACTTTTCGATCTTCGAAATTGAAAAGATTCGAACAGTTTTATGTACTTTAAATCGATTTTATAATTTGTTCTTTGGTAAATACTATTTATAGGGTGATATGGTTTATGTATATAAGGCGTATTTAAATGTTGATTTATTAAGAATGCTTTCAATTACTCGATTTTTCGATGTTCGAAAATCAGAAGTTCCGAACATTTTAAATGTACATTTACCACTTTCAAAATATGGTGGTCGATATATTTATTTTATTTATTCATACTTATTTATGCATATTTAATAAAATGCTTGTATAGGGTATGTAAGGTGTATTCAAATGTTGGCGTATTAAGGTTGCTTAAAGTAATCCCAACCCGATGTTCGAAAATAAAAAAGTATCGAACATTCTTTGATGTGTACCTTTTTTAGGGTTAAGGTTAATTTAAATGTTTTTGTATTAAGGACGCTATAACCTCAGTTTTCGATCTTCGAAATGAAAAGATTCTAACATAATATGTAGTTTTCATCGCCTTGAGAATTTTGTCATTGATATTTACCTTATGGGTGATGTATTAATCTAGCTCGGTCCCTAGCTAGATGTCTCCAGTTTCACGCACCAAATTGGCTGAGGTCCACTTGTGCGCCACCTGATCCGCGGTCTTCCTCTACTGCGCTGTACTGTGGGTGTGGATTCGAAGACTTTCCGGGCCGGAGCATTGATTTCCTTGCGCTCTACGTGACCCAGCCATATTAGTCGTTGGACTTTTACCCTTCTGGCTAAGTCTACGTCGCTGTACAAATCGTCGTTCCATCTTCTCCTCCACTCCCCTTTGATGCATACGGGACCGTAGATCACACGAAGAACTTTTCTCCCGAAGCGACTCCAGGTGCTTTCATCCGCTTTTGTCATAGTCCATGCTTCTGCACCGTATAGCAGAACAGGGATGATAAGGGTCTTATATAGCAACAATTTGGTCCCTCCAGAGAGGACTTTACCACTCAATTGCTCCTTGACTACTTCAAAGTTACGTCTGTCGATGGTGACGTTTTGACCAAAACGTCATAGTTGTATGTCCTTTCTTTCACGACAGCATGTACTTTGTTTTGCCCTCATTAACCGTAAGACCCATTTTTGCCGCCTCTGCCTCAATACTCACAAAAGCCTCATTGACATCACGCTGAGTTCTTCCGATTATGTCAATGTCATCATCATATGCTAGTTATTGGACAGACTTTTGAAAGATAGTGCCCCTAGTGTTGTCGTGTGAGCTCTGGACTATTCTTTCAAGCACGATGTTAAAAAAATCACATCACAGCCCATCACCTTGTCTAAAACCTTTTTTGACATCGAAAGGTTCTGTTCAGTTGTTTCTAACCTTTATGGAGCAGGGTGAATTCTCCATGGTCATAATGCACAAAAGGACGAGTTTGGCAGGGATGCCAAAACTAGACATGGTTCTATACAACTCGTCCCTGTAGATGCTGTTATATGCGGCCTTGAAATCTATGAAAAGATGGTGGGTGTTGATTTGTCGTTCTAGAGTTTTTTTCCCAGGATTTGCCATAATGTGAATATTTGATCGACTGTTTACTTTCCTAGTCTAAAACCACACTGATAAGGACCCATCAAGTTGTTGACGTTGGGCTTTATACGTTCACATATTACGGCAGAGAAGATTTTTTAGGCGTTGAAAAGTAGACTAATTCCTCTATAGTTGGTGAAGTTTAGAGGGTCTCCTTTTTTCAGGATCGGGCAAACAGTACTGAGGTTCCATTCATCGCGGATGCTGTCTTCGGACCATATCTTACAGATAAGTTGTTGCAAGCTCCTAACCAACTTTTCTTCTGCTGCTTTAAAGAGCTCGGAATTCAAGCCATTCGCTCCAGTGGCCTCATTAGTCTTCAGCCTTGATATGGCAATCTTTACTTCGTCTAATTCGGGAGGACGGGATTGTTGGCTTTCGTCGTCTATATTGAATGGATCATCCTGCCTGACAGCGGAAGTGGGTTCGTCGTCACCGTTATACAGTCTGCAGAAGTGGTCCTTCCATATCCTCAGCATTGACTGCGATTCAACTATGATGTTTCCACTTTCGTCTTTTTCAGCCGTCGTCGGTTCTAGGTTTATGTTACTGTGAATTTCGTTTCACCTGTTCATAAAACTTTCGACATTCATTCCTGCTTTTTAACCTCTCAACATCTTCGACCGCACGCTTCTCATGTCCTCTCGCCTCTTCTACTCATAGAGCTCATGAGCAGCTCTCATACTTTTATGCAGCGCCGCTTTGCGTGCCTTTTGTATGACTGCATTTTCCTGCCGACATTCCTCATCAAACCAGGGGTTCCTTGTTGATGGCTGCTTGAAACCCAGCATATCAGAGTCGGCTTCTCTGATTACATCTTTTCAATATTGCCACTGGTTTTCGATACATTGTTTTGGCGGCAGAGAACTTCGAGAGAGGTTATTTGTAACTTGGTCGTAAAAGCATTTGGCGGTTGTAGCCGTTCGACGTTGTATCTTCTTCCAGCACCTCCCTGTTTTGCCTTGGGTCTAAAAACCCGAAGTAATAATTTGGCTACAACGGAGTAGTGTTAGCTCTTCGGAAAGTTCGGACATCCATGATGCTGGAAGCGTGTCTGGCGTCGATCGCAATATGGTCAATCTGGTTGACGGTAGATTGATCTGGAGAAGTCCAAGTTTCTTTCTGGATGTTGAGGTGTGGAAAATACGAACTGGCTACCATGACGTTTCGCCCCGCAGAAAAATCTATGAGCCTGATCCGTTGTCGGAAGTGTTGCCGTGCAGGCTGTTCGTCCCGATTATTCCATCAAAAAGATGTCTTCCCTTCCTAGCTTGGCATTAAAATCGCCCAGGACAATTTTAATATCGTAGCTAGGACACTGCCCATATGCTTTGTCTAAAAGCTCGAAGAAAATATCTTTGGTGTTGTCGTCTTTCTCTTCTGTAGGGGCGTTTGCGCATATCAGGCTAATGTTGCCGAATTTTGCCTTGATGCGTATGGTCATGAGGCGCTCATTGATGCACCTATAGCTCAAGAATTCTTGCCCATCCCATCGTATTTCCTTGATGGCGGTGATGTCTGCTTTAAAGCAGTCTAGGGCCTCCGATAATTCTTCGGCCGCAGGTGGTCTGTTAAGGGACCTAGCATTCCACGTATAGATCCGAAGTTCATTGTCCTTAATTCGTTTGCGTAGGTTCCCAACAGTTAATCCGTCCGTATCCGAGGCTTGTTGGTGCTTCGCAACTATGAAAGCTTTTACGTGGCCAGGAAGTCACCCCGACGGCACAACCCATAACCTGAAGGGCCAGATCCTAAGTATAACTCCAACGACGGGGAGCCGGATAAACCGCTCCTTACAGGCCTGGGCTCCGAATAAGTCGTAGAAGCCCTATAAGGTGATCTTTGGTATATAGCTTTCAATTGTATAGGGTATGTAAGGTGCATGATTTATTATTTATTTTCGATCTTCGAAAATAAGATTTTCGAACATTTGTATGTATATTTATTGCTTTAGTAACTTGATGATTATTATATGCGGTAAGTAATCCTACCTTTTTATGTTCGAAAATAAAAAGTTTTTATGTTTCAATCTTCGAATATGAAAAGTTTCGAATATGGTGACGTAGTTTTAATAATTTTTGTTCTTTGTTGTATTATTGAGCATAGGGTGACATAGAATACGTAAGGTGTATTTAAATGATGACGTATCAAGGATGCTCCACCTTTCGATGTTCGAAAAGTTATAAATTTCGATGCACGAAATATGTATGCTTTAAACCACTCTACCTTTCCATCTTCGAATATAAAAAGTTTCGAACATTTGTGTGTACTCTTCATCGCTTTGATATTTATACCTGCGTATAAACTCCAATTCCTATAAATATGTGTTCTTCATGAAGTTCAAATAAAATGTATTTTTATTTAAAATAAAAATAATAAAAAAAATATATACAAACGAAATAATATTTATGTATATATGAACAAAATAAATAAAATCTAATAAAATAGAAAACAAACGCCTGAACGGCGATGCCGATGGATGTCGAGATGTGGATGTGGATGATGTTGATGGTTCGTTCAAATGCTCTCTGAAGGTTATCCTGCGTCACTTTGATCACTTAACCGTGACTTATTACATTTTTTGCACTTCACTGTGCAAATTGTTATTTGGTCCTTTGGTAAAAAATATCAGCTCTATAGAGTTTTCTGATACAAAGTGAAAAAGCCAAACGGTGTATTTTTTATTTTATTTTTGTTGCTGTTGTTTCAATACCGCACACTGCTGCTTTTTACTCTTCAGTCGGTATAATACTCGTATATAGATAAAGCTACACTATAAAGGTTATGATGGTATATGGGAACTTACTCTTGTATTATCCATGGAGGTTGTTAAATTGAATCTCGTGTTTTACAAACTTTTATCATCACCATCATCATCGCCATCATCATCATCATCTACATCGTTGTATAGTCGTCCTTGCTATAAAAAGGATTTTGATTGTTTAGTTTGTGTTTGTGGAGAACAAAAATAAAGGACGAAAAAATAAAGGATTTACGTTAGGTACCCATAACTGTACCTATGTTATACATAGGTCTGGAATAGGGAAACGATGGAAAAAGGGAGATTATTTTTTTTACGAAATGATTTTACTCTTCTTCCTGACCAGCGACCACAATTTTGTGGCCACTACTGCAACTTGTAGCCTCAAAGTCCATAATGAAATTTTGTGATTTTTAATCGCTTTGTCCTTTGAGAGTTTTATTTCTTTTTTGTTTTTGATGGAAAAAATTGATTTTAGAAAAATAAACAATCAGTATCCTTATAGAGAGGTACTTATCTGTATTGAGATGACATGAAAAGTATTATTAAAAAAGCTCGATTCGAAGGTTGGAGCAAAAAAGGCGAAGATTCAATGAAATTATGAATATTGACACATAAAAATATGAACAGTAAGTGAACAATTTTTAAGAACAGGAGAATTATTCAAATTCATGGCTTTGACATTTTAAAAGTGGAGAAAATGTATTACAAAAACTCTAAAATGTCAAAGCTGCAAACGTCAAACCGGATGACATTTCTCCAAATTTATGGGTTTGACTTGGCCCTCGGAGAAGAAATATATAGAAAATGTCATTACTGTAATAGGCTTTTCACACAAAACTGAAAACACGGTTTTCGCGAAATTATTGGTTTTGGCCGAAAACCTACATCGAAAACTCAAGTTTTCGTAAACCACAAGTTTTATATAAAACCTCTTGAAAACTAGTAGCAATTCAAAGTTGAACTAAACAAACAAACCTTTCAAAACGTTCAGCGATCAAATAAATGTAAACAAAACAGCTGATGGCTGCTGTCAAAACAAATATTCATTTTGAAATAGATTTGGTAATGGTAAGTAATATTATTTACACAATTTATTTACAAAATAAGAATTATTGGCTTTTGTTTTTTATATACAGAATATGGAAATTTTGCTAACGTCGAGAATAAGAGCCCCGTTGACTATTTGCGGCACTGGCGGTTCTATTATGATCCTCCACGGTTTCGAACGCTCTTTGTTAAGCAAGGAACCGGTAGTCACTATGGCTATTGGTGTGACCACCCCAAGGACAAGGAAGACTTGCTCATAGTTTTTAATGACGTTTCCCAGGGATGCGTCTTCGAACTCGTCGCCACAAATATGTTCGACGCTTTCGCTTACTACCTGGAAAAGACTTTGCGGTTCAATCACAAGGGTGATTGAACGGAGCCAAGCTGCAGCGAAGCGAGCTTGTTATTCTTGTTGGTTCATGTCCCATGAGCCCATTCCACCCATCCACAGGACTTCAGTTGAAACTCTTCTTCGAGACGAGCTACGAGTAGTGTTACAGCTTTGCCTGCTCTGATATGCTGCTCTATCACAGCACAGGAAAGGATTATCGACTTAAAGATGTGGACGCCAAAGAAAAATCCTTAGGAGAATGTACTCAATGACGGGATCCCATTCGTTCTTTTGGAGCTCGTATAGATCTTTGTCTTCCTGAAAATCAACTTGATAAGTACCTCTACAAGGCTAAAGTTTGTATCTTGCATTTCCAGATAATTTAGTTCATTGCAGAGTAGGTATATCGAAAGTTCTGCGGCTCGTTCTGAAATGTTGTTTGAGTTACTCATCATCGTTTAGTAACATTTCACAAATAATTTGAGAAGAACAAAACTTTTTACTCACAAATTTATTCATCAACACAAAATTTGACATTTAAATGTCAAATGAAAACGTGTAAATTTTCGGTGTGAACAATTTTCGGGTTTTCGAAAACTTTTTGCTGAATGGTAACCTACTTAGGCGGTCATAACATTCACTTCATATTTTCTGAGCTTTTATATTTTAAAAAATACTTATTTTTTAATAATAATTCATACATTCTTCAAAATTTAATTGTTTCAATAATCCACAGTGGATTTTCCTTATTTTAAGCATTTTAAAAAACAGAAAAGGTATTAATGGAATTTGATAATAATAAATTACCATACACAATTTTTCCTGAGTCTTATTTTTTTTTCTTAGCCAAGGATCCCTTAAAGTAAACTGTCATTTTACTTATTTACATTTAAAAGCAATATAAAAAGCATGTAGGAAATCTAAAGCTTTGAAACCAGAACCAAACAACTTTTGTTAGTTTTTGATTAATAAATAATGGCTGAATCACAAACACGCATTATCTTTGACTTCACCTGACGTTTACGAGTTCAGCCATAGGAATTCAATGAATACTATCACAATGGAGCTTCACGTTTCGTTTGACAATCGTAAGGAAAAGAACGTAATGAAACGTAATGGGACTCCAAAGGGAAGCTCTAGTTCAATTATCTGAACACTTGCGTTGTCTGACAGCTCAACAGCTTTAAAATAATGTCAACAAACAAAATATTTGCTATTTGGAGGGATGAAATAATAGAAATGTCATTCAAAGCAACCTCGAAGCAGGCCCAACGTAACGCAGACGAAGCCGAAGCTGAAGAGTTTTTGTGATTCAGCCATAATTTTTTAGCTTTTAATCAAAATACATGTCAAATATTTTAAGGTTAAGTTTGATTAAGTAAATTATCAACTATTCGCATTACGTTCTTTTAGAAAAATATTCCACTTCCTTTATTTTATCCTTTTTAACAACCCCGTATGTACAATTACATATATGTTATTAATTTTCAATAAAATGTTACCAGTTTATGTTTTTCAAAATAAATTTTAATTTTTAATTCAATCAACGATTTGACATTTATAGGTTTTAACTATCTGTTACACTCACGTACAGTGTATATGGGGCAAAGTTAAGGCCGCACTTCCATTAGCAATAATTATATCTGACATATTGTGTGACAGTATAACTAAAGCTTATATTTCTTTAACAGTGTCTGCAAATTAAGCTGTAATTATGCATTCTTTGCTATAATCTCATCAAGTAAATCACGTCTTTTGATTTTAGAGATTAAGACACTGAAATTGTTTCATTGTTTCATGAAATTGCGGGAAGAGTCAGAACGACCTCAATAAAAAGAAATGACAGATTTTTTGTAAATCCATTTTTTATAAAAAAGAGATACTTTGGGAAAATGCAAATGACCACACAAATATTCGCAGAAAGTTATTGTAATAAATTTGAACACATTTCAAAAAATAAACCATAAACTATAATATAGTAATTTGTTAATGTACTAAATGATTTAATAATTAATGTGAACTTCAAATCAAGATACATTATCTACATGACACATTTCTTGCAATCATTTATTTTAAGTGGAGCCTCAGGGTAATTTCCATTTATATATATCTTCGTCTTTACTTAAAGGCTCGTTTCTTTTTTGTATCCGGACAGAGTTTTTTTTTTCTGAACAGAGCATGAACTGTAAAATTCAAAATCGTGTTTCTTTTTCTGTTAAGTGTGTCCAGAGCTTTAAAGTTGCTTTTTTATTAGAACACAATCAACAAGGTTTGTAATAAAACAACCAGCGTTGTGTGTTAAGCACTGATTTTATGAAGAGAATATAACTGGTGTTTCTTTTTTAGAACTTTGGTTCTTATTCTGACATCTTTTTTCAGAGTAAGCACTTTTGACAGCTGTCACTTGATTTATGCTCAATTTGGTTTGCCGTTTCATATTGAATGGGTTTCCTCCTGAACAACGTTTGTAAATAGTGCACATTTATACTAGGTCGGTTCTTACGAAGCATCACACGCTGCGTCATGGATAAGTTTTGCACCAAGTTTATTCTATAGTAGATTATGGAAGATTTTCGAAAGAAAAATTCAAGAAAGGATTTTAACTCGTACACAAATTGAAGCCGAACAACCATCAAGCACGTCGCACTTTCTGTGAATGGGCCCAAAAGAAGATGGCCACCGAATTTGATTTTTACAAGAAAGTTTTGTTCAGCTAAGAAGCTCATTTTTGGCTGAATGGATAATTTAATAACCAAAACTGTCATATTTAGAGTGATCATAATCCGAAAGCCACCGCTTTCCCTTCTCAATAGTCACTATTTGGTGGACTCTATTGGAAGTTGGTTTATATTTCCATAAAATGAAGGCGGGCATAACGTATGCATTGAGGAATGCTCTAAAACCATTATTAATGACTTTTTCTTTCTTGAATTTGAGGAAAGACTATAAAAAACTGACACTCAACTGTCACCTTTTTGTGAAGTTAAAGTACTAGGTTTTTTTTGCCAACGCTTAAGAACCTTTTTAAAATACTATAAATTTGTTATTTTGGGATAAAACTCCAGCTTTAAATTTCTTATGCATAATTATTTTTAAAACACCTTTTGTAAGTACCCGAGGCATGATGGTTAATACGTAGGACTGTCAGCAGGTGTCGATGGAATATGTCGATGTAGTACTAAGATATTTTCCGATTTAGGCAATTGACATTTACACCACGCTCTTCATTAATGCACTGAATAATGTATATGGTGCATTTGAAGGCCGCTGTGGTTCATCCTCTCCCGAAAAAGGTAAAGGACAACTCCAACCCGGAAAATCTTCGGTGGAAAAGTCTTCTTCCGAGCATCAGCAAAAATCATCAAGAGGGCTCTGACTAAGTGGGCTGCGGACAACAAAATAATTCCGGATAAACAGTTAAGGTTCAAGGCGGGTCATGACAAAATTCTGCGTCTAAACTTATTCCTGATATCCAATGGAATAAATCAAAACAACAATACACAGGTGCTGTTCTTGTTGATTTGGAAAATTCCTTTGACACCTATTCGTTAGAGGGTCTTTACTTAAAACAGAGCAGGCTTGGCATAAGCAAGCCATTGTTGTATATACTTTACGATATGCTTAACGGTAGAAAGTTTGCTGTCAAAAGTGGCAATGTAACTTCTACCACAACATTCCTAATCAAAAATGGTCTTTAACAGGGAGTGGTGAATTCGCCGATTCTCTTCAGCATTTACACCAGCCAGCGATCTGATAGGTAGTCTTACAAAGGCAATTGCGTTCGCCGACGATCTTATTGCGTACAGAACGGCCCGAAAGGTTGAGGTTATTAGAATTCTTTTGCAGCGTGATTTCGACAAGATTCAGCGATATTGCGAGGGCGGCTGAAAATAAATGTCCAGAAGTCGGAGACAATTCTGTTCCGGACTCCGTTGGCCAGGGCCACGAGGGATACGTGCAAGAATTGGAGCAAGATGGTCATCGTTGATCTTCACGGGCAGCGATTAGCGAGAAAAAGTGTAGTTAAGTACCTCGGTATCTGGTTAGATCAGTATTTATATTTCGACAGACATATAAATGCTGCTCTGACCAGGGCCAGAGGAGCCTTCGATCTGACGAAACGGCCGTTTTTTAGCAGTCGGCTTGACTCCAGAGTGAAGGTAATTTGCTACATGGCCCTAATATGGCCGATGATCGTTTATAGTTGTCCTGTGTGGTTCAACGTTGCCACTTCCCGGATGGAGATGTGGCTTATACCGAACAGCCGAATCTTTATTCGTGTATTACTATTCCAACGAGGTCCTATACAACGGGGCTCGAATCAACAGAATTGACAATTTCGTGATAAAACTCGTTCGAGTTCACTTTGCAAGAGCTTTGTCTTTATTATACAATTATATTTTCGGGGGGTTCTATTCGAACGACGATCATTTTGAGAGTGTACGCTTCAGCGGCTTCATTCCACCCGGAACATTCCCCTTTTTATATAGATGCGGTCCGATACAGGATAGATTGGCAGTTCCGCCAATCTACCACGTCAGACGACGAACCGTGAATAGGCGACTGCTGTACAATCGGGAGGTCATGCCATAAGGCAGAGCAGAGCTATTTCGATTCAGTAGGGCTGTGTCCGAAAATGACCGAACTGATAGGTTGAAGCAGGAGAATCAGTTTTGGTGGCTTCCATCGGTACTTGATAGTGGGCAGTCGGGATTGGGGTTTTAAGCATTGGCTTCAGGTAAAAATAAAAAAAGATATTGAAATTTTGGAAAATTTTCTAATAAATGAAAAATAAAATAAAATTGAATTGAAGTTAAATAGATCTTAGGGCAGAAAGGCATTAGAATTAAGTATTACTATTTAACTTAGAGTGTCCGTATGGGACCAGTAAGTTTGTTACAAGGTATGGTCCAATGTTTTTTTCACGGGTACTGCCTCTTGCGAGGAATGGACAAATTCTCCAAAAGTTATCCTTGTCATGAAAAGTGCTTTCTCAAATTAGCCGTTCGGATTCGGCTTAAAACTGTAGGTCCCCTCCATCCCTGGAGACATTCCTCGCACACAGGAATGGTTTAAAGTTGTAAGTCACAATAGGTTCTGGTTCTCTAAGGACTGTTGCGCTACCTTATTTATAATTATTTATTTTTTTGTAACTTCCTTAAGACTTCTTAAGCAATGAAATCTAGCTTTATGTCCTTAATTCTCAGTCGGATTTCAGTTTTGGAAGACATTAACAAGGTGATTCAATTTTCCACTTTTTATAAAACGATCTTCTCAAAACACCTACTTCTACAAAATTCTATTTTCAAGGCTCCAGGCTGAAAACAAGTCAAGCTAAATTTCATTCTCCCAAAGCCCAAGACAGAGGGAGAAAGAGAGAGAGAAAAACTAACCATTTTCTTCCCCTTTTGATGTTTCTGTCTTAGAAAATTGTATATTTCATACGACAATCAAGGCATAAAATAATATTAAGCTCAGTCTGTATCGCTATCCTTCCGAAAATCATGTAATTAACTTAATTAAACATTATAGTCGCGCAAATGCGCCTTTGGCTCAACTCCATTCACATGCCTTCCTGCATATCTACCTGTCATCCGTTTTCTGTATCCATACAATGTTGAATACACCTATACCTAGACATATGTATGAGTATTGCATACCTATATACGGAGCAGCTCTACTCCTGTGCCATGCTTGGATATTCTGGTCCTGGTTCCTGCTTGACTGCAGAGTTTTTGGAGAGAACATTAAAATAAATTTATAACAACAAGTTTTTTCCTTATCCCAACAAGGATATGCTGATATATTTGTCTATGGGTTTTCATATGGATGTATCTGCTTCGGCACCGCCTCACTAGAGCCTCCTCAACCATCCACTACACCTCTCTTTGAATGTTCAGTGTAAGCACACGTTCAAGCCGCGTGGCGGCTACGACGAACGGGGCGGTGGGGGGCGCGATACCCACTATACGTTATTCTAGGCCATGACCTGCGGGAAAACATTCTTCTAGAAACTGAAACTTTGTCCTGGATAAACTATACACATTCACACAACAGGAGCCTCAATTTTTGGCTGTTTGCCAGTTTTTGATGATTCTTTTTTTTCAGTTCAGTTCTGTTCTTTTTGTGTTGTTGTTGTTTTCGGCTTTTGAAATTATTTCAACAATATGTGGAGAGTATAGACGTCAGAAACGTTTCGGTACACCACCATCTCGTTACGATACGAATGATGATGGAGATGGTGCATATGTATGATGGAGAGTATTCACTCGTCCTCGTATATCCTGCTCCTACGAGTATATGCATCTAATAAAATGAGTTATGTTTTATTTTGTGTGTTTATACCTTTTATTTTTATTTTTGTTTATTTTAATTTTGTTTTGAATGTTTATTTTCAAACAATGGTGGAATTTCCTTTGATATATTCATCCATCCCGATTCCACGTAGCTCAGCATTTCCACCTGTCAAAAAAGAGAGAAATATGAAATTAATTTCATTTACATGCCTAGCGGCAGATAGAGTATTCAAAAGTGATAGGTATTCCATCTGCAACAAGATACTCAGGAAAAGGTTGGAATCGCGGTTAAAAAAAGTTCAAAAAGCCTTTTAATTTTATTAAAAAGATCAAACACCAGGTATAGGCAGGTAAATTCCTTAACAAGAATTTTGTATTAGTGGCAACATAGATTTTTTTTAAAGGATAAGCTATGATTCAAGGACAATAACAATGCGAAATATGATGTTAATACACATGAAGACGTGGATAAGTGCCTCAAGTTTATGTTTCTAATCCCACTATTTTTTTCTAAGGACACAAATTTAAAGGATTTTTTCTTATTAAATTTATTCAGTACTTTTTAAACAGTATATTTGGATGAACGACATTTACAAATTGACTTAGAAGGAGCTTAATATGTGTTTCTATTTTAATTTATTTGAACTTTAATTCAAAAATAACGTTTTTTTTTAAACTTAGTTGTTTTTCCAAATTGTCTTACCATAGTATATATTGAGTTCGACAGTCTAAAGCGGCATATACACGCATGAAAATCTCATCAAGCCGAAGAATCTGTTTATTAGGTATATCGAGCATCGTAACAGGCGCCGGAAAAAAATTTAAATTTTTGAAATTTTTGAATAGGTATTTCAAAACACTTGTGTGCCATCATAGTAGGCGCCGCCGCAGAATTTCAATTTTTGAATTTTGCCTGACACCTTTTGCGAATCGTTTGTGTTTTGTTTGTTTTTTGTTTTGTAAGCAATAAATTTCAATAAAAATAATATTTGTATCCAATTGGAAAGGAGAATTCTTGACTTTTTTCAACCTTAGGCTTCGGCTTCGGCCGAAGATTTTCATTCAGCCTAATAATTCGGCTTCGGTTGAAAATCGACCTTTGGTCGGACATTAGCATTCAGCCTCCCCCACTTTCTACTTCGATATCGAACAAAGACCGAGAAATTTAAAATTGAGAAAAACCTTTAAAGTAATTAACTAAACTTTAACTTTGACATAATGACCGCTCGAAGGGAAAGGAAAAATAGCTATACTTCAGGAACTGTTAATTTAACAGCGAGTTAAAATGCCCAAAACTTAACCGCCCATAAGTCCATAAAACTTGTTTCCCGTATTACATTCTTTTCAAAATTAATACAATTAATGTTAAACAAAACAAATTAACAGCATAAACAAAAGAATTTAACCAAAAGAATTACAAAATTTACAATTTGTTTAGACTTTATGTTGGGCCGTGGGCCATTCTCCAGTTTGAGTAACTTCACGCGTTTGTTTCGGCTTAAAGTTCACCTTCCCCAAACCGTCCATCTGGTTTGGTTTCACTTACATGGAAACAATTCCTCTTTGGTAACCTGAAACGAAACTTGTTTTTTTCCTCATGAAAATGACAGAGAGAACCATGGTCAGAATGACTATGGCCGTCCCGCTCTCTCTCGTTCTCGTGTAAAAGGATTGTGACATTTGTCAAATCGAAAAAATTAAACAAAACATAAGTGACAAGTGGATGCAAATGCATCGTCTTTCTTAAAAATAAAAATTAAATATTAAAAGAACTTTGTTGCGTTCATTTATAACGCAACACATTAAAAGTGGCCACAGACGACGAACTTGCTCGCGCAACACGTTCGTGCTCGCGCAAAATTCGTCGTCTGTGGGGTTGTTCGCGAGCGGCACTCTGTTGCCGAAAAATTTCGATTTCATCGTGTTCGCCGGTTTCAATGTTCGTCGTCTGTGGCGATGTTCGCGAGCAAAACTTCATTTTAATTCAGATCTTCGTGGAGTGCACATCGCGGAAGAAAAACAATGGCGACAGTAAGCCGTGATTTCATTGATGAATTTATTCAAATTTTGCGCGGTGAAGATGCGATTTGGAATTGTGTGTGTGACAATTATAAAAATAAAATTGAAAAAAATAAATCTTGGAACAATTTACTAAAAAAATATAAAGAAATAGACCAAAGTGCGACAATTGACAGTGTGAAAAAAAATATAAATCTTTGCGTGCATCATATAGGCGAGAACTTGCCAAAGTCAAGAAATTTGAAAAATCTGGTGCAGGTGCTGATGACCTGTATGTGCCAACCCTTTGGTATTTCAACCAAATGGATTTTCTGCGAGACCAGGAAATCCAACTGGAAGGAATTAATACGTTCGACATGGAAAATGACACAGAAACGGTAAAGTATATTTTGTTTATATTTTCTTTATTTTTTTTTTCAACATATTTAAATACATGTGTTAAATTTGACTATTTTGCCAAGATACACTGCCGGTAGTGTTAAAATAAGTACAAAATTTATTACGTATTGTAGCTGCATTTACTGATGTATTGCCACTATTTATGGGCTGTAAACCAGTTAAATTTGCTTGTTGTGCATCTTTCGAGAAATTAGTTTCATCATTTTCAATATTTCTCAAGTATGATGCCCTATTTCTTTTCATTAAATAATTATGCAAATAACAGCACGTAAGTGTAATTATAGTTGCCTTATGAGGAGCTAAGTTTATAGTTGTATGTAAAACTCTGAACCGATTAGCCAAAATTCCGAATGCATTTTCTACTATTCGGCGAGCTCTTGATAATCTATAGTTGAAAGTTAGTTCCTCCTTTGTTAGATTATGGCGGCTGTATGGTTTCATCAGGTTTTCCAAAAGAGGAAAAGCATCGTCTCCAACTATAACATAAGGAAGTATGTCATCAGATGATGGTAGTTTTTCTGGTTGTGGCAGATTCAGAAGGCCTTCATCATAATTGTACTTCAATTGTGACTGAGCAAATATACCAGAATCAGAGGCGCGTCCGTTGATGCCTGCCTCTATTCCTAGAAATTCATAGTTTGCGTTCACTAGTGCCATAATCACTATGCTAAACTGTTTCTTGTAGTTAAAATAGTAAGAGCCGGAATTAGCTGGTTTAACTATATTGACGTGCTTCCCATCGATAGCGCCAATGCAGTGGTTGAAATTCCATTTCTTTTCAAAGTCGGCAGCAACTGCTTTCCACTCCTGTGCAGTATTTGGCATCTGAAAATAATAAATTTTATTTGATTTTTCTACTTTTAAATTATTCATCATATTTTTTTATTGTTTTAGGAACCGAAAGCAAAAAAACCGAAAAAGATGGAGAACTATTTTTTGGAGAAGGCTGTTTCCTTTCTGGAACAGCCCAAAACTAGCCAGGAAAAAGATGAAGCTACCATCTATAGTGAGTCATGGGCTGTAGGATTTCGTAAAATGGACGAGCGGCAAAAATTGTTTGCCAAACGATTGATCGATGATGCCATTCTTCAAGGACAACTTGGAAATTTAAGTTCCAGAAGTTTTGTTAGCCTAGAAAGGCAATCACTTCCTCATTACATGCATCCCAGCATCCATTATAGCCATTCCAACTCCCATTCCCCAATAACAACAAGTACTCAGTACTCAGGACCACGTTCTCCATTATCCCCAGCACCGTTTCATTATCCCCAGCCCGGAGACTCAAATATTCACATAATTTCAAACGAAATAATTCAGTCGCCAATACAAAAACTATTGAACGATCCAGAATATCAGGATTATGATTAAAACATATGTATGTATGTACACATGTATATGTTTCAATTATAATTCTGATATTCTTGATCGTTCAATAATTAGATATATATATAGATGTAAAACAAATATATGTATGAAATAATATTTTGTAATACTCAATAAGTAATTAATAATTAAGAAACTCATATGTAATACTTACCTTAATAAATGGTTTTAATGCTGAAATAATGGCTTCACACGTCTCTATTATTATAACTCCCAGGCTTTGCGGAGAAATATTTGTTAAAAATTTTAAATCTTCATAACTTTGTCCAGAAGCAAGGAATCGCAATGTTGCAGACAATCTTTCATTTGGCGTGATTGCATCTCTCATGGTTGTGTTTTTTTTCTGTACAGACGGCGTTATTTTAGAAAGGAGTTCTGCATAGGTTGTGGAATCCATCCTCAAAAAATTTTTAAAAACTTCTGGCGATTTTATCTCCAACTCTCTTAATAAATTTACATGCGATCGAATATTCCGTTTATAAAGCCAGTCCTTCATCCACTCTCTTTTTTTGTTTGATTTTTTTTTCCTTTCGCAAAGGTAAATTATCATTAGGGCAACGACTTGCGCTTTTTTATCACACATGATGTTTCCTCTTCGGAGATTCAACACGAAATGAATGTTCGCGAACAATGTTCGCCGTCTGTGGAGGAACGCAGGCGAGCATGTTGAGCGAGCAAGTTCGTCGTCTGTGGCCACTTTAAGTTAAGCATCCCAGCCTCTTTTTTTTTTACTTTATTGAAATAGATTTTTTTCAAAATTCTAAAAAACGAAATATGGTTTTAACCATTGGTACATTTATTTTGCCATGAGACCTGACCTTTGTTATTGAAGTAGTCGCAGAAGGTGTCTCTTACCGTTTTTGAGCTACACGTGGCATTTCGACTAAATGATTTTTCTAAACCGGTTACTTCGGCTTCGCTTCTCCACGATCCTTGAACTATAGTTCCAACACATAACATCTTTTGGTCAACAGAACTACGTGGAATGTACTGCTTTGGTGCTCTCGCCCGCAGGAAGTTGTGTAAATATCAACACGCAAGTCCGATGCTTTTTTTGGTGAAAGTGCTGTTGTTCTTTGAAGCACTCCGAATCGTGAAACCAATGTAATGAAAGCATTTTCTACTATTCGACGGAAAGGCCTTAATCGGTAGTTACAAATTAGTTGCTGTTTTGTAAGCCCTGCCTGTGCATATTGTGTCATTAAATCGTCCGAAAGCTGAAACGCATCATCTACAACTAAAACATATGGTAGCTTTTTGTTGTTTGTAGGCAGCAGACAAGGGTCTGGGGAAATTAAATCGTTTTCAAAAAACGCCTTTCCAAATTTTTGCTGAAAAATTCAGAAATGAAATACTGTTTGAGGGGCTAATGTAGAAAGTCGGTCAAGCACATCGTATCCAGCCAGTTATTCCAGTCTACCCCAGGAACTTCGTCTTTGTTAGAAATGCCAATATCTCCCAATATAAAGAGTTCAGCATCCGAATTTTCATATGCTGATGATAACTTGGGTTCGGTATCGCCACAAAACATAATCAAAGTATGGGAATCAGCATCATAGCTGGTAGAGGAGGCAGTGGAAGTTTCTCCCCAAAATACTGAAGTTTCTCGGTATTTTTCGTCATTTAAATAGTTACTTTTCTAACTTTGAATTAAAGTTCGGAGAAAATAATACAAATACAAAATATTTGCATACATTGAAAAAATTATGTTTTATTTACTTTGATATGATCGTTTAGGGCTTCAATAGCTTCGCAAGTTTCCATGACAATACGACCAATAGACTGTTCAGAAAAAGCACTGAATTTTGAGTCTGCAAATGTATTGCCTGTAGCCAGAAACCGAAGAGTTATTGACACATTTTGACTAGCAGGTATAGTTTCTCGCATTTCGGTATGTTTTCTGATAATTTTGGGAGTTTTCGTTTCCAGAAGTTGGTTGTATGTTTCCTCGTTCATGCGAACGAAATTTTTGAAGTCATTTGCCGAACTTAATTTCAGTTTATTCAAAAGATTTTCATGTGTAAACTGCTTTTGTTTTTTCAGCCACTCTTTCATCCAGATCCGTTTTTTCCGCAAATTATTCCTGTTCATTTTTAACGCCAGCGCTAGTCCCAGAGCTATGCAACAATCATCCGCACATCCATTTACATCCAAAATCTACAATGACTAATGCTTGTACATTTAACGCGAAAATAATATTTACAAACACTTTCTCATATACCGCTTAATTGAGTAATACGATTCAGAGTTCGAGGAGGACGCGCTAAACGAAGCTTTTCAAATAGATAAGATGGTGTTTTCTTATGTACTATGCGCAGTTTAGTATCCACAGTAGTGAAGGCAAAAAAGAGATTTAACTTACGGATGCTACGCATACAATGGAGAGATTGACAAGATCGTTTGAAGAGAGAGTCCGATTTAATTTGAAGCCTAGATTAGTAACAGACTCAACAAAATAAAGGTAGGGTTTTGATATTAAGTTTCAAAATGGTAATCTGCGATTAATGGCTGAAACACAAACACGCTTCGGCTTCGTCTATGTACGTTACGATGGGCCTGAGGTTGCTTTGAATGACATTTCTAATATTACATTTCTAAAATGTCACTTCTGTCATTAGCAGCTGTTATTTTTTCTCAAAAGTTTGTTTTAATATTTCGTTCAGTAAAAGATATGAATTTAGAAATCGAAATAATTGAATTTATCGCGGAAGTAGCTTACAGCCTATCGTGAGTATGTTCAGCTCATGGAGCAAGATTTAGAGACGTTGGTGGGTCACGGAGCTCAGTCTACGGAGTTCTTTAATCTATGAGAACTTCTTCAAAACTCATTTTCTGTTTAATAAAAATAAAACATTTTTAAGAAAAAAATGTATGGTTATTCTATTTATATTTCAAATACTTTTCCTTTAAACTTTTTTTAATAAACAATTTATTTCTCCAAATGCAAATTTATTTTGTTTGTTGACTCTTTTTTTATAGCTGTTGAGCTGTCAGACAGAGGAAATGTTCAACAAATTTGAACTAGAGCTTGCGTTTGGAGTCACATTACGTAACATTACGTTCTTTTCCTTGCGATTGTCAAATAAAACGTGAGATCAAAGTTTCATTGTGATAGCATGCATTGAATTTCTAAGGCTGAACTCGCAAACGTCAGGCGAAGCCGAAGCTAAGGCGTGTTTGTGTTTCAGTCATAAGAGTTAAGACATTGCACAAGGACCAACTGTAGGTTTCTGAAGGATCTACATTAACTCCACAGATGAGGTTCTCTGACAAGTTAAAAGGTCGGAAAAGGTAAACTTGAAAATAATCTTCAAATAAATGTAAAGTGACTCTATGACAAACTTTGGGAGTTCGTTAATGAACATGTAAGATAGCATAGGGCCTGACATTGAGCCTTGCGGAAGACCAGCAATTTATTGAATACGAAAAATTGTCACGAACTCTTACTATCTGAGTTCGATTCAATGTACACAGTTTTTAATTAAGCGTACAGATGTGCTATTGAACACAAGGTACAGATTCAGCTTAATAAACATTGTCACGACATTGTCATTATATTTCAATATCATGCATTACCTTAACCATTGTTGTAGAAAAGCTAAGATCAGGACATATTCCAACTTTACGAAAGATAGATTATGATGGCAAATGTGGTTCGATATTTGCTTCTATAAGACCTCATAATTGCCTAGCCCGCATAAGTACCTATCAAAACGGCCCATTTAAGGCGAGGCACTTATCCTTTTTTATGAACACAACAAAGCTACCATTTTCTGTCAGAGTAGTCTAGTGCAGCTGGTTAGAAAGTCATAGCTTATAATTCGAAACAAAGTCGTTTCAATGAAATCGATAAATTTTCTTTGTATTCCCACCCATCAGTTTTACTTTCAATGATCAGCCCTAAGGTGACAATTATAGCTATTATTAAAACCATTCATTGGAATTTTTCGACAGTTTGGTTAAAACATTTTAATGGAAAATTTGAGTTGATCATTAAGAGTTGATTATAACTTTCATTAAAACTTCTGTTATTGAATACACATTTACCGATTGGAATCAAGCATTCAAAAAAATTCAATAATTGGTTTGAATAATAAAAGCCAATGATAGCTTTTACTAGTCCTTGAGTCTTTTAGTAGATAGATAGATACTTGATTTGTATTGATTTAAAAATTATTTTACAATTATTACAAAAAATGTTAAAAAAAAAGATAAAAAAATGACTAGCAATTTTAAAGCGTCTGAAGTCTTCATTCATAATTCTGGATCTACATATATCGTAACGCAACTTTGCAATAGTTATAGAGCTTGGAGACATCCATTTCATTCAGCATCCTAAGAACTGGTTCCTCTGATAAGTCACTTCCAAAAATATTTCTTCTAGTTTTTCTTAAAGTTGGACGCGTTCCGACTAAATGTTTGACGTTCTCTCTTTCTGCTAAATTATACAAATAGTACAATTCAGTGGTAAATCGGGTCTGTGCGGTATGAAGTTCAGGTTGAGTAGTTCGCTTCTTAACTTGACCATTGTAGAAATGATGTACATATACATTATTTGCATCATGGAAGTAGGTCCTTTCTGCGAGATTAAAGTTGGGCCAACTGTAAGTTGTTCTGAACAAGGACTCAACTGCTTCAGCTGCATATTCTGCTCTACACTTCACTAAAATTGCATCCTTCTGCGAGACTCGACCACTCACTGTACCAGTGACTTTGGTCTTCTATACAACTTTTATTTAGTTTTCTTACAAGTCATACTAAAAACGTGCTAGAGATAATCCGCTTGCATCTTTAGGGTCTTTATAAATAGAGATGTTCGGTTTCCAGCATAATCATGTCATTTGGAGTATGTTTTGGCAGACAAAATATTCTCTTCACATAATGTAGTGTTAAGAGTTCTCCACCTTGTGAAAATTTGTCCATCCCCATACTTGTGAGCCATACAAAAGGATACATTCTGCAACTGCTTCCAATACCTTATATTTACTACTGTGAGCTATGTTTTCGTTCATAAAGCATCTTTTCCATGAAATATTAATTGCAGTTTTTGCCTTTTGTAGTTTCTTGCTAAAGTGTTTCTCAAAATTCAGGTTTCTTGAAAAAATTACTCTTAGATATTTGTATTCGTTAACACATTCTATATCTTCTCCGTTGAAATTTCACTTTTTCATTGTATGCATTTCGTCCACCCCCTTTCTTAAAGATCATCACCTTAGATTTTTGATTATTGACTGTAAGGTTCCAAAGACAGCAGCAGTGGTGTACTCTATTTACCATAAGTTGTAGTGTTTCTGGAGAATCAACACCACCTGGAAGGTAATCTACAAGATCATCTATGAAGAGCGAAAACAAGATGGGACTCAATGTACACCCCTGTCTTATTCCCGAGGTGGTTGTGAACCAATCAGAAAGCTCAGCTCCGTTATAGACTGCAGCCTGTGTTTCTCTATACAGCGTTTCTAGAGCGTGTCAGAACAGAGACAAGCCCAGACCATACAGGTTGTATAATAAAGCACCTCGTTGATTCAATCGAATGTTGCTTTGAAGTCAATAAAGAATGCACACAATTTTCTTCCCTGTTTAATAAAACTTTCAGCAAGCCTCCTGAAAATATTATCTATTGTAGAGTACCCTGATCTAAAGCCCGTTTGAGTCTCTGCTCTGCAATCCACGCTGTTAGTCTCTTCTGTAACAGGGTTGTAAAAATCTTATAAGACGAATTAAGAAAAGAAATTCCACGATAGTTCGCTGAATCCAACAAGGATCCTTTTTTGTGTATCGGGAAGATTATAACGTCTTGAAATTCATTTACAGAAATATGCCCCTCAAATACTTCATTAAAAAGTATTACCATAAGTTCGTTTAACATAACTGTTTCGTATTTATAGAACTCAATAGGAATACCAATTGCACCCGCCGCATCTTTAAGATATCCTAGGATTAATTCCACTTCTTGAAGGTTAATTTCCGTATCTAGGATTTCGTTCTTGAATCCAGGTCCAATTTGTTTTAATGCTGCTTTGATTCAATAATTCTATGAAATGAGTGAATAGAATGTTTGTACATAGTTTTTTATGCACTGCGAATTGTTTAGCATTCAATTCCCACACAAGTTTCCAAAAATAGGTGGCGGTTTTACTGGTTGCCAGTTTAGAAACCTGCAGTTCTTCATAATTCTTCTTTTTGTTCTTATATTGCTAACATAAGAAGTCTACATTTTGAAGTGATTGAAGTTTCAAATCTAGTTGTTGTCTATAAGGCTAAATTCTTGAGATATTCTATTTGAGTGTAAGAAGTAATAGCGTGTTACAGGTTTCTTCATTTGGTTGTATAAACTATTGGAGGGTAACAACCACTGGAAAATGATACTAATATGGGGTTTCTTTGATCTCAAAATCTTTCGCAAAAGGCTTCCAATCTTCACCTAAAATAGCGTAATCTATCACTGATGCTCCTTGTCCTCCACAAAATGTATGATTTCCCTCACGAAGTCCAAATCGCATAACTCTAACAGTTTCTTTCCTCTGGAATTACAAATAGTATCTTTTGATTGCCTCAGAATAACCTTTACTTCGTTCATTACTCCTGACTCAAGACCGATTCTCGCGTTCAAATCAACCATCAACATAGTGTTTGAAGATCCTCTTTCGTTAATTATCTCCGTGTTCCAAATTATTGCAGTTTACATATGAAGGTAGTATTCAAAGCCGTTTAGTATTTATTTAAAAATCTATAAACCTTATCTCGTTTTGTATCCGAAACTCGCATTTAACATACTTCAGCTTTATTTTGAACCCAAAATAACACACTCCGCTTGCTCGGTCTCGCGTTCTAGTTTTTAAGGCCGATATCCATTTGAACTTAAAGTCTATCAATTTATTTTCAACATTTGCATGATTGTTTTCTGTTACAAAAGTTTCGTATAAAAATATTATATCAAAATTGTTTACAAATTTATAAAACTCGCTAAATAAAGTTTTATTACTCAAACCTGATACATTTTATGATAAAATCTGAAAATGTAAATTTTTTGTACTTAAAACATTTGTTTTGAAATGACTTTTTATATTTTGGCAGACGGATTTAGTACTAAACACTACCATTTATACTCCCAACGCCCCCACTGTACCCTGTCAGGTGCGCTGTATTACCGACGTTGTTGCCTCCTTGAGAATTTTCAGCCATTTGACAGTTGTCACTGCCCTTGTCGTCTGTCATAAGTTTATTGTACATACGCATTCTATCTTTTTCGTTACACTTTAAATTGTTGTGATTCAAAAAAAATATTTTGTTTTCAATAAAAAGATTTTTCCCACGAACTAGAACTTAGGTGTTTTTATTCTTTGCCATTATATTTGTAGAATGTGTCTTTTAGTACCTTACCAAGTTTTAAGCTAGAAAAAAGCACCAACATTTTTATATTGAATGAATTATTTAATAATTTAATGGTAATTAGTTGATAATTTAGCTAAGTTTTTCAAGTTTTCAAAAAATCCCATTGTTTTGGCGCCAAAATGTTTCAGTTTCATTTTTTAAAAAAGGAATCATCTTTTTCGCTCCAAAAATTATTAAAAACTTTTTAAAATATTTTGATTTTCATTAGTTAAGAAAGAACAAAATATTTTTTTTTAATGTCAAACGGTGTTTGTATCGAATCGACCCTACCTCGGGTGGTAGATTCGATTCAATGAGTGAGATTTGATTTACGAACTTATTCTACTATGTCTGGTCCTGAGTATAGATTTTTAGTTGATTATTATTGCTTAAAACAAACTAACAAAATGGTCTGTTCCAAATTCCCAACTTTAAAGTTGATGAGAAGAAAAATAGTTCCAAATTCCCAACATATAAAAACATAGCAACCACATGCTTAAACTTTGCTCCCATCAGAGATTCACTTAAATTAAGTTAGTTAATTTCGAAAAGTGAACGGAAAACCATAACACGTCAGGTTAAACCACCAATTTTGAAAAGCAATTAATAAACCTCGTGTCAAAAAATCACGTTTTAACCATAATAATTACTTGACACAAAAACTTTAAGACCAAAAATAAAAAGACAAGAACATAGAAAACTAAAGACATTTAGTTTTATTGACAATTGTTTAAATTAAACGAACACCATTTTTCTTTTTTTGACAAAAAAAAGAAACGTCAACAAGACATTAAAAAACAAAAGCCTGATATGCTTTTGAGAAAGAAACAAAAAAAAAGAAACGTCAAAATAAATGTATGCGGCGACAAAAGAAACAGTTACACCGAAACTGTATAAATTCAGATTGTGAATCACATCTTATATAGTTCTCATTACAAACACCACTTGCTAATTTCCATTTGCCTAATCGCGGCAGCAGATCGGTGTCGTCAACATACAACCACCTTAACTTCCGAAGACTTCAAAAGAAGTCCTCCTCTCTTTGGTGTATAACCAAAAAAAAAACATATAGCATGATGACTTGGCCTGGCCATAGGCAGTCGGCATACAGTATACATATATGTCTAAGCGATTCCTGGCAATTGATTTTACTTTGGTATAATTTCAAGCACGACTTCAACACTCCCTCTCATTCTTTCCCTTGCAACATGATAGTGGGACATAGATTTGAAGGGGAATTTCATCTGAAGACGATATTTGACAGGTACTGATTTGCTTAAAAGTGACAGAACCCAATATTCATATTAAAGATGGCCGTGCTCATGTTGTATTCTTTTGAAGATACTCGTTTTGACGTTTGATGATCATTTTTCTCGTTCCCGCTCATTTAAGGAAAAAATCGAAATGTCTGTTTTAAAGTCTTTTTAAGATTCATGTGAAAATGAAATAGAGTTAAGAAATGTCAAAAGTCCAAACGTTTAAAGTTAAAACTGTCAAAACTATTGGTTTTGGGAGAACATAAAACACTAAAA
This sequence comes from Eupeodes corollae, assembly GCF_945859685.1. Classification (NCBI taxonomy): domain Eukaryota; kingdom Metazoa; phylum Arthropoda; class Insecta; order Diptera; family Syrphidae; genus Eupeodes; species Eupeodes corollae. Next base: position 6,686,582 of record NC_079148.1, on the reverse strand, counting down.
TGGAACGCGGAGAAATACACCTGTCAAAAAAAACAAGAGAATCTGGTAAATCGCAATTTGAATTTGCAATGCAATAAAACTAATGTCACCCTGTGGCTTACAGTTTAATTGCACTCGCGACAAACTCGCGGAATACCCATTAGAGTGTAGGTCCGATCTAGGCGCGAACATTGAAAATAAATTCCAATTGTCGCCATACTTTTCACGCTCCTTACCGTAACGTAAAGTCATGTTTCTTCCGTGAACTCACCAAAGCATATAGGTTTGTTTGTTTTAGTCATCGTCGGTTTGGTTGCGATTACGACTGCAAATAAAAGGAAGTCACATCAGCGAGCGACTAAAGCGAAGCGAGTCTTAACAAACGATGCAACCACATAGATTCCAAACATTCGTTCTGTGTTATTTTCCTGTGTAGCATTGTTGCACGAGAGTTGTTTTTTTGTAGCCCCCCAAACAAGCTGGCTATAACCTCCTATCTCTAATATAGTTTTGACGCAAAAGAGCGAGGACAATAGCACATTGTTATGTGTTGTGGGTAGCCAAACTGGACATGGACATGGCCAAAGAAATGGAGTCTCTCCAAACATATGTACGAAGACCACGACCGACGCGACGTACGTATCTACGAGGAAAGTGAGGATGAGGAAAATAGTTAGGGAAAAAGAACATCGACGACAAACAAGACGGACAGACGGCAGCCAGCCTGCTGCTGTTTTAGTCTAGGCATAAGAAGTTCTTAGAGTTCTTATAGGAATGTGATCTTATCAATAGAACTCTAAACTATCTACTTTTGTTGTGTTACATAACTACACAGGAACACAGGGTTATGAAAGTTCAGGAAGTTATAGTATTTTACCTTTTAGTAGAGGTTATCGATTATATTTAGACTTTTAGTTGTAGAATTTAGCTGGAAGTAGGGTTGTACGGACTTAAAGTATTTAGATATTTGTTAAATTTATTTAAAGTGCTCAATTTAAAGGGAAATTGGATTGATAAAATAATATAAAAAAAGAAAGGAAGCGGACTTAAAACTTTTTATGTAAACTTCAGAACTCGTTCTCATGTTCTTCTCGGAGTCACACAATTCAAATAGCTTTGTCCTGAATTGCTTAATGTTGCCTACAATATTCTTTCCACCTAACTATGCCAGTTTTTGAAACCTTAGCTCTCGGACCCACCAACGTCTCTCAGTCCGCGCTTCTTCTTGCTCCATGAACAAGGCTGTGTAAACTACTTCCGCGATAAGTTCAATTTGTTCGATTTCAAAATTCATATCTTTTACTGCACGAAAAATTAAAACAAACTTTTGAGAAAAAACAACAGCTGCTAATGTCATTTTAGAAATGTCTTTCAAAACAATCTTGAAACAGGCCCATCGTAACGCAAACGAAACCGAAGCTGAAGCGTGTTTGTGTTTCAGCCATTAAGGTAAAACTTGATAAAGAGCAACGAATGTCAAATCGAAATCCACCATATTTACTGTAATAGTTTTTTTGCTGTTATATTTAATGTGAATGGTTTCTTTCCTGTGTCCCAAGCGCCACCTCTCGGCCTTCTCACAAAAGATGATAATCTGGCAATGTCTGGCAATGGCGGACAAGAAACAGAGGAAAAACACGTGGAAGGCAGGAAATGAAGCCATCTTGTAATTTTTGGAAATTAATGAAGTTTGGATAGGAAGAAGAAAAAGACTGATTCTGTGACTAACGATATAAATTAATAAAGAAAAATTGAAAAATAAAGTTTTATTACATTATAATAATTTTATCGTAAATTCTACGAGCTGTACCAAGTTATGGATGTGATCAAAAGCAAATATCCCAATCCCAAACCAATTTTCTTACAAACTGAAACTTCAATTTGCACGCACCCATCTAATGTTTTTATTAATTTACCAATACATTGACATCTGTGATTAATTTTACACAGATTTGTTTGACATTCATTGCAGTGTTCAAAAAGTATGAAAATAAAAAGAACGAGTTTCCAAAGGCTTTTCGGACCTTAAATGCAGAAGTTCTTTCCAAAAATTGATTGATAAGTAAAAATTAATTTTAATTGATTTAAAAATAAAGTAATTAAAAACTTAATTAGTTCAATTATTTTTTACTTATCTCTGTTGTTTTTTTTTATTGATGACATATGAAATCAACCAATTTTCGAGGCTGTCACAACAAAATTGTGAATTTTATTTTCCAAGAAATAGACGTTTCTGTTACAATAAGAAACGAATAAAATTACCAGATAACTACAAATAAAGCTTCTTGCATATGAGCTACGAACTACAAACTGCGCACTGTGGATGTTCGCATATTTTGACTTCAATCATCACGTTGGTTCGTCCTTTCTTTCATTCGTTGTTCGCTCTCAGGTGCGAGGCCCTTAAGACTGCAACATTTCCTCGGTTATCTTTGTTTCTTAATCAAATTTTTTCACAAAAGCTTTTGCCATTAAGAATATCATCACATGACAGTCAATTAAGTTTATTTATTCGATATATCTTTGGAACAAATTGGTAAATATCACCTTGGCAAACATTATTTAGACAACGCTTATTGGAAATTGTTCAACGAGTTTAATTGAGTTGAATCATCTTAGGGGCCCTTTATAGCTATCATTGAAATCGGTCCGGAAAAATTTTGGAATCGATTTTTGACTATGTTTCCCTTTGATAAGAAATGAAAATTTTATACTGATCGATAGGAAATCACCCTTAAAATTTTTTTTGGAGGAAAAAAAACTGTAAATTGCGCATTTGTTTTTCTTTAAAAATGTATTTCTATTTTCCGGACGGAAATTCACTTTCCTAAACAATAATTTTATGTTCAAAAGTGAAACGAATTGTTCCACTGATTTGTGTTCCAATTTCACACAATTCCAATGACAGATTTCTGTCAGTAAAAGTTTTTCGATGGATTTCAATCAGGTAATTTTTTTCAATGACAGAAACGTTTAATGAATTCTATAAACAACCTGTCAAGAAAATTCCCATGCTTGTTTTCAATGATGAAAACCAATGATAGCTATAACTGGCGCCTTACGGAAAGCTTGGTGAATGTCTTGATTGTCAATTATTCCATTATCTCCGCCTTTACTTGAAAGCGTAAACGATTCTATGGAACAAATCTTATTTCGCACTCGTTCAGCTACAAGAGTACTTACAAATCTTAACATTCACAAATCCGCTGGCCCGGATGTTCTGAAGAGGTGTTCTTCAACGCTGGCAAAACCAGTGCGTAAGCTTTTACATCTGTCCTATTCTACAGGCCTCTTTCCGAGTGGATGGAAAACTGCATTTGTCCAACCTGTCCCTAAAAAAGGTGAATCCTCCTCATCATCTAACTATAGTCCAATTGCACAAACGTCCCTTCTTTCCAAGGTCATGGAAACGCTGATAAATTTTTAGCTTAAAATATATCTTGAAAACGGAAGCTTCTTAATGACCGGCAGTATGGCTTTCGTAGCAATAGATCCACTGGTAATCTCATGGTGGAACAAATCTTTACATCGTTTTGGAGAAAGTAAGATTATTGCACTTGATATTTCAAAGGCATTTGATAGAGTTTGGCACCAAGCTCTCTTATCGAAAATGCGTGTATTTGGTATTGATGAATTCCTTCTTCGTTGAGTTAAAAATTACTTTTCGGACCGTTCAATTCAAGTAGTCTTGGACGGGTTCAAACCTGATATCCACAAAATAAACGCTGGTGTGCCCCAGAGCTCCGTTTTGTCTCCTACACTTTTCCTTATTTTCATAAATGATCTTTTGTCTAAAACTTATAACCCACCTAATTGTTTCGCTGATAACAGTACCCTCGGCTTCTCATATTCGTTTTTAGATTCTAATCCTTGTTCTTCGGATGTGGACTACCAACGGCAGCGTATGATAAACTGATCATTAAATTCTGATCTTGACAGCATTGTCCAATGGGGAATCAAAAACCGTGTAGAATTTAATGCTTCGAAAACTCAATGCTGTCTACTGTCACAACACCTTCCATCAATGCCACAATCCATGAGTGGTACTTGCATAGAGGAGACCGAACAACTATCATTCCTAGGTACCTATGTGCATTACAAACCACTTGTTGTGAAGTGATCACATGTTTCACATCGCCCAAAATGCTGCTAAGTGTTTAGATTTTCTCCCACGTTGCAAAAAGTTTTTTACCGCTCTGATCTGGCTATAATTTACAAAGCTTATATTCGTCCAAAATTGGAGTATAACTCTCATATTTGGGCTGGTGCTCCAATAACGTACTTGAGTCTTTTGGATAGAATTGAAAAAGAGCTCTAAAAATGATTATAGATCGTTCTCTTACCGAGACATTTGCTTCTCTTGAACACCGCCGCAAGGTCTCATGCCTGTGATTGTTTTATCGTTACTTTTATAAACAATGCTCTATTGAAATAGCCAGTTACATTCCTCCCCCAATTTCGGACGTACTGTAAAGTACAGAGCTTCTTTCTTCAGTCGCACCACACGAATTTGGAATGCTTTACCAAACTCAATGTTTGCCACTCATTACAATGTGCAGACATTCAAAATCAATGTGCACCAGTATCGCCTTTCTGATCCTATCATCCCATCCTAATTGCTCGCACTGTGATTAATCATGCTAAGTGTATTCATATCCCCTTCAGTGCTCGTATAATATTTAAAAAAAAAACCTCTGAGAACCAACTTCATTCAAAATTTAAAACAAAGCCCAGAAAGAAAGCTTAATTGTTTGTAGAAAAAGGAAACATTTTGTGAATCGACATATCAAATAAAATTTAACTTTTTCAGTGTGTCTACACCATAACAAACAAACGTTTTGGAACACATCCCCCATACATTTTTCTGATTTCAGTACTGAAAACTCAAGAAATCGATGTAGATTTTTATTTTATAATGAATTTTGTTAATATGAACGAAATCATAGTTCAAATTGTAATATTTTTTAATTAAATTCTCTACTGATATGGGAGAAAAGCTTAATCAAAAATCTGCTAGTAACACATAACCATATCACCTTTTAAATTGTTGTTGTTCGATATAGTGTCAAAATTACAAATACAACATGGTAAACAAATGTGTTTTAGAAGGTGATACTTTCGTGGGTTTTGGATCTTGATATAGAGTATCATCGGTCCAAAGGGCCAAAACAAGTCCACTACACTATTAGCTCAGCCAAATCAAGTGAATCGCCAACAATGTTCCAGCGTATCAAATCTTCGAATCCCATTTCTCCGGCTCGAGACGACCAGAAAGACCGAACTTCTAAGTTACAGTGAACAGGCGGTTGCAGATCCAAGAGCATTTGGTCTCGACGACTGAAGGAATCATCGTGAGGAATGGAATGGAATGGTTGGAAGGCAGATACCCTTAATGAATCGGTGAATCTCAGTAAAAACTAGGCCTAAGCTTAACTCGCGGCAAGTGTGAATTTGAAGATTAGAGTAGGTTTTGAAGGGCTTACAACTTTTTGATCATCTTTAACATAGGTTCCCCAAAAAAATCCCAAACATTCTCAGGCTGGCTTATTATCATTTCTTCCTTTGGATTAATGTCAACCTTCATCTTGCACAATTTTCGTCTCAGTTAATTCATTTACCTTTTTGGTTGTTAAAGAACTGGCACACACATTTTCCAAATCCACTGGAGATCTGACGATTTCCCTTAATTCTTAGCACACAAAATCCTAATTGGTATCGTATGAAATTTCTGCACGCACATTTCCGTGTTCGAAATCGAATTGAAGCCATGATAACGGACCGCAGAACCGCACATATGATTCAAGTATTGTCCATTTTTACGCTGCATGTCTCCAATATGTCCGCTGCAAAAGCAAGACACGACATTTTGTAGCAATTATTGTCACCGGAGTGTCCTCATCTGCGGACAAACTGAACTGCGTGTGGTGCTGGTGACACGTTTGAGTTTCGGTGACTTTGTGTCCCATTTCGGTCAACGGATTTGTGCATTAATTTATGAAGAGAACTGCAAATTCCATTCCACAAAGATTTGTATCTTCTTGGATTTAGTCTTTTCTTTTTTCTTTTGGATAATTACGAGGATTAGGGTACACCACACGTGATATTTGTTGAACTCTGTGCTTCTTCCAGTCCTGTCTTGTGCTTTTACCCAAACAAAGTCTGAATCGATTAGGCACCAAAGAACCTGAACTTTACGGGATTGTGACTTGCAAAAGGGATTTTAAGATCCATTCCATATTCTTCGAATCTTCCAAGACCTAAAAGGGCTTGCTGTATGTCTGATGTGGTGCGTTGAGTGTATTGTCAGCGTGCGGGATGCATGTTGGAATGCAACATCACTGATGAGGGATATGACCAAATGATCATGCTACGTAATTAGCTTTGGATGCTGTTGTACTTCGGAAATGCAACGCTGGGCACGATTTTGTGTTAACAACAAATGTTTGGCCAAAAATTAAAGATTTTCGTGAATGTTTCTGTGCTTGATGCGTTTCGTTTTGGTTCCGAGGGGCGATCTCTACAAATTGCGGACAATTTTCTTTCACTTGATTCTTTGGATCTTTTTTTTGTGCTGCTTTGGGTCAACCATCGTCGTTGTGGACAACAGGCTGACGACGACGCATGGAGCTTGGCGGAATACGAATTTTAATTTTTTATTACTAATTTATGTATTTATATATGGAAACTCTGCGTCATTGAAAAACGGTAAAATTAAAGACACATGTGGAATTCAGTACATACTTCCTTAAACGCATCACGAGGAGCTTCAAGAGGTCATGATCCATTGAAATGGGAATACAATAGCATATTTTCAATGGGTAATTCGGTGGCTTACAGAAAGTCAGTGTGGAATGTTCAATTACAAAAATTTGGACATAGGAATTTTTTGCAGGTTTTAGGGACTTCAGAAATGTATCACAGTTATTTTAGGATTATATACCTAAATCTCCAGAAAAGCAAAGATTTCTGTTATCTGTTTGTCCCGCTAATTGTCATAAGAAGTTAAGGAGTTTTCCAAAGATCATGACATCATTTAAAAATGGTCGCCTACACATTTTGGAGCCCCATGAAAGAGGTTGTTTATGTTATGTTTACATTTATACGTCGTCCGTCAACATTGCAACATGATGGCAATGAACTGTCAACATATTTCCTCTCCATTTTTTGGAAAACTTTATAGAAACTCAAAAGAAATGCAATTTTCTTTCGATTTTTGATCAGTATCTTCAGCTCATAGAGTGCCAGGACTGACAGGAACGATGTCGTTGACAGTACGCATGTTCAAGGGATTATTGGCTGAAACACATACACGCTTCAGCTTCGGCTTCGTCTGCGTTACGTTAGGCCTGCTTCGAAGTTGCTTTGAATGACATTTCTATTATTTCATCCCTCCAAAGAGCAAATATTTTGTTAGTTGTCATTTTTTTACAGTTGATGAGCTGTCAGACAAAGCAAATGTTCAGATAATTAAACTAGAACTTCCGTTTGGAGTCACATTACGTTTCAATACGTTCTTTTCCTTACGATTGTCAAAAGAAACGTGAGGTCGAAGCTTCATTGTGATAGCATGCATTGAACTCCTATGGCTGAACTCGTAAACGTCAGGTGAAGTCGAAGCTTAAGCGTGTTTTGTTTCAGCCATATCTGTCACTACCAATCAGTTACCGCAATATTGCACATTTCTTACAATTATTGATCAATTGAAACTTGCTCTTGGGAGAAAAGTCGTTGACAGTTCGCATGTTTTAAAGACCGTCTGTCATCTTTAATGAATCCGGTAGCGCAGTACCAGACCGTCTGTCACTTTCAATGGATCGATTATCGCAATACTTACGTTACGTTACGTAATTTTATTGATCTCTTGCAGATAAACTCCTAAGTTATAAAGAAAAATTGTGGTCTGGGTGTTTAGAAGAATGATAAGGTCAACCCATTCCAAAAAATTATTGAGTTTGTTATTGATCTTTTGACTAAGCCTAAGACCTGCTTGGAAATAAGAGAAAATGTGGTCTTACAATAAAGCCTCACATATCGTTTTGGAAGTGGTCACGATTTGTATGCGATTTCCGATTTATGTGAAAACCTACACAACCTCCAGTTTAAGTCCGATAGCCAAATCAATTTGAGTTAACACTTCATCTTCAAACGGAAAAACCCGCCTGCTTCACATATAACACCGTGTGACAGAATAAGACATCGTAAACCCACGACAATGAAGACGGACGGCGGAAACTATTCATTCTCATATAGGCAGGGAAATGAGCGGTAACCCTTTTAAGAAGAAAAAAGTATCAAAGCCTTTAGCAATTTCCTTTTATATACCACATGCTCCTCAGAGCTCTGGGATCTGCGTAAGGCTCATGCAATTGCTCTCGATCGCATGATGATATTGCTTCAGCTCAACCAAAGCAAAAGAATAGAAAAAATGCAAATAAAGCATTTCCCAGTGCATTCGTCCCACCACCACCGCACTGGCCGCCTCATGAGGAAAAATGGGCATGGACATCAAGCTATATACCTTACAACATCTGGAAGAACAAAAAGACAATACCAATCCCTATACCTGAACCATAGCTTCAACTGGTGGCTCTGGCTGTGGTGTATTTTATTCCCTGTTCCGTGCCACAATTTACAACTCAATTTACGTTTCCAAAATCGTGACAAAACCCGACTAACTTCTGGCGGTACGGCGGCGTAGCCGGCGCGGCAGTGTCAGCCTACAATAATGTGACTTCACAAGATCTTCCGCTCCGCAGTAGAACCACAAGCAAGCAATCTGCATAAAGGCATCAAGCCAAAATGTGAAACTTATATTCCAGAAGATCCACTGGACCTGGACATGCGGATTCAATTCCAATCCGCAATGAAATGAACAACAATGCAACAAAATAAAGGAAGACCCTTTTGGTGTGGATTGTTTGTTTCGTTGTTTTTTTGCTTTTTGTATTTGTTTGTTTGTTTGTTAAGTCTTCTTTGAGGTTAGTTTAACCGATTTTGGAGATTGTTGTCTATAGAAAAACAAAATAAGTTTTGTTTTTACTTTGGTTGATCTTTTTTTGGCTTTGCGTGTTGTTTAGCATTTATTTGGTGCTCAGTTCTTCTAAACGCCATATATGCGGTTTATTCCAAACATGTAAACATTTCCGAAACCGATACGTAAACGTAAACCGAAATCATGCTATGCAGGGTGTTCCTAGTTGTATAGGAAATAATCGCCGGGCTATTCCTCTATGCGTCAGTGTCAGCGGCAATTTGAGCTAGAGCCTCAAAGGGAACAGAAGTTTGGAACTTCAGAGATTGACAGAGTGAGCCCAATCTTAGCATTGTTAATGATAACTATCGAAGTTTCACTTGTATAAAAAGTTGCTTGAAACTTTTACAATTTGATTTGACACTTTTTTGACATTCGAATCTTCCACTTTGTTATTTTAATTTCATTTGAATTGTATTTCTTGTTTTTCTGACAAGTTTGGTCTTTTCGAATTATGATTTTTTGACAGAAAACCTTCAGTATAATTTATCAATGGTTTATTTCGTATAAAGATGTATTTCTATATGAAACACCCTTTAAGAACATGAGATAATTTAGAATTTCAATTTGCAAATAGTAACATTTGTAGCTACACCTTTTAGCGTCTTGTTCTTAGATCTCCTTATATTCTTTTATTACGGATTATTTTGTGCTGTTGGCCCTGCATATGGTACGGATACATGCGATTTAAAGATGTGACCCATGTGGTTGTGGGTGCTCTGTCTAAAGATGGCGAACTTTGCTGCTTTTTGCTTTTGCCTAAACTGTCCAAGCTAATTATTTGCTGGCTTGGACATGAAAATGCAAATAGCTGGCTAATTAGGATGAATTAAGATATAGTCCGTAACTATAAACCAAGAGCATCAAGTTTACCTTGAATTTAGATTGCGTGATGATACATTTGTTATTTTAAATTGAAGTTTGGATACGATAGTTTTTTCAGACATTTTGTGTTGGGTGATAAAGTAATCAAACAGTTCCTCATTATACTAGTCGCATATGTTTGACATGTATGAGTTTGACAGACAAAAATCAAATGTCTGATAATTTAGATTATGACTGATTGTTTATATCTCCCATTTAACCTTTGAAACACACACTCCCGTCTTTCAGATTAGGATCTGTTCAACACTTATCGGAAACTGTCAGATTTCCACTGTTCCAGATCTTAAACTGGACGGATAGTTCGGATAACGAATGAAGCAAATTTCGGTTAAATAAATAAATAAATAAATATATAATAGTGACGACAGAAAAAAGTCGAAAGTTTTCCATTATTTTTCACTTGTCAAAAAATCTTAATGTGTTTTTTTTTTTTTTTTTATCCGATGGAAATCTTCAAAAGACACTCGGTAAGAATCGGTACCGAGTAGTGTGGGACTCTTACCGCACTAAAACCACCGGTGAATCAGACCAATCTATGAAAGATCGACAAATGATTTTTATTTCTTAATTTTTAAATCGCATTGCGGGAAGTTTAAGGATATAACACTTTCCCGTAGCTTTTAGCCCATCAGCTCATGAGGCTTGGTTCTTCTTAATCTCCGAACATTGTCTCGTACATTTAATACGGTCTCCATTTCAGAGTTAGTATGACTTTGCAGTCGCTGATTGTGTGATACAGCGTGTTTCTTAACCACTTCTGTAACCATTTCAATTTGAAGGTCACGATGTAGATCGCTATTTCTTATATACCAAGGGGCATTTATTATTCAACGAAGGACCTTGCTTTGGAATTTTTGGATGGGTTCAGCATTTGTTTTCTTTGTACAGCCCCATAGTTGGATGCCATATGTCCAAACGGGTTTCAATACTTGCTTATATAACATTAGTTTGTTCTGGATAGATAGGTCAGAGTTCTTTCCTATTAACCAGTACATTTTTCTGTACTTCAAGTTTAGTTCTTCTCTTTTCTTTTTGATGTGTTCTTTCCATTTAAGCTTTGCATCCAAATTCATTCCAAGGTATTTGGCGGTATTGGAGTAAGGTACTTCTGTACTGTTTATAAAAATTGGAACATTGTTTATGTTTTTGTTTGTAAAGTTTATATGCGTCGATTTTGTTTCGTTTAATTTGATACGCCATTTGTGCGTCCAATCACTAACTTTATCGACTGCATTTTGCAATTTTTGTGTAGCCGTCGTAACGGATTTATCTGGCACCAATATTGCAGTATCATCAGCAAAGGTGGCCATGATAGCGTTGATGTCCACTGGAATATCCCTTGTATATAACAGATACAGGGTTGGTCCTAGGACACTTCCTTGTGGTACACCGGCTTCAATGTTCTTAAGTTCCGAGTAATTTTGGTCGTACCGTACTCTAAAGAGTCGGTTCGTAACGTAGGATTTCAGTATTTCGTAGTACTGCCTGGCGAAGTCCCTATGCAGTTTGTACTCAAGTCCCAAGTGCCAAACCTTGTCAAAAGCTTGAGCAACATCTAAGAATACAAACGAGCATACTTGTTTTTCTTCAAGTGCCTTTTCCACAAAATCCGTAATTCGATGCACTTGGTCTATCGTGGAATGTTTATTTCTAAATCCAAACTGATGGCTCGGAATTAGTCTTCTTTCTTCAATTATTTTGCTAAGCCTTTTCAGTAGCAGTTTTTCAAAAACTTTTGCCATGATTGGTATAAGCGATATTGGTCTGTAAGATGTAACTTCTGTTGGTGGCTTACCTTGTTTAGGTATAACAATGACTTCTGCAATTTTCCAATGATGTGGCACATATCTTATTTTAAGGCATGCGTTTATTATAAATTGGAGTTTCTTGAAGGCTATAAGAGGCATTTCTTTCAGAACCTGAGCAGTTATAAGATCGTACCCTGGTGGTTTTTTGTTTGACAACTTATGTTGACACATGCTTCTTACTTCTTTGAGCGTGACAAAAGGTATTTCACATTCGTCGTTTCTATCAACAAACTGTAAGGGATCTGTAGCTTTGCTTGCTGGGAATGGCTTGAAAACATTCGCGAGATGTTCAGCGAAGAGATCAGCCTTTTGTTTCGGGTTTCCGATCCATTTACCATCTTGAGATTTTATCGGCGGGTTTTGTGTCTGAGGTCTTTTTAGGCGCTTAGCTGCTTTCCATAAGGAGTATTCTGTAGAAGCATCCGTCGTCAGACTTTTCAGGAATCTACTTAGTGAATCATTTTTAAACTCACAGATTCTTTTTTTTTAATTCGTTGTTAAGACGGTTAAAAACTATCTTATCATCTTTGAATCTCGTGGATTGCCATTTTCCTCTAGCTCTTCTTTTTTCCAATATCAACTCCTTTATTTCGATAGGGTATTTTATTTCTTTTTCTCTCGCATTCGAAATAGATGGAGTACTTTCTTCTGCAGCCTGCTGCACATCAGCAATAAATTGTTCTACTTCATGATCAATTTGTTCAATTGTTTGCATAGGGGATCTAAGGTTTATAAAATTTTCAAGTTTGTCTCTGAATTCGTTCCAGTTTGTTCTGTTATTCACGAGCTTGGGATTACTTTTTTTCTATTATTTCTGTTTCGCTCAGTGATAAAATTACTGGAGTATGATCTGATGATAAATCGTAATTACCTTCGACACTTATATGATTTCGTTTAATACCTTTAACTACGAAAAAGTCTATAAGGTCTGGTATTTTGTTAGTATCAGATGGCCAATATTTTGGCGAACCAGAAGAATAAAATTCGCAGTTGTATTTTCGGCCTGCTTGGTATAGCCGTTTACCTTTTGTTGTTATGAGCCTAGATCCCCATTGGGTGTGTTTAGTATTGAAGTCGCCACCAACAAGGAAGTTATGTCCTAACAAATGTAGGAGTTCTGCATAGTCTTCTTCAGTTGGAGAGCGCTTCGGAGGGCAGTATATAGCTGCTATTTTGAATTCTTTCTTTTTTATACCAATACTAATTGTTGTTACTTGCATGTTTTCTTTAGTAAACTTTGGTTCTTCATAGTGTGTTAAGCACTTTTTTATAAGTATTGCTGATCCTCTCCTAGCTTTGTCAGCTGGGTGCGGAGCGTGATAACATGTATAGTTTGGTAATTTATTATCAAGACTTTGTTCAATAGCGAGGTGGGTGTAGTGTAATAAGAATAACCATTCATTAATTAATTGATTCAAACGTAAACAAAAATAATCATGTAAACAAATCCACACAATAAAATAAATTCTGCAATACAACCAATTATTGCATTGATACATAACACCTATTTTCGTTGTCCCCTTTGACCAACGAAACTGAGAGCATTGACGTCGCTTTGATGACGATGCATTATGAATGACACAGAATGTATTTTACTACACTACTCCAGAAAGCAAATTATAATGAGTATTAGAATTGTCCCCAATAATTTGTAAGAATATATCGATAATTTTTAAGTATAAATAGTTGTGAATTTTGAATAATAAAATCATTCTTGATCATACTTTACAAGTTGACTTGAGTCATTCATATATATAATATATTTATATAATATTATCAGCGAGCTGCGCTTTAAATAGCATTATAAGCGTGTTACGCTACATATAACTTAGGGAGAAAGACACAAACATTACATGGCGATCTTGCCAGCCTGTTAGGTTAACGAAAAATACATTTAACAAACAGGAAGCAGACCAATAACTGATGTCATGCAGCAAAGAGATTCTAGATACGCTGTTCGAAGAGCTAGACCAGACATACTCCCCGGACAACTCAGAGGACAAGATAATAGAGTATATCCCATAACAAGCAAGACTGCCGGACCCCAACCGCTTTCAATAGAAAGATACAGGGAAAGAAATAAAGGAAAAAACCAGACGCAAGAAGACTCAAATAAGACTAAGCTGACACGAAGGAAGAGAGGAGGCAAGGCTGTTAAGGTAAGACAGCATAAATAATTCTATCTGTCAAACTGAGAACACGCATTTTAACAAAGCTCTTGATAAAAATTATTTTAAACAATAAAATAAACGCAAAATATTAAAAAACATTTATTTACTAATTGTGATAAAAGTAATACTTTCATTGGTTTATAAACATTAATATAATTCTTTGAATATACTCGTAAAAAGAATTAGTTAAAAACATTTGCAAATTCACGTGATTGTGATCATGGTGGCTAAATGCATATCTTGTAAGCAAAATGTGTCAAGAAATAATCCAGGAATTTTGTGCAATGGCTGTGATAAACATTTCCATGCCAAGTGTGGTAAAATAGATAAGGAGCTATTCCATAAACTAGCATCTGGTGAAATATCAGTATGGAAGTGCGAATCTTGTCGCATTCAATTAACAACTCATAACCTCAATAATACCAGCTTAAATATGGGGGAAACAGACTCCGAATCAGATATTGATTTTCATCAATCAATTAAAAAAATACACATGGAGCTCGAAAAAATCAAGGCCACTCAATTGGCGTTCACGAACTCAGTTTGTAAAGTGAGCAAACAACTCTCAGAGATCGAGATCATGGCTACCGCAATTTCAGACAACAAGAAGAGAATCGATGACCTCGAGTCTGAAAATACACAGCTTAAGCATCAAATCGTCTCGCAACATCAACGCATACACCAGCTGGAGCAAAAAGAAGCTCAGAAGCAAATTATGATATATAATATTCCAAATCATGAACCGAACATCGACTTAAGAGCTGTCTTTACGCAGGTTCAAGCAGTTCTGTCCAATGTTCCATTAAAAGATGATGACGTCGTTGATATAAGACGGCTTCCTAGCAAAACAACATGATGTCCTATGATGACAACAGGTAGCGTGGCTTGTGTTTTGAATAGTCTTGATACAACAAAAAATGCAGGTCCTGATGGTGTTCCAAACTTATTTTATAAAAACTGTCAAGAATCTATTGTTGTACCTTTATGTATGCTATTCAACAAATCTTTGCGTGACAAAACATTTCCATCATGTCTTAAACATTCATTTGTTACTCCGATTCTAAAAAATGGGAATCCTTCTGATGTTAAGAATTACCGTCCAGTATCAATTTTGAACGCCATGTCCTTAATTTTTGAAAAGTGTGTGTACACCTCAATAATACCTGACATCCTTCCATATTTAAGCGATGGCCAGCACGGTTTTGTGCGAGGTCGATCGACGGTGTCTAATCTTGTTTCTTTTTCACATTTTGTGGCAAAAGCATTAGATAAATCCACACAAGTCGATGTTGTGTACACGGATTTTTCAAAAGCCTTTGACAGGATAAGCCATTCAACTTTGGTACTGAAATTGCGAGAATTTGGATTTCAGGAAAACCTCGTTAAATGGTTTGAGACCTATCTCTCAGATAGGCAATATAATGTCGTTCTAAATAATGTACATTCCAGACCTTTCTACCCTTCATCAGGTGTACCACAAGGCTCAATTTTGGGCCCATTACTTTTTAATATTTACGTTAATGATGTTACTCACAATATGTCTTCCATGTCTCTTGCTTACGCAGATGACTTGAAAATATTCAAAGTTATAAATAATGTTAGGGATTGCATTGATCTTCAAAAAGACCTCAACATATTATTTGATTGGTGTCAACTTAATAATTTAGATCTGAATATAAAGAAATGTTCAATAGTGTCGTATTTCAGGAAACTTAAACCCATTAACTTTGAATATGAGATAAATAAAAATACGTTAAAGAGGGAAACGGAGCATAGAGACCTTGGAATTAAATTTGATTCCAAATTCTCATTCACACCTCATTATGACGATATTATTAAAAAATCTTCGAAGGTGATGGGTTTCATTTTCCGAATTGGCAAGTTTTTTAAAAATTCTGAGTCTTTCCTACAGTTATTTAATATGCTGTGTAGAAGTATTCTTGAGTATGGAGCTGTTGTATGGTCACCAATCTATAAAACTCACAGTGACACAATAGAAAGAGTTCAACGTAAATTTACCAGATACCTTCAGTTTAAACTATACGCCAATCATAGTGAATACGATGATAGATTAATACTTTTTAAAATGCTTTCATTATCTCAACGTAGGTTAATGTTAACAGAAACCTACTTGAGGAAAATAATTATAGGTAAAGTACATTCGTCTTTATTATTGTCTGAAGTATACATACGATGTCCATCTCGACCTAACCGCCACGCATTGCAAATATTTCAACCACCTCGCTCACGAACTAATATATTCATGAAATCACCTATGATCCGGATGCAAGTTAACCATAATAATTACTTCCTCTCGTTTGATATCCTAAATTTTGAACTCAGTGAAAGAAATGTTAAATTACTGTTATTGAGAGTTGTTTCTTCGCACTCTTCCTCATGAAGTCATAACCATCTTATTAATTCTAGTTTGCCTTTGCCTTTCTTCTTTACTTTAGTACATAAACTTTGTTTTTACTTTTGATGAATTTTTTTTAATTTTTAACTTTAAAAATTTTTTTTTGCTTTTTTTTTTTTTGTTTTTGATATCTTTCAGATTTTTGTCATGAATTTAAATTATAATTTAAACAGATAGAATTATGTTATATTATTAATCTAATGTTGACTGTAGCTTGTAATTGGTTTTTTGAACTGTTAGCTACATATTAAAATAAAAATAAAAAAAATAAAAATAAAATAAAAAAAAAGCAGAGCTGTACAGGATAATAAATTACATATTTCGAATAAGGATGGGACAGCCCAATTCGAAAGAAGTAATAAACAACAACCTAAGCAATAATGGCTCAAGCCAAATATTTAACTCTAATAACATAAATATTTATATATTAATAATATTAATAATTTTTTTATTTTTAAAAATCCATTCATACTATAAAAAGTATGTTAAAAAACAAATAGTTAGAAACAGAATAAACCATTTATAATTTTATAAGTTTTTTTTTTATGATATTTTAAAATACTTTGTCAAAAATATTAAACAAAAAAAAAATGATATGGATATATTGAACACTTTGTCAAAAATATTAAATAATTTAAAGAAAAATCCAAACAGGGAATATACTGAAGAATATATAAATAAAATCAAAAAGGAAATTGAAAATACAAAGGAAGAGATACTTATAGAACTATCAGATAAAAAAGAAATAGAAGAAATATTAACAAATTTTAGAGGAATAGAAAAACAAATTCTAGAATTGCTCATACTAAAAAAACAAAAGAAAGAATTAGAAACTATGGCAAAGTTTGAAATACTAGTAGCTGCAAAGCTTATAACAGAATTCAATGGTGAGTCAAAGAACTTATCAAATTTTTTAGGACTAATTGAATTTTATAACGATACGTTAGTTGAGGACGTAGAGAAGAAAAAGCTGATCAAATTTGTAATAGCAACAAAAATAGTTGAAAAAGTAAGAAACAGACTTTTAACAATAGAAAATCAGCCAGAATTTTTTCCTGATTTTAAAAAGGCTTTGACAGAAATTTACAAACCAAAAACAAATCCATTGAAAATACATAGTGAGTAAGCAAGATCACAACAAGGAACTCAAGAAGTAAATAGATTTGCAGAAAAAATTGAATTACTGATATCTCAATTAAATGAGATACAAATAGCTGAACAAGGTGAATCAAATAGAAGAGTTATAATAAAGTTAAATGATCAGTTAGGACTAAATGCTTTCAAAAACGGACTGAATGAAGCTACAAGACAAGTTATACAAGCATCTAGAATTAGCACATTCAGTGAAGCTATAAAGATAGCTACTGAAGTTGAAGTCTCTTCACGACAAAATAATGTCATGCAATTCAGAACAAACTTTAGAGGTGGACACCGATACAAAAATTCTCATACTAGATTCAATAATAACAATGATAGACAATACAATAACAATAGTTATAGAAATAGCTATGAAAGAAACAACAGTATTAATAGAGGTAATGCTAGAAGTAGAGGTACTGCAAGAGGATACCATAACAACAACACTAGGTCGGAAAACATAGGTGTCCCCGGTCAGCAGAATCGGGGGAATCAAAGAAGGTCTTAAATTTCTATGGGGAATATGATACAAATTTCGTTAGCATAAGAATAAAACATTTAAACAAAACTTACAAATTTTTAATTGACACCCGCGCAGATATATCTGTTTGTAAAGAATATCTGGTAAAAGATTTAAATAAGAAATTGACATGCCAAATAAACGGCATTACAAATAAAATAATATTTTCTAAAGGTGTATCAAATCTAGAACTCATGATAGGAAAAGGTAATGTAGAACATGAATTTCACGTAGTCAATGAAGAATTAAATATAACTACTGATGGTATACTAGAAAGAGATTTCCTCAAAGCTTATAACTGTAAAATAGATTATGAAACTTGTGTGCTTGTAGTATTAGTACTAGATGAAGAAATAATACTACCATTAAATATGTCTCTGAGGAATTTAGGAAAATTAACAATTCCACCAAGAACAGAAATAATAAAAAGTATTGAATTAGATTTAAAAGAAGATAGTGTTCTCATCGGGAATGAAATCAAAAAGGGAATTTTCTAAGCAAATTCAATATTACCTGCAAAAGGAATAAAGCATATCAAGATATTAAATACTACAGATAAAGAGGAAACAATTGAGAATTCCATGATAGGTATAGAACCTTTGATAAAATACAGAATATTATCGAATAATACAAAATTTAAATACAAACAAAAATTTAAAAGATTGATAGAGAAAATTCAAATAGACAACTTAGATAAATCTGCTGCTCAGACTATACTGAAGATCTGTGAAGAATTTCAGGATGTCTTTCATGATGATGATGAAAAACTAACAACAAATAATTTCTACGAACAAGACATCGCTTTATCAGACAAAAATCCAGTATACATAAAAAATTATAGACTACCAAACGCTCAATTAGACGAAATACAAAAACAAGTGTCTCAGTTATTAAAAAATGACATAATTGAAGAGTCAGTTAGTCCATATAATTCACCTTTACTTATAGTTCCAAAGAAGACTCAAAATGGACAAACTAAATGGAGATTAGTAGTAGATTTTAGGTCTTTAAATAAGAAAGTTGTAGATGACAAATTTCCACTCACGAGGTTAGACGATGTATTAGACAAATTAGGTAATGCAAAATATTTTTCTACTCTAGACATGACAAGCTCATTTCATCAAATTTCACTAAATACAAATTCCAGACCATTGACGGCATTTTCAACTAATGAGGGTCATTACCAATTCAAAAGACTTCCTTTCGGATTAAAAATCTCGACAAATAGTTTTCAGAGAATGTTGTCGATAGCTCTTAGTGGTTTACAAGCCTCAGCTTTTCTATATGTAGATGATGTGATAGTTTTTGGTAAGAATTTGAAAGATCACAACGAAAACTTGATAAAAGTTTTAGGAAGACGTCGTAAATATAATTTGAAATTAAATATAGAAAAATGTAATTTCTTGAAGCCAGAGGTAATTTATTTGGGGCATTTGATAACAGCAAATGGAATAAAACCAGATCCAAAAAAAATATGAAACAATTAAAACTTATCCACTGCCTAAAAATGCAGATGATGTCAGAAGATTTGTAGCTTTTTGCAACTATTATAGAAAATTCATAAAGGATTTTGCAGAAATAGCAAAGCCTCTCAACCAACTTTTAAAAAAGAAACAAATATTTTCTTGGACAGAAGACTGTGAAAAATCTTTTAACACACTTAAGCAAAATTTAATGACTCCTCCTATACTTAGCTATCCAGATTTTGAAAAACCGTTCAAACTAACGACTGATGCTTCCAATTTTGCTTTAGGAGCACTTTTGTCACAGGGAGAAATTGGAACTGATAAACCTATAGCATATGCTAGTAGATCCCTAAATAAACATGAATTAAACAAACCCATTATAGAGAAAGAATTGTTAGCAATACATTGGGGAATACAATATTTTAGGCCATATCTTTTCGGTAGAAAATTCAT
Source organism: Eupeodes corollae (assembly GCF_945859685.1). NCBI lineage: Eukaryota > Metazoa > Arthropoda > Insecta > Diptera > Syrphidae > Eupeodes > Eupeodes corollae. Next base: position 6,666,716 of record NC_079148.1, on the reverse strand, counting down.
AGTTTACACGAACCACAGACCATTAGTCAGTTTATTTACTCACAAAAACCCATCATCTAAGTTAACAAGAATTCGAGTTGATTTAATGGACTATGATTTTGAAATAGTATTCAAAAAAGGAAAAATGAACACGAACGCTGATGCCCTATCAAGAATAAAAATTGATTCAGAAAAGTTAAAAGAGATGCTACCAAAATACAATATTGACGTTTTAACAAGAGCAATGAAGAAGAATAAAGAAAAGATACCAAATGAGGAAGAAAATTGTGCAGCAGCCTTGGACTCTAATATGAAGACTAGCTACCTTTATATTTGGGACTGTACATCAATATCGGACATTAGGCGATTAAAGAAGATAGAATTTAAAGAATGTAACGTTACAAAGAGAAAGAGAAATGAAATAATAATAGCAGCAAACACTGTATTTGTAGAATTTAGCGATAAATCTTTATCAGAGATAAAATTGATTCTGAGGAAGCTAATATTCAAAATGAACAATGCAGGTGTTAAAAGACTAGCGCTAGCAAGAAACAGTCTTATATTTAATAAAGTATGCATACAACAATTTAAAAATATATTTAATAAGCTGCAAGAAAATATAGAAGAAGATAAATATCTAGATATAATATTATATACTCCTCCAAAACAGATAAAAGATGAGAAAGAAATGCACAAGTTAATAGAAGAACACCATAATACGGAAATAGGAGGTCATTGCGGTATCAGAAGATGCGTGAATAAATTAAAACAACGATATGTTTGGAAGAATATGAACAAAATGGTTAAGAAATTTGTTAACAACTGCGAAACATGCAATGAAACAAAGATAACCAGATACACAAAAGAAAATATTGTAATTACAGATACACCCAGTACGTCATTTGAAACAGTAACAATTGACACTGTAGGGCCACTTAGACCATCAAATGGTTATAGATACATATTAACAGTACAATGTGATTTAACGAAATTTGTAGAAGCATTCCCGATAGAAACTAAAGAAGCAAATATTGTAGCAAAAACAATAGTCGAAAAATTTATTCTTAAATACGGATGTTTTAAGAAACTAAAAACAGATAAAGGAACAGAATTTACTAATGAATAGCTAAAGAATATTTGTACACTTTTAAAGATAGAAAAGATAGTTTCCACACCTTTTCACCATGAAACAATGGGATCAATAGAAAGAAATCATAGGGTATTTAATGAATATATTATGAGCGTAGGAGATACAAATAACTGGGAAGAATGGTTACCATATTATACTTATTGCTATAACTCAACACCACACAGTAGCACTTTATATTCACCATTTGAACTAGTATTTGGAAAGTTATGTACACTTCCATGTGAAGTAATAGAAAACAAAAAAAACAATTTATAACATTGATAATTACTTGAATGAATTTAAATGTAAATTAAGACATGCTCATGAACAAGCAAAAAGCAACTTAATCAATGATAAATATAAAAAACAGAATTTTCAAAAAAATGTTAATACATCAAATTTTATCGTAGGAGATCATGTATATTTAAAAAATCAAAATAAAAGAAAATTTGATAAACCATTTAGAGGACCATATAGAATAATATCACAATATGGTGTAAATAGTACAATATTAATAGACAATAAGGAATATACTATTCACAATAACAATCTAATTAAATCTAGAATTAAACATTATACATTAAAATAAACACAAAAATGTTCACATACAAAAAATAATATTTATTGTAAACAAATATCATTTTATTAAAGGGGAGGGATGTAGTGTAATAAGAATAACCATTCATTAATTAATTGATCCAAACGTAAACAAAAATAATCATGTAAACAAATCCACACAATAAAATAAATTCTGCAATACAACCAATTATTGCATTGATACATAACACCTATTTTCGTTGTCCCCTGAGTGCCACTGAATTTTCTTTTTGTTCAATTCTTCAGTGACAGATCTATACGCATCGGCGTCTTCAACAATGACTTTCCAATTGTCTTTATTGTATGATGTATATTTACATGCCTTATTCGTGCATTTTTCTACTATTGTCTTTAGCTCGCCAAACATTGCCAATCCGGAGATCATAATTGGAGGTGGGGCAGTTTGCCTGGTACCTTTAACGTGAGACTTATTTTGGGGTAAATCTCTTATTTCTTTATTGAATGCTCTCATTATTGTAGCAGTATCTGATTTTGAACCTGTTTGCTGACATTTTATAACAGCCTCTGGGCTACTCTCTGCTTTTCGTTTCTTTGACTTACGTTTATTTCGGTTTCCTTCATGATGTTGGTTATCAGCTCTTACCACAATATGGTCTTTGCACCAATCCCTTTTTTAATTATATGTGGTTTAAATTCTCCGAATGAATAAGCAAATCATTTACTACCGCTTCCTCTATCGAAGCCCAAATTTAGACAGAGTATCAACTTCTCGTGAATTTGATGCTTTGTCAGATTCCATTCAATGAATTGTTTCGTCCTCGTGCTGAAATCGTTGTTACGGGCGATTTAAATGTACACAATTCTTCATGGCTTCAACATTCAGGCCAGACAACACCCGATGGAGTGAGTGCAGAAATCTTCGCTGAGTTGAACCACCTAACTCAGTTTTTCAACGAGCCCACCCAAATATCGGACGTTAAAGGTCGAGTTCTTACCTCTGACCTTGATAAGTACACTGTAAGTGTACTATGTCTTCTAAGCACATCTGACCATTGTGTTATATAAGTAAATTTCTATTGTCAAAACTGTTCAGTTAAGGAAAGAGCTCCTAAAAGAAATGTTTGGCCATACGAGAAAGCTAACTGGAACGGTCTAAATAATTACTTCAGGATCTTTAACTGGTCACTTTGCTTCCTCAATAGAGATGTTGACACCAGCGCTGATATAATCACAAGTTTAATTCTGCTGGGAATGAGAACTTTTATACCGAACAGGGTTAAAAGTATCAGACTGAAGGAAAACACATGGTTTGATGCTAGCTGTAAAGTGGTTATTAGGGCCAAAGAGGTACGCTTCTGGCTACGGAAGACCTGCAACGCCCATATTCGACGGACCAAATTTTTACATGACCAAAAATTACGGCAAAAAATACTGCAATGTCCCAAAGGCAGTACAAATTTTTGGTCATTTGTAAAAAATATGAGGAATTCTTCCTCTTCATCGGTTCCTACGCTCGTTGTCAATGACACTCCTTTTGTTAGCTCTTTAGAGAAAGCTAATCTATTTTCTAGGCAGTTCACCACTCATTCTACGCTGCCAGTGAGTGTTATCACTGCGCCTGTACTTGAGCGAGTTAGTGATTCTATGGGGCAAATCTTTTTTCGCACTCGTACTGTAGCAAGAGTCCTAAAAGATCTTAACATACATTAATCTGCTAGTCCGGATGGTATCCCCGCTATTGTTCTGAAGAGATGTTCTTCAACGCTGACAAAACCACTGTCTAAGCTTTTTTATCCGTTCCACTCCTCAGGTCTCGTTCCGAGAGAATGGAAAACTGTCCAGCCCATCCCCAAAAAAGGCGAATCTACCTCAACCTCTAATTACGACCGATTGCACTTACGGCCCTTCTTTCGAAGGTCATGGAAACGCTGATTAATTATCAGCTCAAGAAATATCTCGAAGATCGAAAGCTTCTTAATGACCGACAATACGGCTTTCGTAGCAATAGGTCCACTGGTGATCAAATGGTTCGTCTCACCGAACAGTGGAACAAATCTTTACATCGTTTTGGAGAAAGTAAAATTATTGCACTTGATATTTCAAGCAAAAGCATCTGAAAACCACAACATTAATGCTGGTATGCCCCAGGGCTCTGTTCTATCTCTAACACTTTTAACGATCTCCTGTCTGCAACTTCTAATGCAATACATTGTTTCGCTGGCGATAGTACTCTTAGCTTTTCATATTCGTTTTCAGACTCACATCCCTCTTTTTCGGTTGTGGAACTGCAACGACAAAATATGATACGCTAATTAAATTCCATGCTTATGCTGTAGTGAAATAGCCCGTTGCATTTCACCCTTTAAACAGTTCAACCGTAATACGTACTGTTAAAAAAAAAGAGATTCGTTCTTTAGCCATTGTTGTCATTGATTATTTTGGGCCATTTCTACAATAATTGGACAAAGACGCGAGAAAAGATGGTGCGTAATATTTACGTGCCCCACCGTTCGTGCCGTGCACATAGCGGTGGCATACAGCCTAGACACCAGCTCATGCATTATGTGCATACGAAACTTCATATCACGCCGTGGAATGCCTCGGGAAATCTATACCGATAACGGCACCAATTTCAAGGCCACTGAAAAAATGGTATGCGATGAATACAAAAACACCAACTACTCAACTGTTGCTTCCAAATACGATGGACTTAAATGGAAGTTCAACCCACCGGCAGCACCTCACATGGGAGGGGCCTGGGAAAGGCTTGTCCGATCCATCAAAACTATATTGTATAGTATGGCTCCAATGAACTTCAACGGTGAAACACTGAGATGCGCGCTATGGGAGGTGGTATTCTCAATCAATTCCCGACCACTCACAATTGTGTAACTTGAGTCCTGCTACGACGAAGCCATCTCCCCAAATCATCTTTTACTAGGCTCAACAACAGGGTTGTTGCGAAGACAACATTGACCTGTGACAGCGTTGGCATCAAACCCATATGTTTGCTGATAGATTTATTCAGAGATGGGTAAAAGACTACACACCTATGCTTGCACGACGAGGTAAGTGGTTTGAAAAACAGCCTCCTTTAGCCCCTGGTGACGTGCTTGTCATCGAGGACGAAAATCTACCCCGAAACAGCTGGCCAAAGGGTATCATTGAAAGCGTAGTAACCGCGAAAGACGGTCAAGTCCGAAGAGCCGTGGTGAGAACTCAAACGGGAATGTTAGAACGACCAACAAGCATGATTAGACGTCGATAAAGGCTAAAGTAAGCTCACTCCAACGAAGCTGCATACGAGGGGGAGAATGTTTGTAATATTTAAAACTATTTGTGTTGCTGCTCAGCTTATGATTTCTCGACGGCTTAGTGGGATATGTTGGGTTTGTGGGGTGATTCGGTTTGGAGTTGCAGGGGATTGGTTGTGAAAATCTTCAAACTATCAGTTTATTATTATTTTTTTAGTTTTTATAACTAATCTTTTGTAGCTTTAAGTTGAATCACCCTGTCGGCTTTACTTGTTTTGAGAATTTCGACTCCAAAAGCCGTACTAAGCGAATGTGGAATGCCTTACAACACTCTGTCCTTCCTACTCATTGCAATATTCAGGAATTCAAAACCAATGAGCATCGAAATCTTTTAAACCCTCTCTCCTCTTCCTAGTGCTCACACTGTGCCTCTGCATAATAAGAGTAGTAATATCCCCTTGAGTGTGTGCTTATTATAAAAAAAAAAGGTTCAAAAGTGACAGATGTGCAAATTGCGGGCTTTTAAAAGTGAAACTTCTTTATATGTTATGTATCTACGGTATTCAACTTTTTTTTGACAGCCATTTTATTTCTCTCACTCTCACTGCATGCATGCCGTGCCGTTAACCTCCAAATCTTCATAATCATTCTCGTTCACTAAACGAAATTAACGGTAGAATAGCGCAATAATGCTATTCAGACATTAAACTAAATTGATATATGTATAATAGACCGTACTTTAGGTACGCATACATACACATACAGATATTATTTTTCGCGCGAGAAATAAGGAAAAATGGTAACGCGTAAAAGCATTTGTACGAATAAAATTTCATTTTCATTATTTTCTCGCTCCATTTTTTCGTTTTGTTTGCGTCTAAGTGAAACAAATTGTTTCAATAGCTCCTCCGTATTTCGTATTGCTTGCTGGATGCTGCAATGTTGAATGAAGGATATGTCAACAGCAAGGACATTGAAGGTATAACTAAGAACATTTTGTGTATATGTTTAGTACGTATACTAATTTGTGTTGATGATGATGATGATGCTAGGTTTTATATTCGAAATGAAAGAAGAAAAATCCGTCATTGCAACGTGTGAACGACAAAAAAAAACCTTCCATCACAGGGTTTTAATGTCAGTTTTATATGCATAGCGGTTTTTTTATTTGACAGCAGTGACATCTAGAAAAATGTAACATTTATGTAAAAAGTTTAGATTCTTCAAACGAAATTTTTACTTGATCATATTTTGAGCAAAAGAAGTGACATAAAAACATCAAGTAAAAGACATTCTCCACATTCTAATTGAGTGGAAAAAAGTTTATTTTTTTGCATATTTTCGGTGAAGTTATCAAAAAGCCTACCAAAGAAAAAAAACGTTACATAAGTTGGGGTTAGGCATAGGTACCTTTAAGGAAACTCATAAAATGAACATTTCATACTGTTTTATGGTTTTTGATATCTGAAGAAATGTCGTAAAAACATACAATAAAAATACATTTTTAATGAAGAAACCACTGCAGCTTTGATGGGAACATAAGAAGTCGTGAACTGAAAAATGTTATGGAGTAAAGTTTTGATTCAATGCATAAATAATAATGTTATAAACCTCCCTGGATATAGAACAAAACAAAAGTTAAAAGAACTGTTAAAGAGGGTTTCGTTAAAGACCAAACTGCACATAAAGACAGAAGTAACTTTTTTTTAATTGGGACATAGGTAAGGTACCATAAGACAAGTAAAACGTCGAACTTGAGAGCTTGTCTAGTAACTTCAAAACAGTAGCAACAAAATTTGATACTACCACCTGTAGTTGTTTATTACACATAACACATTTTTTTAGCTGGATAAGAAGTTTCGATTGTTGTTGTCTATGGTTTGACAGTGGAGCTTGAATTTCAAATAATGTTGACATTTCTGTTCAATAAGGTTTGACAATTAATCATTAATCTTTTAGTGCAAAACAACGATTCGAAATTGAGGAAAAAAATAACAATGCTCAAAGTAGAATTGTGTTTAGGTGTGAAGCTTATTTGTGGTTTAAAAGCTTCGTTAATAAGCAAAATTAACGAATATTCCATGACATTGTTTGGTTCGGTTAATACGTCAGCGACATTGGTCCTGATTTCTTTCAAAATGAGGAAGGAATTGCTGCATTTGTTCCCAAAAATGAATCAGCTAAATATAGACAATATTTTAGTTCTAACCAAAAATACTCCATTAAAAATATGGTCAACCCAGACTGACATTTCGGTTTGCCTAAAGCACTATTCACATGAGCACGACCAACGAATGAACGAATATTCGTCGATTTTGATATTTCTTTCACATGAGAGTTTTTAATTCATGGCGAATATTTTTTCAAGGAGCCACAGCCAAACACCATTCACTACCGAAACCAAAACAAGAAAGTTGCGAGTTTGGATAATGTGGAACGCTAATAAAGTTTGACAGTTCGTATCAACTACAATTTTTTTCGCGACGAATACATTTTTTTTCTTAAATTTATTAATATATGATATTGAAAATTAAAAGTATGCATCATAAATCAAATAGAAACTATATTGCTATCGTTTTTTAAGAATTTGTGTTGAAATAAGTCTTCAAAAGAACATAAACTCACATTTTGTAATTCATTCGTCGTTCATTGGTAGCACTCATATGCTTAAAAGTTGAGGAGGACCATATGTGAGAAAGTGTGCGTACAATCATGCAAACACCAAACACATTCGTTCATTTGATTCTTCGAAAAAATTACTTCTTTTTAAGAATTCAATGGGCCTGTTCAAAAACAATGTCATCCTTACCAACGACTACAATCTGAAGTGCTGTCATGGACTTAGAAGTTTTACATATACATATATCAAGTTTTATTTTATTTTCAATTCTGTGAAGGGGTGTTTTTAAGACGTGTGGTATGTAAATTAATGTTATACCATGAATTCAACTTAATTATAAAGATAATTTCGGGGAAGTGACATGTGGAATATGATCACTCCAAAAAAGCCAATTTTACTTGGTAACGTACCCATCCAACCAAAAATAATCATCATTGCTGTACAAAATTCTGTTGTAAAAATCGGGACCGATTTGAATCTTGTTTTGATCCATTCACCGAACACGCGACGAGCTTAATGGTCATAGTCTTTCGGTTCCAATCCTTGCCCTAGTTGGATTTTGAAAGCCCGCAAACCAGGATCCTTCCGCAAAATCTTCCATGACGAGTCACTTAAACCGAACCATTTTTTTGGTACAAAATTTGCACGATTTGCAAACGTTGTTCAGGGATAAATCTTTTCCTTATGAAAACTGAGCTTATGTGACAGCTGTCAAAACGACTTACTCTAAAAATAGTATTGCCAGATTGAAAACTATGCATCTGAAAAACGTTATCTCGATGTATTTTGTAGTATCTTCGACAAAAAAATCAAAAGTCTATTTTTTCGATTTCTAAGATGGAGTAAATTCTAAGTTTAATATAAGTTTTATTTGAATTGATATATTTGACCCTTAATACTTAAAAATAACCTTTGTTCCTAATAAAACAAAAGCTTCCGTTTAATTGATATTTTTGTGTTTCCCAGTTCCTAATTGTCTTTCAAAAAGATAATAAATTCATTCACAAACAATATGTTGAAAACTACTGTAAATTTCTTAAAAAATAAGGTGAATATAAACAAAATGTTGGTATAGGACATAACCCTAAAATAAAAACAAAATAAGATTTGAAAGTTCAGACCTTCAATTCTCATCTGGACCCTTGTCACAGGTTTTGTGATTTGATATGTGAGGATGATTGGTTTTAACTTTGGAAAATAATTTCTTTTTTCCTCTGTCACGTCGTTGTTTTATATTTGCCTTCATTTTCTATTGCTCCCAAACGTGTTAAACGTCCCTCGAGGACTCTCGAAAGAATAGATCACACATGTAAGAAAAAACACAACACATCTCAGCTCCATTGAACCGTATATAAAGCTATAAAAATGTCTATGCCCTCTACCGACCGCAACGCCACCACAAATCAATCAATTCCGCCCTGATTTACCCCAACTTATTAAAGCTTTGTCGCCACTGCTGTTGTTCAGCAGAAATAAAAAGGAAAAAAGAACAAACATCCCCAAGAGAACATAAAATAGAATATGAAAAATCTAATCGAAATCCAGGTTATAGAGAGATATAAATTACGATTACACGACATGCACTCTCCGGATCCGGATGGGAAGAACATCTAACATCATAATGCGGGCTTTTCTATAAATCAGCAGCAGCAACAAAACGTTTTCTCGAGAGGTTTTCACCTTCACTCTCAGCAAGAAAAAATACCCACTGTTAAGCCTCATCCAAGTCATCGAAGGCCCCCCCTTCTCTCTCACAGCTTTAAGCAGTATTGATAAATGCTTATTTATGATGTTAGAAGATGTATAACCACCTAAAACCTATCTATAAGTATATACGTCATGTGATGAGGACGGATTTGTGATTCACCCTTAACTCTATCCATATACAGTTGAGCCTGAGGATATCATTTTACAGCACTTCTTATGCATCAGTTTCAGAGCTTATCAAAGAAAGTTGCACACCATGCACACACCACACACAACTCCACACAGGCCCACACACGTGGCCATACAAAAACAACTTAGGTATATTTAGTTTAGTAAAAATGAAGACACTTTTATTCACGTTAGAGGTGTTCATTCGCAAGGACCTTAACTCTATCTTCTTCTTTGCTTTTTTTCCTTCTTTCGTTATCCGCTGCTTCCGTATCAAGTAACATGAAGCTGATGCGAGAGAAGGTCATAAATCTATGTTGTTTCTATATTTTATCATGACAGACACCCGGAATCCCAAGAAAAAGAAGAAGAAGAAGGAAGGAAACTGCAAACAGCCAAGTTGAAGGAAAATCCATAATTTCCCTTAAACTTTCATCGAAGACTTTAGACGAAACGAAGCAGTTAGGTATATTAGCTTCTTTATTCGTGAATCTTTTGGACTGATGTATCTTGGATATTTTATCACTCATTTTTCACGGATGACGCGTTAACATCAGAAGCTCAGTCAAGAAGCAACCAGGGTTGTTAAAAATTGGCTCTGTTAACGCAGATTCTGCTCTTTTAACTTTATCTTACTTATCTTTTGGAAAAAGTTTAAAGGTTTCTTCTTCTCTCTTTTTTCTCCTTTTTTCCTTTGTTTCTGTCTCTTCTGTCTCTTCTACTTCTTGCTCACAAATGCCCTATTTTATTTTTTTCTAAGACATAGCATTTGTTTGTTTAACTTAGCTTTGCACAGTTGTGTTCTTTTTTCTTTATCATCTTTTTACATTCAACTTCCTTTTGTTTTTCTTCAAATACTTCTAGTTGTCCTGTTTCTTCCAATTCTGTTAGTTTGACTCTTTCTTATAGTTTTTTTAGTTCTTTCTGTCCTTTTAGGGCTCTAGTTTTTCAATGTTCTTCTATAACTTCTAAGTCTTCTCGTTGTTCCAATTGTTCTTGTTTTTCCAGCGCATCTAGAGTTCTATTTCTTTTACTTGTTCAAATTCTTTTTGTTCTTCCATTTTTTTTTAAATTCTTCTAGTTGTATCAATCCTTCTTGTTCTTTCAGTTCTTCTAGAGCTTCTAGGTCTTCTCATTGTGCCAATTGCTTTTGTTCTTCTAATTCTCTAGGAAACTTTCTTATTTTCTAGTTTTTCTAGTTCTTCTACTTTTTCTGGTTCTATAAGATTATTCTAGTCGTTCTTGTTCTTCAAGTTTTTCTGGTTGTTCGGATTCCTTAAGTTTTTCTAGTTCTTTTAGTTTTGCTAGTTTTTCATTTTCTTCTACTTGTTACATATTTTCTTATTTTTCCGGACTTTAAGGTTCTTCTTGTTGATCTAGTTGGTCTAGTTCATCTAGTTTTTCTAGTTTTTATAGTTCCTCCAGTTGGTCTAGTTGTTAAATTTACTTTTTAATTCTTTCAGTTCTTCCAGTTTTTTTAAGATTGCTCTAGTTCTTCCAATTTTTCTAGTTTTTCCAGTTTTGTTTAGTTCTTCCTGTTTTTTTAGCTTGACTAATTTGTCTGGTTATTTTAGTTCTTCTATTTCTCTTAGTTCCTTAAGATTTTCTAGTTCTTCTAGCTCTTACTTCTAGGTCTTCTAATTATCCCAATTCTTCCAGTTTTTTTGAGATTCTTCTAGTTGTTATACCCTATGCTCCAACTAGTTCTATGCAATTATTCTAGTTTTTCTTGTTTTTTCAGTTCTTGTAGTTCTTTTAGAACTTTCTAGCTTTCTAGTTATTCCAGTTCTTATTCTTTTTCTGGTTCTATAAGATTCTTCTAGTCGTTCTTGTTCTTCTAGTTTTTCTGGTTCTTCCAGTTTTTCTAGTTGTTCCAATTCCTTAAGTATTTCTAGTTCTTTTAGTTTTGATAGTTTTTCATTTTCTTCTACTTGTTACAATTTTTCTTATTCTTCCAGTTCTTTAAGGTTCTTCTTGTTGATCTAGTTGGTCTAGTTCATCACGTTTTTCTAGATTTTTTAGTTCCTCCAGTTGGTCTTGTTGTTAAATATACTTTTTAATTCTTTCAGTTCTTCCAGTTTCTTAATATTGTTCTAGTTCTTCCAATTCTTCTAGTTTTTCAGTTTTGCTTAGTTCTTCCTGTTTTTTTAGTTTAACTAATTTGTCTGGTTATTTTAGTTCTTCTATTTCTCCTAGTTCTTCAAGTTTTTCTAGTTCTTCTAGCTCTTCTAATTCTTCTAATTGTGCCAACTCTTCTAGTTCTTCCAGTTTTTTAAGATTCTTCTAGTTGTTCTATTTCCTATACTTCAACTAATTCTGTGTGATTATTCTAGTTTTATTTGTTTTTTTCAGTTCTTCTGGCACTTTAAGAACTTTTAAGCTTTCTAGTTCTTCCAGGTCGTTCCTGTTCTTCTAGTTTTTCTGGTTCTTTCAGTTTTTCTAATTGTTCCGATTCCTTAAGTTTTTCTAGTTTTCCATTTTCTTCTACTTGTTACAATTTTTCTTATTCTTCCAGATCTTCAAGGTTCTCCTTGTTGATCTAGTTGGTCTAGTTCATCTAGTTTTTCTAGTTCCTCCAGTTCTTCTAGTTGTTTAATACGTTCTTTCAATCCTTCTAGTTCTTAAAGTTTTGTTTACAAGTTGTTCTTCTAGTTCTAGTTTTTCTAGTTCTTCGAGTTATTTCAATTCTGCTAGTTCTTCTCATTTATTAAATATTTTAGCTCTTCTAGTTCTTCTAGCCCTTTAAGATTCTTCTAATTTTTTCAGTTCTTCCAGTTCTTCTAGTTCTTTAAGATTCTTTAAGTTCTTCTAATTCTTTAAGGTTCTTCGATTTCTTCTAGTACTCTTAGTTTTTATACATGCAATAGGTCTAAAAGTTCTTTTTCATATTTATTGTTCTTCTTGGTTTCTTGAAACTATTCTCCTGCTTCATCTTCTTCTTTTTATCAATCTTCTTTGAAAACTTAACCTGATTAAAAAAAGTCGTGCATCCCTAAAGATATAACGACACTGTTCGATGGAGAACTTGTGTTCCTCGCAGCTTAAGCTTGGAAGCCTTCGCGGACATTTGAAAAGTTCTTACCCCAGCAGTCTTACGATTGGGGGTGGTCCTGAATTACATGTACATAATAATACCCATACGAGTTCGTTCACCAAAGAGCCAAAGTATGTACCGTATCTAACGTACAACAAGGAAGCCCAGGATATGTTGGGGAAAAAGTTTCACAACGGATAAATAAATCACCAGAAGTCTAATTTAATAAAAAGTCGAATTCTCTTGGTGGCATTCGCGAAGAACTTAACTATGTATCGTGTATATTCTAAGTTAGAAGACGAAACGCTGTTCTATGGTGTCCTTGATAAACGGTGTGATGGCACGGTGCGGCGCAGCGCAGCGCTGCTCAAGGAAAAAGAGAAGGTGCTAGCGGCTAATTAATGAACCCTTTGGTAGCGCTATTTGCTATAATGTAGGAACGTGTTACTCTGACGGATTATGTGAACGTGGAAAGTGTGCTTAGGTTTCGTGTCTTCCGATCCAACAACATAGAAACATGTGAAAGTAAAGTGGGTTGGAGAAGGATGGCTGTGAATATGTACATTTTGTAAGTTAAAGACTAAAAGCAAAAGGATTCTCTTCAAATGAACCTAAAGGATGCCTCCCAACCTCACTTATAGCTGCTGCTATAAAGTGAACTTGTATCTATGTACAAGGAACGTTCGTTGGGGGCTAAAAGTTTTGCTGATTTATTCAATTTTCTCCGAGAGATGTCGTTTGTGTTCTTTTTTTGTTTTTGTTCTTTGCACCAGAGGTTGTCATCATCAACTTGGGTTTTGTTGGAAGAGAAAGTTCCTTGTATATGCGATTCCTCCAATCATCATTAATTCTTTCGGAAGGTCGGTCGGTTCGCTGGATAGGGTTGAATTAATTTGACAGAGCAAAACGTAAGACAAAAAAAATTGAAATTGGTGAATCAATGGCAAAAGCAATTGACTGTAACAAGCAAATTAATTGTCAATTCTATCGGCGAAGTTAAAGTAAGGAGGGCAAATAAGGTACAATCGCTACCTTTGAATGAGACATTAAAGAGGTTTGGATAAATTAAAAGGGTACTTCTTGAAAATTAAGGACAAAAATGGGTAAAACCCCCAGAAAAACAATATGGAGAAATAACGCCAGGTGGAATATTGATAAAGGACGAGTTATGTTGACAAATTTGTAATGATGTTTGTAAAGATTCTTTTAGGGTCCTAATGGCTTAAGCTATCTCCAAAAGACTAATATTAGGCCTAAAACAATTTTCATCCATCTGATGTACAAAAATATTCAATAACAAAGATGGGAATCTAAAGCTGAGAGAGTGTGTGTGTGAAATCAAAATTCAGTCCTCCAACCAATCAAATTGCTACTTTTTGACAATTTAATGGGAGTGTTTAAAAACAATGAAATTTTAGCAAACAGGAACACAAGTGCTGACATGATCCTTAGTTAGAAGATTTTTTTACTTTTTCCAAAGGATTTCAGGAAAATGAATTTAAGTTTTATAACATGGTAATCCTTAAAAATTGGAATCAGCTTGTGGGGAATTTCTTAAGAACTTGATTGTGAGTGATTTTTGACATTTGTACTATGGAAGAAATGTCACAATTGATATAAATTTGTCAAATGGTGCTAGCTCCATCCATTTTATTTGTAGTTGGTTCTCACATAAACGACTTTTCTTCTTATCACTTTTACAGAAATCTATGTTTTGGTTTCAAAATCTCTAGGGACGGCATGCACCTGTTTCAAGTCCCTATTTAGAAGAGTATTTCTTTAGAATTTAATCTCTCAAAGAAAATTCTATTTTCTTAATGTCAAATCACAACAAATCTCAGAAATCCATTATTTACAATTCAATCTTATCCTGAGCATAGAATCTAACGCCTTATTAATTAAATTGCTCCGAATAATATAACGATAATTGCTGCACCATACCAAAGTGCTTCATTGCACGGATAAGACAACATCTTTCTCGCCACAACGTAGACGTTCAGCGTAAGTCTATAGTAGACCAACCTGCAGATAAATGAAAAAAAACCAGCCCTAGCCAAAGACATCTTTTTGTCCCATCATCGGTTCTTGAGCACAGATCGCATAACAATCAAGATTCCAGAAACCACACTGCCTCAGGAATAACATCGACGACAGCCAAGCGACCAACCGACGACGACGATACGGGACGATGCGACAATGTGATGACGCGCCAACGACGACGACGGACGACTCGGCTGGACGCTGTGCTACACTATTAAGCTGGTTTGCCTCCACGAGATTGGGTTAGAAACAAAAACTGCGTGTGTAGCAGCAAGTTGTTTTGCCAGGGATCGATTCCAATCTTATATAGAAACTTAAGCTTCTTGAGGAAAAAATGGAAAAGGAATAAGATCATCATGAAGCGATAGAGAGCTATTTGCGAAGAATGGAACGTTTCTTCAACGTTGTTGGTCGTTCGTCCAAGAAAAAAACCACATCTAATTCTCTTGTGACTCAAAGTCTCTGTTTGTATCTAGGAATATACTTTAGTCTATTCGAACGGTGGACCGTTTGGCTGAACTATGTATATGGAGGCTAGACGATAAGTTTTTGGTCTGAGTTTATTGCAACTGTCTTAAACTGATGGTGACTTCGTACGCATGTCTTAATTAGTTTATAATTATCATGAGTGTAGACAGTCGGGATGGGACTCGAGAGCTGATAGTATATAATGCCTTCTTGGATTTCCAGATAAAGGATAGACAGTTCAGGATTTTGAACTTATTGGAAAAATGCCTTTAACAACTTCCCAAAAGGAATACAAATAAAATTGCTTCATATCAAATCAATTTTAACTTTTCAAAAAAAAAAAGATTTTCAAAATTATGGAACAAAGGCATTTTCTAAAAGAAGAGTTATTTATCATCCTAAAAAGTACGTATACGCCAGAGTGTACATTTTTTTATTTTGTGATCATAAGTAAAAATACATTTGGTGTTGGAACAGCTTGCAGAAAACCAGGGTCTATAGTGACTTAGATATCTTAAGAATCCTTTAATTTCAGGGATAGAGAGGACCTACTGTTTTAATGCGAAATTGGAACGGTTGGGCATTGGATACATGGAAACATGCGAACGGGCGTCCAAATATCATATAAGCATCAATAACAACCCTTATTTCAAATGGAACTTATTTGAGGCTTACCGTACAGTCCTACTGACTTAAGGCACATCAAGGGGCGTCGAGAAGAATTCTCTCATTTTTGTGGGAGGCGACCGTAGGGTACTCTACCTCAACAGCCGACTGGAATTGAGTGCCAGAAATGAATAGAGCATGACGTGGCATATACAAAACTGCAGGATGGGCTTACTTTCGATGGGCCCTTGTGGCAAAATAGCTACTTCCGGTACCGTTTTTTTGGTACATACCTATTTATTCACCCTTGCTGCAAAAATGTACAACGGGTCTATTGGGATTTACTTAAAATTAAATTAAATTGGGTGGCGCAACAGCCCGTTTGAGAACTAGGGCCTAGTGACTGACAACTCTCAACCATTTCCTGAGTGCGAGTACTGTTGTCAGGGATGGAAGGGACCTACAGTTTTAAGCCGAATCCGAATGGCAAATTTGAGAGCACTTTTTATGACAAGAATTACTCTTGGAGAATTTGTCAATTCCCCTCGCAAGAGGCAGTAACCGTGAAAAAAAAACTTAAGGCATGACAGTCCATCGCACTAACCATCATGCCACGGGTACCACAATAGGGATTTACTTACAGATTTCAAAACAGGAGGGCGGGCAAAAAAAAAACTCAGGCCAAACCGCTTGTCCGCCCCATCTCGTAAAACGGTATTTTTTGGTACAAACCCTACCTCATCCGCCGCTTAGAAAAATGAGGTATCAAATGAAAGCTTAGACTCTCTAGATTAAGAATCCGTTGGGCTTGCTAACTTTTGATGAGCCAAACATTTAATGGGCCACACATGTGCCCGCCCACCGGTTTAAAAAAAATCTAAATTCATTAACTTTTTACTTACCGCAATTTCAATTTTTTTTATCTCAAATTAAAGAAAAAAAGGGAGATTGATTAGTTTCACTGCCAACTCCATAAAACCTTTAACTGAAGTTTTAAAAATTACTTAAAACAAGTATTTTAACACAATTTTTGGCTGTACGAAATATTAAAGTATTTATCTTCATTTTTTCAAAAAACAAATATAATATAGTGTAATTTAATATAATACATTTAACAAAAGATAGGAATAAGAACTTTGCATATTTCACAATTATTAACATACCTAACATAAAAACAATAAAATAAATAATATTAACAAAATTAAAATGAAATTATAAACCTATACCAACATTTTTATTTATATTAAATTTTTAACAATAATTGTCATCAGAAAATATTCTATTTCGTCATTCTCATCTTCATTTCAAATAATGTCATCAACATTTAGAGAAGTTGGGTCGCCTTTTTTTTTTTTTTTTTTATAATAAGCGCACACTCAAGGGGATATATTACCCTTATTATGTAGACATAATGTGAGCACTAGGAAAGGGAGAGAGGGGTTGAAAGGAGATGTCGGTGCACATTGGTTTTGAATTCCTGAATATTGCAATAGCTGGGAAAGACAGAGTGTGGCAAGGCATTCCACATTCGCATAGTACGGCTAAAGAACGAATCTCTGTACTTGACAGTACGACCGAAGATGGGCTCGAGGGTATATTGATGAGCATTCCTAACAGCGCGAGTGTTACGGTTGAACTGTTTAAGGGAAGGAATGCAGCTGGCTATTTCTCTAGAGCATAAACCATTAAAATAACGGTAAAAGATGGTGAGACAAGAAACATTTCGACGATGTTCAAGTGACGTAAATGATCTTATGATGGTAATATCACCAATCAATCTAAATGCTCTACGTTCAATACTATCCAAGAGGCTTAAGTAAGTTGCAGGAGCACCATCCCAGATATGGGAGTTATACTCAAGCTTTGGACCTATATGTATCTTGTAAATAACAGCAAGATCAGAGGGGGAGAAAAACTTCTTGCATCGCCTTAGAAAACCCAAACATCTTGCGGCATTTTTGGCGACATCGCGTATGTGATCGTTCCACAAAAGGTGGTTGGTGATACACATACCAAGAATATCCAGATGTTCAGTTTCCTCGATGCAAGTGCCATTTTTGGATAATGGCAGGGGGGGTATATTTCGCTTTAACGATACAAGACAGCATTGCGTTTTCGAAGCATTAAATTCCACGCGGTTTCTTATTCCCCATTGCACAATGCTGTTTAGGTCGGAATTTAATGAGCTTATCATATTTTGTCGTTGCAGTTCCACATCCGAAGAAGAGGGGTGTGAATCTGAAAACGAATATGAAAAGCTAAGACTACTATCGTCAGCGAAACAATGTATTGGATTAGATGTTGCAGACAGGAGATCATTAATAAATATGAGAAAGAGTGTTGGAGATAGAACAGAGCCCTGGGGCACACCAGCATTTATTTTGTGGTTTTCAGACTGAATCCATCCAATACAACTTGTATTGAACGATTCCAATGAAGGAGGGATTCATGCAAACCGAAAGCACATTTTCGATAAGAGAGCCTGATGCAAAACCCTATCAAATGCTTTTGAAATATCTAGTGCGATAATCTTACTTTCTCCAAAACTATGTAAAGATTTGTTCCACTGTTCGGTGAGATGAACCATGAGATCACCAGTGGACCTATTGCTACGAAAGCCATACTGTCGGTCATTAAGAAGCTTCCGTTCTTCAAGATATTTCTTGAGCTGATAATTAATCAGCGTTTCCATGACCTTGGAAAGAAGGGACGTAAGTGCAATCGGTCGATAATTAGACGGTGAGGAAGATTCGCCTTTTTTGGGAATAGGCTGGACAAATGCGGTTTTCCATCCGCTCGGAACGAGACCTGAGGAGTAGGACAGATGAAAAAGCTTACGCAGTGGTTTTGCCAGCGATGAAGAACACCTCTTCAGAACAATAGCGGGGATACCATCCGGACCAGCAGATTTGAAACCAAATTGGTAATACAATCAGTCCTGTTGCATTTTTCCACATACAACTTATGAATATTGTCCAATTTATTTTTTCAAACAATGATTTGAAACAAGGTGGAATTGAACTGGAGTCAACATTTTGTATGTTCTTAAAAAAATTACCAGAAGATACGTTTTTAGAGCCATATAGATTTTGAAATATTTTAACTCTTGCTAAATTTACGCTTTTCCAATTCCTTAAGTTAAGTGCTTTTTTTGTCTGAAGGTTAAGCTTCATTATTTAGTTTTTCAAAAACGGCCTGATAATGAACATTTTTTTCTAGTATTTCGACAGGTTTAGCTTT
Organism: Eupeodes corollae; assembly: GCF_945859685.1. NCBI lineage: Eukaryota > Metazoa > Arthropoda > Insecta > Diptera > Syrphidae > Eupeodes > Eupeodes corollae. The sequence continues at coordinate 6,647,913 of NC_079148.1, read as the reverse complement.
TCCTTTTCAAAAAAACTGGTCGTATAGTCATAACCTGTGAATGCATAAAATGAGAGTAATGCAGCACACAAACTCATCCCTATTTTTGCGGCAAGTCCTGTACAATTTATGCAACTTGTTTGTTCCTTTTTGAGTTGTTCCTTTTTGAGTTGTCACTATAGCTAAATGATTTAAATGATTTAATTTATGCATGTTTCCAAGTAAAATAATAGCAACATCCGTGTCAGACACTCGAATTGTAACAATTGAATTTGGTTTTGCTTTGCTGACATGATAAATTAGCCTTGTGTCGGCTTATTCATGACTGCAATTCATTAAGAACTTCGTAAGAAAAACACTTATCGTTAACCGTCAAAGAAGGTTTTTTCCCCTCAAAATTGAAATTAATGAACTATCCTCCCAATGTTGCCCTAAAAATCCTTGAAATTTAGATTTTTCATACATTTAAGGAAATCTTCTGTTTCTTTTTGTAGTGGGTCAGATATTGTAAAATTTGTGGTTTAATTTTCATTTCTATGGTAATGTTCCGAATCCTTAATTGATGGTTTTAAATATCGGTCAAACAATATGTATCTCCTGAGATTCAGTAGAACATACTCTTTTCTGATATTTTATTAAATGTTTGTGGAACTAAATATCCTTATGTCTCTTAATTGCCTTTTTCAGTTCGATGGGAACGATTCTGGAATATCCCCCAATCCAGTAACAACTGCTTTGCATTTAGATAAAATTTGATCCCATCCGTTTTGAATAGTGCTCAAATCGGAGATCAAGTTGTCGGGATTTTGATTTATAGCGCTAAGAACCTTGCACCAAATCGAAGACATAATAAATTTGAAATTTACGTTATACTAAATAAGAAAAGCGAAACAATTTATTATAACCTTTTTTCAATAGTTCAAAGTTGCTCAATTTTTCATTAAATATTATCAAAAATGTACGCCAATAATAATCAGGGGCACAGATCGGCAAGCTTGTGACTGATAGATTGGTAGATACCATGAAAACAAGTTGGGTGGCGCAACAGTCCGTTGAGAACTAGGGCCTAGTGACTACGATAATGAATATAGATAGAGTAAATTAAAATAACAAAAACACTCCCAATTGCCTTCTGGAAAATCCCGGGTCCAGGATGTTTTCACCCCTTTCCCCTCTCCTCTCGACGGGACTGGCACAAAACAACATCGTTTCCTGAGGCTTCAATATTCCTTTTGATATACATATATTTTATAAATCAGGGGTAACACTTACACTAAGGTCAAAATTACAGCAGCTCTTCGGCATCGGTGTTTAACCAATAACGCTCCTCGATTTCTTAATACTTTTTCAGCAGAGTTTCGTGCGTTATAGTCATTATACAAAAGCACCAATGCTAGATGAAGCAAAGTCAACAGCAATTTTTGTATCTTTTCTTATAACAATGATGGGTCCAAAAGTTTAAAACATTTAACGATATGCTGCTTATTAGTGTTCTATGAAAAAAATATATATAGAATATCTTATTATAAGTGGTAAGCGGATCTGCTTGAATGAGCTGGGAATGAGATATTTTAACGCGGTAAAAAGTAACTCAAATTACTCTCCAGCTTCGTAACTACCTTCAAACAAAAAATCACGTCATAATATTATTCCGTTGCGGAGTGAAGGACAGACAAACAAACAAACAAACAAGGAGAATTTTAATCTTACTAACTTACTCAAGGTGGCGCTACAATGCGGGGTGGACCTCAACCAACATGCGTCTCCAGCTAGCTCGGTCCCTAGCTAGCTGTCTCCAGTTTCGCACGCCAAGTTGGTTGAGGTCTTCACTCACCTGAGTGCGCCACTTGAGTTACGGCCTTCCTCTACTGTGCCGTCTCGGGATTGGATTCGAAGACCTTCCGGGCTGGAGCGTTGATGTCCATTCGATCTATTTGACCTAGCCATCTAAGCCGTTATACTTTAATTCTGCTAACTAGGTCAGTGTCGCTATACAGCCCGTACAGTTCGTCGTTATATCTTCTCCTCCATTCTCCATCTATGCGTTCGGGAACAAAAATCACCTGAAGAATTTTTCTCTCGAAGCATCCTAAGACGCTCTCATCTTTTTTTGACAGGGTCCAGGCTCAGCTCCATAAATGAGAACTGGGATGATGAGTGTCTTAAGGTGCGTGTCCATTTGAGAGTACTTCTGCTAGTTAAATCTCGAGAGCAACTCTCGGGAGACTGTCCATTTGAGAGCCAAATTTTAGAAGTTTTGCTATCACGAGCTCTCTGCTAGAATATTGAGAGTTTTCTTGCTGAGAGTACTCTCACAATCGTGTCCACTTGATAGATTTCTTCTGCTAGCATATTATCAGTTGGCCACGTATTCTATCCACACTGATAACTTCCGATCCCGTCTGTCGATTTGCCTTGCTTAAATTGTCTGTAGGCTTTCATGTTTTGTTAAAAAAGTTGTAAGTTGAATTATTCTAAAAGATTTAAAAATTACCAACAAAATTTTGCATTTGATGAAATAGTTTGATTTCAAAATCTATTTTTGTAAATGAGATTTTTAATTGAAAAACAATTTATACCAAATTTACAAATTGGATTCTAATTTAAAGTTAATATCTGTTAACGAGATATCGAGAACCGAATATCAATTTTTACCAAATTTGCGTACTTTTTTTTGTAGATTTTAGTTTTGTATGAAAATATGGATTTTTATAAAAAAAAGAACTACAGAATATCGAAAACAATATTATCTGTGAAATACAAAAAGTTTGAAGACAACATTTTTAATTTATGAAAAGCTTTTTGAGTCGAAAGTATTTTTTTTTTGTCAAAAAAACTGTCTACCGAATGTTGAAAACAATATTTCTCGTAAGATAAAATAAGTTGGAAGCCATAATCTAAAATTTTTGAAAATGTTAAAGTTTTTGTAATGTTTTTTTTTTAATTTTTATTTTTTATTAAAAAAAACTGTCAATTCGATTTTTCTCAAAATTTATTAAAAATATGTTAAAAACGTTATTCTTCCGTTGCACAAAATTGTTTTGGAGATAAAATCATTTTTTACAATTTTCGAGGTTTTGTTTTCAGTTTTTTTTTTGATTTATAAAAAAGCCGTTAGTTGGATTCTTTTCATAAAATATACTTGTTTGGTATCACGTTACAATATATAATATAAAATTTAGTTCAAGTCTCTAGCGTTTTTGGTTTGTGATTGTGAGATATTTGGGGTTAACCAACGTTTTCACCTTATTTTTTAAACTGCTATAGTAAAAAAAACACCCATTAAATTTTCTTGAGAGCCCTTTCTGCATCTTTCTGGCTTATTATCTATATAACAAAATTTATTTGAAGTCGATATCTTCACTTGAGCTATGGACGACAAAAAAACGACGGACGTACGAACGTACGTACACACGCTCTCACAGGCATCGTTCTTAAAATCTTTTATTTCGGTTCTATGGATCTTGAAACGTCGAGAAATGTCAAAATTATCAATTTGACAAATCAACCCATTACAATTACTTTCTATGGGAAGTTAAAAATGTATTTTCAAATCAAATTTATATGAAAAAAGACATAGTTTTCGCTGCTTTGCCATTTTTACTCTCGACAGCTACTCGCAAAATTCGAACTGTGTTCGTATTCCGCGAGCTTATCTCGGATAGTGGTAAGCACATGTGTCCACTTGCGAGTGACTCTCAAAAAAGTCGAATGTCGAGAGTAGACTATGTCCATTTGCGAGATCGCTCTCGAGAGCAGCTTGAGAGCGACTCTCAGCACGTTTACTCTCAAATATACACGCACCTTTATAGATGGTGATTTTAGATGCTCGAGAGAAGACTTTACTCCTCAATTGCCTTCTAAGTCCAAAGAAGCAGCGATTTGCAAGAGTTATTCTTCGTTTGATTTCAGCACTGGTGTCATTGTCTGTGTTAATAGCGGTGCCTAGGTAGACAAAGTCCTTACCTACCCTAAAGTTATAGCTGTCCATGGTGCCGTTTTGTTCAAGACGTCGTTGTTCAGTGTCCTTTTTTGATGACAGCCCATCTTCTTCGCTTCGGTCGCAATGCTCAAAAACGCTCCACTGACATCACGGTTTGATCTTCCAATTATTTCAATATCATCTGCGTATCCGAGTAATTGGATGGACCTTTGGAAGATTGTGCATCTAGTGTTGAGGGTTGACTTTTGCACAATTCTTTTCAGAATGACGTTGAAGAAGTTGCATGGCAGTGCATATCCTTGTCTAAAACCTTTTTTGATATCAAATGCATCGGTGAGATCTTTTCCGACTTTGATAGATCAGCGTGCATTCTCCATCGTCATTCTGCACAAACGGATAATTGTGAAAGGGATGCCAAAACTAGACATTGCTCGATAGAGCTCTTCCCTATAGCTGCTGTCATACGCGGATTTAAAATCGATAAAGAGATGCTGGGTATCGATTTGAAGCTCCTGGGTTTTTTCCAAGATCTGCCGTAGTGTGAATATTTGGTCGATAGTGAACTTTCCTGGTCTGAAGCCACACTTATAAGGACCAATCAGGTTGTTGACGAATGGCTTCAGACGTTCACATAATACTGCAGAGAGGATCTTAAATGCAATGTTAAGGAGACTGACGCCTCTGTAGTTGGCGCAATAAAGAGGGTGTCCTTTTTTATGTATCGGGCACACTATGCTGAGATTGCACTCATCGGTCATGCTTTCTTCCGACCATATTTTGCAGATGAGTTTGAATAGTTCGGCAGCGATGACGTCAGCAGCTTTGTTCGACTTCATTTTAGATATAGCTATCTTCACTTCGTCGAGGTGGGGTAGGCGAAATCGTTGACCTGCGTCGCCTAGGTTGAGTGGTTCTATCTCCCTTACAGCGGAATTCGGTTCGTCATCGCCGTTAGATAATTTTAATCTGCGAAAACTAAAATTATGAGCTTATGTAAGGACATATGATTTATTTTTTTAATTATTTTATCAAGAAGCTTTGCAATTCAATGAAAGCATTTTTACCATCTTTTAAATCTCAATCAAAATAATTGTCTGTTCTAGAAATATAAGATGATTTCAAGAAAAAATGATTGTATAGTTATTCTATATTTCGATAACTTACCTTTTAACTTTTTTAATAACCAATGGTTATCTCTCCAAAACCAGACAAAGCAAATTTCAACAAATTTGAACTAACTAACATTACGTAACATTACGTTCTTTTCCGTACGATTGTCAAACGGAACGTGAGATCAAAGTTTCAATGTGATATAATGCATTGAGTTCCTATGGCAGAACTCGTAAATGTCAGGTGAAGCTGAAGCGTGAGAAGCTCACTTTAATGGGGAATTGAAGCCCTTTTAATTAGAATGGTTCATCATAATTATCACTTACATTATTATTTGAAGACTTGTCAATATTTTGTATATTTTCAGCAAACCAGTCGAGAAACATCAATATGTATTATAAATCATTGTCGAAGGGAACCTAATAGAATTAGCTACGCTTCAAGTTTACAAATTTCCAAAAATGTTTCGGTTTAATCTTTAGGACGCTTTTAATTGAATGCACTATATTTTTACTAAAACACAATTTTACAAGAAATACAATAATATTCTTTTCGAAGACAGGAATAGAAGTAAAAATGCTTTGGTTTTTAGTTTAACTATACGTTTTAAAAGCTTTATTCTTAGCGTTTTTTAACCCACACACTCTAAATAAATTTGTTTGTATACCTTTTATTATTACTTATATTGAGTTTTAAAATCCGAATAAGAATGCTACTAATTCAATCTGTTTTTAAATTCACAGCTTGCTTTATATTTTTTGAAGCAACAAATTTGTATCAGTATTGAAATGTCAACATGATGTATTAAAATGGATTCGAAAATAAGCAGACTTGTTTCAACTCTTTTTCTGAAGATAGAACAATTGGCAACACACTTTTTACGAATTACTTGTTTACCTAATTAAGATGGCGCTACATTCCGGGCGGACCTAAGCCTTAACCAACATGCGTTGTAAACGAGCTTGGACCTTAGATATAGCTGTCACCAGTTGCGCACGCCAAGTTGGTTGAGATCCTATCCCACCTGCGTACCTCTTCTGAGTCGCGATCTTCCTTTGCTGTGTCGTTTGGATTCGAAGACCTTTCGGGCTGGAGCGTTGTTGTCCATTCACCATCTAAGTTATTGAACTTTCATTCTTTTGATCAGGTCAGGGTCTTTTCAATTTAATATACTATAAGTGGACGCCGGACTGCAAGAACCAATATCCTGACGATGACCGCTAAATTCAGAAAATTCAAATGTTTCAAGTTAACAGGAATTAAAACAAACAGAAAGAGCTGAGTCCACTTCTTACTCCGTGAATGTTTTGAAAACACATTAAAATCTCATGATATTTATTTTTAAACACCTGAAAATCTTGAATCTTAAATATAATTTAAACCAAAGGCTTTTACCTAACATTTAAAAACGAACCATAATTTATATTTATCAACTGAAACACCCTGTGACTCACATTTTATGTAGCAGGTGGATTCTTTGCACATCCATACACAATAGTCTGCATAACAACTATTAAACTCAACAGTTTGAGAGCCTATGTTATTTCTACATAATATCAAACAAAACACTCAAACAATCGCACTCATAAAATGTTTGCAGAAAACAAGTTCCCCAACTTTGACAAAAAAAACACACAACTTAGAAACAGCACTGCAATTGTGCAGTCAACGTTTGCGTCGATTTCTCCTCAAACTTACAACACTTTTGCCAAAGAGAATTATCTCTCTCATTTCCCCTTCTTCGACAGACACAAATTTTCTCTTCTATCTGCACTCTGCAGTCTGCATGACATTGTGCAGCTATGAGTTTGACTCACTTATAAAATAAATGCTCCACATTTATCTGCAGAGAGATGATATGACATTCATCTCTTTTTGAAATGCAAAAATCGATGATACAATGGGTGGTTTTTTGCGACTCGACTCTCCTCGACTTGGCATTGGAAGAAGGTTGAATTTTCAACAACGCAACGCTGAAGACATTTAAGGTTTTGTTTGAAAAAACTAATTGAAAACATAAAAATGATTGTTTAAGAAAAGAAGAATTAAATCGAATAGAAAACATTTATGAAAATTAATTCTTATAAAGCTCATATCTGTTTTGTTATGAGAGCTTAGCCATAAAACAGTTACCCGGCCACTTGCCATTCAGAAAAGTTCAAAGCTATTTCACTCAAGGTGGTGGTGTTGTTGGCCAACAACCTCTCATTCCCACATTCCCAGAAGCCCCATATCATCAGAGAGGGAAGATTCCCTTTCGGGTACAAATATAACATGACCTACATTCCTCTTCGTATTCCACATACAAATAAATGACGATGGCGATGACGAGCGGAGGAATGGAAATAGGGGAAGGGAAGGCACGGGTCGATGTGATGTGTTACGTAAAATCCATCCATTTTCGGGATGAGTCAAATCAAAGTTTTGAGACATGGACTTGGACATTCGCCTGGCGTCCATTTTTTGGGTAAGTAGGTAGGTACATATTTCCTATCGATGCCATTTATTAACATTTAAACCTTTTCAGAAACACAACATCCAACATTATGACGGACTTATAAAAGAGGATGATGATGCATACCCAATTTTAATCGACCAAATTGAGAGTCCATTCAGATTTTCCAAACCCAAATTTCTATGGAAATCCTTTTTATTCTTTATTTTATTTCTTGTATAAGGATGTTCTCCATTTCATATTAATTTTGAACTTATACAAATATAGATGGAAGCAGTTTAAGAGAAATGTGCCTTAATGTAAATGGTTAAAGGTATAGATAAGTAGGTACCTACCTACGGTTCTTGAATTTATTATAAATACATATATATATTATTTTGTACATAAGGGAAGTTTAAAGTTTATTTGAATGAGAAGTACGAGTATTATGAATTTTTGGGGGGGATTGGGAACTTAGAGAGAGCTATAAGATAGTTGAGACGGGACGTCGTGTTGAGAGTTCCAATTAATTTACACTCGAGGTAGCAACACAGATCCTTCATTTGCGGTTTCAAATTGAATAAATGAAAAGGTTAAAGATATTTATCTATATATTTACATATACATATATATATATGCTTATAGTTATGTATATAACCCTGTACCAAGAAGATGCGGGCGTTGGGAATTTTAATTGCGGTGAATAGCTTAGTTAATAATCCAAAGAATTATATACCTACCTATGTATGGATGTAGCTACACCCTTAAGTTGTAAGTTGTGCCCTGATGTGTTTTTGCTTTTCTGACGGTAGGTATTTGTTTTAGGATTTAACTGGAAAAAAGGAAACATCAAAGAGAAAAGAAATTTTATATCATACATTTTGTTTTGAAAGCCAAAAAGATACAAAAATTCTTTTAATTTCGACGAATTTTGTAGGAACACGAAGGGAAAAGATGGAGGGTTTTATATGAATTTATGATGAATGATAATGTGGTAATGTAAATGTTTCGGAAAAAAAAACGAAGATATTCCATCCTCATTTTTGAGCTTAGAGCGTGTAATAACCTTGTGAAAGATTCAGGAAGCTGAAGATACTAATTTGTATTGTTGTAAGCTTTTATACTTAGGTATAATACTTTTTAATTACGTTTTATTTTGTTTAAGAGTTTCTGTATTCCTAAGGGTTTCAAATTTAGGAAGAAAAAATTCTATTTTTCTAAGCATGGAATTTAAAAATTTAAGGTGTATTGAGGAATAATCTTGTGATTGTGTTGATGTAAAGTAAAAGACATTCAATTGCTGTAATATGGGCTCAGAAAGGCATTGAGCTAATGAGCTATGATAGCTTCAGTGGCGTAGCGTGTGTGGGGGGAGATAGCGGTCCACCCGGGTGGAAAATTGGCAAACAAATTTTATAGATTCAGGTAAGTTTCCATGAAGAAATTTAGAATGAGAAGTAAAAATGGCAATACATCATTTTATCTAATCTCAAAATTTTGTTTGCGAGATAGTGAATAGAAAAACTATTTTTTGCGAAAATAGGTTAAGTTAAGTTAATCCTTAGTTATCAATTTCAATTGTTCTCTTACATTTAAAACACAAGATTTATGGCTGAATCACAAACACGCTTCAACTTAGGCTTCGTTTGCGTTACGGTGGGCTTGCTTCGAGGTTGCTTTGAATGGCATTTCTATCCCTCCAAACATTTTGTTTGTTGACATTTTTGTACAGTTGTTGAGCTGTCAGACAAAGCAAATGTTCAGATAATTGAACCAGAGCTTCCGTTTGGAGACAATTACGATTTTTTCCTTACGATTGTCAAACGAAACGTGAGGTTGAAGGTCCATTGTGATAGCAAGCATTGAATTAAGCGTGTTTGTGATTCAGCCATGAATGACATTTCTAAAATGGCACTTCTGTCATTAGCAGCTGTTATTGTTTCTCAAAAGTTTGTTTTGAATTTTTGTGCAGTGAAAAATATGAATCGAAAAAATTAAATTTATTAGGAAAGTAGCTTACACAGCCTATCGTGGGTACGTTCAGCAAATGGAGCAAGAAGAAGCGCAGACTAAGAGACGTTGGTGGGTCCGGGAGCTCAATCTACGGAGTTTTTCAATCTATGAGGAGTTCTTCGAAACTAATTTTCTGTTCTAGAAAATAAGAAGCTTTCAAGAAAAAAATATTGTGAAGTTATTCAATGCATATTTCAATAACTTACCTTTTAACTTTTTCTAAATACCAATGGTTATCCCTCCAAAGTCCAAAACCAAATGTGTTTTGATTTCTTTTTTACTTTTTTACAGCTGTTGAGCTGTCACATAAACCAAATGTTTAGCAAATTTGAACTGAAGCTTCCGTTTGGAGTCACATTACGTAACATTACGTTCTATTGCTTACGAGGACAAAGCTTCATTGTGATAGCAATGATTTACAAACCCGCTTCAACATCGGCTTCGTCTGCGTTGCGATGGGCCTGTTTCGACATAACTTTGCATGACATTTTTATTATTTCATACATCTAAAGAGCAAATATTTTGTTTGTTGAAATTTTTGTACAGTTGTTGAGCTGTCAGACAAAGCAAATGTTCAGATAATTGAACTAGAGCTTCCGTTTGGAGTCACATTACGTTACATTACTTTCTTTTCCTTACGATTGTCAAACGAAACGCAAGGTTGAAGCTACATTTTTGATAGCATGCATTGAATTCCTATGGCTGAACTTGTAAACGTCAGGTGAAGCCGAAGCTGAAGTGTGTTTGTGATTCAGTCATAAACGTCAAGTCAAGTGAAACCAAATCTGAAGCGTGTTTGTGTTTAAGCCATTAAAAAGGGACTATCACTAAGTGTATCAATATTTTCTTTTTAAAAACCAAAACGAAAAGAGTTAAAGAAAGTGGTGCGTCATATCTTAATAAGAGGAGAACCAAATTGGAGATTATTAAAAAAGATGAATTGGCCTTACTTAAACACGTAAATGTTTCTGTTACTGAGACGCCAGATTCTACTCCTAACTCAAATGCACAAACCCAAGAACAACTTGAAAGGGCTGTTGAATTTGATACTGTTTATCTAGATCGAGAGCAAAATGTTCGCATTGCTTCGGAAAATCAAAGTCCATCAACATCTTGCCAATTAGAGTCTGCACCTGCACTTGAAGCCATGAATTTGAGACGAAAATGGCGTTGCCTGGTTTTCAACATGGGAACCTGAATGATATTAGGAAATGGTCAGTAATCAAAATAATTAAACTTTTATTCTGGTTTCGTTGACGCGTCACGTTCAGCTTCGTCTACGTCTACTTTAAAAAGAGACAAAAAACCATTTACCAAGGAGTGCTTTAACCGCAGATTGATAAACGGTGAGAAGGTTTTGAGAACATCGATGGCTTATCCTTCCAGCAAGGCATCACTGTTTGTTGCCACTTATTCGAGGACATAAAATTATTATAAGTTAAATTCTTACAGAATTTTTGTCATCATCAAATTCTTTTCATAACAACATTTTTTTTTTTTAAATGAAACTAGTACTTGGACTTGGTACATTTGATTGCTAAATATGATCCTGTTCTTCGTCACGTCAACATTTCGTAAGATCCAAAATGTGTCCAAAAACGTCATTAAATTATTAATCTTGGAAAACAATACTTCTTTATTATACTTTACAGCACTTCAGACATTTTACATAAGAACCAAACAAGTCAGGTTTAAGATACGTTGTAATTGAAACTCATCAAGTTCGTCTAGGGGAATCCCTTATAGATTTTATAGGAACGCCTTGAAAAGGCGGAAGGAATTTCTACTATGATTTTGAACAAGCTTGAAGCAGATGGATTTGATATCAGCAACTGTAGAGGTCAAGCGTATAATGACGCTGCTGTTATGTCTGAACGGCACTCAGACGTTCAGAAAAGGATACCCTACCTCTGTTCTGGACGGTGTTTCGTCTTCATGCCTATAAAAAAAAATCGGGAAAAAATGATGGGATCCGAAATGTCCAGCTATATGAGGGGGAGTGATCTCTATACAGGGGTGAGGGTCGATGATGGTACTGATCCTCGGAGGATTTGCCCGCCCATGTATCTAGAAGATACCACCTTGACTACTGCAATCTTTTGATAGAATCATTCAAGAAATTCGCGAGAAATATAGAGGCCGCTCATTTGATCTGCCAGATTTCATTTTCGGGCTAGGAGCTTGAAATTTTTCACCGGTCTTCAAGGTTTTTGTAACAACTTCCATATCATTGTTATCTCAGTTAATAAGCACTAGAACCTCTTTGATACCTTGCCAATTTACGCATAAAAGCCCACCTGAAGATCCTTTGAACTCAGCCTTTCCCCTCTGCAATTTTCTTCCAAATTTGGGAACGTTTTTTCGATTGGACATAATGGTTTCCACCGATGGATATCCAATAGATTTCAATGATTTGACCGATTTAAAAAAGCGGTCAAAACATAGGTTTATATCTAGTTCATTTATCGTGCTAGCAAATTTATTTACGACTCTCTCGCCCAAAGTTCCCTCAAGTGCTTCTAACTCTTTTCCGCTGTAAATGTTAAAATCATACGTGTACCCAGTTCGGGCATGGCATCGAAAATTGGAAACCACAATTTGATTCCACGTTTTACAGGCTGTAGGGGCATGTACTGTTTGAGGTTACTGCGTCCTTTGAATTATATTATTGACTCGTCGATGTTCTGATAAGCGCTACTTGACTGACTGACTTAAAAGGTTTTTTTCAAGCACTCAACTGTAGATCATTGAAATAAGTCTTACAACAGTCAGCTGGCTTTTCGGGTGCCGAGAAATACATTTTTTATATAATCATGAGGTACCAATTGCGAGTTATAGCATTTTTTACTGCTTGGTTTCCCAGCTATAAATGCGTTGACCAATTATCCTTTAGACTTGGCACCCGATTGTAGCACATTGTAAACATACAACCAATGTTTACTTCTATTTCATAAGCGTTTGTTGGATCCATAGTATTGCAGGGTTTTATGATCTGCGATGAATATCCAAGCGTCGTTTGTGAACTGTGCAATATATATATGTAGACAGATCTTGGAAAATTTGAAGGATTGAGAACGATCTGTGGTCTGTGATATATTGCATGGTCGTGAAGAAAAACGGTTTTTTTTTGGATCAAATACAATAGTGACTATAGTCCAAATTACATCCCCAGCTTGTGTATCACCTGTAGAACCGGCTTAACGAAGACTGTTATTACCGATTTCAGGAACAAACATCTCTTCATCTGAATCTTCTCCAGAGCTTGAATCCTGGTCGTCTTCTGTTTTGGATTCATCACTTGGGTCTGGTGGAAACGAATCGTCACTATCAGAAGAAAAGCCTGCGCCACTCGAACATTCTTCGTCATCATTCAATAGTTTTTCAATTTCTTCGTGGTTCATTGAAGTCTAAAAACGAAAGTTATAGTTAATTTAGTAGCCAAAAAAAAAAGAACACAAGCTCGACCTGGTACAAATTATGGTTTGATTATGGGGGCGCTGTAAGATCTTAGGCATGTTTAATTTTTAGATGGTACATATATCTGTACCGTGTTTCACGAAAGGGTAAATTATTGGCGTATTAAGCATGTATGCCTCTAAAAATTTTATATTTTATTTAGTAGAGCATTGAATAAGTCAAAATTACATTAGTCAAATACGTTCCTACGTCCCGCAGATTCGCGAAGTTTTTTTCGTTGTCCATATAACTCCAGAGCCAGTGGCGATATCGACTTCAAACAAATTTTGTTATAAGGATCAAGATAATAATGCAGAAAGAACCTGAAAGGGCTCTTAAGAAAATTGCGTGGGTGTATTTTTTTACAATAGCAATTTAAAAAAGAGGCTGGGATGCGACCCACACTGATAACTTCCCATCCCGTCTGTCGATTTGTCTTGCTTAAAAGTTTGTATATATGTACTAGTATCTATTTTTCCAAAGTTGTGTACTATTTTTTATAGATTTTATTTTTTTATGAAAAAACGGACTGTTGGATTTTTATATAAATATCACTGAATATCGAAAACAATATTTTTTGTAAAATAAAATAAGTTTCAAGCCAATATTTTTAATTTTTGAAAAGCAATTTGAGTCGAAAGTAAATTTTTACGAAGTTTTAGTATTGTTTTTTTTTTTTAGAGTTTTATTTTTTGTAAAAAAACTGTCAATTCAAATTTCTTCAAAATTCTATCGAATAATGAAAACAATATTTCCTATAAGATAAAATTAGTTTAAAGCCAATATTTCAAAGTTTTGAAAAGAAATTTGAGTCGAAAATCAATTTTTACCAACTTTTGTTAAATTTTTTTTGGGTTTTTAATTTTTTATACTAAAACTATCAATTCGATTTTTTTCAAAATTTTACTAAATGTTAACAACAATATTTTTTGAAAGATAAAAGTAGTTTAAAGACAATATCTACAATTTTTTGTATTAATTAATGTTGTTAAAAAATGTTGTTGTCAACATTCAGTAAAATTTTTTAACAAAATCGAATCGACAATTTTTTTACAAAAAATAAAATAATTGTGAAATTAATAAAAGTTAGTAAAAATTGATTTTCGACTCAAATAACTTTTTAAAACTTGGCTTCAAACTAATTTTATTTTAACAAAAAATATTGTTAGTACCATTTTAAAAAAATCGAATGAACAGATTTTTTACAAAATATTAGAAACCTAAAAAATAATTAACAGAAGTAGTTAAAAATTTATTTTCGACTTAAATATTTTTTCAATACTTTGAGATTTTGGCTTAAATATAATTATATTTATGAAAATTATTGTTTTCAACATTCGATAATATGTTGAGAAAAATCGAATCGACAGTTTTTTAAGCAAAAAAAAAAAAAAAACAACAAAAAAACAATACTACTCAAAAATTAAAAATATTGGTTTCAAACTTATTTTATCTCACATAAAACATTGTTTTCGACATTCAGTGAATTTTTTATAAAAATCAAACAGCCCGTTTTTTCATAAAAAATAAAATCTACAAAAAATAGTACGCGACTTTAGTAAAAGTTAATGTTCGGTTTTCGATTTCTCGTGAAAAAATGAAAAAAACTTTTAGCAAATGCTTCTAAAATTGGTAAAAATTGGTTAACGACTCAAAAATATAGATTTTGAAATCAAACTATTTCATCATATGCAAAATATTGTTATTAATATTTAAATTTCTTAGAATCATTCAATTGGAAACTTTTTTAACAAAACACGAAAACCTACAAACTTTTTAAGCAAGACAAATCGACAGACAGGATGGGAAGTTATCATTTTGGGTCGCATCCCAGACTCTTCTTATTTTTGCATTTAAGCGGCTTGGAAAGGAAGCGCATGTAAAAAACATCACTTTTCAAAAAAGATAAAGCTTTTTTATTAAAAGTATACTTCTTGCTAGATATACATTTCTATCATCTTTCGAGCGATTTGTGCCAAAAAATTCCTTCTCTTTTGATACAAACACTTGCACGAATACGCTTAAAAATTAATATTTGAGTATCAAGCAATTTGATTTCTATCAACCTCCTTAATCTTATTTTCAAACTGTGTCTCTTTTGAACAGAAAAAATTAATAAACCTTAAAGTAGATTCCTGTAAAGAACTATCCTCTAAGTCTTAATAATAATCTTTTGATGCGTTTTGACATCCGATTCTGATTGAAAATGAAAATATAGCTTCAAGTCTTATATATAGCTTCAACAGTCTCTTTTTCTGCAACAAAACTAGACACCATTAAGTACAGACAAATTAATTTTTTTCATTTATGAAATTGCTAACAGTGTTTCACTGTTTAATATTGACAGATGTCAAACTCATATAAAAAGCAATATGGCGAATCAATGGCATCTCGCTCACTAACTCCATCTATGATTGAATTCTCAATAGAAAGTAGGTCATTTTGACTGTTTCTTCTGTTTGTGTACCAAAATGCGAGTTTTCTAATTTCATTTTTCAACGTTTTAGGTCATGTAATTTGTCCTACTTTTGTATACCTTAGAAATATAAAAGTTGAGTTTAACGTCAATAACGTTAAATCATTTTTGTTTGGGATCGAGAATTGTTAAAAAGATATTCTCCTCCAAACATTACCGAGTACATATTTCAAAATTAAACCTATAAAAATGTTCTCCAAAACAAAAAACAACTAAACCTTTCACGCCCCTCCTTCATTCATCTCCTATATAAGTCTTCTTTATAACATGTTCTCAGAAAATAATCCTTTCTATGTCCTTGTTGGCTCTTTTGGCTTCGAGTTTTTAATTAAGATATGAGATTTTATGTTCTATTTTTTTTGTTATTAAAGGGTATTTTTTTAAGTGCAGTAATAAAATAGCTAACATAATTTTCATCTGGTCTTCGAAAAACTTTCATGTTTTCTTTCCCTCTTTAATGATATAGAAAAATCTGATGTTCCATATATTTTTCTTCTTTGGAATTAAATAGAACTCTTTCAATTTAAGGAAAAGTAGATTGACCTACTTTCTGGAGCACAAATGCACTAAATCCGAACTAAATAAAATGAAATACCTTTTTCTAGCATTTTCTTTTTTATTAGGCTTGCATCAAACCTGCCCAAGTAACATACATATAGAGAGGAATACCTGGAACTATATCCATCGTCGTTTAGGTATTTCGTAACTCCCATTTACAAGGTCCAAAAATCCAATCTGTTCTTCAAAATTTAATTGAATTGTACAGGTACAATGCCACTCTCTCTCTTTCTCTCTCAGTCACAAAATTATCCTCCCAACAGCTTTTCTGGAGTAAGTACCTGTACCTTACCTTATACCTCGACTCCTTTATAATCTAAAGGAAGACGACGAGAAGTCTCAAATCCTCAAAATAAAATATATAGAGAATGGAGAAAGCAAAATAAAAAAAAAAAACATACAAATCTTCAGGCTATACAAAAATTCCTCTCGTAAAACATTTTTCATTTTCAAAGGAATTCAAGGAATCAATACATTGCTGCTCCACCATAGAATCCCAGGAGTTGAATGTGAAGGTAGTCAAAGTGGGAGGGAATTGATGTGTCCACCGCACATAAATTTATACAAAACACATTTCGGAAGACTTTCTTCATGCTTCAAACATTGCAAACCGTTAGGAAAGTATAGGTATAGATATGGAGGAGCAGAGGTCGGATAAGTCCTCCTTAAGAATAATTTCAAAATCTTACAACATTTTTACAAGCCCAACAGCAGAAGCAGCCACAACATAAGCAGAAGCAGCAGAAAACAGAAAACATAAATAGTTGGAAATAGGTAAGGTACAACATAGCTGAAGCTGAATCTGAATGTGAATCTCTGAAGGACAAGTACCTACCTAAAGTACAAGTATATAGGAACACAATAAAAACCAAAACAGGATCAAAACACACAAATCTCTGAGCGTACATTTCCGATTCTCCTTAACCCCTTTAAGGTATGGAATCTTACATAATGCTAAATGGTCTACCATGGTGCCAACCTTTAGCCTGGTTGGGCTGACATAAGACGAAGACGATGACGACAACGATGACTACGACGAGCGGCGCGACGCCGGCCGGGACACGTGGAGGCTCAGAAAGAACTAAAGGGTGATTTTTTAAGAGGTATAGAACTTTGAAATGGAATAATACAAAGATTTTTAATCTTCTGGAATTATAAACTTGTTAAACATGATTTCTGGCATATGATCGAAAAGGCCTTTTCGGGCCTAGTCTTCTTTTTAGGACCAATTCTCGACGACTTTCATCGTTAATGTCGAGGCAAATTTTGTCCTCCAAATGGGAAAACGTTTCTGCAGCTAAAATTAACGACTTCACGTAGAAAATAGTCAAGCGGCCGGGTTGTAATCATATGACCTTGGAGGCCAATTAACGGTTCCGTAACAGAAACTTACATCCGGCTCCCAATCCACCTAGTGTTTCAAAATGAGATATTGCGTGCTTCCATTGCTTCCGGTCCCTTGCAAGCTCCCTCCAGTCGGTGAAGTTCGGTCTTTCTCGTCGTCTCTAACCTGGACGCTGGGATTCTAAGATTTTCTTTGCTGCAGCGTTGTTGTCCATTCCATTTGTTTGGCCAAACCAAAGAAGCAACAGTTCGCTAGTTCTTCGTCGTATTTCCACTAAGATGTCGGTCGTGGGATTGATAATTGTTTCGAGGTATGTGAACTCCTGACGTTTTGTCCTAATCAGTGGACAGCTGAGGCTTTCATAGTTGATAGCATATATTTTGTTTTGTACTCATTCAGGTCAAGACCAACGGGTGTCGACATTTTCTTCTATAGCTGTAATATCTGTAATGTTGTCCGCATAGCGAAGCAATTGGGAAGTCCTGTTAAGGAAGGTGCCTTCCAGGATAACACCACTCTTGCTAATTCGGAATGCCGGAATCCTGCACATGTCTGGAATAGCGTGCATTTTGTGACGTCATAGCTCGATCAGTTTATTCGTCTACATGATTCCGATTCTTTAACAGCTGCTAGACAAGTCTTCAATTCCCTGTTCTTCGATGGCTAGGTTTCCTTCTCTGCCATTTGCTTTAGAGTTTTGTAGAACAGCTTTGAGACACCTGAGCTGAGAAGCTGCTGTTCGAGCTGTTTGACATCTTGAACCGCGCCGCCACCATCTTGTTACTGCATATCGCGGTTGTTGAATTGATTGATGAAAGAGACACATTTTGGCCTGCACCGTTTTTAAGTTGGGACCATTTTTCTACCAACCATTAAACTCCACAAAAAAGCCAGTTTTTGTGGTTGTAACGATGTCTGAACCTTAAGCTTGGGGATGATCATCACTTCAAATACGTCAAAAGTGGCTTCAACGCTAAAGTAAATTCAAACGATAAAAGAAAGAGCTTTTAAAAGAAAGACCATGATTTTCGTTGTTCAAGAGTCAGTCAATTAATGTTGAAATGTCAAACTAAATGTCAAAATATATCACTTTACAGTTTTTTAAATGGACCCCAGTTAAAAGAGTGTTGCCAACTTAAAGTTCTGTAGCTCCTTGAAGAAAAAACACCCGTTAGAAATAAAAACTCTTCGGTTGGGTTGTTCTTCGGGCTACTCTTCTTCGTCGGTGCTAAAGGATGAAATTTATATCTGGGCCATTTACTTTCTTATAGAAACAACGTTATACCTACAAAACATAAAACAAAAACACATTGGGCTGGGAATATCTTTCCGAAACAAAAACAAAGAAATAATTCACTCACAGTCTGTCCACCTCTCCTCGTCTTCTCCAGTGTCTTCTGCTTCTCGGTTTCTCGGTTTCTGATGGTGTTTCTATATATTCTGTCCCATGTTTGTCTGATTCCTAAGTCCTAACCCTGAGACCTTGTGCTTATGCCTTTTATACCTCCAACTTCAACTTCAGCCCGCCTTGCTCTGTCAGAAAACCGTAATGTAGGTATGCTGTCGGAATTTCACTTCAACCATAAAACCCATAAAACTGACTCACTCACAACCAGAATGCAGGTTTTCTATTACACAAGAGACACACATAGAAGACTCAGAAGACTCACCTTATATGTTTAGTTCTGGAACCAAAGGACAACATTTAGAGATGTTAGAGTTGGAGGGGTTGGGGTGGGGGGGTTAGGCATGCAGAATGTTGCTCCTATTATTATATGGCTCGAACTCTTACACGTAGGTATAAAACCTTTTCTAAGCATCCTTCGAAGATACACACCATCCCAGTGCCAGTCCCAGCCCAAGTTTCAAGTTCCTAGAGCAGGCAAAAATATACTAGGTATAGAAAAAAACACACCTTCTGACAACATTGTATGAGAGTGACGTAGAGACCCATAAACTCTGGTCAACCCTTTTAATGCTTAAGTAATGGGAAAACTGTGAAAACTTGCTTGCTTGGAAAATATTAATTATCTTGTAAGTGAGACGGGGAGTGAGTCTGAGTAGGTACTGACACTAGTGAGTATGTGAGAGGGTTTGGTGTGTATAAGTGCGGTAAGTTGGAGGTTGGAATAGAGGATTCTCCTGGCAGCATTGGAGGAGGTAAAATAATTTTTAGACAGGGTGAATTATGGCGAAGGCGATTGTTTAAGGACCTGACACTATTTTGTTTAAGATTATGTAGCGTCGATTCGTTGGTGTGAAGAGATTTTTCTTGAGAAAAACAAAATCAAAGATGGCGAAAAATTGTTCTGGAACCGTTTGTAACAATATCACTCAAAATATTTTAGAAATATCCTTAATGTGTAATAAATTTCTCATATTTCTATCAATATCTCGAGAATGGCAAGACTTAAAGAAAAGAAATACGATATAAGTTTAGAGGAAATTTAATTTCCTACAAAAAAGTCCTTCAAGCCATATCGCTATGGTATCTAGTTTTCGAGATATTAAATTTGGTTAGAACATTTATATTAATTCAATGCTATTCAAACTTCAACGACAAACATTTCGACAAATATAAATCTAAGCGGTAAGTGGTGTTAAGGACTTTTTTGAAGGAAATTGAATTTTCTATAAGATTGTTTTAGAAATCTTGTCTGTGAATCCTGTTCTTTTGGAGATAATGACAGATATATGAGAATTTTATGTTAAAAACCGTTTAGTTTTCCGTACTGCTCTGTTAGTGGGAGTTAATGATAAACCATAACGGACACTTTCATTAAAGGTTCGATTTAAAAAAAAAATTCACTAGACGAGACCATACTGTCAAATGCCACTGAGCTTTGGAAGTCTTAAGAAAAAAGCTCAAATTTTAAATGTATTTTACATAAAAAGCACAAAATTTGTTGTTACGAACATATTTCCACCATGGGGCTGACAAAAAAATAAGGGTAGCCAAAAATAAAAACGACCTTCTGTTCATACTGATTTTTTAAAAATCATACAATGTTCTTTTATTTTTAACTGGCTGACCCGACAAACGTTTTTCCGTTGTTAAACAACGAACCCTTCTTCCAGAAAAAGTTTATTAAATATCAATGAAATAAAAAGAATGCGTACATTCAAAGGGCTATATTTTTAACGTTTTTGTTTTTGATTAACTGCATAAACACGACCAATAAGTATCAATTGATGGCATTATAAAAATAATGGTATGTTAATTTAATAGTCTAGGGTCAAATATTCCTATATTTTAAATTGGTAGCGCTGGCATTTGAGACCTGTCAATCTCAGCTGTCATTTAAAGTATCAATTGAATGTTTGCAACTTCGTAATGCACAATCAGTCGAAAACATAGCTGCTGCAGATTATGCATTGTTGATGATCAGAATTTATCGATTTCCCGGAGGGGCGTGCCCAATGAAACAACAAAGACGCATACTTATGGCAATATTTCGAGAGGAGTTGCCTGTTCTAATAACTTCACGTTTTGTTGACGTCATTTAACCAAGAAGATCATGCGATTTTATACAGTTACTTTTTACTTGCAGCACACAAAAGCTGTACGATATTCCATGGATGATCCACTCAACATAGACGACGAAAGCCAACGATCCCGTCCTCCCGACTTAGACGAAGTAAAGATTGCCATATCTAAGCTGAAGTCTAACAAAGCCGCTGGAGCGGATGGCTTGAATGCCGAGCTCTTTAAATCAGCTGGAGATAAGTTGGTTAGGAGCTTGCACCAACTTATCTGTAAGATATGGTCGAAAGAAAGCATGCCCGATAAATGGAACCACTGTATTGTTTGCCCAATCCTGAAAAAAGGAGACAATCTAAACTGCACCAAATATAAGGGAATTAGTCTACTTAACATCGCTTACAAAATCTTCTCTGTCGTAATATGTGAACGTCTAAAGCCCATCATAAACAACCTGATAGTTCCTTAGCAGTGTGGTTTTAGACCAGGAAAGTCCACAGTCGGTCAAATATTCACATTACGGCAGATCCTGAAATAAAACCCAAGAACACCAAATCGACACCCACCATCTTTCCATCAATTTCAAGTCCAAAGCATCTACAGGGACGAGCTGTATAGAGCCATGTCTAGTTTTGGCATCCCTGCCAAACTCGTCCGTTTGTGCATGATGACCATGGAGAATTCACTCTGCTCCAAAAAGGTTGGAAACACCTTATCGTTGTCATGCAATTTTTTTAATACCGTGCTTGAAAGAATAGTGCAGAGCTCACACGTCAATACTAGAGGCACTATCTTTCAAAAGTCTGTCCAATTACTAGCATATGCTGATGACATTGACATAATAGGAAGATGTGGTAAAAATGGGTTTAACGGTTGATGAGGGCAAAACAAAGTACATGCTGTCGTCAAGGAAGGACCTACAACACCGACGTCTTGGTCAAAACGTCACCATCGACAGACGTAACTTTGAGGTAATCAAGGACTTCGTCTAACTAGGCTCCGCTGTAAACGCAGAAAACAACACCAGCGCTGAAATCAAACGCAGAATAACCCTTCGTAACCGCTATTTCTTTGGGCTAAGAAAGCAACTGAATGATAAAGTCGGATGAAAGCACCTTGGGTCGGTTCGAGAGAATAGTTCTTCGTGTGATCTACGGCCTCGTATGAATTGAAGGGGAATGGAGGAGAAGATGGAACGACAAGCTGCTCGGGCTTTACAGCGACGTAGACTTAGCCAGAAGGGTAAAAGTCCAACAACTAAGATGGATGAATCACGTAGAGCGCATGGAAACCGCGAAACTGGAGACATCTAGCTAGGGACCAAGCTAGATGTAGATGTTTGATGGGTGAGGCCCTAGTTCACACAGGACTGTAACACCACCTTAAGTAAGTAAACATTCCTAACATTGGAACAGATTCTACAGTGTTAAGTTAACCTTTTTCGATTTTATCAACGTTATACACTTGTCAAAAGCCTGGGCTTGGAATTTGCTGAAAATTTAGAAATGTCTAAAATTCAAAATGCTAATATTTTTCTAACTAAAGTATCAAACTGTAGTACCCGTGGCATGAAGGTTAGTGCGTTGGACTGTCATGTTAGAGGTCTAGGGTTCGATCTGCCTCTTGCGAGAAATTGACAAAAATTCTTGTCATAAAAAGTGTTTTCTTAAATTGACCGTTAGGATTCGGCTTAAAACTGCAGGTCCCCTCTCTCCCTCACAAAAGTACTCGCACACTGGAATGGTTGAGAGTTGTAAGTCCTAGTTGTTGAGAGCTGTTAATGAACAGAAACAGTTAATGAAAACAAAAAATAACATAAATCAAACAAACCTTAATCTAGGGAATGGACCTATAATTTGAAATGTCAAAAACTCTTATGTATTTAGCAAGTTCTCAAAAGTTAAATTGATTTTGTGTGATTTAAATTGGATAGTTAACTCAGCGAAAACAAACTTGATCCGATCAATAACTTAGGCAGACTTGTAAAAGAATGCAATCTTTTGGGAATGCAATCCTTCCAAATCGCGTATTGAATTCAAACTTAAGAGATTGCATTCATTGATTTCACCTGAAGATTGGGATTTCAAATTTTGCAATCACCAATCATTTGACCTTAAAAAGAATGCAATCATTTTTTCTCAAATCATTCGATTGCAATCAATTGATTGCAATTTTAAACTTCATGCATTCTTTTAAAGTCTCTGCATTTTTTTGTAGTCTTTAGTGAAAAATATGAAATACAGATTATTACTTTGTCGTTTGTTAGCCGTTCATTAGTTACTAGCTGCACCCCACGCCACGTCTTTAATCGCATCCTTTATCTTAGAACAAATTTATTAGTATAAAAAAGTTATGGTGAGCCATCGTTAAAAAATAGACATAAGTTGTAACGGACTTTTTTAGAACTATTAAAGGGAAAACATTTTGTCATATATTGTTTTAGCAAAACTTAAACTGTTTCCGCACACGCAGTGGAAGCTCTCAAAAAGGAAATTGTCCTGATTTTAAAACATTATTTTTAGGCGCTCCGTCCGTATAAGTCTTAGGGTGATATAATTTAGCCTTTAGCTCAATAAATAGGCTACCTAAATCTGTAAAATCTGTAAAATAATAAATTGTCCTCATTTTTGTTTGAAAATTTTGAAGGTTTGAGGTTGGGACGACCACAAACTGTAGAGTCTTTTTTATTCACCTCCATCCAACCGACTTTTGTTTTGGCTAAGTTGTCAAAAAATGTTTGAACATTACTTTAAATAAAGAGAAAGCTAAGGGGTACGGCCAACAGTTTATCAATTAAATTGCTTATTTATACTCAAAAATACCTATCGCCACTTTACATCCTACGAGCTCCTTTAAGTAACTTTAAAAACCTTAAACATCGCTCATATACATTTTCATTAAACATTCAAAGTCATAAACCCCAAAGACAATCAAGAATATACCAAAACACATATTGAATATCATCTTTTGAAGTCGAAAAATGGAAAATTGCGCAAACGATTTCCTTAAATCATCATACACCACCCCCCTCCCCCCTTGAGCTGGCAGGTGTTACATTATTACAGAGGGAAATTGTCGATATAAAGGAAACCAAATAAGAAAGAAAATATCTTAACCAAGAAAAAAAGAAACACACAGATTTGTGAATTTAGGATCACAAGAAAACGGAGGTCGTTTTGAATTTCATCAATTCTCATAAAACTTTATGTGCGACTCTTGATTCCTTGGAATTCACATTAAACCACACGCAAGAGTAAAATAATTCCCAAAATCCCTTCTGAATGTCCCTGAAAAGCAAATATACACACATTTAGATTCCTGGAAAGTCTTAAAGGAGTATAGGTTTTCACATGAGGAGTGGGAGCAAGTTCTAATTTTACCCATGTGTGAAGTTAAAGAAGGTATCTTTCTTTATATGTCTCCAACAACAAAGAGCAAAAAACAAATCTTAAACAAAGTCGTTCTTAAGATATACTTAGGATTTGAAGAGAAGGACGAGGCTGGAGGGAGGAAGCAGGAGAGGATACCTAGAAGGGTTAGAGGTTGTGCAAAAATAAGGAACGAGCAAATACAAAATAAGTGCCATTGCTGGAAAATTCAGTGCAAAGGCTTAGGGTTCGACTTAGCTCATCGACATTTTGTCTCAAGTGTTGGATATATATTTCGTTTTTTATCTTCTCACTCTAAAGTACACTACCTTACCTACATAGAATCAGCTTTATCTACATTTGATCTTAAGATACTTTTGAGCAGTTACCTTTGCTCTTGTCTACGTGCCAAAATCTTTTGTGTGTGTCCCTATCTTTTTTTTATTACAATAGGTATATATTTTTTTGTTATTTTTATATTTGTCCTTAGAACGAAGGGAGGAAGGAAGGAAGGAGAATTTTTGGAAATAGAAAACCCATTACCGGTTAACAAATGCAAAGGTCCTATAAGGTGTGCAGAGTGCTGAGAAATAAAATATACAAGAAGAAGCGAAATGAATGCTTTATACATTTAAGGACTTTATTTTATTCGTTTTCCAGCTTTCAGTTTTTTTCAGAAGGTTAGGTGCCTAACCTTTGGAAAGCTCTTCTTTTGCTATGGACTACAACACCTATTCCTTAACACCTTAACGTAAATGATTCATCTGCACTTCCAAAGGACTTTATAATAATGTCCAAGGATCTATATCTACATAAATAAAATACCTTCTTTGACATTTTTGTGAATGACGGGACTTTAAAAGAAGATAATAAAAAAAGAGGAAATGATTCAAGTCAAATATAAAATAACATTTTTAGGTGTGAATTGAAGAGATATACGACTTTATTTTGTACAAAAGAAGAAACACATTAAATTAAGCCTTTTATTTGTCTTGACAAAGTTTTTATTTCTTAACAAAATATGTATTTATAGCTCTATAAAAATAAATCTTCAATCAAGTGTGACTGACTTTGTGCTAAATGACCGGACTTTTAAGTATTTGACTACGGTTTTAATATTTTTTTAAGATTACACCGTTTTTATGGTTATACATTTTTAAAAATAGTATTTACTACACTCAAATTAGAGTTGTCCATTTTTTTCAAAACACTGATGGAGACATTGTGAGAAGTTCTGTACATTCTTTTGAAGTACAAAAACACATTCAAATTACAAGAAACCAATTGACACTAATGTCAGAATAATAATATTTGCATTTTGTTCTCTATAACAAGAAAATTTTGTAAAAACAATTTGGCAATAACGAATTTCATTGTGGTTGCCACGAACTGTCAAACTCTGTTCGCGTTCCACATACAATCCCCACTTGTTGTAGTAAATTATTCGCTCCCAACTTAACCTCAAAATTACACCACTCTTGTTTTGTTTTTTGTGTAAGGGTCATCGCTGAGGAAAATATGGAGTTAAGCATCTTGCACATTCGCTACGAACTGCGAACTGTGGATGGTCTCATATTTTGACTTTTCTTTCACATGAGCTTAATTTCTATTCTCAACAGCGACGAAATGTCAATTTATAATTATCAACAAACAAAACAAGAGTGGTATAATTTTGAGGTTAAGTTGGGAGCGAACAATTTATTCGTTGTAGTGGGGATAGTATGTGGAACGCGAATAGAGTTTGACAGTTCGAAGCAATCACCTGCAATTCGTTACTACAAAATTGTTTAAACGAAATTGTCTTGTTTTAGAGAACAAAATGCAAATTTTATTATCCTGACATAAGTGTCAATTGTTTTCTTATAATTTAAATGTATTTTTATTTGAAATTGACTTTTTGAATTGTTTGAAATCACGTTTGTTCGTCTATTCGTTGTTCGCTCTTAAGCCTAGTACATACTTGTGAACCATCTCGTGAACCCATACAAATTTCAGTTTTTGGTTCACCCGTGAACTTGCTCGTGAAGCTGAGTGGAGAACAAAGTGGAGAGTTTTCGTTCACGGGCAATTCACGTGCAAAATGTACGGGGACTGTTGGTGAAGCTTTGACATTTGGTTTGTTCATGTTCACAACGTGTACTCACAAGTGTGTACCAGTGAGCAATGTTAAAAGTTCAGTTTCTCCACTGGCGAACGTTCACTTCACGAGGAAGTATGTACTAGGCTTTATGCGCAAGTCCCTTAAAGGGTAATTATAAATTGACAGTTCGTCGCTGTCTGCAAATAGAAATAAAGCTAATGTGAAGCAAAACTCAAAATATGCGAACGTCTAAAGTTGGCAGTTCGTAGCTTATGTGCAAGATACTTTAGTGACTTTGGGACTGTGGAGAGGTTGTTGATGGAGCTTTTGTGGGTTTTCAGAGGCCCAATACTGAACGTTTTGTTTATTAACCACTCACGATAAAAAACTGGGATTTTTCGCTCATTATCAAAACAAGGTCAAGATCCGTCAAAATTTCCAACACTGCTTATGCAAACCTTATCTGTCTGCCGTAGTCGTTTTTGTGCACTTATTGGACTTATTAGGCTCGTTTGACCGTACGGCAAAAAACCGGACGCATTTTGTTAAAGTCACGAAGAAGAGCATATATATGTACGGTTATTCGGTCACGGCAAAATGCCGTCGCCACCGCCGTGCCGTGTAGCAACCGTCTACTGCCACTACAGTATACGGCAGCCGGGCGACGCGATAAGCTTAGTGGCGTCTGTGACGAAATGCATGTTTTCACTTCATACCATTTTATTCGTGTGGCAGAGTTAGATCAGCCACTTCAAGACACGATTACTTGTGATTAACTATTTACTTAATGACTTCTGATTGAACTTACAATATATTGTCCAAATAATGAAGAAATTAGAGCCCGTTCCAGTCTCAATATAATTTAAATGAGTATATTCAGACGATACCGCATTTAACTGCATACGGTAAAATTACCGATTAGGTCGATATTGTCTCTGCAAATCGTTTTCGGTCGTACGGTAAAAAAACCGATTCGGCTTATCGTGGCAATGGATTTATAGACAGTGCGTTCAGACGATTCGATATTTTAACCGATAGTGCTTCATTTTTCGTCTGGGCTACTGTCGAATAACTTATTGCTAGTATATAGTCGTATTGATTCGTCGGTGTAGGGTTGAGTACGGTGTACGGTTAAATAACCGTATCGTCTGAGCACTACAACCGAAAGACACCGAATCGAAAAAATATCCTATACGGTGAAAATATCGAATGTGAACGGGCTCTTAGATGTAGAATTTTAAATTACTCTCGTGCAAGAGGGGCCAGTGTTGTGGGACAAAGGTTCAGAATTATACAAAGATAGGAATGCTACAAAAAATGCCTGGCGAGAAGTTTTACCCGGATTTTGATGCTCTAACAGTAGTGTAATAATTTGTTTGTCGTTCATTATAACAACGCTCGACTTGAGTGTTCTTATTAAACTAAAGGCCCAACTATAATAGGCATAAGCAAACATAAGCTTATGTCAAAAACCCAACGAAAATTCACTTAAGTTTGCGAAATTACTGCATAGCCATAATGCAATTTTGCTCACGTATCTAAATGTCAGATTTTACTTATGCGGCGAGCGACTGGGATCGCTCTTGCTTAAGTGTGCTTAAGTTAACGAAACTGAGAAAAATTGAACGAAACGGAGCTAGACTCCATTATGGTCACTCGTATTGAGATTCTTTGTATTCGCACGTTTACTTATGCGCGCATATGCTAGCTTATGCCTATTATAGTTGGGCCTTTAAACCTGTGAAAAAGTATACTAAGCACAGGAACCCTGCACATATCGTATTTTACCGTACGGTTAAAACCGTATAATGTATTGATCCGGTTTTTTGCCGCACAGTCAAAACCGTGTAGTGTGAAACGAGCATTAGCCGTCTTGTATGGATAAAATACAAATTCGTTTAACTGAGGGGTCTGACATCCATCTGACATCTCTCGTTCTAGGTCTGTAAAAAACAGTTCTGTGAAAGCTATTCACCCACTTCATAATTGTATCATACTTTGGAATACGGCCTTGGCAGCCAATATTAAAATGATTTTGGAATCGCCTCTGTGTTTCACACGATACGCAATCGGCTACGGTTACACAGTTACTAAAATGGCATCTGGAAACCCTTTGTTTTCGATGGAAGAGATCCTGGAATATCGTATAATTCTTATATAAAGGCAACTCCTGTCGCAATAATTCCACAATTGTCCGTCTTGTTTTGTTGGGCATGCGCCCTCCGGGAAATCGATAAATTCTGATCATCAACAACGCATCTCCATGCAGCCGCAATTTTTTCGATTGTGCATTACAAAGTGGCAAACATTCAATTGACACTTTAAATGGCATTTGAGTTTTACAGGTCTCAAATTCCAGCGCTACCAACTTAAAATATCGAAATAGATGATCCTCTCAAGAAAATTGGGTAGGTGTTTTTTTTACCATAGCAGTTTAAAAAAAAACGAACATTTTGGTAAACCCTAAATATCTCACGAACCAATGACTCTAGAGACGTGAATTAAATGTAACGTGATACCAAACAAACATATTTTTGAAAAAAAAATCAAATTAACGGTTTTTTTTATAAACCAAAAAACTGAAAAAAAAGAGTCTGGGATGCGACCCACACTGATAACTTCCCATCCCGTCTTTCGATTTGCCTTGCTTAAAAGTTTGTCTATATGTACTCGTATCAATTTTAACCAAATTTGCGTACGTTTTTTTGTAGATTTTATTTTTTATGAAAAAACGGACTGTTGGATTTTTATATAAAAATTATTGAATATTGAAAACAACATTTTCTTTTTTTTAGAGTTTTATATTTTGTAAAAAAACTGGCAAATCGAATTTTTTAAAAATCTTACAAAATGTTGAAAATAATATTTCTTATAAGATAAAATTAGTTTGAAGCCAATATTTAAAATTTTTGAAAAGCTATTTGAGTCGAAAATCATTTTTTACCAACTATTTTACATTTTTTTTTAGGTTTTTATTTTTTGTAAAAAATCTGTCCATTCGATTTTTCTCAAAATTTTTCCTAATGTTAAAAACAATATCTTTATAAGAAAAATATAATAACAAGCTATTATCTCAAAGTTTTTAAAAGATATTTGAGTCGAAAATCATTTTTTACCAACTTTTATATATTTTTTTTAGGTTTTTTATTTTTTGTAAAAAAACTGTCAATTCGATTTTTCTCAACATTTTTCAAAATGTTAAAAACAATATTTCTTATAAGATAAAATAAATTGAAGCCCAAATTTCAAGTTTTTGAAAAGATAATTGAATCGATATTCAATTTTTACAAACTTTAAGTAATGTTTTTTTTAGATTTTTATTTTTTATAAAAAAAACTGTCAATTAGATTTTTCTCAAAATTTTATCAGATGTCAAAAACAGAATTCTTCGTTGCACAAAATTGTTTTAGAGATGAAATCGTATTTCAGTCGTAAAATTTTAGAGGTGACAATTTTTGTTTTCAGTTTTATTGATTTATAAAAAAAACCGTTATATTGATTTTTTTCAAAAAATATACCTGTTTGGTATCACGTTACAATATATTATATAAAGTTTAATTCAAGTCTTTAGCGTTTTTGGTTCGTAAGATATTTAGGGTTATCCAAAATTTTCATCTTTTTTTCAAACTGCTATGGTAAAAAAACCACCCACGCAATTTTGTTGAGAGCCCTTTCTACATCTTTCTGCCTTTTTATCTGTATAACAAAATCTATTTGAAGTCGATATCTCTTCTGGTTCTTGAGCTTTGGACGAAGAAAAAAACGTAGTGAACTTACGGACGTACAAACGTACGTACACACGCACGCAGACATCTTTCTAAAAATCTTTTATTTCGACTCTAGGGACCTTGAAACGTCGAGAAATGTCAAAATTTTCAATTTGACAAAGCGGACCCATTACAATAACTTCCTATGGGAAGTTAAAAATATGTCACCTCTAAAATTTTACGAATAAAATATGATTTTATCTCCAAAACAATTTTGTGCAAAAAAATGATGTTTTTAACATCTGGTAAAATTTTGAAAAAAATCAAATTGGCACTTTTTTATAAAAAATAAAAACCGAAAAAAACAATACTCAAATTTGGTAAACATTGAATTTTGACTCAAATATCTTTTCAAAAACTTAAGTTAATGACTTCAAAGTTACTTTATCTTTTAAAAAATATTGTTGTTAACATTTAGTAAAATTTTGAGAAAAATCTTATTAACAGTTTTCTACAAACAATAAAAACTTAAAGGAAAATTAAATAAAAGTTGGTAAAAATTATTTTTCGACTTAAATAAGTAAGTAAGTATTAATTTATTGATTCGTTGTTTTGATACATTTGTTAACAATTGAATGAATTTAAAGCTATGGCATTGCCGGTTAGCAATTTGATATAAATGTATATAAAAAAGTTCTTTTCATTACAAAATAATAAATAGGTATGACTATTCAAATTCAGATATTAGCAACATCCTATACTTGGAAATATCTTTCAAGAATGATGCGAGGGTTTTCCAGTTCGTTTCGTTCAAAAGTTTTATCGTTTCTTGCATTGTTAATGTTCTTTGTCCGCAAAACCCGCAAAACGATATCCGTTGAGATGCAAAAATGGTTGAAACTTCCATTGTAGGGTCTTCCGTTAAGTCCTAAGAGTTCGGATCTTGCTTTAAAAATTAAGGAGATTTCGTTGAAGCTCAGTGAGTTTTGGAAGTAATTTGCTGATGTAAGCTTATATTGAGTTGGGAGTACAACACTATGCTGAGGGACTCGCGAGCAGTAGCTTTAAAACTATCCCGAACAGAGTTTTCGTGCTTTCCAATTATGCGATAGAGCTGCTCCTTCAAAACTGATTGCCATATTTTTCCATTTCCTCATCCACCAATCCTCATTTCGTATTTCGTAACGCAGCATTTTTTTGGATAGGCGCTCATCTGGTTGATTAAAAATGTTTACGATATAATCCGCCTGAGTCTTTAATGTACTAGTAAACAATTTAGGAAGACATGTTTCTATGTATAGAGCATAGCTTGGAGTTTTCAGAGGCAGGTTAAAAAGTTTTTTTTTTTAAAAATGTCGGTGGAATTTTTCAAAAAAATTTGTATTTCGCAGAGAGTGGGACTCTATTGTTTGAGAAAACATTTTTCCATGATACATTAAGCATACTTTGTCAACTATTGGTTTTCTCAACTAAATGTTCGTTAAAGTCCATCTTCGTATTGAGTTTTACTCCTAAGTATTTATATTCGTTAACCACTTCCAGGAGGTTACCATTGAAGTACCAATTATAACGAATCTGACTCCTAGAAGATCTGGAAAATACCATGATCTTGGATTTATCAGTGTTTATAAGAAGCTCCCATTTGCAGCAATATTCTGATAGACGATTTATCATCAGTTGTAAAACATCGGGTGACTCTGAAAATAAAACCAAATCGTCGGCATACAACAGTACATTTATTGACATTCCAGCGATCCGAATTCCACCAGAAAGGAATTCACTATGTCTTTGATAAAAAGTCAATTTCGCCAGGACATTCATAAAAGAGATTCCTCGATAATTTTCAACCAGGTCCAGAGCTCCTTTTTTGTGAATCGGGAAGATCACTAACTTTTTAAATGAACTGAGGATGTCCTCATTTTGAAACGCTTTATTAAAAAGGATCCTCAGTTGGTTGATGAAGCTCGCCCAGGACTTTTTCGCTCTGTGAATAACAGCATATATATCAGAAGCTGAGATTTTCTTGTCCAAGCAATCGTTGGTTACCAAAGGTTAAAAGTGGTAATTTAATAATGATTTGCCGTAAAGGAGATTTATGAAGTGCACTGATAGGTTTTCAGCAGAAAGTCCAATGCCTATGGCAAAGTTGGATCCATTTATCTCTTTTGTAATCTTCCAGAATTCTTCAGAACTTTTAGTTTAACCAAGTTTACATGATTGATTACTTTCATATTCACTTTTCTTTTTCAAACACATTTCTTTGTATCGTGAGTTTGCCTCAACGTACGATTTTCTTAAAGCCTGGCAGTTGGTGTTCTAAGTTTTGTTTGTATTTTTCCACATCCTCCTGCTTCCATTTCAATCTAGGGATAAGTTTCAGAATTTTTTCTTGATTGGATTTTTGTCCGGTCCAAACGACGGTAATGGGCATGTGGTCATAAAAGTTTTGGTGCTGTACCTAGAATTCAGTAATTAAGTTGACCCAGTTGTTATTTCCCAAGCAGTAGTCAATGACTCATTTGCCCTGTCCACCATAATAAGTAAAGTTACCATCGTTATCACCTTTCGTGCATAGATTTAGCACCAGGCAATCATACAACTGAAGCATTTCCCGGAAGTGTGTTCCATTTTGGTTGCGAATATTGTCTTTTGATGATCTGTTATCAAGATTTAGTAAGGAGTTGTTAAAACTTAGAGACGTGGCGATTTGTAGATTGCTGATTCTCGCATTAAAATCTTCAATTAATAGAACGCTTTTTCTGCAAGGTGCTGCAAAATGGTGTTCAAACGTTCGTGATCTTCATTCCAATGATTGCAGTTTATATAGAACAGGATAATGTATATATTATTTTCATTTAAAAGTTTCACAATCGTAACTACTTCATGTTCCTCAAAGCTGTAGTTTCTTAATAAGATAGTTTTGATCCCAAAGACACTGCCTCCACTTGCTCGTCCTTTAACAATAACTTTTATTGCAGATTCCGAAACTAACTTAAATACACTAAAATATTTTGTAAATTTGCTAAGATTTTCTTTAGTCCCATGTGTTCCAAACAGAAAGAATAAATGAAAGTTTTTAACATAATTACAAAAAATCTACGAAAAAGAGTTTATTATTTAAACCCGACACATTATACGACAAAATACTACAATTATTAAGAGTAAGTGAGTTGACGGCATCACAATTTCAATTTCGTATCATAGTACTTTCGGAATTTCTTAGAAGTGGCATCCCTGGTGTACTATTAACTGGTCTATACCATTCGTTATGTCGTCCATTTGACAGCACTATTTGATTGACAGCTCCAAAGTTTAATTCACCAAACATTTCTCGAAGTATATTTTCGCCGTCCTTATTTTCGTATTTAAGTGTATTGTTATTATTTAAATAAAAAGATTTATTTGATATTATTAATGAGTTCTTTTTTATTTGAATAGCTTCAGTTGGTTGTTTTGACTTTATATCCTTCCTGTAGCCAAGTAGGATTCTGCGTTTGTATTGTGATCGTTTTGAAAGATCGCGCTGTATTTGAGTTTAGCAGAGTTCCGTAGCATATAAGAAGCATTCTTGTTAGAACAAGTGTCAATTTTTAGCTTAATAACTGAGTTATTTTCGCTTAATTTAATGACATTATATCTTTTCTTTAAGTATCTTTTTAAAACTTTGAGATATCCTTCTATATGCTTCCAACTTATTATAACTTACAACAAATATTATTTTCACCATGTTAAAAATGTGGAGAAAAATCAAATTGAAAGTTTACAAAAAATAAAAACCTAAAAAAATTTAATAAAACTTGGTAAAAATTTACTTACGACTCAAATATCTTTTCAAAAATTAAAAAATATTGTCTTCAAATTCTTTTAAATGCACACAAAATATTGTTTTCGATATTCATTAGCTTTTTTTATAAAAATCCAACAGTCCGTTTTTTATAAAAAAAATAAAATCTACAAGAATAGTATAATTTCGTTAGAAAAATATTAGCATTTTGAAATTGAGCATTTTCTAAATGTTCAGCAAATTCCTCACCCAAGCGCTTGAAAGAAAGAAAAAGATTTTCTTTTGATATCACAAATAAAAACGAATATTTAGAGCGAATAACTTGTTCTTCTGTTTCAATTGAAATAGCAAAGAATATTTCAAAATGTTTCTTTAATAACGAGACTTGTTAAAAAACATATGAGCATCAAAAAATCTAGATCTTTTCAGCTACCTGGCACCTGCCATAACGCCATCCCCTCCAGTTATCAGTTTAAAATTGCATCTCAAATTGAAAAATCCGCCTGGGAAAACTTCACACAATAC
This sequence comes from Eupeodes corollae, assembly GCF_945859685.1. Classification (NCBI taxonomy): domain Eukaryota; kingdom Metazoa; phylum Arthropoda; class Insecta; order Diptera; family Syrphidae; genus Eupeodes; species Eupeodes corollae. The sequence goes on along the minus strand of NC_079148.1, from coordinate 6,613,654 downwards.
GGAACTATGCACTTTTTTCCCATTGGGTATTCAGGGGACAGCTCATTACACCGCTAGAGAGCATAAATCCAAATACCACTCGTTGCAACTTCCATCAGACCATAGCAACGGCAAAAGTTAAACCAAACCACTGAAGAAACCATGCACTTAATTTTGCATCCCAATGCCCAGAATCCACTTCTGCTCCAGAAGTCAGGAGTCCAATTGTAAGACTGTTTGTATGGTCGCGTCGTCGAGTCGTTGTCTATGTGCTAACTGCTAAGAGGAATTCACCAAAAGAACAAAAAACAGAACCCGATGAAATGAAAATAAAACAAACTCTAAGCTCGAGGTACTGACTATGAGATCTGATGGTGCTGCTATCCATTCTTAAACTGAATGGATTGCTTCTGCTGATGCACTCCTGCAATTACCCCCGCTTACATAAATTCGGTAGGCGAGTATAGTAATTTTCTCAACGCTAACTAACTTCAAGGCTCGTTACTGGCCAAATAGAAGTTTCCTTGATTATTTGGAGCATTGGTCTTTATGTCTATATGGGAGTGCTTGACGCTTGATGCTTTTGCTTCTCCATGCCAATTCGCTTACATTCGATTTAATAGTGTGAACTTTGTGGAGGCTTCTTGCCTACTCTATAGTAAGCCAAAGCCCTGAAGTCAACAATGATCATTCTATATGTATGTTCCATAAGATAGAAGTGATATTCGTAGTTATGACTTGAAAACTAGTTAATTGCTCTACGACTTTTATTTAGGATCACAGAGGCTAGAGGAAGAAAACAAAACAAAACAGAGTCTTGAAATTGAATCGCACCATTCTCCCGGAGGGCAATTGGACCAAATGAGTGCACAGCACATGAACACGTTGACTTGGGACAGGTTCTATATTTATAAATGTTATTGAATTGAATATTGAGGAAGTCACGCGTCACAGTGGAATGGCCCCGGTATTGATCTTTTGACGGTTTTTTTTGTCATTTCTGTATTCCTCGAGACGGGGAAGCAAGATGGTTTTGTTCTTCTAACTCTTCGCCATTATCAAGATCGATTTTTGGATGTACACTGGACGGAATGCAACTTTCTGGATTTAAACTTGAGATTTGAAGTTTAATGAAGAAGTTGTCTCAAAAGTTCAATCGTCAAAGGAGATGGTGTAATGTTGAGGCAGCCTTAGTCATCTGTTTTTAGACTTCAAAGCAGCCTTTGTCAGAAAAGACAGTCAAAATCTTCAATGAACTTCGAAAAGGGGATGGGCTGGTCTTCTTGCTTTTCAACCCGGGGATGGAGGAGAGATCATCCAAGACTCTGAAAGATCTACTAAAACAGAGGAATAATCTTCAACAAGTCCTCACTACGATTGCGTTACGCAGATGATACTGAAATCTTTATTAGAAGAAAACAAGCTACACAGAAATCATTTATCCAGATCGAGCTAGTGGCAAAAAACCTGGGACTGCACATAATTGTCGTCGTTGAGGGAAGCTTTGGAAACCCAAAAGTAATCAAGTTAGTTGAATTTAAATTTGGAGTGCTCCAATCTTTCTCTGCAATCTTACCATAAATCCAAACTGTTGCTGTATAAGGCAGTTGGCATACCAGTGCTGATAGGTGCTCTATCAAAGACACCTTAACGCTGAACCTCTTATCCGAGTTCGAGAGAAAAGTTTCGAGGAGAATATTGGGTCATTTGTGAAGGAGGACATTTTCGGAGGAGCTATGTATATAGATATACACACAACTTAAGTTTGGTAGACTCTGGTGGGCTGGGCACGAAGCACGTATGAGTGAAGAATCCATTCGGAAAGTAACTTACGGTACAATTCTTTTGAGAAGACATCGAGAAGACCTTATGCCTCCGCTGGAGGGATGCAGTCTGAAGCCTTAGAGTGCGAAGCTGGCTGATTCAGCCAACAAGCCGTGAAAGTGAAGAATTTTGAAATAACACGGAACTGATTGCTTTGATAGAGCATCAACAGACTGCTGGAGTACTTGTCAGGAGTGAGGGTTATTTCTTTTTCTTTGTAGGTCTCCTCGAATGCTGACTCGTTACTTCTGGTTAAGTGACCAAAATCAGGTAGCAAATCTTATCAAGCTCTTTAACTGGCTTATCAAGAGTTTTTAAACTGACTTGGGCACTTCAATTCCTAAGCTTTATATTTTCTTTATAAATGTTCATTTTGCTTTTCCATCGATTAAAGACCGTAATTTTCTCCCAGTGTATGTTGTTTTTCGGTATGAGATAAAAAGGGAACCTACATGAGGCTTGAAAACAAAGCAACAAACATTTGCGATGGCACATGGGCAATTCATAAAAATCACACTCATGAAATCACAACCGTGCACAGGAATATTTTCGTTTTCTGTTGAACCGCGATGACCTATACCTCAACCTACGCTCTGCCCAAGCGCACGTTGCGCACACAAAATTTTGTAATAAACTCAATGAGGCTCTAGACAGAGCTTAAAGAACAAACGAAGAGGAAAAGAAGGTTTCGAAGGTACACGAGTTAACTAGAAGTCAACTCAGGTGGCCACGCCGAAAGTTTGTTTACTTATAGAAGACCGAGCTAGGTTTGGTAATGTCAACTTTTCTGAGCTTGTTTATGCCACATATGTGGTGTGTATCTGCAACAATCGTAGATGCGACCAAGAGTGTCTTTTTCCGACTTCCTTTGTAGTTTTTGGTCTTGAAGCAGGGTGTACCTTTATATTACTGTTCTAGAAAGGGAGATTTATTTGCTTAGGTACAGTGGCTTTGAAGGTGTTTTGTTGGAATTTTTGCTGGACTTCTATGACGATACATACCTTGAGATTGTTTCTTTTAACACTTGGTTTAGGAACATACTTTAAGACACTCAAGGGATTGGAAGTACAAAGTACGAGTATAGTATATGGATAAAAGATCAAGAACTTAAGAGTTGTTTACTTTAAACTTTGATTATTCTTATGATGCTTATGTGTAGTACCCGTGGCATGATGGTTAGTGCGTTGGGCTGTCATACAAGGGGTCTTGGGTTCAATCCCTGCCTGTACCACCTTAATTTAAAAAATTAATTTTCGCGGGTACTGCCTCTTGCGAGGAATTGACAATTCCTTCAAGAGTAATTCTTGTCATGAAAAAGTGCTTTCTCAAATTAGCCGTTCGGATTCGGCCTTAAATTGTAGGTCCCTACTATTCCTGACAACAGTACTCGCACACAGGAATGGTTGAGAGTTGTAAGTCACTAGGCCCTGGTTCACAACGGACTGTTGCGCCACCCCATTTGATTTTATTCTTATGATGCGTATAACCGAAAAGGTGGTACAGTTTTGCTACGTAAGATTCTAGGAAACGCAAGATCAAAGAAATTGATATTTTTAGGAGGATTGGAAGTTTTTAACATTTTAATATTAAAAGAACATTTTAAATAGTTTAAGAAAAGGAAGACCACAACATGTCAAATTTTGAGTCGTTGTCTTATATTTACGAGACGCACGAGTTTCACTGTTTGGCGTGGATTTTCGTCGGCCGTACCGGTCCGTACTTCTTCGAAAATATTGCTTGCAAGTCATCAAAATCAATTTCAATTATCAATTTCATGTGGCCTGAATTGAACGATATAAGAGTATGGACACCGTTTTCAAAACGGCACACTACAGCGCTAATTGGATCTCAGGCTAGGTTGCCTTGAGATCGCCACTTCTATGGACACCGAAGACATTTGGGTTCGATAGGATGGCGCAACGTGCCACACCGCTTAAGACACCATTCATTTGGCAGGTATATTTGTGGAATTGAAAATGTTGACATTTCTCGACGTTTCAAGGTCCCTAGAGTTAAAAAAAAGATTGTTAGAGAGATGTCTGTGCGTACGAGTACGTCCGTACGTTCGACGTTTTTTTCGTCGTCCATAGCTCAAGAACCAGTAGAGAAATCGACTTGGTGTTTTTTTTACCATAGCAATCTAAAAAAGAGTCTGGGATGCGACCCACACTGATATCTTCCCATCCCGTCTGTCGATTTGTCTTGCTTAAAAGTTTGTAGGTTTTCGTGTTGGGTTAAAAAAGTTTGGTCTTAAAAAGTTTAAACTCGCTGCAAGTATTTTTCGTATAAGAAATATTTTAGTTTGAAAATCGAGTTTTTTTAAATAGATTTTTAGTCGAAAACAACATTTTACCAATTTTAATAGCATTTCTTAAATTTTTACAAATTGGATGAATGAAATTAATTTGAGAGATATTAAGAACCGAACATTAATATATATATATATATATTTAATAATATTTTTTGTGAAAAGTTATTTGAGTCAAAAGTCAATTTTTTCCAACTTTTTATTTTTTTGTAAAAAAACTGTCGATTCGATTTTTCTCAAAACCTTACAGAATGTTGATAACAATATTATTTATAAGATGAAATAATTTTAAAGTTATTATCTCAAATTTTTAAAAAGCCATTTAATTAAAATTTGTATTTATTTATATTTTTTGTAAAAAACTGTCAAATTTGATTTTTTTCAAAATGTTATTAAATGTTGACAGCAATATTTTTTAAAAGATAAGAGTAGTTTTAAAGCCAATATATCAAAGTTTTGAAAAGATATTTGAATCGAAAGTTAATGATTACCAACTTTTATTAAATTTTTTGTTTAGGGTTTTTATTTTTTGTAAAAAAAACTGTCAATTCCATTTTTCTCAAAGTTTTATCGAATGTTGAAAACAATATTTCTTATAAGTAAATTAATGTTTAAAAAAACGGCAAACGCAATCTTCTTGACAGCACTTCTGCAACTTTCTGTATTATTATCTATATAACAACATTTAATTGAAGTCGATATCTTTACTGGTTCTTGAGCTTTAGACGACGAAAAAAATTTTACGAACGTACGTACACACGCACGCACAGCCATCTTACTAAAAATGTTTTATTTCGACTCTAGTTACCTTGAAACGTTGAGAAATGTCAACGTTTGGTGGCCAATTCGCGTCCACCGGCGCAGTGAACAATCAGCCAACACCCGTACATCAAGAAAATGCAAGGTTTTCAGAAAACATCGCCGCTGTTTGTAAAAGTGTGCAGCAGAATCAGAGGGAGTCAATTTTGCGTTTCTCACAAAAACTTGGCAAGTCGACGACCTCAACATAGCGAATTTTGCTTCGTGTTCCGGAACGACACCAAGTCGAGATTCACGAGTTTACTGTTTGGTGTGGATTTTGGCTTGAGACGTCATCGGTCCGTACTTCTTCGAAAATAATGTTGACCAGGTCGTCACCGTCAACAGTGATCACTATAGGCCGATACCTGTCTTTCATCGTTTACAATAACTAAAGAAATGGTACTTGCCAAAATCGCAAGCCTCAAAGAAAACTTTAGCCCTGGTCCCGATGGCGTCCCATCAGTTGTTCTAAAAAAATGTATGCATTCTCTGTCAAAGCCTCTAACTGCACTGTTTGAACTCTCTCTTTCTATAGGTGTGTTTCCTCATATATGGAAAGATTCATTTATATTTCCCATTCATAAACAAGGCAATAAAACTGAAATTAACAATTATAGACCTATTGCTAAACTTTCATGCATTCCAAAACATTTTGAAAGCTTAATTTATGATTCCGTTTATTTCCATTGCAAGCCTTTATTTTCCCCCGCTCAACATGGTTTTCTTAAAGGTAGATGCACTACGACTAACTTAAATGAATTTATATCCAAAGTTTTGTCAGCCCTTGAGAATGGCAAAGAAGTTGTTGTTGTATACACTGATTACAGCAAAGCCTTTGATAAAATATCCCATAAGATAATTTATCTCAAACTAAGAGCTCTAGGCTTTCCATCTATATTTATAAACTGGATAAGCTCCTATCTTGCGAATAGAACTTATAGAGTCCTTTTCCGTAACTCAGTCTCCAGTCCTATACATGAAACTTCTGGAGTCCCACAAGGTAGTCACCTTGGCCCCCTTCTCTTCGTCTTATCTGTTAACGATGTCTGTCTTAAATTAAAAAACTCAGATATCCTAATGTTTGCGGATGATAAGAAAATTTTTAAGATTATCTCTACTGCATCTGATTCCTCACTTTTACAAAAGGATCTTAATATCTTTTTTGTTTGGTGCATGTATAATTTAATAGAGTTAAACATAGGTAAATGTAAAAAATGACCTTTTCGGGCAAACAAATTCCATCTCAAAGAGTATACTACTTCCTTAATGACGCCGTGAACGTAGTCGGTTCTATTAGAGATCTTGGTATCATGTGTGACAAACACCTGAATTTCTATTCCCATTTTGACCAAATTATTAATAAAGCTAATAGATCTCTCGGTTTTATTAAGAGATGGTCAAAAGAATTTTCCAACCCCTATGTAACTAAAGCGCTTTACATTACCCTAGTCCGTCCTCATCTTGAATATGCATGCCAAGTATGGTCTCCCTTTTATGAAAACCATTCACTCAGAATTGAAAATGTTCAAAGACGTTTCGTTCGTTTTGCCTTACGTGGCCTCCCCTGGGATGATACATCCAACTTGCCTCCTTATGCCGATCGACTAAAACTGATAGGTTTGCAGCCCTTATATTTTAGACGCAAAAACGCTGATATTTTATTTGCTCACCAATTGTTAATGGACAATATAGATTCCCCGGCACTCCTGAGTGATATTCATCTCAACACTAACCCTATAAATCTGCGATCTGTTTCCCTTTTCTATATCCCTCATCACCGCACTAATTACGGGCACTTTGAACCAATGTCCAGAAATCTTCGTCACTGCAACGCTGCTATGGTAGTTTTCGATTTCAACATTTCCAAATCCCATCTAAAAGATACCCTTTGCTTTTTCCCTTTTTGAGTCCGAATTCCTCGTACCTTGTAATTTTAAGTCTAATAAAATCAAAATTGTTAGTTTTTGGCCTTAGGGTCCACATGAATTAATGTTGAAAACTGATAACATGAACATAATGTTAAGCTAGTGTTAAGTTAAGTTAAGTTAAGTTAAGTTATGTTAAGTTAAAGCTTGTATTAAGCTAAATAAATAAAATAAAATAAAACTATGGATACCGAAGCTAAGGTTTCAACAGATGGGCGTTATGTGCCACACAGGTAAAGACAACGTCGATATTCTGCGTGAGCAGTTTCACGCCAAAATAACTAACTTGACAGGTCCATTTTTAAATCTTAAAATAAAGGTGATATTTTTATACAGGCTTGACAGCACTCAGACATACTTAAAAAATAAAAGAAGTAGAAAGTTTAAGACCTGTAAAAAATACTGCTAAAAAAGTCTAAACTTGTTCCACACAAAATCTGTAAATTACTTAAGCAAAGTAATTTGAAAGTATAGATGACTTTGACTTTTTGGTGCCTTAAGAAACCACTTTTATGTGCCCAGCGGTGTACTGACACCAAATCATGCACACATTTGTTGTGAAAGAGACCTTAAAGAGGAGAGATCAAAATGAATGACAATGAAGCTTGAAGTTTAAAGCTCTTATTGAAACCACCGCACTAACACCAAAATTAGGTGTCTGCATCAGCTCCCACATGGCACAGATTTCTGCACATAGACACAAGTGTGAACACAAGTCTGGTGTCTATGGGCCGCTTAAGTTCTATATTAAATATACTCACTACACACTTCTAAAAAATATTTGGGATCGCCTTCTTTATGAGAACTCTGTTCGTGATATAAGCTTAATATTTTATTCAAACACCTAAATCCACTCTGATTGCAAATAATGTTAATCAAGAACATAATAAAATAGATAAACCGAACTCCTTAAACAAGGACACATGTAATCATCATATATTTTCATTTTAAAATCAGATAACATCCAAAAATTCACATACCTAGAAAAAAGAATAAAAATTACTAGATTTGTAAAAATGATAATAATCACAGAGAAGAAAAATCACAGAATGGTCATAAGGGGAATAGATTAAACACAAAAGGACATAACACGCAAATTTTTCCGTATTACAATATATACGAACATTTCCCCAATAATCCTGCAGTCCAAGGATTATCTTTTAATTTATCCTGCTAGGTTACAAACTCTGTACTGTATACGTAATAAAGTTATAGTTGAAATAGCAATCCTGAAAGAGATTTCATGTCCTCCCAATTTACAATATTCATGAACAAACGAAAAGTTATGCATTTAATTTTCGTCCTTGAAATATGTAGCGAAAAAAAGAAGCAAAAATCAGAGAATCCTAAACCCTGTAAATTTCATATACAATACGAGGAACGAAAAAAGAACGAAGAACACATGAAAAATATGCAAGGATATAGTCTGCAGGATATTATACCCAGCAGCGTCAGGCTTCTCCAGCTCCACATTTACACTATGAAGGATCCAATGTTGTAATCAGAGCGCACCAAGGACATTAGTTAACGAAGGAACACTGTTTTCGAATCTCGAATATTCTATCCCCGTCTCTCTCTCTCTCTCTGTTTCTCGCTCTATTTAGCAGTTGCCGGCATGGTGTGATGATTCGTGATTTTAATTTGAGATAAAACCTGGGGGAAGTTTATTTTACGGCTCTTCCTGCCATCAACCTCCTCCTTCCCACATGTCTCTCGGGGGAATATGGAAAATTCCTCCTTGAAGCTATTTTTGATTCTCTATTCATCTTGAAAAATTTCGAAGCTCTACAAAGAAAGTGCTTCTATTTAAAAGAATAAGGCACCTTATCTATTTTTGTAAGACTCTCTGGTGTAAGGTCCTTAATGTCGACAGAGCCCCGAAATTCACATGACATTGCATTGGACAGGGAAGAGATAGTGGTTGCTCGCAGGCCACCATCATATCAAGCCGTGATGTTTTGCATACAAAAACCTAAAAAAGGATGAGGAATATCAACAAACATTTTTTGTATCAACTTTTTATTCCCTTCAAACCACACTCTCTGTGGGAACCAACCCCAAGTCCAAACCCCGAAAAAAAGCTTCATTCATTTTGTGAATTTTGAACCCCAATTCCATGCATTCATTAGCAGCTCAACTCAGGACAGCTCACATGGCATAAATAGGGGTTGGGGGACGAACAGAGAACATGAACCTATGCGCGTTTATAATTTTTGTGGTGTAAAAATTCTGTGAACGCTTGTTATGAAATTTCCACCCGAAAGAATTGGGTTGAATATTTTGGTTTTTTTTCTATACAACTCAAGAGCCGCACGAGGCCACACCACCATGAGGACCAAGGACCAAAGACCGACCGATCGACTGGACCTGGATTGCAAAATGCAAAAACCTGGAATTCCTTTGTGAGAGGTAAGCGAGCCCGAGCTGTGCTGTGACGACACGAGTCCTTCATCCAGTGGATTCTGTTTTTTTCGTTTTTGTATTTAGTTTGTTTCGTTTTTATTCCAGTTGAGAGAAAATGTAGCCGAGAATTTTTTAGGAAGGGGTCCATCAGAAAAATGTTTCCATACGAGAAGTCAAAGGTGTTTCAAGTGATTTGTATACTTTTAAGGCTTTGGCACGGTGTAGGGTGGTGTTGTGGTCACAGATGGAATGTGTGGACTGTGGAGGGCATGAGGGAATTTTGATGAAGTTATATGTGGGTTTTTTATTTTGGAAAAATTGTTTTCGGACTTGGTTTTTGAAACAAACCATATAAATGGGATTGAAAATATTTTTGAAGAGTTCCTACCGAACGGCATGTTGTTGAAACACATTTTTCTATTTAACATGTTAACAAAATAAAAAGATATGGTTTATTGAAAAGGGTTTAACTAGGTTAGTGAAACCAATTTTAGTTTTTTTTTCGAATGTCCTAAATAAGCTCGTTTTGTGGCCGTTTTTATATATTTTCAAAAAAAGGTGTTAGTTTGATTACCAAACAATGGCTGCTTTGACATCAATGCGTTCCACTTTTGTTTAAGTAGTATAAAGTGGATCCAACCGAATGTATTATGAATTAAAGCCTAAATCCAGGTTGGTTACGAAAACATTAAGAAATTGGAAAAGCATTACAAAATGACAAAAATTAAATGAATGCATTTCAAAACCGCGTTTGTCTTAGTTATTTTAATGATTGTAACCGTGATCTACACAGAATAATATGTTATTCATTTAGTAATTTCAAATTGACAGCGCCTGGAATTTGACACCTGTCAAACTCAGCTGTGATTTGAAGTGTCATAAATTAAATGAAAATGGATCGATTAACAGTCGAACAACGCTTTAAAATTATTTATTTATTTAATCAAATAATTAACAAATAAATTTACAAATTAGTTTTTAATAAGACAACAGGGCAGTGCAACAAGACCATAAGTGATGCCGTCTTTTAAAACACTTAAATTTAATTACAGAGTAACTTTAGCAAAGTGATTGTTGAAAGTAATGACTTTAAAGTGAACAATTATAGTTAAAAACAGAAATATTTACATTTGATTTCATTAAACTTATTGTGAATATCTAAAGCGGTTTTGATTATTTTTATTTGCTGGGCAAGGGATAGTAGATAATTTCTTGAGTATGAGTGTGCTTTCAACTGCAGGATCGATCTGCCGTGATAAAGGACCTTCTACAAATACGTGATGAATTGATAGAACTTCATGACAGGCTTAGTACTATGTTTTTCGTCATTGTGCACCTTAATTGTTCCAGAGTAGGGCATAGTATCCCAAGGTTATCTGTCATAATTATACTTCGTCCCAAATAAATTTTCGGAATTGAAATTGCTCTTTGAATTGCTGTTAATTCAGCAATGTAGCTGCCTTCTTCACTAGGTAGAAGTCCTTGCCAGACCGATGAGGTTTAAGAATGCTGTTCCCACTTGACTACGGCAAAAGATAAGTTATCATCTTTGTATAAACCATCTGTTTAAAGATGTGATCAGGGTTGACCTTTTCGATCATCTCTTGGTGAAGAGCTTAGAACATATCATCCGTCGTATTTTTCTTGTTAAATGCTACTAATGTTGTTTCTACTTAAAGCAGATTTCGTTTCCGTATTGGCGGGCTATATTTTATTGAACCTGGTTCAAACACGGAATTTGGTTGGAATTTTATCAAGCTAAATATTTTTACAAGTGCAGATCCAGTTTTTCCGTTTATTTGTTTCTGAATTAGTAATTGCATTGGCAATATTATACAAGGGATGCTTTGTATCCCAAAGTGGACTCCCCATTGTGACATTTGTGTTAGGACGAGAATCATGGTGACGCGATCAAAATCTTTTTGTAGGTCCGATGACATAACTAGACTATGTGTTACGTTAAATTTTACCGCAACAAAAACCAGCCTTTGGCTGTTTTCTTTTTTTCCGTTGTGGCTGCAAAATATCGGCAAAGTTGAGGGCAACCATGGTCTCATCAACCACAGGTGTACCTAGCCTTTATTTTGCAAAAGCAACAAAAACAGGTGATCGAGAACGAGTTCTTTCGACAAGGTCGAAAATGCCGGCGGATGAGCCGAAGAAGTATGCGGTCAGGCGGACCCTACTTGAACAACAACAACAACATATTTGTATTTTAACAATTATCATAGTAACGTAGATTTAATAATAATAATATAACATTTAATCGTTTATGTAAAAAATGGGTTTTTAACGCCGCGTTTTTAAAGTCGATTAATTTAATTTTTGGTACAAACTCACACCTCGAACCTCGCGCGATTTTAATAGTAATAGGAAAATGCCTAGTTTAGACTTCTTCTCGATTTTTGTTTTTCTTTACACTTTCTCGAGAAATAAGAATAGTTGGGAAGGGGTCTGAACTCGCCATTATGTTTCGGCAAGTTTTGGAAACTCATCCAACAACTTGTTGAAACCGTGATTGTGTGTGTGGAAGTAAAGTTTCGCTGAGAGTCAACAACGGTGGCTTTCCTGATGAGCGTAAAGCTTCCAGGAAGCCGCGATACCGTGACCGACAATCACGAAAACGGATGCTTGTGTTGTATGAATGTGTGTGTGACTGGAATGGTCGAGGGAGGAAAAAGTAGTTTGAAATTAGCTTGGAAGGCACTCTAGAAAGAGCCTTACAAGCGAGCAGTAAGAAGATAAGGAAAAGTTCGAGGAATTTGTAAAGGAAAAGGAAAAATCGAGGAGAAGGAAAAGATCAGGAAAACGAAGAAATTAATAAGAAAAATTAAGATTCGAGGATCGAGGTGTGAGGCTTGTAAAAGGAAGAAAATAGGAGGGAAAAGATAAGTAGCTATTTCTTTGTTCTTTTGTGTCTTTGTAATATATACATAACGTCGGGACGTGTCCGGTATTAAAAGCCCATTTTTTTTTGTTTGCTTTTGCTTTACTTTGTGTAATTTAAGTTTCAGTCATTTGTGAATTAAACTTTTGTTTTGGAAAACATTTTGGGTTTTAGTCCAGGGATCTTCAATCCCACGGTTTCCCAAAGTAATAAATTTTAAAGACAATCCAACGTTCATTTTGTTTTTATTTTCTTTTAACCGCTTCACTTATAGCAAAGAGTTTTGGAATTTTCTTTTTCGGTTTTCTTACAAAAAAAATTCCTGGCGCCCATTTTTATTGCAACGTACCCCACTGTAGGTACTTGCAATAACATAATTTCAAATTATAGCAATCTGATTGAGTTTAAATCAATCAACATTGTTATAATTAATATAACTAAATTCTTCCAAAAGAACCCAGCCCAGCTGAGCAGCCGCGGTTACAGCTTCGTCAACGAGCTGTATTGTTGCACTTTTTTTGTTCTCTTCTTTGTGTCGCATTCGTACCCGGTTGAGTGCGAGTTGCTGGAATCGTTGCGTGCGTCGTCGTCGTCGCTACGCAGCCGTCGTCGGTTTTGTTTATTTAATAAATAATAATAAGAGGAAAAAAGTGTAACATATGTTTGGTTTTAGAAAAATTTTCTGCAAGTTTTGTGCTCGAGCAAGTGTTGTCCTGAATGTGCCTTTTTTTTTGCAAACCAGCTTTAAAATTATTTATAACGAACTTAGCCACTTTTCACGCATTACGTGCTGCTATTGTCGTCATATGACACAAACAATCAGTATAAAATTGAGTACAAAATTATAAGAGAGATACTAAATATAAAGACGTCAAACCTAGCTGTCATTCTGGTTTGTGTACAAGCTAAAACGCCAATAACTGACACTTACACATCTATGTTGGTATGAATTTACCGCACACACAAAAAGGTGGAATCAATTTTCAACTAATCATCAGAAATTCATGACAGCGTTCAAAAAGTATGAAAATAAGATGAATGAGTCTTAAAATGTTAATCTGACCTTGAATTTCAATAAGTTAATAAGAATAACGTGCGTACAAATAAAACAAATGGAAATAACTTAAAAATTCCGCTTTATTTTAGGAATACTTCATGAAATATGCTTCCGTGTGTTATTAATTTTTTGTATTCTTACAAAATAAAAATAAAAGCTTATAAAAAGTTCACAAAAAAAGATATTTAAAAAAAATAAAAACACTAACAAAATTTGTCCCAAAAAAGTCTGCGTACGACACTGTGTTTTTTTAACTTAATACCTTGTTTGGTATCCCTTAGCGCTAATAACAGCTTTAAGTCGACTTTTCAAGTTAGAAACAAACTTTTTTGTATCGTCAGTTGTAATTTTTTTCCACTCTTCCTGCAAAACTGAGCGAAGAACAGCATATACCGGATCAATGGCTTGCGAAGTAATGTTATTCTCTATGGGGTTGTGATCAGGTGATCAGTTACTTCGGAACATCATACAAAAGCCATTCCTGAACTAATAATGACTTATGCTTTGGCTAGTTATCTTGGGCAAACGTGTAATTCCTTGTTAAACCAATCTTTTGAACACTCTCAGGCAAGTTTGTTTTCAGTATGTCCAGTTATAAATGTGTATCCATTGTAGTATCAATAAATTGTGTATTTCCAACCAACACCCTGTGCACCCATACAACCCCATATCATGACACTTTTACCACCATGTTTCATGGTGGGATTGATGTTTTGTTTCGCAAACTCTTGGTTTGGCTTTCTCCAAACAATGGTACGGCCATCGGATTTAAACAAATTGAATTTGCTTTCGTCACAAAACATAACCGTTTTCCATAACTCGTCTGGTTGTTTAATCCACTCCTTTGCAAACACTAAACGCTTCTTAGCGTTCACTTTTGAGATGTGCGGCTGCCGTGTTGCGATTCTTCCATGAAAATTATTGGGAGCACTTGTTTTAGAACCCGACTGAACTTGTCGCAGTATGTGGTGTTCTAAACGCGTGGTTACCTTTTTAGGGCGCCCTGATCGTGGTTTTACTTTTAAAGTTCGGGTACTTTAAAAGTTTTTTACCACTCTTCGGATAGAGGAATGACTTCTGTGAACAATATCACCAATTTTTCGTAATGTAGTCTCCTTGTTGTAAAACTCAATCAAAATTGACCTGGTATCCATAGGAATTTCACAATTTTGTCGACTCATTTTAAAAATTAACTCTACCACAACGATTTTTCACTTTATCAACTTAAATTACAATAATTTTCAGCTTTGCTAAATCAAATTTTCAACTGATAATTATATAAAGAAAGCCTGCAAAACACAATTGACAAGATAACAGTTAATTTCCCGTTGCACTTCACAATTGTTTCTAAATAAGAACAGTGTCGTACGCAGACTTTTTTGGGTCAAATTTTGTTAGTGTTTTAATTTTTTGTAAATATCTTTTTTTGTGAATTTTTGTATAAGCATTTATTTTTATTTTGTAAGAATACATAAAGTTTAATAAATCACGGAAGCATATTTTATGAAGTTATTCCTAAAATAAAGCGGATTTTTTAAGTTATTTCCATTTGTTTTATTTGTACGCAGACTTTTTTGATTCACTGTATATTACACACATTCGTTTAATTGGTAGTGATTGCAATATATAAGTAAGTTAAGGACATTTTTTAATCTTTTTAAAGTATATTTATTTATATAATTGGTTGATTACAATCAAAAATAAATGTTTCTTTTTGATCTTTCCGACACGATAAATACTGACGTAGCTGTATCTCCAGCCGATGTTAAACTAGTAGAAGAAGACCGTCACCATCCAGCTTTAAATATATCACTGAATATGAATGTGTGCAATATCCCTAATACTTCAAATGAAAAATTTGAATTCAATTTTGAAAAATGTAACTTTAATGAACTAACTAACTTATTGTGTATTGATGACATGTGTCTAAATTTTTAAAGTATTCTTTTTAACTGTTTTTATGAAACTACGCCATAACGAAAATTTTGCTATAAATTTAAAACTCCACCATGGTTTGACACTCAATTAAAAAAAATTAAAAAATAAAAGAAATAAGGCATGGCTAAAATTTAGTAAAACTAGAGCAGAATTGAAACAGACCCCAAAAAACTTCTGGGATTTCGTGAAAAGTAAAAGAAAAACTGACGGTTACCCAAACTCTATGTCTTTTAATAACACAACAAGTCATGACTCCCAAATAATTTCAAATATGTTTGCTAATTTCTTCAAAGATGCTTTCGACGTGCCTCCTTCTTTTCAAATTCCCGATTAGTTCTTTCCAGCCCAACATTATCCATACCTTAACTCACTTTACTTGACAATATGTGAGGATTCAATTGTTCGTTGTGTTTCAGAACTTGATGACTGTTTTCACCCTGGCCCTGATGGAGTACCATCATGTGTTTTAAAAAAAATGTGTGTCTCATTTATCGTACCCTCTGTTTGTTTTGTTCAAAAAATCACTTAGAAGATCAATTTTCCCACTATTATGGAAAAGTGCATTTATAACTCCGATTCATAAAAAAGGGTCTAAGAATGAAGTAACGAATTAACGGCCGATTGCCAAACTTTCCGTTATTCCCAAACTATTTGAGTCCATTATCTGTAAGATGTTATCCTTTAATTGTAATTCAATTGTATGTGAAAGTCAACATGGTTTCGTCCAATATAAATCAACAATTACAAACCTACTTCACTTCACTTCTTTCTGCCTTGACTCCTTTGAAGATCGTTAGCAAATAGCAAGTAGATTGCTTATTCACAGATTTCAGTAAAGCCTTTGAAAAATTGTGTCACAAGACTTTAGTCCATAAACTTAAGGCCTTAGGGTTTAACGACAAATTCTTGACGTGGAGCTCGTCTTATCTTAAGAACAGAAGTTATAGCGTTATATTCAGAAATGAACTCTCCGACCAATTTTACGTCAACTCTGGTGTTCCACAGGGTAGCCATTTAGGTCCTTTATAATTTATCTATTAGTTCAATTAATGACTGCTCACAGCTTCAAGAAGATCTTCATAGTTTTAGGGAATGGTGCAATACAAACCGACTTTTATTGAATATTGACAAATGTAAAACTATGTGTTTTACACTCAAAAAAACAATTATAGATTATAACTATTTATTCCTTTGCAAGCTTTCCGTTTTCTCTGATTTAGGTGTTATTCTTGACACTAAATTTACGTTCTGTGACCATTATAACTAATACTAATATCATTTTGCAAGCCACTGGACGTTTAAATAACTATAGCAATAGATCGGTTGGCGAATCGCATGACTTAGAAAAAATATGAAAAAGTGTAGGAATATTATCATGGAGAGTTTAATTATTATTTCGGTACTACTTAAAAATTGCACCACGGCAACACCATTTTATTAATGTTACACAGGCGGATATCTTTGACATTTGAATGTCAAAATTGTGTCGATCAGTTATTACCTTAGCCGATTCTTCCCCTGACTTTCTTCAATGAATCGAAAATTAGGTTCAGCTTTTTCGTTTATGAAGTGTGCCTAAAGCATATCAAACGAACATTTTAGAACACATCCCTCATCCACTTTTCTGATGCCAATTCTATCAAATATAATGAATGAGATTTAAAAAAAACGTAGGTGCTTTGTTGTAATTGAATTGAACGACTTGAGCGAAAGTTGAAATCAGCGAAATGCACCGATTACAAACAAAATTCAGCTGTCAAAGCAAACCGAAAAAACCCATTATATTTCTGCCGGCGTAATTTCACGTTTTTGCGACGTCAATTGGTCATCGAGATGATGGGATTTGACAGCTCTTGAATTTTTCAAGACGACCGTCAAAATGAACTTCTAATTGAAATTACTGAACTTTTAATTGAAATATAATTTAAACTAAAAATGTATTGATGTATGCTTTTTCGTTATCTGTCATGTGTCTGGAATGGAAGAAACAAACATCTAATCCACCGCTGTGGATAGCTTTTACTCACCTCTTAACATTATTCAACACAATTATCCGGATGGTGTCCGGTAACCGGATCCAAATTCACTTTATCCGGATATTTGTGGATCTCAACTATAGCTTCTTTAACAATCCAGATAGGTTAAGATGGTTTATCCGTTATTGGATCTAGATTTAATTCGGATATCCGGATATCCAAAGTATCCGGATACTTCAAATCACAAGCTTTAATTGTATGTGCGGCTTAACACCCCTCGAATAATTTAAGTGTGAAAATGTTGTCATTTAAAACAGAACAGGTAGACATATGTAGATATAGATAAGGTTTACTTCAGAGACTTTTGAGAACAAATCGCTTAAGAAATAGATAACAGGATTAACACCTTTCTAGCAAACTGTTGCATATAAACTTTCCTTACCACACCTGGCATTGTATATAATTTCGCACCACACACAACACAGAGAGAGCATATACTATAAACCAAACCTTATCGCCACCAGACTATGTAAGTCATTAATGACAAAGCAAACTGCGTAGGAGCTTAATTTTAAACTGAAAACTCACCCTTATACCCAATCCGAATATAGTTAAGTTAACCCCTTAAACAAGGGCCAAGCAAAGCATACTCGAAATACTACAAGCAGCAGCAGCAGCTATGGAACTATATATTGTAATCTGCTTTTGCAAATAAATGGCTCATAACGCCTCATTAAGGTTGCATTATGTGCCTATCTATATAGAATCGTCTGGAAACCACATTACTGGGGCTTTGGCAATGGAAAGTCAATCGATGCGTCCGTGTTATACTCGTAGATATTATGATGGCAATGGCCCCATAGCCCATACTCAAATTGACATTAGTATTCATCGGTCTAATGCAATTGCAGCTGTTAATGGGCTGGTTTTGGACCGATTTTCGCATTATCCTTGTCTATTATTGCCAACTCAAAACCCCCACCGAACTCTGTTTCCTCGAACTTCACTTGTCCAAAAACAAAACATCTTAGGCAGCTTAATTGCATTCCAAAGTGGGCATTTCACGTTTCACTAATCTGCATAGACATATAGACATAGAAAAGGAAGATATAGATAGAAAGAGAAAGAGAGATAGAGAGACACACAGGAAGATGGACATTTCAAGGTTTGAGCTTCGAACAACCGACCACCATCAAAGCCATTAACACCACCTATCCTCTCGGTGTGGTCCTGGTCTTGGTCCACTGGCACGGCACTATGATGACTGGGGACTGGAACTGGGGTATCTCTTGATGATACTTGTCGCCCCAGCTTAAAGATACAGCGCTCAGCTTTAATTAAGACAAACTGAGATTTGCCATGCTGTCTTAGTCCGATGATCTAGTGCAACAGCCACATGAACTAAAACCTAAAAGAATAAGTATACACCTTGGTTGGTAAAAAGGAAACGCTGCTCTGGCGACATTATCCCAGCAATCCATCTACATGTTACCCTCTCTGGAGCTCTGGAGGAGGAGGAACTGCATCAAATGATGACTATAAGAAGACGACCGACGACGCTATGACGAAGACGAAGACGATGCCATCATCAGGAGAAAATTCAAGGAGAGAAGACGAGAAGATATTTATACGCGAAACGTGAGTTAAATCCAAAACGTTTTTCTCAGGAGTAATTATGGACTTAGTATGACAGTTGATTAACATAAACGTCCCCGAAGATTTGCCCTTAGGATATGTCTAAGATTTTGCTTCTCTCCACTTACCTCCATCTTAAACCCCTACAACACTGATGAACGCGTCCCAACATTGAGCACAATCGTTTGCTAATCGCTTGTTTTATTTTTCGTAAATTTTGTTTTCTTCTTTTGCGATGTTTATTTTGCTTAAACTCGTCACAGTGCTGTCGTGTCTTTTTGTATCTCACGCGGATCACTCAGTTTTGCCGAACTGATGTTGAGTACACTGTCAGAAATGAAAATGTCACTTTCAATCTAAAATTTAAAGTTTTACTACAGTTGAGTTTGGGATTGAAAAGAGTTTGAAGTTCGATTCGATTTTTGTTGTAAAACCTAAGTCCTGTACTTTTGACATTTGTCGAGTGCAAATAGGCGTTTTTCTTTTTAAGAACAGAACAGATAACTAAACTGTCCAAAAATCACTATTTTTATCTTCTTTTTTTCCAATCAGAGTTAGCTCCGTGTGCGTTCTATGGCATCTGAATAAAGTGACCGAGCTAATGGAGTAAAAACCTGAACGCGGCTAACTTGACGTTTGTTTCGTGTAGTATGACAGATACAGATGGAAAATTCTAGGCATTTATATACATTGAAACAAGGATGTAAACACAAGTTGAACACCTTTCGTAGCTTCGTCGGTAGCCTAACTACGTTTGAGTCTCCAAAAATGAAAGGACTATACTTGAAAGTTGACCTGACCTTAAACTAATCCACCTGAACGCCCCTTTAAATTTGTCTATAGGGAATGTGTTCCGAATAATTATAAACTTTTGACATTTGTCGAGTATAAATGATGCGTTTCTTGTTCTTAAACGTCAACAAATCTGCAGCTACATTTTAACAACATTTTTAGATCTGTCTGGAACTGTGTCAAAAACAAATTGACCTATTAACTCTATAGGCAATTTTTACGAAGTTTATTTCAACCTTTTGTTAAAACTGTCTCGATCTTACAGAACATTTATTGTTTTTTTTTTTAGTCAAAAATCTGCAGTAAAATGCTGTCAAATTTCATAGCTGTGTGCTCTTGAGTTCGTTCGAAATAGATCCATACCACCCTTGATTTTTAAACGTCAAAACAACGCGGCAAAACCAAGTCGTAATATTTTGTAGCTTCGAAAGCTTGTATGGATATTATTCATACATTTTGGATAACTCTGTGTAAATTAAATTAAATTTTTCGACTCCAACACGTCATGGCGTCTTTCAAAATATTGAGGTCGAATTGAGTATATATTTTTAGAATTTGCTTACATCACTTTTGGCTTGAGTTTGTGAATTTTAAACGTCAAAACAAGGTTGCAATGTGAATCCATTTTTCTAGCTCAATTATTGTCAGCAGCTTGTCTTGTTTACAATTGTGGTTAAACGTCAAATTTGGAAGTTGAGCGTCAAAAAACATTACTTGAGAGAAGGTCAACTCTTAACTCTATTAAATTTGTGGGTATCCAGCATTTTGACAGCTCCTCGACTGCTGATCCAGTTGAAAAGAAAGGCTAATGGATAGTTTGATATGTTGCAGCTAATGACAAAAGCATGACTTTGCTTTGTATATATTCTTTTCAAATACGAGTCGTAAATGTCAAAATAGAATAAAACTTGATGCTATTTGTTAAGACTATGGCCTTAACCCAGAATTAGTCAAAGTTTACAATTCGTCAAGGGGATTTGACTTCCTTTAAAAATATGCATACTTTTCTTGTCGTGTAAAACGTCTATAAGTTTCGACTGTGGAAATTTATGGCTGTGACTTTAACTATAATAAGAATAACGATGGAGAATGAAACTGCGGTGATGGTGCGGCTTGGTGCTCATAGCCTGCAACCTGCCTCTGTTGCCCTGATTATAAGGTTCTGCTTACAATGGCTTCGCTAAAATTATGCTCAAAAAATATGTACTCCTAATAGCTGAAGATGCTATCTATCGACCAAACTATCGCCATCGCTGCCGCCGCCACCGCCACCGAAACCTCCATAGACCCTAGACGAACAAGGCTTAGATCTTGATGCTGATGTTGATAATGACAACAATAATGACGATAGAACCACGACAACCACGATGATTTCGTCGTAGATTAGAAAGACACCGAATGACGTTGACCAGAGCATGTGTGTCTAGAAATTGGTCACGGTGAGGATCAAGACGACGAGCGACGATATAAAGCAAAGGTTTTTGCAAGTAGGAAGGACAATTTCGTCTAATGATGATGTACGGCGAAAGGTAAAGGAGATCTCTTTTTCGGTGCTGATATTTTTGTAGAATTTCGGTGAAGGTGGTGATCATCTCAGAGGTATGGTGAATGGTATTACGGTGACTCTATATATTAATTCTGACCTTTTGTGAGTCTTTTTGAATTAAAATTTCCTACATCCAGATCCCGCCAACGATCCAAAGGTAGGTAAGGTATGCAGGTTTTTTTTTTATTTTGTGGTATGGATATAATTATGGAGATTTTGTGCTGATTACGGATAATAAATGACATGTAATTGAAGTAGAGTGAGTGTGGGTTAAAGTCGTGGTGGAAGCGTGAATGGGTTCACAATGCCTTGAAATATAATAAAAGTGATAATTAAAGTGAAGGCGCTGCGCGTTGGGTGCTGATGGTAGGTCTACTTCCATATATTGTACATTTATAGTTTGCAGGTGAGTAGGAGAGCGGTGATTTAATTTAACATGATTGCCTTTTCCAAAACGAAAACTATTTATTAAAGCTTGAACGTGCTGGAAAGATCGGGTGATTAAGGAAGTAAGGAGGTGATGAAAGGTGGAGTCAATATTAATATGTTCAATGATATTTAGGGAATATAAAGTAAAGGGATACGGTTTTGTTAGAGCCTGGGAAAACACTGATGAACTACAATTTCAATAAAGAAGATTACGAGAGAGCCTATTGAGTGTTTATTTCGGATAAAGATAAAAGATGTTTCGCGAAAAGACTGTCACGCATAACCTTATCCAAACGACAAGTGACATCTGAAAAAAAACTTTGGAAAACGCCCTACTGTGGAGATTGGTAACAATGTTTCCAACGGTAAGAATATACAAATCGAACCTTTGAAATCCCATTGAGTTGTATAAGCCATTGTTATATTCGCACTATCCCACCTGACGTTCATTCTTCTGTCAATCTGACTAAGAAAATTCTTTCAAATTTCAGAAATATAAACTGTTCAACCAAAGAGAATGACTTGATTGTCAATTTTGAAAGCGAAGTTAGATTCGATTCACAAGTTGGACGAAAAAAAAGCATTAGATCATCTTTTTGCTCATAGATGACGTTAGTTTGACGTCTGTCAAAATTAGCTAGTACACATTGCCAGTTGATTTGAGAACACATATTTCATTTGTGCTTGGTTAAAACGAACATATTACGTAAGATCTGCTTTCCTGCTCCAAATTATAGAAATCAGCTGTCAAATTGCATCAAATACTTGCACAGGCCTGCATCGAAAGTGTTATATGGAAATTGTCGCAAAGGGAATGTTTTCATGTTTAAATTGAGGATACATCTTTATTAACTGTGCATGCGCATCACGATTATCGAACCCAGCACGGAGTCTGCGTAGTGCGGACTATCTCAGCAAGTAGCACAGGAATTCTTTATTCGAAATGATTCTTACTGGCTGAACAGAAAGGTGTAGCTGTAGCTGTTGTCTGTAGCACTGTCAAAGTTAAAAGATACGAAAATACTATACATCGACACAATGAGAAGCTGTAGCTGTAGCTGCAGCGAAAGTTGACTCAACTTTAACTTTTGGCGGCGCTACAAGCTACATTTGAGATGACAGATGGGGAAACCCATTTCATTCTTTCACTTTTCACTTTTGCTTTTGGAAACGTTCAATGCATTTGAGAATGGTTTTGTAACTTTTGTATAGTATGCTACCATACAAATTCAGTTCAAATATAAATTTCATATGCGTTGAACATGCCCGAGTGCTACACCATTGTGGGCGACCTTTGCTACATTAGTGAGCGTTTTTATTGACAGCTTATACTACAGCGATTTTTTTTAGCTACAGCTGCATCTCATTCTGTTCAAGGTGTTATGTCTGAAACACAAACACGCTTCAAGTTGGGCTTCGGATACGCCTGCGTTACGTTGGGCCTTGAAGTTGCTTTGAATGACACTTCCAATATGACATTTCTAATATGGCATTTCTGTCATTAGCAGCTCTTAATTTTTTTCCAAAATAAAAAAAATGTCTCAGTTTTGAAATCGAAAAAATTAAATTTATCGCGGAAGTAGCTTACACAGCCTATAATAACCAATGGGAATCCCTCCAAAAGCAAATGTATTTTGTTTGTTGACGTTTTTACAGCTGTCAGAAAAAGCAAAAATGTTCAGATAATTAAACTAGATCTTCAGTTTGGAGTCACATTACGTTATTTTCCTTACGATTGTCAAACGAAACGTGTGGTCGAAGCTCCATTGTGATAGCATGCATTGAATTCCTATGGCTGAACTCGTAAACGTCAGGTGAAGCCGAAGCTGAAGCGTGTTTGTGTTTCAGACAAGTCTAAGATGTTTTTATGAACATGCACAGACAGTAGACACATTAAACTATTACTAACTTACTTACATAAGGTGGCACTACAGTAAGGGGCGGACCTTTGACTTATCCAACATGCGTCTCACGCCAGTTTGGTCCCTACCTAGCTGTCTCCAGTTTCGCTCGCCAAGTTGGTTGAGGTCCTCTCCCACCTGGGTGCGCCACCTGAGTCGGACTTTAATTCTGCTAACTAATTCAGTGTCCTTATATCTTCTCCTCCATTCTCCATCTATGCGTACGGGACCAAAAATCACCCAAAGAATTTTTATATCGAAGCATCCTAAAATGCTCTCATCTTACTTTGACAAGGTCCACGCCTCAGCGCCATAACCGGGATGATGAGTGTCTTATAGATGGTGATTTTAGATGTTCGAGAGAGGACTTTACTCCTCAATTGCCTTCTAAGTCCAAAGAAGCAGCGATTTGCAAGAATTATTCTTCGTTTGATTTCAGCGATGGTGTCGTTGTCTGTGTTAATAGCGTTGCCATGGTGACGTTTTGTCCAAGGCGCCGTTGTTCAATGTCCTTTTTTTTGATGACACCATATACTTGGTCTTGCCCTCATTGACCACTAAACCCATCTTCTTCACTTTGGTCGCAATGCTCAAAAACGCTCCACTGACATCACGCTTTGATCTTCCAATTAGCGTTGACGGTTGAGTTTTGCACAATTCTTTTCAGAACGATGTTGAAAAAGTCGCATGCATCGCCTTGTATAAAACCTTTTTTGATATCAAATGCATCGGTGAGATCTTTTCCGACCTTGATAGATCAGCGTGCATTCTCGTCATTCTACTCAAACGGATAAGTTTGAAAGGGATGCGAAAACTAGACATTGCTCGATAGAGCTCTTCCCTATAGCTGCTGTCATACGCGGCTTTAAAATCGATAAAGAGATGGTGGGTATCGATTTGAAGCTCCTGGGTTTTTTCCAAGATCTGCCGTAGTGTGAATATTTGGTCGATAGTGGACTTTCCTGGTCTGAAGCCACACTGATAAGGACCTATCAGGTTGTTGACGAATGGCTTCAGACGTTCAAATAATACGGCAGAGAGGATCTTATACGCAATGTTAAGGAGACTGACGCCTCTGTAGTTGGTGCAGTTTAGAGGGTCTATTTTGTATGTATCGGGCACACTATGCTGAGATTCCACTCATCGGGCATGCTTTCTTCCGACCATATTTTGCAGATGAGTTGGTGCATGCTACGTACCAAGTCATCGCCTGCTGATTTGAATAGTTCGGCAGCGATGCCGTCAGCTCCAGCAGCTTTGTTTGACTTAAGGTAAGTATAGCTATCTTCACTTCGTCAAGGTTGGGTAGGCGGAATTGTTGATCTGCGTCGCGTAGGTTGAGTGGTTCTATCTCCCTTACAGCGGAATTCGGTTCGTCATCACCGTTATATAATTTGGAGAAGTGGTCTTTACATATTCTCAACATCGACTGTGGTTCTACTACGATGTTCCCTTGATCGTCTTGAAAGGCATCGGTTGGTGGCTGGTACCCTTGGGAGGTTTTCTTTACCTTTTGGTAAAATTTACGAGCCTCATTCCTGTTGTGACATCCCTCTATCTCCTCGATCGCGCGCTTTTCATGCTCTCTTTTTTCCCGGTGTTCGTCTCTTCTCTTCTGCTCGTAGAGCTCTCGAGCAGCTCTAGTCCTTTTGTGCAGCGCCGCCGTTTTGTATACCTCTTGTTTCGCTGCGTGCGCTTACCGGCGGCGTTCGTCGTCAAACCAGGGGTTTCGCTGTGGTGGCCGTGTGAAACCTAGCACTTCAGAGGCGGCATCTCTGATGGCTACAAGGCAATGTTGCCACTGGTTTTCAATGCTTAATGCAGGAAGCATAGGACTCCTTATGAGGTCATTAGAGACTCGATCGGAAAAGGACATGGCAGTCTCTTGCGATTGTAGCCGTCTAACGTCGAATCTTCTCACAGTACTTCCTTGTTTTGGCTTGGATCGGGATATCCGTAGCCGTACCTTGGCTACAACGAGGTAGTGGTCCGAGTCAATGTTGGCCTCTCGGAATGTTTGGATATCCTGTATACTGGAGAAGTGTCGTGCGTCGATCGCAATGTGGTCAATCTGGTTGACGGTTGATTGATCAGGAGATTTCCATGTCCCCTTGTGGATATTGAGATGTGTGAACTGCGTACTAGCTACCAGAACGTCTCGCCCCGTAGCGAAATCGATCAGCCTGAATCCGATGTCGGAGGTGGTGTCGTGCAGGCTGTATCTCCCAACTGTGCCAACAAAGATGTCTTCTCTTCCTAGCTTGGCATTAAAATCTCCTAAGACAATTTGAATGTCATAGCCAGGGCATTGCTCATAAGTCTTGTCAAAGAGCTCGAAGAATATGTCTTCCGTGTCTTCATCTTTCTCCTTTGTTGGGGCATGCGCGCATATTAGGTTATGTTGGCGAATTTAGCCTTGATGCGGATTGTGGTGATGAGCTCGCTCACACTGTTGAAACTCAAGACTTTTTACCTGAGTCTAGTTCCAACAACAATTCCACACTTAAATAGACGATGTCTTTGATTTCGGTAGCAGTCGCCGTAGTATACATCGTAGTCTTTTAGTTTGCATTTGCCCGGTCCATCCCATCGCACTTCTTGGATGGCGGTAATATCTGCCTTGCAGCAGTTTGTTCGCCTGCACGTGGTCTGTTACGGGACCACGTACAGATCCGAAGTTCGTTGTCCTAAATTCGTTTGCGTGGGTTGTCAATAGTGAATCCGTCCGCATCCGAGGCTTGTTGGTGCTTCGCAACTAAAGGTATTTTTTACGTGGCCAGGAAGTCACCCCGACGGCACAACCCCCAACCTGGAGGACCAGATCCCTAGTATACCTCCAAGGAAGGGGAGCTGGATAAACCGCTCCTTACAGACCTGAGCTCCGAATATGTCGAAGAAACCCTATAAAGTGTTCACTAAGTAGTTCAACCTTGCTGGAACTGTAGACGCCACCGTTGATTTCAACTTGAGAATTCGTCCGCTGTCGTCTGGATAAGGAGAGGTGCCTTAGTGGAAACACCTCTCCCCCCACTCTCGTTTGCTGCCCCAACAACTTTCCACTGGGGTTAGAATCCAATCTCCAGTTAAGGTATTAGTTAAGGATGTTCACCGTGGGGAGGTGAGAGTAAGAGTTGATAGACAGAGATGGGTTTTGAGTAAAACCTGTGTAACCTTAATAATGGTTGAAGTCAAAGTGCTTTTGTCGAAATTAAAGGTTTTTCGTGAATCTTCATATTTAGCTATTTCTTTCTTTTTCGCCCACACGTAATAAAATTTAAGCTTCGTAAAGTTGATGACTAATAATTGATTCATATTTACGTTCTATAGACTATTTGAAAAGGCAATCCTCCATATTATTATTGTTATATAGTTTGATAGACACATTTTCAATGCATACAATAGCAATTTTGAAAGTTCAATTAAAATTACAAGAGGAAACACTTTACCTCTCCTTTAACTCGTATATATAAATTAACTATAGTATGAAATGAGGTTGAATTTCACAATAATAATAATAATTGTTCATTGTTCTAAGCTTTAGCTTTTATAGCCTTGCGTTGCGTTGTGTTGCTCTGTTGATGGTAACATTTATGTATGAATATCTATAGGACTCTCCTATAAGGACTTTATCAATATTATACACAATAATGCCATAATATTTCATTAAAAGTCGTTAAAACACCAGCGAAGCGCTTATTATTATTATTTACCCTTTTTCATATGATGCGATAGCAGCGCTGAAGAGAGCAGAGCAGAGTCCTCTGGAAGTGAACTTTTGCCTATCTAAAACGTTTATTGCTAATGAAAAACGGATACTTGAACACAACGGTACATGATGATAATGGCATCCTATAGACTATATACAAATGCACAGGCACAGGCACACATATTATGGAAAGTCGTTAAGGACCTTTTGCAATTTAGACGGTCCATGCAGCAGGAGTATAGTGCCATCAAATGTCAAATAGTGGAACGTATTAATTTTTACTCTTTGGCTTTGGGCGGTCAGCGGCGGCAGTGTGGTGGCGTTCGGTCGCGGATGAAGCTCAAGCCTGATCTAGACGAGAGAACGAGGACTGCCGTGCGAGATATAGCAATTTTGCAGGTTTTTAGTTATAGGCTTAAGTGAGGCTCCATTAGGTAACGTATCGATAGCGCGTTATCCTTATGGCCCAGCATCAATATGATGGCGGTCGGTGGAGTGCAAGGGTAGTATTGCGCGCTGTCATAATCGAAGGATAAAGTTTCACGGATGAGTTCGACTTTACTCGGATCTCGGATCTGTTCGATCCACCGTTCGCTGTTCGGCCATTTTTGTGTGATTGGGGTGAGTGCATAGTGCATTGGGGGCGACGCGACGTGCATGCATTTGTAGCAATTCGAGGATGCACTGCAAATTGCATGCACTCGAAACACTTTATTTGAATATCCTGGAATTTTAATCCAAGTTTTCTCTTTTACTTTTAATCGCTAGAGGGAACGGGAGCACCGACACCGAACTACCCAACCGACCCTTATAGCTTTGCAATTGTTATTGAATGCCCATGGATTCCGAAGGCAATTAACGTGCAATAAATTCATTGTGTGTGGCGCGGCGTATGATGGTGCGGTGCGGTATGGTGCTTATCGCATTTAATGGATTATTACGGTGCTCTCTCTGTCCAGCCTAATATCACAACACAACCTTTTGCCATAGAATGGAGATAGAAGAGATGCATGAGAAGGAGAAAGAGGAGGAGAGAGAGACGAATCGATTGGATCTCCCTCTACCGGCAAAGCCATTCAAATAGAAATTATTATATTTGATTATGTGATTTACTGGGAATTTTTGTGTGAATAATGTGAGGTTAATTTTGAATTTATTTAGTTTGTCGGTAAGTCCGACACATGGATACAGTTATATAATAATGGCGACTCAGCCTGAGAAGAGGCCACAGCGTTGGTTGAACATTGAAGCACTCCACTATAGTCTCATATAAACCTACATAACAGTTAAGCATGGACGACAAAACGTACGTACACCGGAATGAAATACATTCAATTGTTGTGGTCTATTTTGGCCTCTTTTGATTGTGATGGTGATGGTTTGGGTTTCGTGCTTTGGGCTTTGGGTTTTGCGGGCTTCGGGCTTCCAGCTTCGAGGCCAAAAGCCAAGCAGCTGAAGGCCCCCAATGATTGTTGTGCAAATAGTTAATGTTTATATGCTGTTGTTTGTAGCATTCGTGTATTTTGGATTAAAGTTGCATTGTAATGTCAGCTTTAATTAGTGGCATTTAGAATCCAATATACTCGTACGTTAGAGTGCAGGTGGTTGGCTGACCCGTTATTCGTACGTCGGTATATGTGAGGTAAATGAATCGATTTGGATTTGACACCTGCAAAAGTTTTTTTTCTAGATGATGCAATCGAGAGGAGGCGTTTTTATGTTGTGTTGTGGCAATGCATATTTATTGAGGTTTCATGTGAGAATATAGATAAATAAATTTGAATTTAAATGTTAAATTCTATGTGTGCCTCAATTCATTCCAAATCGATAGAATTATTGTTATGGCTAACCGAATATTTTGAAGCCAAAGTACGACTGCAAGGAGAAAAAGATCAGTTTCTGAGAGGAACCTTCACGTTTGCTGTGTTTTTGAATCACAATTTTAGGAAAGTGGTAAAACGTTTTTATGTATGTATATCGGAATACTAATGCGGAAGCTGAGATCAATTTCGTCTTAATCAAGGTTTTTTAAAACTATCATATGTAGAGCAGGAAAACTTTTACAAGAGACAACAACACGAACAGCTCAATTTTAAAAAAAATACATTTTGGTGAAAACCAAAAAAATGGAAGAATTCAGCGCTATGTGGAAAAATCAAAAATGTATGTATATTTTTCTCTTTCTCCCCTAATAATAGGATAGCCAGACAGTGCAAGAATTTACAATTTAAAGCTGTCAAACATTTAAAATAATATCCTTTTCACACCAAATCTAAAACCGAGGTTTCGGCAAAAAGTTTTCGAAAACCTGAAAATCGTTCACACCGATCATTTACACGTTTTCGTTTGACATTTAAATTTGTTTAACACCGGCTGTCAAATTTTGTATTGATGAACAAATTTGTGAGTAAAAAGTTATGACTTTTTCTTCTTCTCAAATTATTTTTGAATTCTAACAACATTCTTCTATGGATTTGTCTTTGCCGTCGACACCCTTAAGTCGATAATCCTTTTCTGTGCTGTGATAGAGCAGCATGTCAGCGCAGACAAGGCAGTAGTACTAGCTCGTCTCGAAGAAGAGTTTCAACTGAAATTCTGGGGTCGGGTGGAATGGGCTCACGATATAAACCTACTATCCTCTTTGTTCACTTCAACCGGTCTGAGCTTCAGAATCGTTATATATTGTGGCAGTCAGAGCAACTTACAGGCGGGGTTGAGAAGATTCTGAACGATTTCGTGTAGGTCCTTATGGCCGGAGCAGAAAAGGTCAATTCCTAGTTCCGTACCAATATCACACTCAACCATGATGGGCTGCAATTGCTCCATGACTATCTTTTTGGTTTCTTCCTTTGAGGGCTCGCCTGGCTTGCCCAAAACACTGAGGATCTTCTTGATGTTATCGTCGCTATCCATTAAGGGGCGATAGCCTACTGGAACAACGATTCCCACATTGTTGATTGTTTTGGCCCAAATTTTCTTTGCCCGCTGCGACTTAGTCTCCACCAGAAGTTTTCTTTCACACTTCTTCTCCTCCACAATTGAACTTATCGCCTTTCTCATATCTCCCAAACCCTTGTGATTGAACATATTTGTGTCGACGAGTTCCAAGACGCATTCCTTGGAAACATCATTACGAACTATGAGCAAGTATTCCTCGTCCTTGGGGTCATCACGCCAGTAGCCATAGTGAATTCCGGTTCCTCGCTTAACAAAGAGGGTTTGAAACTCTGAAGGACCATTAAAGAACCGCCAGTGCCGCAAATAGTCACCGTGCTTTTATTCTCGACGTTTTTTTGTTAAGGAAATTGCATAAATAATATTACTTACCACGACCAAATTTATTTCAATATAAAATATTTGTTTTGACAGCAGCCTCAGCTGTTTTGCTTACATTAATTTGATCGCTGAATGTTTCGAAAGGTTTGTTTGTTTCGTTCAACTTTGTATTGCTACTATATTTCGAGAGGTTTTACATAAAACTTGTGGCTTACGTAAATTTGTTGTTTACCAAAAATGTATTTGGAAAACTTGAGTTTTCGATGTAGGTTTTCGGCGAAAACCGGGTTTCGGACTTGGTGTGAAAAGCCTATTATTTCAATCAAGCGTTCGTTGTAATTTTTAAATCACAAAGAAAATGGGCTTATGAGGAGAAATGAAAACACAATTTCGAATGGAATCCAAAAACAAACACCAGAAATGTCCTTAAGAAAATTTTGTCAATATCGATTGAACTGTCAAAAGCCTTCCAATAGCTTTCAATTTATTGACATTTGCCAATTGTCTTAATTAATTAAATATTGTCTGTTTACGCACGGTTGGCAGGCTTTAGAAAACGACAAATTGGTAAACTAATTGCAAGACAATTTTCTTGACAGATGACAGAGAAAATGAACATTTTTGTCAAGGGTAAAATTGAAGATTGTGCGGTTTGGCCATTTGGCTTTAGATTCTAAAGCGGCTAGAAGACATTATACCAAACTCGTCTTCAGAAGTTTATATTTCTGCATCCCACAAACATCGCCTGGTCTCAATCTTTTGGATTAATGCTGAAGTTTGCTAATGTGTCCAAACCTCTTCAACTTTTGACAGATAAAATTGAGTGTTTACATAATTGATAGAAAATTGTTTTATTACTTACCTACTTACTTAAGGTGGCGCTACAGTCCTGTGTGAACTAAGGCCTAACCCAACAAACTTCTCCATCTAGCTCGGTCCCTAGCTAGATGTCACCAGTTTCGCGATCCAAGTTGGCTGAGGTCACTTTCCACTTGTGCGTGACACCTGATCCGCGGTCTACCTCTACTGCGCTGTCCTGTGGGTGTGGATTCGATGACTTTCCGGGCCGGAGCATTAGTTTTCATGCGCTCTACGTGACCAAGCCATCTTAGTCGTTGGAGTTTTACCCTTCTGGCTAAGTCTACGTCGCTGTAAAGCCCGTTCATCTCGTCGTTCCATCTTTTCTTCCCTTCGATGCATACGGGATAGATCACACGAAGAACTTTTCTCTCAAACCGACCCAAGGTTCTTTCATCCGCTTTTGTCATAGTCC
This sequence comes from Eupeodes corollae, assembly GCF_945859685.1. Taxonomy (NCBI): domain Eukaryota; kingdom Metazoa; phylum Arthropoda; class Insecta; order Diptera; family Syrphidae; genus Eupeodes; species Eupeodes corollae. Next base: position 6,581,998 of record NC_079148.1, on the reverse strand, counting down.
ATCCTTCTGCACCGTATATCATAACGGGGATGATGTGGGTTTTATATAGTGACTCTTTGGTCCCTTGAGTGAGGACTTTGCCACTCAATTGCTTTCTTATTCTGTGTTTAATCTCAGCGCTGGTGTTGATTTCTGATTTTACAGCGGAGCCTAGGTAGACGAAGTCCTTGACTACCTCAAAGTTACGTCGGTCTATGGTGACGTTTTGACCAAGACGTGCGTCGGTGTTGTTTGTCCTTTCCTGACGACAGCATGTACCACATTAACCGTAAAACCTATTTTTGCAGCCTCTGCCTCAATACTGAGTTCTTCCGATTATGTCAATGTCATCAGCATGTGCTAGTAATTGGACAGACTTTTGTAAGATAGTGCCTCTGGTGTTGAAGTGTGAGCTCTGCACTATTCTTTTAAGCACGATGTTAAAAAAATCACATGACAGCGCATCACCTTGTCTAAAACCTTTTTTGACATCGAAAGGTTCTGTTAAGTTGTTTCCAACCTTTATGGAGCAGCGTGAATACTCCATGGTCATCCTGCACAAACGGACGAGTTTGGCAGGGATGCCAAAACTAGACATGTCTCTATACAGCTCGTCCCTGTAGATGCTGTCATATGCGGACTTGAAATCGATGAAAAGATGGTGGGTGTCGATTTGGTGTTCTTGGGTTTTTTTCCAGGATCTGCCGTAATGTGAATATTTCATCGACTTTGGACTTTCCTGGTCTAAAATCACACTAATAAGGACCTATTAGGTTGTTTATGATGGGCCTTAGACGTTCACATATTACGGCAAAGAAGATTTCTTAGGCGATGTTTGGTAGACTGATTCTTCTTTAGTTGATGCAGTTTAGAGGGTCTCCTTTTTTCAGGATCGGGCAAACAATACTGAAGTTCCATTCATCGGGCATGCTTTCTTCCGACCATATCTTACAGACAAGTTGGTGCATGCTCCTAACCAACTTATCCACAGCTGCTTTAAAGAGCTTGGCATTCAAACCATATGCTCCACCGGCTTTATTAGACGTCAACTTAGATATGGCAATCTTTACTTCGTCTAAGTCGGTATTACGGGATTGTTAGCTTTCGTCGTCTATGTTGAATGTATCATCCTGCCTGACAGCGAAATTTGGTTCGTCGTCCCCGTTATACAGTCTGTAGAAGTGGTCCTTCCATATCCTCAGCATTGACTGTGGTTCAACTATGATGTTTCCACTTTCGTCTTTGCAGCCTTCGGTTCTAGGTTTATGTACCTGTGTTCATAAAACTTTCGAACTTCATTCCTGCTTTTAAACCTCTCAACATCTTCGACCGCACGCTTTTTTTTCTCAGATTAACCCCGAATTTTTCTCATAAATCAAAGATTTTTCTAGACTTCCACTGTTAATAATAGACTAACTCGAATAGATATCGATTTCCCTTAAAACAAGGTATTAAGTTTGTGTTCTGCTGAAGTTCCAAATTTTGAAAATTTATTCTCCAAAATTATTCATAAGTTAATCACTGTTTACTTCAGATAAATCTCATATTGAATGTTTCGTAACGTTTCTTGTTAAACAAAGATTTGTCTTGTAAGAAAAAATTTAACACTGGTGAACCACATATTCTCTAGTTAATCATAGGTTAAATGTGGTAAAAAACAAATTTCTATATTTTTTGTAGTAAATCCCACGCTCTTAATGTTTAATCAGAGATTAAGTAAAGAGGTTTGAAATGGAATAAATCAAAGATGATTTATTCAAATTAACTTAATTCGAAAGATGATTTGGTCAAATTATACTCCAAGTAGTTTCGGGCTTATTGGCGTAAGCAATCGATTTCACATATTCCCACAGAAACTTATCAAGCGGTCTTGGACACTAAATGAAATCTTGAAACAGTACGGTTACGTTTTCTTCTGAAAATCATATGTGATACGTTACGCCATTCCGATGAAACCATAGCTCAAACTCATCATGGTTGTTATATTGATCGAAATCATTGCCTGCAACATTCTGGCCAGCACTGTTTTTAGTTTTTAGAAGAATTTTTCCACCAACCCATAAAGCACACCAACAAGTCGTGGTGTCCTAACATAGACTTGAGGCTTATCCTTACTCAAAAAGCTCCAGTTTTATTTATGAACTCTTAAACAAAAGTAATCTTCGATACGTGTTTCGAACATACCCTTGATTTTCGAAATAAACTTATCCATTTTGAAATGTCAAACTAAGTTAAAAATAGGTTCATCTCCTTAAAAACACTCGTAAGTTCACATGTGAACTCAGCTCAATGACATATCTGTCATTGCTCCTACAACCCTTCAATGCGTATATTTCTTAATTAAACGGACTTAACCTAGTGAAAATTAAAAAAAAGGATTATAAATCTGTCCAAAAACTCTCTCTATTCTTTTAATTTCCATCTAAAACAAAGCTCTCAACTTTTATTGTTATATGACTTTTTACTCAAATGTTCTTTCGTGCCATTTTTCTTATTCTTCAACTTTTGAATCACTCTTGGTATTGTCAAACATCACCTCCAGGCTCTCAGGCATTTTCTGCCAAAAAGTCTAAAAAGAATTAACACATTTCCTGACCAACGCCCTGCAACATAGGGCCCCAAGTTATCTTACCCACCCTACCATAACTCCTGTAGGTACCTACCTTAAACTTTTAGTATAAGGATAGCCATTCCCGTCCTTCGGAATGAAAAAAAAAAAGAAAACAAAAATTTGCTGATGAGTGAAACTCATGCTTAACTTATTCTTACTTAATGCTTTTGGTTCCTTTTTCTTCCTTTCAGTTTCAACTCTCACTCGGCACTCGCCTTTGTAGGCTTGAATAGGGAACAAAAACGAAATTCTTATTTACCGGAACAATGACTTCGGTCTTACTTCAAATTTCATCAGAATCCAACTCTTCCACATAGCCTCGCAGGGAATGTACTTATGAAAAGCCCCTCGGCTGCGAATAAACAACAAAACACAAAAAAAAAAGAATAGATTTAATTCCAAGGACTATAGCAACAGCAGCAGGAGCAGGAGCAGGAGCAGTAAAAATGGCTGAACTCACCCCTTTACTTTTTACACTCACTCGACAGAAAGGTACAAAATTTTTGCCAAAAAAAAAATAAAACGGACGACTGCAAAAAGTCACAAGGACCATCATCGGGATATATACGATTGTGGTGATGGTTACCCAAAAGAAACAAAAGTCCTATTCATTTTACAAAAATACTAAAAAAGGACGAAAAGGAAAAAATCATTCCAAATGCTTTCATTTCTGTCGAAAACTCCAAACTCGAAAGGGTGCTTGCTTATAGCCGTCGTCGTCGAAATCAGTTTTTTTGTTTGTTTATATTTTGAGTATAGAAAACCAACACCGCACTTGAACAAATCAAGGATCCAAACGGGATGTGGGCCTATTCCAGGACGAATTGTAGAAAACAAAAGAATGAAGAAAAAATGAACAAAACGAAAACGAACCCAAAACAAAAATACAAAAATACAAAAACACAAAAACAAAACCCAGAAACACGAAGTGCCCACAAAATCAACGTCAACAGTTTTTCCAGTCGAAGGAGTTCGCAAGGATTTGCATCACACGGCAACACCACAACAGCAAAAGCAAGAGCAAGAGCTTCTCCCATGTGAATTTGCTTCATGGATGGTTGTCGGTCTTTGTGTGGCAACAATGCACATGATGCCGTTGGCGGCGCGGCGGACTTATATAGAGTACAGTTACTGTACAGTTCCTACCTACCTACCTACCGACATAACGTACATAACCTGTAATGGTTGGCATCGACTTGGCGTTCGTTTTCGTAAAGTCGGTTGGCAGAGTGCGGTGATGGGATTCCTATATAGCTTGAGCTTTGTTTCGCTTTAGTTTATTTGTAACGGTATAACTTCGTTTGGCGATAAAAGGATGATTTGAAACGCTGCGCTGCCTGCCTTTGGATTAAGCGAAAAGTAGGGTCAGTCACCTCAGCATTTAGTGGGGTAAGCTTATAGTATCAAAAAGAGTAGGTAAATTTCACCTGAATCTTCATGGTTCTAAAATTTAGCGGACATTTTGTGGTTTGGCTAGTTTGTAAGGATAAGTTTAAAAGTTCGACTTAAATTTCACTAAGTCGGAAATATATTCAGTCATCAGGCATCTTTCATTTAAACAGAAGATTCTAGCTACTGAAAAATTTCTTTTGTTCTCTTAGCGAAGCTTTTCCGAAGTAGTAATGGCTGAAACACAAACACGCTTCAGCTTCACCTCACGCTTACGAGTTCTGCCATAGGAATTCAATGCATGCTATCACAATGAAGCTTCGACCTCACGTTTCATTTGACAATCGTAAGGAAATAACGTAATGTAAAGTAAAGTGACTCCAAACGAAAGATCTAGTTCAAATTTTCTGAAATTTTGCTTTGTCTGACAGCTCAACAGCTGTAAAAAAGTCAACAAACAATATACAATTGCTTTTGGAGGGATTCCCATTTGCTATTATAGACAGGGTAAGCTTCTTCTGCGATAAATTTATTTCAATTTCAAAACTAATATTTTTTTTGTACGTTGAGAAAAAAAAACAGCTGCTAATGACAGAAGTGCCATTTTAGAAATTTCATATTGTAAGTGTCATTCAAAGCAACCTCGAAGCAGGCCCAACGTAACGCTGACGAAGCCGAAGATGAAGCGTGTTTGTGATTCAGCCATATAAGATCTGCAGGAACTAAAGAGAGTCTTTCTATGTTCAATATTTTGATAAAATTTTATGAAATCCTTTTGGAAACTTTAAAATATATCATAGAAACACAAATCTACTCAAGAAATACTTTCCAAGGTTTATACAAACTGAGAGGTTACTTTTGTCTCCAATCGAAGCTTTTCCGAAGTTACCATTCCAATGACATTTCTTATGAGACACAGTGTTCTTACTGAGTCTTATAAAAGCTTTCTAGTAAATTCTACCGAAACTTTACAGAAGCTGAGGTCTTATTTTGTTCTCTAACTAAAACTAAACTTTTTGAAACTATAATTTTGAATGAAGTTCGTATGAAACTTCCTTTTCGACACTCAAAATTTACATTAAAAAACTACCGAAAATTTAGGGTTCATTTTGTTTTTTTAAATAAAGCCTTTCCGGAAATAGAATTAGAGTAAAAATGTTTGAAAGCTATCAAAGAAAATCTTCCAAAACTTTACAGAAACTGAAAACTTGTTTTGTTATATTTGCAAAGTTTTTCCGAAGCTATAATTTCAATTGAATTTCTCACAAGCCATCTTAAAATTTCCAACACTTTGAAGGGTCCGAAAATTTAAGGAAACTGAAGGCCTAATTTTTATCAGGTGAACATCGTAGTAGAACCGCGGCCGAAGCTGAGAATATGGAAAGATCACTTCTCTAAATTATATAACGGCGATTACGAACCGAATTTCGCTGTAAGGGAGATAGAACCACTCAACCTCGGCGACGCAGATCAACAATTCCGGCATTCCGCCTACCCGAGCTTGTCGAAGTGAAGACAGCTATATCTAAACTTAAGTCAAACAAAGCTGCTGGAGCTGACAGCATCGCTGCCGTACTATTCAAAGCAGCAGGCGATGACTTGGTGGGGACCATGCACCAACTCATCTGAAAAATATGGTCGGAGGAAAGTGTACCCGATGAGTGGCATCTCAGCATAGTGTGCCCAATATATAAGAAAGGAGACCCTCTAAGCTGCGCCAATTATAGAGGCATCAGTCTCCTTAACATTGCGTATAAGATCCTCTCTGCCGTATTATGTGAACGTCTGAAGCCGTTCGTCAACAACCTGATAGGTCCACTATCGATCAAATATTCACACTACGTCAGATCTTAGAGAAAACCCAGGATCTCTTTATCGATTTTAAAGCCGCGTACGACAGCATCCATAGGGAAGAGCTCTACAGAGCAATGTCTAGTTTTGGCATCCCTGTCAAACTTATCCGTTTGTGCAGAATGACGATGGAGAATGCACTCTGCTCTGTCAAGTTTGAAAAAGATCTAACTGATGCATTTGATGTCAAAAAAGGTTTTATACAAGGCGATGCACTGTCATGCGCCTTCTTCAACACCGTTCTGGAAAGAATTGTGCAAAACTCAACCGTCAACACTAGAGGCACAATATTTCAAAGGTCCATCCAATTACTCGGATACGCAGATGATATTGAGATAATTGGAAGATCAAAGCGTGATGTCAGTGGAGCGTTTTTGAGCATTGCAACGGAAGCGAAGAAGATTGGTTTAGTGGTCAATGAGGGCAAGACCAAGCATTTGCTTTAATAAAAAAACGGCATTGAACAACGACGTCTTGGACAAAACGTCACTATGGACAGCTATAACTTCAAGGTAGTTTTGGACTTTGTCGACCGCTATAAACACAGACAACGACACCAGCGCCGAAATCCAACGAAGAATGACTCTTGCAAATCGCTGGTTCTTTGGACTTCGAAGGCAATTGAGGAGTAAAGTCCTCTTTCGAGCATCTTAAATCACCATCTATAAGACACTCATCATCCCGGTTCTCATTTATGGCGCCGAGATCTGGACCCTGTCAAAGAAAGATGAGAGCGTCTTTTGGTCCCGTACGCATAGATGGAGAGTGCTTTTTGGTCCCGTACGCATAGACGGAGAATGGAGGAGAAGATATAACGACGAACTGTACAGCGACACTGACTTACTTAGTAAGCAGAATTAAAGTCCAATGGCTTAGATGGCTAGGTCATGTAGAGCGGATGGACATCAACGCACCAGCCCTAAAGGTTTTCGAATCCAATCCCGAGGGACGGCGCAGTAGAGGAAGACCGCGACTCAGGTGGCGCACCCAGGTTGGAGAGGACCTCAACCAACTTGGCGTGCAAAACTGGAGACAGCTAGCTAGGGACCGAGCTGGCTGGAGACTCATGTTTGTTGAGGCCCAGGTCCGCCCGGACTGTAGCGCCACCTTAAGTAAGTAAGTAAGAAGGCCTAATTTTTGTCTTTTTAAAACGAAGCAAAAATTCCGTATACATAGTTCAGAGCATCCTTAAGTATACACAAGTTTACTAGGCCTTTGCAGAAACTGAGAGCTTGTTTTATACTCCAAGCGAAGCTTATACGAAGCTTTAATTTTAATTTAATTTGCTATACAACTCCAATAACTTCTCAAAACTCTAAAGGTGCTGAAAATCTACAGAAACTGAAGAGAAGTTTTTGTTCACTTATGGAAGCATTTTCGAAGCTAGAAACACAATAAAAAGTTATTTAATTATTTCGGAAAATATACAATTTTTAAGTTCACTGTTTTTTGTCCTTCAAAAACTTAAAATTTCCTTTACCGAAGCTAGAGTTTTAGTAAAATTCAATACAAAGCTTTACATTTCACACACGGGTCTAAACGTCTGCGAATAAGAAAATTTACCAAGCTTTACAGAAACTATTACTTATTTTTAGAAGCTAGAATAATTGTTTGAAATATTTATTTTGATCGATAGTTTTAAAAAAAATAAGGTTATTAGGTTAGTTTTGTATTTTTCACGAGCTTCTTTAAAGTTCGATCATCAAGATCAAGGAGTCTTAAAGCTTCATAAAACTTCCCCCAAAAGCTATGGTGAAATTCTTCTCAATTTTATTGCAACAATAATTGGAATTTCATCCGAAGGGTGCGACCGAAAGATGCTTGATATGCTATGAACGGATTAGATGGGGCTGCTGCTGCCATTGGTTGGTTATCCTTTTTTTTCTTTTTTTGTGGTGGATAGTTGGGGGGCAAAATCCCTTTTTATTGCATTTGCGTTCTGTTAAATGGGTTTCCTTTTTTTGGGGGGAAGGGAGACAGGAAAAATAAAATTACAAAAACAAGGTTACTTGCAGTCAGAATCCTTTTATCCGTTCCACCCTGCCTCGGCCTCACTCTCACTTTATGTATTTACCTACATTTGTTTTTATTACATTAAACCATAAAATCTGGCAATTTTAGGGCGAAGTCGTAAAAAAATGTTATTTCACGGCGAAAGTTTTAGATGATGAGTGTATTCGCTCATAAAATCGAAAGAGCTCGCACTTTTAACAACTTGATATACACTTCACATATAGCTTAACTTCTTTCCCGTATTTCTTTGTATAAAGAAAAGTTCTCGGTTCCAGTCCCAGCGGAAACATTGCAAGTCTAGAAAACATAAATATCCACTCAACACACAACTGAGGAATCTTTTATTTTTTTAACATGGGAAACTGTTTCCGTAAACAGTTTTATGTGCGTATAGTGCAGATATACATAGATATGAACATTTATAGAGGGCGCTGTCTTTCATTATAACCTCCTTGCGTATTCCCTCCGGCGCGGCGGCGGCAGCGCTTGCCATTATCGAACAAACAAGGAAACAACCCTTAATGGACTCGATGGTCAATTGGTTGGGTTGGGATGAACGCATTCCATACGAAAACGCATCACCGGATGTGACCTCCGATGTCCACTCACCATAAATTCCGGAAACGGATTTCCATTCATTTCGTCAACAACAACATGGCGGCTGCTGTGGGTGGTGGCGCTGCGCTAGTGGTGGTGGCGAGAAGTTGAAAGCGATGGGTTTTTGGGGGAAGTTCTCGTAAAATCCGATTGTTTCTAGATTGTCTATATTTTCTTTTTGTGCAAAAGTAACAAGACACACAAACACAGGCTCCTTTATGCATCTTCTAGTGGTTCCGATGATACGACATTCTAGTAGTTTGAAGCTGAAGTTGTTCCACCATATCGTATAGCAACTTACATCCAACAGTTGCGTTGTACACATTACATGAAGAGAAATGCGGTGGACATTTTGCGACATTGTACACGTGGTTTATGATTGTCGTACGTGGAAGTCATGTCGCAGCAGTCATGGACATGGAAGCAAGAGGACACATAATGTTCCAGTTTGTCGCAGTTGCTTCCTGTGGGCGCTTTCGGATTCATGGAGCAGAGGAGTATCAGGTATCGCGTATAGAATGGGTGTAATGGCCGGTTTTGATTTGGGGAGTTGGTGGGATCAGGATCGGGAATGGGAACGGGACAGGGACAAAAATGACATTTTGCATGGGTAGCCATAAATATTGCATTTAATTAATTACGGTGGTTTTCGCAGTTCGTCCGGTCCAAGCCCTGGTCTATGGCCCGGTTTGGTTCAGTTCAGTTCGGTTCGGTCTTCGGTTCAGGCCTGTCTACCGATCCGTCATGTTTGCGGTAAATTATGTTGCACATGTCGTGCTCGTGCGATGGTGTATGCTCGCACTCACAGAGTTTATTTTCTGTTCTGGATCTGGCGTGGCGTGACCGCCCGTGGGGCTCTTTGAGATATTGGGTTTCATGGTGGTGTTTTCCTGTCTTTTTTGTTTTTTGGGTGGTAGTGGGATCAAAAATAAATGGTTCAAGCATTTTAGTGCGCCTGATGCATGAGAGAGGTACCACCAGATGTGGGCTTAGAACAAGCAGGAGTTAGGACTTAGGAGTCTTGAAAAATTATGTACCACTGATCAGAGTGTGTATGCGATTGTGTTTGGTTAAATTTGTGGTTAAATTGTCATGCTTGGTTGCAATTAAATTTGTGTGTTGTTTTTATGACGTATTTTATGAATGTCCTTGAATTGTATGGTTGAACTTTGAAATTTCCACATTTCATGTGTTCATAAAAAGCAAATTAAAAAAGAATGCTGCGAATATATTTTCCATAAGGACTACGAACCGAATTGATTGTCATTTCAAAAGGTTTAAATTTGACAGCTGACACTTCAAGCGTCACCTGATATATTTTTTTTAAGGTAATAGTTCTTAATTCCATTACTTTTATTTGACATTCGAATAAAACCAATGACGTAAACTGTGACGTCTCGTTGGAATCAAATGTCATATATCTGATTAATTTTTGATAATAAGAAATTTGTAGGCGTGGTTCGATAGCCCTCGATATTTATTTTTAAAAAAATGTGGACCTATGATGTAACTAGCGTGTAAGCCATATGAAATAATCAACTTAAATGTACGTTTTTTGCTTTTCACACCAAACTCAAAACCGGGTTTTCGGCAAAAAGTTTTAGAAACCCCGGAAATCGTTCATACCGAACATTTACACGTTTTTATTTGACATTTGTCAAATTTTGTATTAATGGAAAAGTTTGCGAGTAAAAAGTTTTGTTCTTCCCAAATTATGTGTGAAAATAAAATGAATTCTAACCAATTCAAATTAAATTTAATGTAACACTAGCTGGTCCATAAAAAGAGTTTCAAAAGTTCTCGCTATGGGTGGAATGGGCTCACGACATGAACCATATGTTGTGGCCGTCTTAGCAACTTATAGCAGGGGTTGAGAAGATTCTGAACGATTTCGTGTAGGTTCTTCTGGCCGGAGGAGATTCGTACCAAAATCACACTCATCCAATTTCTCCATGACTATCTCTTTGGCTTCTTCCTTTGAGGACTGGCTTGGTTTTTCCAACGCACTGAGGATCTTCTTGATGTTGGCAGGCTGTTCATCAAGTTGCGATAGCCGACTGTTGTGGTTTTATTGACTGGAACAACGGTTCCACATTGTGGAACGTTTTGGCGCAAATTATCCTAGCCCGCTGTGACTTATCCTCCACCAGCCAGAAATTTTCTTTTATACTTATTCCGTGACCGCAAAGTCTTTCTTAAGGTAGTAAGCTAAAGCGTCTAATATACTTGTGGCAACGAGTTCGAAGACGCATTCCTTGGAAACAACATTAGGAACTATGAGCAAGTCTTCCTCGTCCTTAGGGTCGTCACACCAGTAGCCATAGTGAATTCCGGTTTCTCGCTTAACAAAGAGCGTTTGAAACTCTGGAGGATCATAAAATTACCGCCAGTGCCGCAAATAGTCACCGGGCTTTTATTCTTGACGTTTTTTTTGTTGCCACGCAGCTCCCCTAAAGTTTCTTTTGTTTTGCTTTTTTTTCTCTTTCATATTCTGTAAATAAACAAAAGGCAATAATTATTATTTTGTAAGGAAATTGTGTAAATAATTTTACTTACCACTACCAAATTTATTTCAAAATGAAGTATTTGTTTTGACAGCAGCCATCAGCTGTTTTGCTTACATTAATTTGATCGCTGAATGTTTCGAAAGGTTTGTTTGTTTCGTTCAACTTTGAATTGCTACTAGTTTTCTAGAGGTTTTACATAAAACTTTTGGTTTACGTAAACTTGTTGTTTACCAAAAATGTATTAGAAAACTTGAGTTTTCGATGTAGGTTTTCGGCGAAAACCGATAATTTTGCGAAAACCGGGTTTTGAACTTGGTGTGAAGAGCCTATAAGGCAGAATGGGTTAAACTTATCAATAGTTATTCCCAATTTGAAAGCCTTCAGAACTTAAGAAGCCAAAAATATAAAATACTCGATTTAAATAAAAATGCATGGACATACATAACTATCAAAGGAATATGGAAGCAGCATACGTGAAATGAAAAATTAGGAAACGCTTACGTTTCTGACAAAAAACAGTGGAAAGTTCTAAAACTTCTGGAACTTCAACGAGTTCCATTAATAGTTCTAATTTATTTTCGATAATTGTTCTTAGAAAAACCTTGTCGGCTTAGGGCCAGTATTCATGTACGTATGTAACTAATTTATTCGCTTAAGATTTGTATGTTAAAAACGGAAATGAAAAAACGGAAGATGTCCAGTCGTGTGTACTCGATGGATCTTTGGAGAGTATTGTGCTACTTCCTCAAATTCCATCGCCAACCATTACACTTCGTTTAACTCTGCATCTCTATCGGCATCAATAGTTGCCCAGTCATCCTTCCAAAAAAACGTGTATCTTTGAACGTCGTTGTCTCCAGATTTCAAGCTATTGAAGTAATATTGAAGCATGCGACAATAGAAACATCAGAGGAGTCAATTATTTGAACATTTTTTGGAAAAACCGTGGCGTTGCTTTTATCCCAGGTAATATTATATGTTTTTTTGCTTGGGTAGATGGCGGCCATTATGTTTTGGTGACATCTGTCAAATCTTTTGTTTATTACTCCGTTGTTTATGTCAAATCTTCGTGGCAAGTAACACGATTGAACAGTACGTTCAAATGATAAAATTTTATTATCGAAATGAGTGTTTGCTAACGCAAACGTTGTGCGCATTGCTTCCATTTTGAGGTACACGTGGTGGCCCTTCACATTCAACTCTTCAAAGTTTAGCGCCCAGTTTTCTCGCCATGCACAAGATCTCGGCCTTTCGCAGACTTCAATTTCACAAATTTTGCGTCGGGACTTGGATCAACACTCGGACAAGATGAAACTTATCCAGGAGCTCAACGCCGCCGTTTGTTCGCAAAATGTCCGAATATGGGACGACACCAAACCGAAGCGAGGTTCACCAGGTTATAACCCAACCTCAAAAAGTTACTGTTTAGTGTTGATTTTGGGCTACAAGCTATCGTAAATATGGACAAAATGCATCATCAGCTTTTAAGAGCAAATTTTAAATGTATGTTTTGTCTATACTTCTAAATTATTCCACGGAAATGTAACATCTACCTACATTGGTCTTGTGTTGCTAAAGGAGTTACTGTTTTCAGAAGCACTATCGACTTGACTTTTCGTTTGGTTTTGTGAAGCACTACTTTTTGAGAGAGATAATTGTGCAAAATGCATAACGCTTCTAAAGATATTTCAATCTTACTATGGAAAACTCGGAAAAGTGCATCAACTAGCCTCCAAAAAGCAATTTCAAACTGTCAATCGAGCCCTTACCAAACAGTAGTTAAAGACTTTTTGAGCAGTTGAAACGTTTCAATTTCTATTGTAGGCCTTCAAGAAATTAATATGAAGAAATTAATATCAGGTCTAAACATGTTACCAAAGATAGAAAAGTAAGAAATTTCCTTTTCTTGTCCCTTTAAATGGCTTGATTGAAATATGTTTAGTTTCTCATTCATCAAAGATTGATAGAAGCTGCAATTTTTCATAGTACTAAAAACCATTTCTTCTATGTGTTTGTCATCAACTGATTCAAAGTTCTGTGGACATTTCCAAAAATGTTCGAAGTCAGTACAAATTTTTTCTATTTATATTCAGGGTTTGGTTTCTATCAAATAATAAAAGCTTCAACTTCCCGTAAAAATTTCCTCATTGTTTTTTATGAAACATGAGTCAAAAGCTCAAGAGTTTCATATGAATTGCAAGATGCAAATAGTTTTAACGTGATCGGCAAACGAACTCTTGGTGTAATCGTAGATGTCAATCTTGTAACTTCTTGATTTTTGATTTGATTTTTCCAAAAAAAGCTTCTTGCTATTAGTACTGGTAAAAAAAACGCTATTATAATCAAGTGGTCATATTCGGTACTTAGTGAAGGGAACAGAAACGTATACCAATTCTTTTCTGAGTTATAAGACCCAGGTATGTTCTTTTGCATTCTTTGTGTGCCTCGTAGTCTTAGAACTATTCATGAGTCTTGATATAGAAATAAAATAAATAAGGTCTCGCAACAATCCCGTGAAAACTTAGGGCCAAGTAACCTACAACTCTCAACCATTCCTGTATGCGAGTAATGTTTTCAGGAATAGAGGGGACCTACAGTTTAAAACCGATTTCGAAAGACTGATTCGAGAAAGCACTTTTCAAGGCAAGTAGAATTTGTCTATTCCTCACAAAAAAAAGGGATTCCACCCAATACCGCTAGTGTGACACTTCTAAGCACTAGACATCACTGCACTACTAAGCTTAATATACATAGACTTCTAAATCTTCTAAATATTTCCAACCCTTCCCAATTACGCAATTGGACATTTTTTGGAGTCTTAACTTAGAAACTCAAAAAGAGTTTTTTGGCGTGAATTACAAGTGCCAAATTTGTTGGCTGAGTGAAAGCTTTGTTCTTCATGAACCCAAGCGATTTATTTCGAGAACATTTGATAATACTTTCATCAAAAATTACAAAACCCAATAATTTCCTACCCGTTTTGAAAATTTTCCGGTCTTTCTTAAATTAATTCATTTTAAAGCTTCACTCAATGAGATACTTGTCATGGCATTTTATAATCCCTTTCGCTGCCATCAAATTGTGATGATGCTTAACTTCAAACAACTTGATGATCCCCAAACCATAACGAGAATAACCTATCAAAGCCCTATAATACTCTCCTATACCCTACTCATATATCTACACAGCACCCGTCAGTCAAAAAGCTTCTCAACCATCACCGACCCACCGACCGACGCGACGCACGATGACGAAAGACCAATGAATTGAATGAAGCCTTAATTCAAACCATAAATTTCCCACATTGCGTTCGCCGATTATATTTAATGTTCGGAAATAATGGCATCAACAAAAACAAAGACAAAAACAACAACAACAACTATGAATTCTCCATTTCACCATAATCCAAGTGAATGCTCAAAAACCCATTCCTGTGTCCCATCTCCATCTCCATCTCCAGCCCACATCCAGAGTCCCCCAGAGTCAATCTCCATCATATGAAAAAATAATAATAATAACAACAAAATAAGGATTCTTCTCATCACCCAGTCTGTCCATCATCCCAGAATTATATTCGAGGCGGAGTCCCATCTCCCGTCTTCCGTCCCGCATTAAAAAATAATTCACATAAAATGAAATTATAGCCCGTTGACAGGAAAAAAACAATGGCAAAAACTGCGCAAACATATAACAACAAAAAAACGTAGCAATCAGGAAACGGGACGCACAACGCGAACGCACATTCGCAACGTTCGTTTGAGCGAACATGGAGCTCCAAGGAGCTTCATCGTCAAGCGAGCGAACTGCCATGCCACAGATAAACAAAATTGGTTTGGCTTGAGGCTTTTTTGCTTCCTGCATCAGAATAACTGAGGGGAGAGGATCCCCCTCAGTTGCGTACGTTCCTTACCTAGCGGCCCAAAAGCGGCGGCGATGGCGGTGGCGGCAAAGTTATTTTTCCATTTCATGACATTTCTTAATCATTATTTAATCCAGTTTTTATATTTTTTTTTCCGGTGCTGTTAGCTGTTGAGTTCCTCCTGAATCCAGAGGAAACCGCGCAGGAAAACGAATTGGACGCGCGACCACAAAGCGTATCCCCGATTTCCTATATCAAGATGTAGTCATAAGATATCTCTCGGCACTGCCAACGCCACCGCCACCGCCATCGCCGCTATTCCGAGTGACAGAAATCCACTTTTTCATCGTTGGATTCCCGACCGGAACACCTAGAATTGGTTGAAGGTGTTTTTTGTGTGTTCCTCAACAAGGCCGGACGACGACGACGTCGACGATGACAACAACAACGGGAAAAAAGAAGAAAAAGATTGAGGAGAAAATAACAAAGACCCAAGGTGGAAAATCAATGCGGTTCCTTTTTTGTGTCATCATCATCGTTTTGGTGTCGTCTTTGTGCTGCAATCCTCCGTAGTCGTAGGAGCACAGCCTCAGCAGAGCTATCGTTATTGTATATTCCGGTGGCAAAGGCGACGACGGATTTGGATAAGCCCAGAACCCAAAAAGGAGCTCTGGCTAACCTAACCCTATCGGCTTGTACATTGTGTAGTTTGTTTGTTGAATAGTGTATAGGTACATCAGGTGCACGGAACGTGAGCAGCTCTGCGAAACACGTGACAATATTGAACAATTTTATGGGCGGGAAATGTGGACAAAACCACATCTCGTAAATAGTAGCCGTATCTATAGATTGACACCCAAAACAGATTCAAAAAGAGAAAATGTGTAGTTAAGGTTATGAAGTTTTAAAGAAGGAAAATCAAAGTAGGACCAAGTATCAAGGCAGGGCAGGGCAGTAGTTCCGTAATTATCAAAAGGTTTGATAAGAGAAAGATCAAATAGAGATGGGCTTGGTTTGTGGGGACTTGCAGACATTTCCTCAACTGAGGTTCAAAACCAATACCAATTGATTCTTTTTCGTCAGAGTTTTTAAGGGGCCAGTTATAGCTATCATTGAAATCGATCGGGAACATTTTTCGGATCGATATTTGACGGTGTTTCCTTTTGATTAGATCTGAAAATTATATACTGATTGATAGGAAATCACACAAAGAAATTTTTTCGAGAAAAAAGTGTAATTGCGCACATATTTTTCTCTAAAAACGTATTTTTCTTTTTTTCCGGACTGAAATTCATTTTCTAGAAACAGCTGATAATTTTATGTTCAAAAGTGAAACGAATTGTTCCACTGATTTGTGTTCTAATTTCACAGAATTCCAATGGCAGATTTTTTTTTTACAAACAAAATTATAATGATTGATTTCAATGATGAAAACCAATGATAGCTATAACTGGCCCCAAACAGCAAATTTAAGGTTCTGCAGCTTCTTTTCTAAAAAATCATTTTGACCCCTATTTGAACACGGATCCACCATTATTGCCGTTTACCTCTTTTTCACCAAGTAATTTGACAGCCAACTAACCAACTTGGCGTGTAAATCTGGAGACAGCTAGCTAGGGAACGATCTGGCTGGAGACGCATGTTGGTTAAGGCTCAGTTCCGCCGCGGACTGTAGCGCCACCTTAAGTAAGTAAGTAAGTAATGTGCCCGCCATGTGAACTTATTATCAGTGTCGCAACAACTTAATGTCAAATATCTCAAATGGCATTTTAATTCTGTCATGTTAAGAAGTTTTCTTTTTAAGTTTAGAGCAGCAAGTCCATTATACATTAAGCAGGGGCCTAATTATTAGGTTCGTTTCGGGTTGTTTTAAATTCGACCCTTCAATTCGAATTCGAGGCTAAGCGATAATAGTTCTTCCTATATTCCAGTGATTTGACACTTTTGGTTTGACTTTTTCTTCCTATATTCCAATGAATTGACAGCTTTCCAAACAAAATTTGTTTTATTTTGATTGAATTTGTGAAATTTGAGTTGCTTTATTCGAAATGTTATATTTTATTGTGAATAAATTATATAAGAATAGTAAAGTAAGCCTAACTCACATCTTTATGTATTTACAATCAAGAAAGAATCCACGAAATTGAACAGTGAATAGTAATGAACACTCTTTCGCCAGTTAATCCGCCAAAAAAAGCAATCGGATTTCAACTCGCCAACAAACATTATGACATTTCAAATTCGCCTTCGAATTCGCTAATTTATTGCTCGAATTTTAACCGAAGAAGACGAAAGCGAATGATCTCCTATTTATTCATAAAACAAATTGAAGAACGAAACCTTCAAAAGTTTTAGATTTGACATTTGTCGCTGACATATCAAACAGAACAAATGTTAAGATATAGCCACAATCAGCTTTTTACTCCATTAGCTATGTCACTTTATTCGGTGATCCTAGAACGTGTCAGCAGTCAAAAAAAGAAAAACAGATCTTATTTTTACAGTTCAATTCCCTGCTTTGAGCTTAACAAAACTCCTTTTGAAATTCAATGGCTGCGTTCCAAGTCGTTGTGGATAGGTTGAAAGAGTTGGGATGCTGTCAACAGTTTGCTCATTGTTTATTCTATAGAAAACTAATTTGGTAAAAAAATAAAGGATTTTAGTTCAAATTGTTAACTTAAATCCTTTTTTTACCGAAACTCTAGCAACACATACCAGAAATTCTTGATTAGCTTTGAAATTTCGTTTTTGACAGCCCACATTTCTATTCTAAAGACACCGATCTTCGGATCTGTACGTGAAATGAACAGACCACGTGCAGCCACTGCTGTAAGACAGATATTACCGCCATCCAATAAGTGCGATGGGATGGGCCGGGCCGGGCAAACGCAAACTAAAAGGCTGCTATGTATACTACGGCGATTACTACCGAGAACAAAGACAGCGTCTATTTGGGTATGGATTTGTTGTTGGAACTAGACTCAGGCAAAAAGTCTTGAGTTTCAAGAGTGTGAGCGAGCGCATCACGACAATCCGCACCAAGGCTAAATTCGCCAACATAAGCCTAATATGCGCGCATGCCCTAACAGAGGAGAAAGATGAAGACACCAAAGACATATTCTTCGAGATCTTTTACCAGACATATGGGCAGTGCCCTAGCTATGACATTAAAATTGTCTTAGGAGATTTTAATGCCAAGCTAGGAAGAGAAGACATCTTTGGTGGCATAATCGGGAGATACAGCCTGCACGACACCACCTTTGACAACGGATTCAGGCTGATCGATTTCGCTGAGGGGCGAGTCTATTATAACCTCTTAAGGAGTCCTATGCTGCCCGCATTAAGCATTGAAAACCAATGGCAACATTGCCTTGCAGTCATCAGAGCTGCCGCTTCTGAAGTGTTAGGTTTTACACGGCCACCACAGCGAAAACCCTGATTTGACGAAAAATTCCGGCAAGCGCTCGCAGCGAAACAAGAGACATACAAAACGGCGCTACACAGGAGGACCAAAGCTGCTCGCGAGCTCTACGAGCAGAAGAGAAGAACACCAGCTTCTTAGATGGAAAAAAAGAGAGCATGAGAAGCGCGCGATCGAGGAGATAGAGGGATGTCACAACAGGAATGAGGTTCGTAAATTTTACCAAAAGGTAAAAAAAAAGAAAGACGATCAGGGGAACATCGAAGAAAGACCACTTCTCCAAATTATATAAAGGCGATGACTAACCGAATTCCGCTGTAAGGGAGATAGAACCACTCAACCTCGGCGACGCAGATCAACAATTCCGCTTACCCGACCTTGACGAAGTGAAGATAGATATATCTAAACTGACGTCAAAAAAAGCTGCTGGAGCTGAAGGAATCGCTGCCGAACTATTGAAAGCAGCAGGCGATGCATGGCTTGGTAGGGAGCATGCACCAACTCATCTGCAAAATATGGTCGGAAGAAAGCATGACCGATGAGTGGAATCTCAGCTACAGAAGCATCAGTCTCCTTAACATTGCATATATATCTGAAGTATCATGTGAACGTCTGATAGGTCCTTATCAGTGTTGCTTCAGACCAGGAAAGTCCACTATCGACCAAATATTCACACTACGGCAGATCTTGGAAAAAAAACCCAGGAGCTTCAAAGCGATACTCACCATCTCTTTATCGATTTTAAAGCCGCGTACGTCTGCATCCATAGGGAAGAGCTCTACAGAGCAATGTCTAGTTTTGGCATCCCTGTCAAACTTATCCGTTTGTGCAGAATGACGATGGAGAATACACGCTGCTCTATAATGGTCGGAAAAGATCTCACTGATGCATTCAATGCAAAACTCAGCCATCAACACTAGAATCACAATCTTCCAAAGGTCCAACCAATTACTCGGATATGCAGATGATATTGAGATAATTGGAAGATCAAAGCATGATGTCAGTGGAGCGTTTTTGAGCATTGCGACGGAAGCAAAGAAGATAGGTTTAGTGATCAATGAAGGCAAGACCAAGTATATGCTGTCATCAAAAAAGGTTCTCAGTTATGGCTCTCAGGCCTGGACCCTGTCAAAAAAAGATGAGAACGTCTTAGGATGCTTCGAGAGAAAAATTCTTCGGGTGATTTTTGGTCCCATACGCATAGATGTAGAATGGAGGAGAAGATATAACGACGAACTGTAAGGGCTTTACAACGACACTGACCTAGTTCACAGAATTAAAGTCCAAAGGCTTAGATGGCTGGGTCAATTAGAGCGAATGAGAGGAAGACTGCAACTCACTTGGCGCACTCAGGTGGATAAAGACCTCAACCAACTTGTCGTGTGAAACTGGAGACAGCTAGCTAGGGTCCGAGCTGGTTGGAGACGTATGTTGTATGAGGCTCAGGTCCGCCCCGGACTGTAGCGCCACCTTAAGTAAGTAATTATAATGTCTTTTTCTTTTTTAAACTATTGCTAACCACCGTTTAACTCAAGACCCATTTTGTATGTAGAAATATACTAGGTGTATAAACTAAAATCGTCAAACTTAAATTAATTTATAGTTCTTGCCCCTGCTAGCTGCACCATCTCTCTGGAAATTTGTGGATATCATGCCTAAAATTAAATCTCTTTCATAAAGCCATTATGTCTTAAAAACTTTAATGCTGCTTTGTGAGCGCGTTGGCCATAGACGAAAGCATTTGGCAGTTGAAAGGGGCCAGATCTGGAAGATAAGCCGGATGTTAAGCTGAGTTAAGTATCTCAAAATAGTTTCTCTTTGTCTGGCAAGCAAGATTTCACGTGTGCATGGCGGCGCCATCTACTTGCCATTCAATTCATGCGGCACTCATTTTCTGATCCCATTGCACGAAGAAGCTTACTAGTGATTGGTTGAGTAATAGCCGTAGTCAGTTGCTCGCAAGCATTTTCTGAAGAAGGCTCTTGAATGCTGATGGTCCAACCATCTTGGACCAATTCTTACGCTTCTTGTCCCATATGTCAAAATTTGCGTCTTTGAACCGACAAAACCATTTCCTCTATTTCGATAAATCACTGGTCACTATAGACTTGTCCAACCATTCGATGGGATACAACACCCTTTATTTTCAGATTCAAGCACGCAAATGTAGAACTTTGTGTCATAAAATTAGTGACAATTTGCACTGGTTAATTTGACAGATGTCAAACTGATGAAAAACGACAGTGTGGCATGTGCTGCCATGGTATAGCTTGATACACTTACTAACGCTATCGATTAGCATACAGTGGATTTAAAGTTACATTGACGTTTCAATAACGAATTGGCATGTTTAAGTCAAACGATTTCTATATGAAGAATTTTTACATGTGGGTCAAAACTAAATTCAAGCTCTTTTCAAACTCTTAACCTTTCTTTTTTTCTTCTCATTTTACTCGTGTAATAAGTCAATGAGAAGGCTTTCTTGGCCAGTGTCCTGGGGCATTATTGTAACGTAATTTTTTGGAAATTCATGATGATAAAGAAATGAAACTTCGTCTTTTGATTTGTATTCAAAAATGTCAAAATATCTGTAACCAGTGATGCAATAAAACTCACCTGAAAGCTTGTAGATTTAAGGTATATCGCTCGCCCGTGTGAATACTCCACTCACGTTCAACTGAACCGATCATAAACCACCTTGGGCTCCATTAAGCAACTCTCAAATATCCTTTTGCTCTCTGTTTCCAAATGATAAATCTGCCTGTGACCCAGAAAAGTGTAGCACAGCATGAAAGGATAATGATAATGACGCCCAACCATGACGACAACGAAGCATTAGCATCACCACACCGTCGCGTCGGTCGCTAGCGTCGTGTCGTCATCGTCATTCATTACCACTATGCCAACTACTACCATCCAATACCACCCAACGAAGGTGCAATTAAGGCCGTACTGTAATCGATTTTCGGCGTAAGGACGACGAAGAAGGCTGTTTTCTGTTTTGTTATTATTTTCTTTTTCTTATTATTCCGTTTATTTGTGCTTCTTGCCACAATGTCTTTCATATATTAACCCAGCCTTGCATGATGCATAAAGGCCAGGCAAGGCACCACACACTGAACTCTGAGCCTTCCACTTATGTTCCATCAAGCAACACACAACATTGCACATAGTTTATACGGATCTTTGAAGAGCCTGATGGAGTTCGAATGAACAAATACGAAAGCATGATGCTGATGCTGGATGCAAGGACGAGAGGATGCATTTTGCTTCTCTCTGTATACTTAATGCTGCCTCCAAGGCTAAGGTGCAAGAGCAAAAACAAATAACCAAAACCCAGAACTATACTGAAGGTAATCCACTTCACCTTGCTCCAAGATCCTTTGGTTTCTCTGACTCTGGGTCAACAAGAGTGAACGTAGGTAAGGTACGAGTAGCTATGGGAATGTATTTTATAATGTGGGCGGGCAATGAGGAGGCTTTTCTCCTTGTTTCTTTTATATTCACGTTCAAGGTATAATGTTTTTCTTTTTTCAATATTTAAAAGAGTTTTCACTCACCATTGAGGTTACTCCATCAACCAACGTTATGGGTAGGTAAGGTAGGTAAGGTATATGGTCGTTAGTCAACTTAACGCAGGTGCCCTCTGCTCTTTTTCTTTTTCGAATCTCATTATCAGAGATGATTGAATTGAATTGAATTGTAGAATTAAATTCTCTGCAAAATTAAATAGCGGTGACTTTCAAGCAAGCAAACAGTGAAAAAAAGAAAAACCTTAAAGAAAAACCATGAACATAAAAATGAAAAGAAAACAAAACAAACAGAAAATTCATGCAATTCAAGCTTTTATACGTGATGCAAGCGGTAAGAAGAAATTCACCGGTGAACAAGAATGACAGAAGTGAAAGAATTTGACATTTGAATGCTATTTATGTGAACTTAACGAGAAAACTGTTTGACGTTGTCTTTTAAATTCAATAAATATCTCTTGTTCGGTTTACACCGTAAAATGAAATTTTTAGTAATTTATATTAATCTCATTAACAGAAATACAAGAATTTGACATTTGAATGTCTGTTTTGTCAATTTCAAAAATTCAAATGGGGTGGCGCAACAGTCCGTTGTGAACCAGGGCCTAGTGACTTACAACTCTCAACCATTCCTGTGTGCGAGTACCTACTGTTATCAGGAATGGAAGGGACCTACAATTTAAGGCCGAATCCGAACGGCTAGTTTGAGAAAGCACTTTTTCATGACAAGAATTACTCTTGAAGGATTTGTCAATTCCTCGCAAGAGGCAGTACCCGCGAAAATTAATTTTTTTAAATTAAGGTGGCACAGGCAGGGATTGAACCCAAGACCCCTTGCATGACAGTCCAACGCACTAACCATCATGCCACGGGTCAATTGTCAATTTAACGAAGAAATTATTTGACGGTTTCTTTTGAATTTTAAGAATATTAATTTTACACTGGAAAACAAAATTTCTAAAGATTTTATTTTGATCTTATGGAAATGAAAGTGACATTAATCTTTGACAGTGCAGATTCGCGAGCTTGACGAAAAAAAATGGATGGAAACAAGGCCAAGGTTAAATCAGCTCAGATTCTTCGATTCGATTTTTAAGAAGTAAACAGTAATAATTTCGTCAAGTTTCAAATTATAGACATTACAATTGTTCTTAACTTTCGTTAGTGTCCAATTTCAACTTTAGACAGAAATACCATTTTTTGGGTCTTATTATTTTTTTCAAATTAATTTAATTAAAGTCCACTTTTAATTATACTAAATGAAAAGTTAATCCATTGATTGTGTACATACAAATTTAATAAAAGATATAGACATATAATTTTTTTAACTCTGCATTCAAACATTAATTTATATTTAAAACTGATAGGAATTATTCTTTTTGCACTCTGACGAGAGTCCTGAACAGAGTTTGAGCATATTGAACATGCTCTAAACATCCTTTGAACAATTCAACACCTAGCTGTCATTATTTGGCAATTTTTGATCAACTTGTCATTTTCTTCTATAGTTTCAAGAAATAAAGTTTAAAACTTAAATTAAATTGAACAATTAATTATAATCAAACAAGCATTCAGTTTTCACCTTCACCTGTCATTATGCTTTTAACTCGTTCTGCTCAGTTATTTTATATTAAGCACGCTCTGGAAAAGTTCAAAACACTTTCAGGAAGAAAAAAGAAACAAAAATGTTAAGCTCTAAATTCTCAGAGGTAAAAAAGAATCACACATTTTTGTTTGACAGTCCATGCTCTGATTTGAACTGAAAAAGAAAGAGACCGATTAGCAAAGACACTCTATATAAAGACCGGAAACCAATCTGTACGGCTCGTTTCACACTATACACGGTTTTGACCGTACGGCAAAAAACCGGACGGCGACATTTGTTAGAGGCTCGAAGAAGAGCATATACGCTCTCATAATATACGGTCACGGCATAATGCTGGCGCCGGCCGTGCCGTGTAGCAACCTACACTACCACTACAGTATACGGCAGCCGGGTGGTGCGATAAGCTTAGTGGCAAACGTGACGAAATGCATGTTTTCACATCATACGATTTTATTCGTGCGGCAGAGTTCGATCAGCCTCTTCAACAATTACTTGTGATTAACTATTTACTTAATTACCTTTGATTAAACTTACAATATATTGTCTAGATAATGGATGAATTAGATGTGACTAAGCCTGTGAAAAAGTATACTAAGCCATTGATCCGGTTTATGCCGTCCGGTTTTTTGCCGTACGGTCAAAACAGTGTAGTGTGAAACGAGCCTAATTCTGGTTTGCCTACAATCTAAAATTGTGCTTATATCAATTTCCTACTGCTAAAGTTAATTCACCACTGCTATAGTCAATTCAGCACTGCTAACGTCAGTCCACCACGAATTGATGAAAAAACGCGAAAAATAAATATTATAGTGCTTACCTGACCTAAAATAGACAATTTGATTGCAACATTGGTTGACAATCTTTCTGAAGCTTGTCAAAATTGTGAAAAGATGAGGGAAAATCAATACAAATACGCAAAATAATTAAAATGACAGAGGAAATAGGCTGTTGATGCAAAAAAGGCGATTTTTGTGATTAATAGATTGTTAAATATTTTATTAATTAATGAAAAATTAATAATTCCAGCCTTCAAATGTATTACCTTCATAATTTAAAGTCCTGTTTAAGAATCCTGTTTAGAATCAAAACAATTAAAATGACCGAGGAAATAGGCTGTTGATGCAAAGATGGCGATTTTTTATTTATTAACCTTCATAATTTAAAGTCTTGTTTAATTAAAATTAGTTTATGTCATCTCTCGAAAATCACAAATATGTCCACTCCTGACTTTTAAATGCATTTCAAAACCATGCCCGAAGTTTAAAAAAATATTAAAAATAGAATTAGTTGTGAACGTGTTCGGCATGCTATGAAAACTTAGTGTTCAGAGCATGGAACTAAAAAAAGAAAAATCTGAAGTTTTGGACACTTCATCTTTTAATGTTCGATTTTGAGATAATGATGTATGGGTGTTTAAAGAACTTTAAGTTGGCAACACTTTAACCTGTCATTTTCTCAGCTGTCAAATGATTACTTTTTAATTTCGTTTGTCATTTTAATAATTTAAATGAAGGACAAAAGGTTACCTAGCAAGGCGTAGATTCGGTGAATGAGCCTAAAACAAGATTTCCATTGATAAGGATTTTTCTAAGCGACTTTAGTTTCCGGAAGAAGCTCACTTTTTGTTAAATGATTACATCACTAAATAAAACTTACTTACTTACTTAAGGTGGCGCTACAGTTCGGGGCGGACCTGGGCCTCAACCAACATGCGTCTCCAGCCAGCTCGGTCCCTACCTAGCTGTCTCCAGTTTCGCATGCCAAGTTGGTTGAGGACCCACCTGCATGCACCACCTGAGTTGTGGTCTTCCTCTACTGTGCCGTCATCCGGGATTGAATTCGAAGACCTAACTAAATAAAACAACAGTATATATGACGGCGCTAGATGTTACATGCATTCCACATTCGCATTGTACGGCTAAAGAACAAATCTTAAGTATAACAACTTAAAGTGTACTAATGAGCATTCCTGGAGAGATGAGATGAGCATGACGGTTGTATTTCTGTTTCACTTAAGAAATTCACCTTTTGATCTACCGAATAAATAATAATTCACTCAAGCATGATTTCAAAACAGGAGTAAAAAAAAAAAAAAAGAGCCAAGTTGGAGCCTTCTGTTCCTACATTGCCGCCGTCGAACGTCGGTCGGTACCATTGCTGTTACATCCAATGGCATATAAGAATTAGAAACATAAAAACTGGAAAAAAGTTCCATCACACAAAAACACACGGTACCAGTAAAGCAACAAAAACGGGACAGAAAAAAAGAACAAAAGACTACCAAACGTACAATCAAGAATCAACATCGGCTCAATTAAAGAATGGAATCAAAGCTAAAGCTAAAGCAAAAGCAAACTGGGACAAAGAATTCTATAATTAAAATATATCTTCTTGGAATATCTATGGTCTTATATACAAAGATACAAACCTAGATATATTTATATAGGTTAGGTGTAGTTAGGTTTTGATACTACAAAGTTAATCCAAGATGAGATCTATCTGGAAGAGACAATTGAATGACCTTGTTAGATGATTGATTGTACAGGTTGCTGCCAATTTGTGTGATTGCACAGTAGGAGTTTAGGAGAACCTGGAACCTGATGGCATTAGGACAGGAGTTCCAGCTTTATATTCTTATGTATGTTTGAAGTTGATTCACAGCTTTATAAACTAACAAGGTATTGATAGCTGATGGGTGTTTCGGTTTCATTTTGTAATAAGAGTATAGATTGACATAGATGCAGACTCGGAGTGGTGTAGCAGCAAAGAGTTCTTGGCTTGATTGATGTATTTGCAGATTTAATGGATTCCGATTGAGGCTTTATTCTGAATGACCTTGATTTTAAAGTGAAATATAATAATGATCGAATTAAAACTGAAGGTATTTGAGTTTGAAAGATGAAACTAGTGACCCATATTTTGGAACCTATATTTATCACATAATCAATCAGAATTACGAAGTGAAGGTTTGATGTGTAGGTAACGCAGGTTTTTGCAGTATTGTATTCTATCAAAATTTCATAAACGTCATTCGGTGACAGCTGTAACAGGATTTCAGAGAATAAAAACAGTGGTAATAATAGCCAACAACTTATACTTAGTTTGAAACAAGATTGAGGTTTCTACTGACAGATATGCAAAACTGGAGTCGATTAGAAATGTCATTGAATGAATGTCATGAAATGTCAAAAATGTTGCTGCGCAAGTTAAAAATTGATAAACTACACAATTTACGTCTGCATCTGCGTTTATATGTGTTGAACATTTTGACAGTTTGACATTGCTTAATATTGATTTTGATTTGACTTTGTTCACGTTGAATGGAGTTCAAATTAAGATTGATCTCGATTGTGTTTTGTCAATAGTGCGCCTAGAAATATAGGATGTTTTAGGAGCTTAAGAACTTAAAAATAATAGACAGAAATATTGGTAGTTAACTTCATGCAATTTATTTTTTAAATATGACTCTTGAGGCTGAGGCAACCATTTACAGTTTTCAAAATTGTTCCACAATAAATCTGGACACAAAGCGTCAATGGTGGCTTGAACATAAGCTCCCAAAGTCTACAGAATTACTGGTTTATTAGCATTAGCAAAAAGTGATTAAGAGTCATTAAGCCGTATTAACAAGGGATAAATAATATTGTCAAGAAATTAATTTTGCAATAATTGATAACACTGTTTGACAATCTGCGGCGTCTTGTTGGAAGCAAATTGAAGAAGACGTTAAGCTTGTTTATTTTCCGAAAAAGTCAGTAAACTTTTCCCATAGCTTTTTCCATTTACAGTAACAGTTGCTGCCAAAAAGTAAAGATCCCACCAGCGTGTAAATAACACGAAGGAATCAGCTTTAATCGATGTTAAGATACGTTAAGGCCTTGAAGATTTTCTTTGTTCCATACCCGGCAATTTTGATTAGATTTGAACTAAAATTGAGCGTTGTTCTGGCGTTAAACGATTTTACTGAACAAAAATGTCAATACAGTTTTACGTTCTCAGTATTCCCTAAAACAACTCTCTATATTGTTAAATTGACAGCTGTCAATCATTTTCATGTTAAGTGGTGACAGTAAAATGGGAATAGCACTGATACAAATTTATAACAGATAAATTGGTTTTAGATCAATAAAAAATCACTTTATTGCTTAGGAAACACAGTTAAAGACAAAATCAGTTTTCTTATTTTGACAGATGTCAAATAAAAATCTAAATTAATTTACTATTTTATGACAAACCTTAAGAAATAATGTGATAACACAAAACTGAGCTTAAAACAATTTTAATGAAACCTGTAATCAAGTATCTTTTCCTGTCTAATGAACATTTTAAAATGAACATTGATTATGACAGCCAAAGGTTAAGCTCACAAAATTGATTCTTATCACTTTATGATCGATCCATCCACGAAGTTTTGCCTGGATGTGATCGTTCGGTATTCACGACCTGCCCACTTGTCGTCTTGTCGAGATCAATGAAATCTAATGTCAGTCACAACACAACAAGTGAGATGTGGATCTCTCACTAATATCCCCTGCATTATAATAACATACCTCGAAGAGCAGGTCCCTTACATTGCATCGGTTGTCTAATGATATCCTTTGATATGATCTGTCGAAGTCGATGTTTGTTAGCCAAAATCCACGTCAATAAATTGATGCTTCTATCATGTTCCAAACACCATCACGATATCGTATTTAAAGCGAAAACTTATACCTACCTTCCCTTGAGATCGATCTTTCTGGTTGTAAATAACATCCATCGCTTTATAATGGACTGGCAGATAAAAAAAGGCCACAATGTTAAGAGCTGCTGTTTCTGCGGCGCTGCGCATACTGTGCACTTAAAATATCGCTCGACCGACATGCACCACACATCAGCCGGTGGGCAACTCTCATTAGCACCACTTTACCGATCGCGATGGCGTTGGTGGCAGTGATGGCAGTGTCAGATGCAGTCGGCAGTATAGTCTGGCAGCAAGAAGGAGTTCGGATGAATAGCCACATTATAATGGCCAATGTACAGCATCAGAGCTTGACTGTCTCGGTCTTCCCTCTAACGGAAGTCATCTTTGGACTGGCATCTTTATTGGCATGTCGGACATTTATTGAAATCTCACGATATCGCGATTGCAGAATTATGACATTTATGCGCGTGGCCATCATATCCGCATACAACCGCTGCTGTTGCACTGGCGCTGGATGGCGCTGGCTGTCTGTATCCAGATTCCAGATGATTATATGATGATGATGGCGATGGCGGCGACGGCCATTATGGTCGATACGATGGCGTTTATGAACGATTTGCACGATCGCAGCAGCGAGGTTTTAAGATTTTGGTTGTTTTGGGTGGCATTAAAACTTTATGGCATGTCGTTTGAGATAAGCTCGTGTGTACTATGTTATGTTATTGTGTATACCTACGTTACGTTATGGTATGGTTGTTTAGCTGCTGTTTGGAATACAATTTTGTGTACTGTTAGACATGCAGTAAACATAGGTTAGGATCAAGGATATTGCTCTACTTTGAGATCGAAACAGAAGCAGTTACATGCTCGCTATGTCTAGGTTGGGTTATGGGCATTATGTGGCATGTATACATTGTATGAAGGAACATGGTTATTATTATGTTCAGTCTTCAGTGAGAAGTCATGGCAACGATAAAATGTTTAATGTTTTGTATACGTTTTTTGTTGAAATGAAGCTTCTAGAGTAGGTCATGGCAACAAAACAATAGAGAACTAGGGCACTAGAGAAATGATGTAGGACTTTTGTTCTCGAACCTGGAATGTATTCCTACTTTCAAGTAAAGTTTGTATAGGGTGTTTTTAAAGCTGAATGAGAAATTTCAAGGGAGCTGTCTGTCGTTTGACAGTTGATAATGTCAGACTGTTGAAAAATATTATGTATACACTTTTAATGGTTTCTGGAGTCTTATACTTGAACGACAAAATCTAAAGTTTAAACTACCAAGAACTGATGGTGATGAAATTTGTCCGTTTATTATTCTAACAATAAAACAAAACTGCAAGTACATCCTATGAATTGTCAAAGAAGGTAGATTTATGAAACCACGGAAGGGATCGTTGACAAAAACGCAAACATTTTTTCTGAATGGCTTCGAGTCTTGTGACGTGTATGGCGTAGTAAGGTGACCGTACTGTACAAGCAATTTTAAAACATATGGATCACGGAAATCACGGCCAAATCTTTTAATGAAACCCAGAACTCTATTTGCTTTTTTAACTATAAATTAATATGTTCATTAATTTTTAGTTTAGGGTCTAAGACAACACCCAAGTCAGAAAATACATAAACTCTACTTAACCCTCTAATGCCTTATTTTTGTATTTGATTCAAAAATTCAGCATATACTAAAATGCATGTGATAAACACGAATCTGAAATCAGTTTTTCATTACATAAAAGTATTCACCTTTTACAGGTAAAAATAAGGAGACCGCCTGTAGGCGGGCTCAGGTCTTATCATGAAAAAAAAATAACACAGGTGTAACATAATGGGTTATTCAAAATATTTTATTTAAATGCTGAAAAATAAAGAAAATCAAGAATAAACCTAACGTTGATGAAAAGTCATAAAGCAAGACTTTGAGGTAGAATTACAGAGGTTTATTTTACATTTTGTGCAATATGCTTGCGTCTCCGATTTACATCCCGGTTGCTTGCAAGTTTTCTTACCATTGCGGTCCTGAAATATGCACCAGTGGCCAACATTATCATATCGAACTTCTGAAGTCGGAAAGTAAGACTTTTTTGATTTCGAAGGTGGTGGTATTGGTGATGACACTGCCGGCCTCTAGGTTTCTTGGAATCGGTTGAAATTATGCACAAAGTCTCAGCTACTTCTGATCGAAAATTTGGAAGTTCAATGGTGACTTCCTTGTTTGACCTATGATAAAGGATATAAGCATTTACCATCGCCACATCCAATAGATGAAAAAAAATTCGATTTGTCCATTTCCTTGTTTTCATACGAATGTGATATCGACCTAGAAGACCATCCATTAGATCGACACCTCCCATATGTCGATTATACTCTTTTATAATAAATGGACAGTCAATTTCGATCTTCTGCTTCGTTTTTCTATCCCATCGTGAAGATGTGGAAGGTCCTGGGTTTGACATGTTTGATAAAAAGGTTTAACACCGCAATAAGTAGATAAAAGTCGAACGCTCTTATTGTCCATCCACAAAACGCTGCTAATATCAATGCCGTTTTACATTAGCAACGTATTCTTCCGAGTAACCTCGCTCAACTTTGCGCTTCGCCAGGTCCGCTTCGGTGGATAATTTTATATTTGGAACTCGATTTGATCGAACTGTTCCCAAACTATAAATTCCTCGACTTCTTAGGTATGTAAGAAGCCCTATTGACGTGTAAAAATTGTCAAAATATACAATATGATTTACGTCATCTGGAATATGTTTTGACAAGCGCACGACGACATTTGAAGATGCTCCAAGATCTGGTGCATTTACAGGCACCACATTATCTCCTGCACCTGAGTAAATCTCGCAAGCATACGAAAATCCCATACTATCACATAAAACGAACAGCTTAGTTCCCCATTTATGTGGTTTGGCTGCATATATTGACGTGTAGGGTTACCTCCCATTTTTGTTGCACACATTTGTTCATCAACACAAAGCCGATGTAACATAGGAATAGACCCAAAACGTTCATTGAAATGATTTATCAATGGTCTTATTCGGTGTAATTTGTCGTATCCAGGCTGGCCCTTATGCACCATGGTAGAATTGTCGTTGAAATGGAGAAACTGACGTATTTGTTCGAACCTCATTCGAGTCATTGCATTTCGGATTGGTTCGAATGAATGTCTTCCCCAATAAGAACGAACATTTGGATATCGGTACACAGACATAAACATCATGATGCCGATGAACTGACGAATCTCTTGTTTGTTAGTAACAAACCGAGCTTCGATTTTCTGTTGACAAGCATATAAATTCATTTGGTCAACGAGGTGTTGATAGAAATCATCAGTCAAGAAGTATTGAAAAAAATCAAATGGTGTTTTCAGAGCTTTGACGTCATTTGGCAACTCTTTTTCACCCCGAAAAATGATTTCATTTACATGCACTTGCAAGTTTTTCTTCTTCCACATAATAGACCGGAACTCCTGAGCATCATTTCGCAAGCAATTAAGGGCCCAATAAATTGACCAGTTGTAGAAATATCTGGATCTGGACCATCTTCTTCCTGTTCCAATTCGAAGCAATTTGAATTGCGTTTCGTTTCCTGGAACGTGGAGTAACACCATCAGATACAACACTACTGGAATTTGATTGCAATGTAGCAAGTGCAGCAGCAGACGTGGAAGGCAACGATGCAAAAGAGCTAAAATTCAGACTTGCAACTTCAGGATCCATCAATAATTCAGTTGAATTTAGATTGTTTTGTAAGCAATCGTCAATCAAAAACTCGTCTTCCGAACACATAAAATCTGGATCATCAAAATTATCATCTTCATCAAAATCTTCACCATCCATATCTTCACTACTCGAAAAATATTCAACAAGGTCAGCTTTATCATCCTTCGTCTTAAAAAGATTCCTCAAGATTTTCTCGACATATCTACATGAGAAACTTGGAATCAGTATGTACTGGGGAGAAGAAAAAAATTACACTTAACTACCTGAGGCCGCCTCTAGGCGGGCTCCAAAAAAACACTCATGAACGACACAAAGAACGAAACAGCACATCACTTTTTTTCACAAATCAACAAAAAATAATTTATTTACTTACTCGTAATTTTTCCAATAGAAATTTACCAATATTAGATTTTTTTTTTTAATTTGAAAAACGAGGTTTTTAAAAAAATATTTATTTTACAAAAAATACCACTTTTTTAATTTCAATTGAATGTAAATCGCGAACAACAAGCGCAAAGAACTTGCAATAAAAAGCAATGCACAAAACAATATGTAATCTAGAGGTAAAGCCTAACAGATTATTGAAAAAACAAGAAACCGCTACCTTTGGCACTTGTTTAATAAGACCGCCTTGAGGCGGGGTGAGGCATTAGATAATCAAAAATGTTACTAAAAAGATTGGAACTTTTTTGCGTGTAAAACTCATGGTTTATCATTTGTCGACATTTAAAACAAGACGATTATTATTGCACCATTCCCTGAATAATATTAAGTCTTTTTGCAAGAAAAGACAGTCAGAATTTTAATGCCATCAGCATAATATTAGGCACACGAATTTTGTATGATCGAAACCAAGTCATTTATAAATAAAACAAATAGAATAGGACCAAAGTGGCTACCCTGGGGGACACCAGAATTCACAACAAACGAACTTTAATACTTAAATTTAACACTATAACGTATATCTGGCAAATATGAGGAGATCCAGTATATGAAATAGTAGTTAAAACCTTGCTGTGATAGTTTTAAATGTAATGTTTTATGACGTAATTTGTCAAAGGCCTTGCTAAATCAGTAAAGATACAATCTACTAATTCACGTTTTTCAAACACATCTAAACAAAAGAACGTATATTGAAACAGATTGGTAACAGTTATATGCTTTTTAACAAAACCTTGCTGGTTATCACAGATAATTGAACTACAGTGAAAAGAAAGGACGCTACATACGATTGACTCAAACAGTTTAGGTATCACAGATAGTTTAGCAATACTTCGGTAGTTCATTATATCGTTTTTAGCACCTTTTTTGTGTACTGCTATTATAAGGGAGCTCTTTCAGATAAAAGGAAACAGTGAGTTACTTAGAGACGTGTTTAAAAGAATACAGAACGGGTGTGCTAAATACGCAGCACATTTATTTAAAATAGATGATGTTACAACGTCAGGACCAGAAGAAAAAAAACATTCGTCAAGTTGTAGGATACTATTAAAGACAATATCTTTACTATAATAACGAAATTGATAGAATTTAAGTGGGGGTAATTTGAAACGGCTCATTACTAATTGATGTTGAATCAGTTATTAAGTTAGTGTAACCACATGTATTCTTCTTACGATAAACAAATTTCCAAAAACTGTTAGAATTATTTTTAAGGTTTAATTCAATTTTCCGAATGTAGTCATCATATAGGATGTTAGAGTAGGCATGAAGGAGTCAACATTGCAAAGAGTAAAATGGGCGTTTTGGTGCGGTTTACACACTGGCGGTGTCAAAATCCCGATGACATGAGCTTTCGAGTAATACTGACTGTTTTTTGTTTCCCAAAAATTACTAATCGAGTACATTAAGTTCCAACAAGATGGTGCAACTACAGGGCCCAAAAATGGTGTAAGTTTTTTTAAATTTTCAAAAATAAATGCATTTTTTTTTAGTGTTCCATATACAGTACAGTGAGAAATTTCCAACAAAACGATCCCCACATTTTTGTACTTAAAAATTGGTACAACTGAAAAAAGATCTGTCAGAATAGTAATAAAAAACACACAAATAGAAGAAAGTTTTGTGAAAATCAAAAGTTAAAATTAACTTAGCAAAAAAAACTAACTAAAACTAATAAAATGGACAATTTTCAAGAAGAAATGGTAAGAAAACATCTGGAAATTGAGATTCTTTAAAAAAAAGTTAATTTTACAATTGCAGCTTTGACATTAAATAAAAACTTCAAGAAGGGGGTTTGTTCGTAGACTACTACATTATGTGGTATTGAAGCGAGCTTGAAGCTCGTCTCAGTTCTTTATATAACTGAATCGTATTGAAATGAGCTTGATTTGACTCTGGACTATTCAGTTCTTCATTGTTTAACACAATTCAAACTATCTCACTTGCACTACATAAAAAACATCGAAACACCATTTGCATTGCATTAGAAAGTGCTGTCAAACTTATCATTTTTAATTTTTCTTGTGCGGTGAAAACACCGAAAAGATTTATTTAATCTAAACTGAGACAAACCTCTGGTGGAAGCAAAGTAAAACTTAATTATTTTTTCTATTGTTTTCTCCCAGTTAGTTCATTTTCATTAACACAACTTAATTATATTAACAGCACCTGATTGACTTGTTCCCCAATAGAAAACACATGAGTCAAAATGCACAACTACTCAACGAACACAGCCATCGAGATACAAATGCAATATCAATCGTTCCAACATTTGAAAACGAAATCACATAAGATCCATTCGAGACTCGCATATAAATGTCAAAAACCCATCCGTAGTAAGATTTCAACTCGAACTTTTATCGGTAGTGTTCATACTGCGGATATTGTTTCTGGTACTCGTGTAAAATCCTACTGTACTATTGATAGATCTTCCAACAAAACACGATTAATATATCTTAAATACCTCTACAAGTTTCACAACGATCAAAAATGTTCAACAACCATTTTTGAAAGTGGCGAAGTGAAAGAAAAAAATCTTATTAACTCCCCATAGGAAGTTATTGTAATGGGTCCGATTTGGCAAATTGAAAATTTTGACACTTCTTGACGTTTCAAGGTCCCTAGAGTCGAAATAAAAGATTTTTAGAAAGATGTCTGTGCGTGCGTGACGTTTTTTTGTCGTCCATAGCTCAAGAACCAGAAGAGATATCGATTTCAAATAAATTTTGTTATACAGATAATAAGGCAGAAAGATGCACAAAGGGCTTTCAAGAAAATTGCGTGGGTGGTTTTTTTTACCATAGCAGTTTGAAACAAAGGTGAAAATTTTGGTTAACCCTAAATATCTTACGAACCAAAAACGCTTAAGACTTGAATTAAATTTTATATAATATATTGAACCGTGATATCAAAGAAGTATATTTTTTGAAAAAAATCCATTTAAAGGTTTTTTTATAAATCAAAAAAAACTTAAAAAAAATTTGTCACCTCCAAAATTTTACGACTTAAAAATGATTTCATCTCCAAAACAATTTTGTGAACGAAGAATAATGTTTTTGACATCTGATAAAATTTTGAGAAAAATCTAATTGACAGTTTTTTTTTATAAAAAAATAAAAATCTAAAAAAAACGTTACTCAAAGTTGGTAAAAATTGAATATTAATTCAAATATATTTTCAAAAACTTGAAATTTAAGCATCAAACTTATTTTTTCTTATAAGAAATATTGTTTTCAACATTCTGAAAAATGTTGAAAAAAATCGAATCGACAGTTTTTTTTACAAAAAATTAAAAACACACAAAAAATTTAACAAAAGTTGGTAAAAATTGATTTTCGACTCAAATATCTTTCAAGAATTTGAAATATTGGCTTTAAACTAATTTTATCTTAGAAGAAATATTGTTTCCAACATTCGATAAAATTTTGAAAAAAATCGAATTGACAATTTTTTTACAAAAAAATAAAACTCTATAAAAAAACAATACTAAAAATTTTTAAAAATTTACTTTTGGCTCAAATAGCTTTTCAAAAATTCAAACTCTTTTTATTTCACAGAAAATATTGTTTTTGATATTAAGTAATTTTTATATAAAATTATCCAACAATCCGTTTTTTCATAAAAAAATAAAAAGTTACAAAAAATAGTACGAACCTTTGGTAAAAATTGATACGAGTACATATAGACAAAATTTTAAGCGAGACAAATCGACAGACGGAATGTAAGGTTATCAGTGTGGGTCGCATCCCAGGCTCTTTTTTAAATCATTTTTACCCTGAAATTGTTACTATTTCAATTCAATTAAACGGTTTTCGCTAAATTATGTTAAGTTTCATTTAACCTTCATAAAGTCTTAACAAAAATAAATTAGGTTCCACAACAGTTCGTAGAAAACCAGGGCCTAGATGCTTACAACTTTGAACCAATCCAAGAGGCAATACCCGTGAAAAGACTTAAGATGGTATAGACAGAGATCGAATCCAAGACCTCTGGCATGACAGTCCAACGCACTAACCATCATGCCACGGGTACTACAAGGCTGTCTTAAAGCTAGACAAAAATTCTTTAAAAACTAGCGTACATTTCAAAAACATTAAAAATATCTTAATGGCCCTATGCGGGTGCTCGATGTTAATCCATTGTCTTATAACTACTGCCTTTCAGCCTAAGAACAATTTTAATCGACTGTAAAGGACTCACCTATCTACAGTTTTACGGCTGACGTGGTAGATTAGCGGAACTGCCTCCCTATCCTGTATCAGCCCTCGATTGTCTAAATAGAGAAAAGCCTCGGGCGGAATGTTGCCACTTAAACGTGCACTTTCATAGTTCTCATTTTTGGGGGAGTAAGCCTGAAAAGTTAAGCTGTTAGTCGACGACATCGCTCTCGCAAGCTTTCAACCTTCAGCAAGAAATTATCTATTCTGTTTATGTTGGCCCTGTTGTATAGAACCTGGTTGAAATAGTAATGTTTGTACTCCGACTCTGGTGTTCTGTGTAGTCCAAGGCAATGTCGCAACCATTGTCACTCAAACACCCGAATCGTTTCCATTTCAGATGGGGCAACGTTGAACCATACTAGGCGCCCATAGGCAATCATCGGCCGTATAAGGGTCAAGACAACAGAAAACTTAAACAACCGGTTTGTCAGGGAAAAGCTGCTCTAGCTCTGCCAGCAGCACACATATGTGTGTCGAAATACAAGTACTGATCCAACCAGATGCCAAGGTACTTTACTACACTTTTATTCGCCAGTGGCTGTCGATTTTGTCCAACTATCACTAGATTTTTCCAGTTTTTTCTCGTATCCCCTGAGGCTCCATACAGCGGAGTCCTGAACAGAATAGTTTCGCACTTTTGAATGTTGATTTTCAATTTCCAGCCATCGCAATATTGCTGAATCTTGTCGAAATCACCCTGCAAAAGTGTCTTGATAACCTCAATTTTTGGGGCCGTTCTGTACGTTCTGGGGCAATTAGGTCGTCATCGTACGCTTTTGCCTAAGTCAGACTTGGTATCAGATCACTGGTGTAAATGCTGAATAGGATCGGCGAGTTAACCGCTCCCTGTTGAAGACCATTTTTAATATCAAAGATGTTACATTGCCAATTTTGACAATAAACCGTCTACCATTAAGCATGTCATAGAGCATATACAACAGTGGTTTACTTATGTCAAGTCTGTTTAACTTTAGATACAGACCCTCTAACCATACGGTGTCGAAGGTCTTCTCCAAGTTGGTCTTGGCCAAGACAAACACCCTTACTTTGTCTCTTAGATTTGTTCCACTGGATATCAAAAACAAGCTTAGACGCAGCATGAATAGTGTCATGTCCCGCCTTAAAGCCGAACTAATAGGATATTAGTCCCGTTTTGCCCGGCGGCGATAATGGCATTTGTCAAGATTTCGTCATTGAACCTGGTAAAACCGATGTTTTCGGATCGACACTGCGTTATGTCGTTACGCAGGTAGAAGTGGTGCTGCAGGGCTCTATTCTCCAGGTCGTGATTAGTACGAATGCTAGGATTCACCTTGTATACTTGTTGGAAAGCAACCCCTCACGGCCTCTGCGTCTGCTTTCTCCTGCGGACAAATAAGCAGTCCATCACTAAAAGTGAACCTATTTCATGAGTCATTGAATAATTTTATTGCGATCGTTCCACAAGTTCCACAAAGTTCTAAAAGCCTGTTCAGTGTGCGGGCAGTCAAGAGTGAGACTAGAATATTTACATCAACTTTTTAAAAAGTACTGCTGTCCTATAGAGCATATACATAGATCTCTAACGGTTATCTAAACACTGTTTTTAATTTTTGAGCAAGTCTAATTTAAAAATTATTCAAATTCGAATTCTAAAGAATGTTTACCTTAGCCTTAAATTGGGTCTGGTTTTTTTTCCTGAAAAATAAAACAATAAAATCTGGACAATCAAAGAAATTATATCTTCCCCACCTGCCCTTAAGCGCTGCTCATTACTCTATAATGATATCCTCCAAAAAAATGTAAGGAACCAACAAAAATACAAAAACTCATTTCACCTGGTGTTTTGGAGCTCATTCCAGGATAAGACATCTTGTCTTTGCTTTTTATTGTCTTAGACAATATTCCCAAGGGAAATTATAAAACCATTCTCCTCCTGCCCTGCGAAATGTATCTTAAATATTCCAACATCAGCAGGGCTGGACAATGATTATAAGCTTGCATTTTAAATTAAGAAATCTCTTCTTCCAACCGTCATTCAGAAGCATCAGCATCACAAGATTCAGCGCCCACGCAGCCAGAACCAGAGCGTCCTTAATTATGCAGAAAATTCAATCAAAATCTGATGACAGTTCGTCTTCTGTCGCCGGAAAATGAGAAGAAGACAAAAAATACAATTTATATACATTTTTTTACTCTTTCTATTTGACAGAACACGAGTGGTTTTTGTTGTGTATTGAGGTGATGGCGGTGGATGGTGAATACGAATGGCGTCAGTGGCGGTACGGTGGAGCGGTGACGACGACGACGCACGGTAACGCAGCAGATTGTGTTGTGAATGGACTGCGTGTGGGCCCATTAAAAAATTGTCTTGTTTTCGGAACCATCCGAACAGAAAATACGCGCCGACAAAATTCCAGTGAATTCCTGCATCCCATAGCCATGATAATGGCATTTTGAATGAGGCCACTAATGGAAGGCCACGCCGCGCCGCGCCGGTAGGGATGGTTGGATGCATGGCCATCAGCCACATAAACTCGCTGAGGCTGAGGGATTATTTACACAGATCGGACACGCGGTAATTATAATTTCTTTCCTGTCTCCGTATTTGGGCTCCAGCTCAAGCTCCATCAGCTCCAACTCCATCTCCGACATGGTTCGGCATTGGCATTCGGCTCCTGTTGGGTTCATGGTTGTGAATCCGTTTTCTATATTGACATCATGCATGATGTCGAAATGGACGCATGGATGGTTGGATGGATGCATGTCAATGAAAGACTCATCATCGTCAGGCGACATATTGTGGAATCGAGGGCGACATTACATTCGTTTTTCATTTTTCGCATAACTGCTGTTGATTAATCGGAATGGCATTCCTATTTATGTTTGTGGTTTTCGATGGTTATTGGAATGGCTGTGTGGATGTAGGGATGCTGCGTTATTGGTGTCCAGTGTCCACACGATAAACGGGGGACTTAGCTGGGTAGACCATGTCTCTGTTTTTGATTTAGAGGAGACCAATGTTCGGTTCGTGCGATTTTCAACGATGGGCATTTCGCCGCATGGTAGCAGCCGAAGCACTGATGGCGTTCCCGCCTGGTTAATCGCCATTATATCATTTTGTATGCTAGACCTACCTACTCTGTGGCTATGCGCCACACCACATCACAGTATACGTATGTACCGGCTGGTCTGGCTAAAGGGGTTTCATGCATATAACTTCTGTCGCATGGTGGGACTAATGATAAAAATTTAAATTTAAGGCCAAAAATTCAACTTCATATCAAATACGAGTAAATAAAACGAAAGGTTGTTTATTTAAGTTCGATTCACGCTCAATGTGAAATCTCGGAGTCAAACGTCAAAATAACTGTCATTTTCCTCAAACAGTTAAAGCTGATCACACACGCAAACACCTTTTCACACGTGAATTTCCGACACTTTGAAATCCAAAAACCTTTTTAAACAATCTTAGCTTGATCTTAGATATCCAAGTTTTTATTTCTTATCAATCAGTTAGACGTCAAAACAACTGTCATTTTTTTTTCAAATATCGTAAGCTGTTCACATACTATATAGAAAAATGCACGAAAGAAGTTTTGGCATGTTGAAAATAAAAAAACCTTTATAAACAATCGTATCCTGACTTTGAGTTTTGGAGTTTTTATTACTAATAAATTAGCCAGAGATCAAAACACCTGTCATGTATTCCTAAACGCAGAATATCTGCGCTAGTAGAATCGCATTTCTTTTATGATGCATTTGTGAACGCACTCCCAATGCAGAATGTCTGCAGTAAACAAAAAGGTCTGTCTGAGTCCGATTTGTTTGTAAACAAAGTTCATAAATGTCAGAGAAAAATGGCTGCCAAACAAATTTTGTTGAACTTGATTTGTTGTTGTAAAAATTATTTTAATAATTCCCGATTTTTATGCAGCCAAACAAATTCAGTTGCACAATCTGTCCGGTGGCGCTGACGACAGTCTGACGTTACTGAACGGTAGGTACTGCAGTTCGACTAGGTTAGTTCGATAGAAAATTTGACTTTATGAATGCAGATAACGTAGGTCTTAGTTACGCTGACGTTTATGAATACACCCACCATTTTGCTAGTGAGCATTTTGAAAATCCGAAAAGATTTTGTTTTGGTTCGGAAATATCCCATTAAAGTGGAGTCAATAAAGGCACAAAGATATTTATAGTGGAACTGACTTATTGGGCCTTACCAGATTTTAAAAATCTACCATCGATCAAATCTCCACATTACTATTGTACGAGCAAAGCTTTTTTCACTCGCTCTGCGAAGATTTTCTAATCAGATCATTCGCGATTAAAATCGTGAAGAAGACGCAGGGCCCAGGAAGAACTCAGCCTTTGACATTGTTAACAGGGAAGCACTATTCTGTACTATGAAATACCTGCCAAGCTGATAATCCTTTTCAGAATGACGTTTGAGAATGCTGGTTGCTTCTTCAAAATTGAAGGAAATTATTCTGAAACTTTCGTAACCAAAATTACGACAAGGAGATGCAGTGGCATGTACGTGCTTCAATATTGTACTTGAAAAAGTTGTACGCAACTTCAAGGGCAGTAACAAAAAAAATCTACACAGCATCTTGGATGCAGATGACTTCGAAATTATGAGAAGAACCAAACGACAACGAGCATTAACGGGTGCCTTTTCCAGTATCAAGTCTGAAGCTAAGAAAATAAGCCTTGGGCTGTCATCAAGGAGTTTCGATTTTCGCAGCATGACTTTGTCGGAAAAGGACCATTGATAAGTATAACTTCAAGGTGGTCAATGAGTTCGTCTACCTTGACACTGGTGTTAATTCGGCAAATGTTATTTGTACAGAAATCAAGCATAGGCTAACTCTTGCTACTTGCTGTTTTATTGTCCGAAGTAAACAATTGACAAGCTATCGTCAAGTAGCAAGGAAACGATGTAACAAAACCCTCACCGTCCTGGTCTTGCTGTATGTGACAGAAGCTTAGATCCTCTCAAATAGTCGAAGAAAATCCCTTGGTATCTTTAAGTAAAAAGTTGTACGAACGATTTATGGACTGCTTAAGTTCAGCAGGGAAAATAACATCTGTTGGAGATGGCACAATCATGAACTGTGTCAGCTTTTCAGCGACTTGCTAATAGTAAACACCCGCTTGTCTAACGGTTAAGATGGCTAGGTCATGCTGAGCGAATGAAGAACGAAGCTTTCTTTCGTAAGGCATTAAATGCCAAGCAAAAAGGAACATAAAGCAGAAGGATACCTCATCTCCAGTGGAGGGACCAAGCTGAGCGGGCTGATACACGCCCGCTTCGTATTCCAAATAGGAGACACTAAGCTTGTGAAATTTCTTACTTTGGGTCCAGAAGTACTCGAGCTGCAGGGCCAACGAAATTAAAGTAAAGTTAGAAATGAGTAAATCGTTAACAAAAAAGAAAATGGGTGGCGCAACAGCCCGTTAAGAATAAGGACCTAGTGGCTTACAATTCTAAACCATTCCTGAGTGCGAGTATTGTTGTCAGATATGAAGGGGACCTACAGGTTCAAGCTGAATTCGGATAGCAAATTTGAGAAAGCACTTTTCATTACAAGAATTACTCTTGGAGAATTTGTCAATTTCTAGCAGTACCCGTGAAAAAACTTCAGATGGCATAGGCAGGAATCGAACTCAAGACCTCTGGCATGACAGTCCAACGCACTAACCCTCTGCCAAGTTTCCCCATTGCAAATTAAGAAGGTCTAATACTTAAAATGTAAGAAACTTCAGTACGGTCTTGACTGAAAATTGGGCCTTATATCTTTGATGTTGGAAATTTAAATTCATTAAATTGGTCTGTTACTTATTGTAATGGCCTCCAGATATACGTTTCAAAGCTTTGGACCTTAAGAACATGCTTGGGAACCATTTTTTTTTGGAATGAGGTCTGTACAAGGCCATGAAACCCCTTCATTCGGACCTGATGGCTGTAGTTGCTGATTGCGAGCTTCCCTATATAATCCCGTTCATGCTGTGCAAATGGGAGGACCTACAATTAAAGTCTGATCATATTAAACTTTAATTACTGAAAACCCAAAGAGCTAAATGAGTAATTTACAGTCACGTTACCAATAAATTAATTCCTCAGCATGGTGGAGCGTTTACCTGTGACAGTGTCTCTTGGGTGATTTAATAAAGTATCTAACACCATACCTCTATCTTGTCCAAGTACTTGTCCCGTTTATGTATGTAGCTTGAGCTTCCACATACATTTTTTTATTGATCTCTCACTGATCTTCCTATGGGATGTGTGGTACCCTCTTTCAACACTATAGCGCGATCATTGGCCTAGCCATCCGCTTCGTCGTCTTCATCGTTGTCGTCATCGTCATCCTCGTCGGTCGTTGCAATCGTCGTCGCGTGATCTTTGGTGATTTTGAACTATTCGGGCCAAAAACTTGCTTCCTGGCCCCATTTTGCCCTGCGAACTCACAAAAGTCACAAGAGGAGGGGATCATCGCTTGATCGCTTAAAAACATGCATTTAAGATCGTTCCAATGGATTGTTTAACACCACATATACTTTTAGATACGTAGACGAGGAAGCTCGTGGCCACCGCCACCGCTACCGCCATCGTCATCGAAACAGCGATTCAATGTTACGGATGGTAATGTGCACGCGGGACACCAGCATCACCACCGACCGTTTGGTTTGGTGTTACGAACGCGATGATCGCGTAAAATTGATAAAGATCACTTGAAAATTCATGTTGTCCCGATCGATTTGCCCTCCCGCAGTAAAGAAGGCTGTACACCTATAGTCATCGGAATAATCGGCCTGCTAAGGTATAGTCGCGTCTCGTCGCGTTGTTGTTGAGGCCAACCATCACGGACAGTAGCTACCGCGGGTGATCCGGGAAGACTATCACTAACGTGTTAGAAGCACGTTTTGTTACGTAGTTTCTCCCCATGATGATCTTTGCTATGGGTCCTTGGATTTTGGCACTGTAAACGGGACGGGTGGTGGCCGAGACGCTACGGCAATGCGCCGCCACTCCATGCCACCGCCGGCCGCCGCCGTAGTGGTTCTTCGGCATAGGTGTGAGAAGAAGAAATATTGATCAGAAAATTATTTAGTGCAACTGAAGTTGGACAAGGAAGTGAGTTGATATCACCTTCTTCGCATTAAAGGTTGGGTATGTAGCAGAATCTGGGGCCAGCGATGGTTGGTGCTTCGATCTTCGATGAGGTGCTCTGTGGCATGTTGCAAGGTGTAAAAGAAGATTCTTATTTTTGTTATGTTTTTAGTTAATTTTGCAGCAGCTGTTGGCTGATAAATTTCCTACACTCATGAGGAGGCGAAGGAAATTTATGTAATGACCCATGATTATGTGTGAAATAGGAGCGTAGCGTGTGAAAGAACGACATTTTGTTGCATCAAGGGAATATCTGCTTCCATGTACCTATATTGAGGAAGACCGGGTATAGCTTTTGCTACTAGTTTTGTCTGCTTTTTAACAAAATGAGGCTACTTCAGGAGCAGCAGCAAAAGCAGAAACATAGAAACAGCAGCTGTCATTTATTGGTTTGCCACATAGTTGGAATTGATGGCGAGGCATGGTGTGGCTTTGGACCATTGGAGCTTTGGAGCTACTGCTGATAATGATGATGATGATGACTGGGTTAGGTATGCTATGCTTATAGGTGCTACTGTTAGTGTCGGAATTATTGGGGCAATTTAATGTTGGATTTGTGGTTTTTCATTTATAGTTCCTTTTTTATTTTTTGGTCTTGTCTGCATTTGATGTGTGA
Organism: Eupeodes corollae; assembly: GCF_945859685.1. Classification (NCBI taxonomy): domain Eukaryota; kingdom Metazoa; phylum Arthropoda; class Insecta; order Diptera; family Syrphidae; genus Eupeodes; species Eupeodes corollae. The sequence continues at coordinate 6,537,792 of NC_079148.1, read as the reverse complement.
ATGGTCAGTGGTGGGTTTTAATTTGTGTGTCGATTGCAGTTAATTTGACGTTAGATCAACTAACGAGGAGAAAATGAGAATTACTAAGTAGTATTGGCATCGGCATCGAAATCGGTTTGGTAGGTAACAAGTTTGGGCAGTTTATAGTTGCTGTCGAAACTGCTTTTTAGACTTGGAGTTCGGTTTATTGAGGTGTGAAGTCTTTAAATGATGGATTGCGTTGGGTTATACGAGAAGTCAATTATTTGTGATATAAGAAGTGATTGTTTCCTTCCATCAAAATTCCAAATTGGCAAAACTAGTTTGTAGATTTATATTTAAAACATAACTTAAATGATGATGAATAATGGAAAGGAGGACTGTTCGAGGAATCAATGTTGCAGTTCTTTCATTTCCTATTATCAAAAGAAGATTTATAAAATTGACTATAGCTCTTAGGGGGAGATCTTCACATTGAATTCATAGGAGTAGTCATATGTGACAGTTCTGGAACATTTATTGGAACACAATGACTGAGCTCAAAGCGTTCAGATGGGTTAAAATTGGATTCGTATGAAGAATACATTTGTTTGATTGTCGCACGTGTTTGGTAAATTTGTAAGAATAATATAGAAGACAAATTTACCTTTTCCTCAATTTTGATAAGTGTTTTAAAATGACATTTAGAAGTGGTCAGTTCTACAACTGATAATTGTACATACTTCAGATTTGTTAATCCAAAAAGGGATCAAACTATTATGTTCTTCGTAGTTATAATTGTTGATTAATCAAGTTTGCAGGTTATCTAGTTATTGTTTGGGAATATTAGTTAGAAGATAACCCGACGGTCCAAATAATTTGTACATGAATTTTAAATATTGGAACATTTACTTTGGTACAATTTATACTAGTTTTTTTGATTAGAGCATTGTGAAATAATACTTACTTACTTAAGGTGGTGCTACAAACATGTGTGAACTAGGGCCTCACCCATCAAACTTCTCCATCTAGCTCGGTCCCTAGCTAGATGTCTCCAGTTTCGCGCTCCAAGATAGGTGAGGTCACCTTTCACTTGTGCGCGCCACCTGATCCGCGGTCTTCCTCTACTGCGCTGTCCTGTGGGTGTGGATTCGAAGACTTTCCGGGCCGGAGCATTGGTTTCCATGCGCTCTACGTGACCCAGCCATCTTAGTCGTTGGACTTTTACCCTTCTGGCTAAGTCTACGTCGTTGTACAGCCCGCACAGCTCGTCGTTCCATCTTCTCCTCCATTCCCCTTCAATCCATACGGGACCGTTGATCACATGAAGAACTTTTCTCTCGAAGCGACCCAAGGTGCTTTCATCCGCTTTTGTCATAGTCCATGCTTCTGTACCGTAGAGCTGGATGGGAATGATAAGGGTCTTATATAGGGACACTTGGTCCCTCGAGAGGGGACTTTACCACTCAATTGCTTTCTTAGTCCAAAGAAACAGCGGTTAGCAAGAGTTATTCTGCGCTTGATCTCAGCGCTGGTTTTGTTTTCTGCGTTTACAGCGAAACCTAGGTAGACGAAGTCCTTGACTACCTCAAAGTTACGTCCGTCGATGGTGACGTTTTGATAGAGAGGTATGTGTTTGTAAGTCATTTCTTGACGACAGCATGTACTTTCTTTTTCTCTCATCGACCGTTAAACCCATTTATTCCGCCTCTGACTCACAAAAGTCCCATTGTCATCACGCTAAGTTCTTCCAATTATGTGAATATCATCAGCAAAATGCTAGTAATTGGAAAAACTTTTGAAAGATAGTGCCAGTGTTGACGTGTGAGCTCTGCGCTATTCTTTCAAGCACAATGTTAAAAAAATCACATGACCGCGCATCACCTTGTCTCAAACCTTTTTTGCCGTCGAAAGGTTCTGTTAAGTTGTTTCCAACCTTTATGGAGCAGCGTGAGTTCTCCATGGTCATCCTGCACAAACGGACGAGTTTGGCAGGGATGCCAAAACTGGACAAGGCTCTATACAGCTCGTCCCTGTATAGGCTGTCATATGCGGCCTTGAAATCGATGAAAAGATGGTGGGTGTCGATTTGGTGTTCTTGGGTTTTTCCAGGATCTGCTACAATGTGAATATTTGATCAACTGTGGACTTTCCTTGTCTAAAACCACACTGATAAGGACTATCAGGTTATTGACGCTAGGCTTTAGACGTTCACATGTTACGGCAGAGAAGATTTTATAGGCGATGTTAAGTAGATGTTAGTATTGTGAAATAATACTCTTCTCGAAATTTCAGCTCTTTAGATTGATAGTTAAAGTTCACTCTCAGTGTTTTCTATTTAACATATTAAAACTTCTAAGCTTATTGTAAAGGACTATCGATAGTTGCATTATTGTAAATAAATCCATACTGATCCTATCTCTAGATGGTCTTGTCGTTTTACTATTGTGTTTTCTGTTATAATTCTTGTCGTAATTATTGTCAAGCCAATCAGTGAATAATTTTTGATCAAATTGAATTGTTTGGCATTAAATGGATGTTCAAAAACGTCAGTGCTGAAAATGAGTTAATTTGGAAGAATTGACTGATAATCATTTAGTCGAATTTATCGTTTTAGTAGAGAACGATGATTATTTTTACATCAGCTATGATATCATATGGGATCTTGATTACTTTGTTGACAATATTGAGCCGTTGACAATTTCTGTAAATGAAGAATGAATCCAATCAGCCATTTAAGCTAAGGGAACAGATGCATTTGTGAGGAATTTGCACCTTAATCTACCTCGAAATCGACAAACCAGCAGTTTCCTCAACTTTTTCTGCTGATACTACAGAACTGCATCAATCCACTTCTTGTACCTTACGAATTCAAGTTAAACAAATGTGAAAAGACCACGATCTTCTTTGCCATCATTTGAAGCTACTAGGCCAATAGCACAGCTATCTTCTGGGAAACTCAATGGAATGCTTAGTTCTGTTCCAAAGGAATCGAAAAAGCTTTCCGGAATAATGCATTCTGTGGTGATGCATTATTTCCAATGACATGTCAATGGAATTTTTTTTTTATTTTTTAAAGAAATCATTGATCTTATCCGTAAATAGACAAGTCTTTGTACTTTGACGGTACAAAAAACTTCTATCCCAGAAATTAAAAATTATATTGAGATATTGATTCATTTGACGTTTTACCGTTATCCTAATATGACTATCTATTATGGCAAAAATGGCTTCCTATCGATTAAGAGGTTCTTATGTTTTCAAAATAAATCTCAACGTTGGAAAAAGGTGAACTTGTCTACGACCCTCTGTTTTGAACAATTGTTCTAGGCAACAAACTCAATGAGAGAATTGATTCAACTAAAAAATCAGCTAGATTTTTTGTAGATGGGAAAAGATTAAGCATGAAGACCAAATACCTTTTCCAACCATTTATGCCAAACAGACCTCCAAATTGTTTATTGTCTACGATTGCAATTTTGACTATCTTTTTGGGTACACTGTACAAAATACAATGGCGCAGGTGTTAATATCATCTTACGTGGCACATGGGCTTATTGGTCTGTAACATAAATCTGATATATTACATACGGGACCGTATATCACAAGAAGAACTTTTCTTTCAATCCGACTCAAGGTGCTTTCATCTGCTTTTGTCAGAGTCCATGTCTTCTGCACCGTATAGCAGGACGGGGATAATAAGGTTCTTATATAGCAACACTTTGGTCCCTCGAGAGAGGACCTTACCACTCAATTGCTTTCTTAGTCCAAAGAAACAGCGGTTATCAAAAGTTATTCTGCGTTTGACTACCTCAAAGTTACATCTGTCGATGGTGACGTTTTGACCAAGACGTCAATGTTGTATGTCCTTTCTTGATTGACATCACGCTTAGTTCTTCCGATTATGTCAATGTCATCAGCATATGCTAGTAATTGGACAGACTTTTGAAAGAAAGTGCCTCTAGTGTTGAAGTTTGAGCTCAAGCACGTTGTTAAAAAAATCACATAACAGCGCATCGCCTTGTCTAAAACCTTTTTTGACATCGAAAGGTTCTGTTAAGTTTTTTCCAATCTTTATGGAGCAGCGTTCATTCTCCATGGTCATCATGCATAAACGAACGAGTTTGGCAGGGATGCCAAAACTAGACATGGCTCTATACAGCTCGTCCCTGTAGATGCTGCCATATGCAGCCTTGAAATCCAGCAAAAGATGGTGGCAGTGGCGTACCCAGGGGGGGGCTCAGGGGGCTTGAGCCCCCCCCAAGCAAAATGACACACTATGCTAAGATTTCCAATAAAATCGAAGAATAGTTTTAATTTTTTTTTTCAAATTTACTTTTTGTTATATTTAAGCTTTCAAAAATATTCCTTAATTTTTAATAAAAAAGAAAAGATATAGGTACATAGGTATGGAATCACTAATTTACATCACACGTAATCTAATCTAGATTTTGTTTAACATTTCAAATCAATCTCAGTATTCCAATTAGTCAAAAGTCGCAAAACGATTTGAAAAATCTTACTTTATTTTTTTCATTATATCATTAGCTACTGCTTGTGCTACTTTAATTTATAATATAATTATAATAAACATAACATAACTATAAGATCACTTAAAGAAAAAGGAAATTCAATGTATATGTTTAATTATGAATAACATACTCCTACCGTTTAGTTTAAAGTCGATGAAAGTCGATTTTTGTCATTTACGATTATTTGAAAAATGAAGTTTTATTCATCAATGCGTTATGCGTATAATTGTAATTGTAATTGTATTAAAAATGTTGTTTTATTTCAATATTTAGATATGGAAACAAATGTGGAAGGATGAAACCGAAATAACTATGCCAGAAACTGTTTTAGCTTCACTTCCGTTTTGCAATCCTGATTTGTATCCTAATTTAAGAAAGATAATAGAAGTTCTTTGTGTGCTTCCAGTGACGTCTGCAGAGCCAGAACCTTCGTTTTCCACTTTGAGACGGTTAAAAACGTGGCTGAGATCCACAACCACGGATAACAGGCTAAACGGATTAGCTTTGTTGAATATTCACAAAGAAATCGATGTAATACCTGAAGATGTGGTCAATCAATTTGCAAATGAAAAAAAAAGGAGAATGGATTTAATTTTTTCAACCAATTTTACTACCTAAGATTGTTATTTGAAACTAAAAAAAATTTTTAAAAAAAGTTTTGTTTTCGTTTTGTAGTTTTCTTATTGAAAATTGAGTTGTTATTTATATAAGGCGGTTAATAATTATAAGAAAGGCTTTCATTTTTGTTCTAGTTTCAGTGATACCTTAAAAAAATGTCTATTAAAATTGAGACTGAGCCCCCCCCCCCCCCCAAATAAAATCCTGCGTACGCTACTGGATGGTGGGTGTCGATTTTGTGTTCTTGGGTTTTTTTCCAGGATCTGCCGTAATGTGAATATTTGATCAACTGTGGACTTTCCTGGTCTAAAACCACACTGATAAGGACCTATCAGGTTGTTGACGATGGGCTTTAAACGTTCACATATTACGGCAGAGAAGATTTTAAAGGCGATGTTAAGTAGACTGATTCCTCTATCGTTGGTGCAGTTTAGAGGGTCTCCTTTTTTCAGGATCGGGCAAACAATACTGAAGTTCCATTCATTGGGCATGCTTTCTTCCGACCATATCTTAAAGATAAGTTGGTGCATGCTCCTAACCAACTTATCTGCAGCTGCTTTAAAGAGCTCGGCATTCAAGCCATCCGTTCCAGCGGCTTTATTAGACTTCAGCATAGATATGGCAATCTTTACTTCTAAGTCGGGATGACGGGATTGTTGGTTTTCGTCGTTTATATTGGATAGATCATCCTGCCTGACAGCGAAATTCGGTTCGTCGACGCCATTAAACATTCTGCAAAAGTGGTCCTTCCATATCCTCAGCATTGACTGCGAATCCACTATGATTTGTCCACTTTCGTCTTTGTAGCCTTCGGTTCTAGGTTTATATACCTGTAACTTTCGTTTCACCTGTTCATAAAACTTTCGAACTTTATCCCTGCTTTTAAACCTCTCAAAATCTTCAACCGCACGCTTCTCATGCCCTCTCTTTTTCCTTCTGAGAAATCGGCGTTCCTCTCGCCTCTTCTGCTCATAGAGCTCATGAGCAGCTCTCGTCCTTTTATGCAGCGGCGCGCCGATTTGCGTTCCTGTTGTTTAGTCGCGTTTGGCTGTTGACAGTCCCCATTAAACCTTGTTGGTGGCTGCTTGAAACCCAGCACATTCGATGAGGCTTCCTTGGCGGCAGAGAACTTCGAGAGAGGTTACTTGTAACTCGGTTGGAAACAGTTTTGACAATCTCTTGCGATTGTAGCCATTCGACGTTGCACCTTCTATCAGCATCTCCCTGTTTTGCCTTGGGTCTGAAAATCCGAAGTGCTTCCTTGGCTTCAACGAGGTTGTGGTCTGAGTCGATGTAAGCTCCTCGGAAAGTTCGTACATCCATAATGGTGAAAGCGTGTCTGGCGTCGATCGCAATATGGTCTGGTTGACGGTAGATTGATCTGGAGAAGTCCAAGTTCCTTTGTGGATGTTGAGGTGTGGAAAACGCGTACTGGCTACCATGACGTTTCGCCCAAAGTAAAAACTATGAGCCTGAATCCGTTGTCGAAAGTGTTGTCGTGCTTTGCTGCGTATTATGCTGATCACACAATTTTATTGGTAAGCGGTGCTTGACCAATCTAGGCTCTTAACAAAATTGAGCGTTGGTTTCCGCTTGTAGAAATTTGTTTTGCTAAAGACCAATTTTTAAAATAGTTAATAGGCCATTAAAACCTTTATGCATTTTAAAATCTTGAAAGGCAAATCAAGGGAATCGTCTTTGAATGTTTTCAATTCTTGAAATTTGTACACCTTGATAAGAAGACCCTACTTGGAGGCCTATTTAAGGTGAAAAGCGGTTAATATAATTTTTACTTTCTCACATAAGTTACCTAGGTCACAAATAAGCTCAAAAAGTGGGAATAAATTGAAGAAAGTATTGACGGTCTAAAGTCCTTACTTGCTTTATGGAAAAGGTTATCGACTGGCATTTGTTTATGTTAAGATCTAAGCAGTTTTATTTTTACCAGACTGAGAAACTGTCGAGGTCTTAGGTAAAAATCATGTACAAACAAAATTTAGAAGTCAACTGCATATCAGTATAAGTGAGGAAAAAAAGGAGAGGACCTAAGTGTCTACCTTGTGGTACACCAGAGTTAGCAAGAAAAGGAAAGAAGAGAGCATAGCTGAATCGAGTATAATCAACTTTCTTGTTAAGAAGAAGCCACTGCAACAAACTCTTGGAACTGTAAGTATAGAAAGTCAAACTCGAGATATAAAAATATCAATCGATTTCTGTAACTTTCTTAAGAAATCGAAATTTCTTTTTCCACTCTTTTCGATTTGACCTTCTTCCTTCAAGTTTTCAGTTCCTTCTCTCCAACTAGCGGTTCATTCAACTTAACCTCCCCGATATTTTTGAAGTCGAAAATGTTAATTTCATTTTTAAAGATCCATATCAAACTTTTTGAACCCTCGCCTGTCATGTCAAATTAAGCCCACAATATCTAACTTCATATGCCAACCATGGAATCAACTTTACTGAGATTATTTTTGCAACAGTTTGATGCCCTATATATTTCCTGTCTACTTTTTTTTTGTGTTTTTCCGACTCGTATCCGCACCCTTAACCGACCTGACTGCGGTTCTATTGAACCAAAAACAACAACAAACCAAAAAAAGAAAAACCCTAAACAAAGTGAAAACAAACAAGAAAATTACAACAGCAGAAAAAAAGAAAACAATAACATGTCCTCATGTGATATGAGCGAGAGGGAAAGAGAAAGAGAGATGTCCTTGGCAAGCAATATACTATAACTAATATTGTCCTTCATAAATCGCGAGTCCTGATGGGAAATATTTGCTTTGTGTCCTGTGTTGCCGCAATGTTTGCATTCATAAACATTGCTTTCACTGGTTGATACTTTACATCGAACATAGTACACATAGACACTCTGCAGCAGGCAGGGTAGTTAGTTAGACTGTTAGAGTTAGAGGTAGTTGCGGAATTTGAACTTCCCGCATGTCCTGTATCCATATACCTCGACTTCCCTGCCATTCCTCTCAAAATATACATACGAATCCCAAAAACCGAAATTGAATTTCCATCATCGATATGAACGAGAGAACAAGTTGAGTTTGTATACGCAATATGATGAGGAGGACGTTATGTCGCTGGAATTGGAGCTTGTGCTGCGCTGGTAACTGGTATGGAAAAGGAAAAGAACCCTACGGCTCCCAGAATTCTCAGAATTCTTTTTTTTTTTCTATCGTAGATAAGTTGGAAGGTAGAGGTAGGAATACTTTGCCTTGCAATTTTTTGGGTGGAAAGACTGATGTATAGAAGAGAGTAGGTCGGCCTCCGCATGAGAAAGTAGGTAGAATCCTCCAAGGAAAAGCAGAACTTTGCATGTTTATTAAAGATCAATATTTGCATTAACTAACCACCCGGGGATTGCCAGGCACTGATGTTGCAGAAGACTCGAACTGAAGAGCAAAAGCAAGAAATAGGTATGAAGGAGTCCTTCTTCATCATCGATACTCGTCGTGTAAACTATATTGGCTGGTGATGGGTTGGGTTGGGATATATCCGCATCGCATCGTGTGGATATGGAAAGGGTTGAACAATGTGTATCAGCTGAATGGGTCACTGATGGTTGGAGTTTGGAGGAGAGAGGTTGATACACAATGATGATGCCTCTTTTCTCTTTGATGATGATGATGATGGTTGAAAACGCGTATTCTTCGAATAAAGCTACAAAACCCGATAGTTTCATTTTTACAATAGGTACATTTTCCTCATGGTGCAGGTTTAGTTATGTGCTGCAGATGCATATTAAAAGGGATGAATAGAAGTTCAGTTGAATTTCAGCAATTTTTGCAATTGATATTTAAGTTGATCTCGTTTTCATTTATAAACATGGTCTTAACGGTAGTGAAAAGGGTCAAATTTTGTTAAAACGTTTGCATTTTATTTTTGAATTCTAGGAGTTAGTTTCTTCGATGGTTTTTTTCTAAGGTTTGACAGTTGAAAATGTCAAACTGTTTTGACAGTTCTCCTTAATAACATTTGACATTTCATCGTTCTTGAATTGTTTGACGCCAAAACAACGTCGCCAAATTGTGGATATTTAATTAGATTTTTTTGCAAAGCTCATAGTGCATTTCGACCATTTTAAGGTGTTTAGTGAAGAAGATCATTTTTGGTTAACTGGCTTCTTGAATAAGCAAAATTGAAGTATCAAGGGCCAATAAAATCCTCAAGTCATTATCGAATCACTATTATATTCATTAGGATTGACTTTTTGGTGTGGTTGACACTCTGGCGGTATCATCGGTCCTTATTTCTTCGAAATGAACAAAGTCTGAATGGTGAAAGTTATTGATCCATGTTGACCGATGATGTTCGGTTCCAACAAGACGGGGTAACTTCTTATAAAGCGACTTTGCCATCACTTTTTTGAAAACTCAATTTAATGCTTTCATGTTAAAACTTCTCTTTCGGTAAATGAAGAGACCGACTTTTTCATAACACATTCACTTGTTGAGACATTATCCTGAAAAATACTGAGGGATCTACCACAACAAGTAATGGAACATGAAGTATACTTGGGGAACTACTTTAATGAGTATTTGAAATGAATTTGTGTGTAGTAGCCAGAGGCCTTCAATCCTTGCATGTGACACCTTAACCTTTTTTACTAGTACTGTCTCTTGCGAGGAATGGACAAATCGTCCAAGAGTAGTTGTTTTCTGGATTAGTACTTTAGAAATTAGCCTTTTTAAATTCGTGATAAGAAATGTAGGTCCCCTCTAACACTAATAATACTCGTAACCAGGAAATGTTGAGAGTTGTTAGTCACTAGGCCTTGTTTATCTAAGAGCTGTTGCACCATATAATTTTAATACATTTATTTCATGCTTACAAAAGTCAATTGTGTCTTCCACCCGCATTTATCCATTTAAGTAAAGAAGAACAGGACTAAACCTTGAGAGACGATACCGAACTCCGAAAAACTCTTATGGTCAATCATCAGCTATTCCTTCTTTATCTTGATTTCAATCTCGAAGTGGCTTAAATCTGCTTATTTCGAAGGTAATTGGTTATTTTCTTACCAAGTGAAAAAAAACTTTACGAATTATTCCTGAACAGTATTTGAAATATCAATGGCCATTCTAATTTTCGTTAACTTTCAAACAGGCTTTGATTTAGTTCCATACTTACTTAAGGTGGCACTATAGTCCGGGGCGGACCTGGGTCTCAACCAACATGCGTCTGCAGCCAGCTCGGTCCCTAGCAAGCTGTCTGCAGTCTCGCACGACAAGTTGGTTGAGGTCTTCACCCACCTGCGAGAGCCACCTGAGTGGCGGTCTTCCTCTACTGCGCCGTCCCTCGGGATTGGATTCGAAGACCTTTCGGTCTGAAGCGTTAATGTGCATTCGCTCTTCATGACCTAGCCATCTAAGCCGTTCGACTTTAGTTCTGTTAATTATGTCAGTGTCGCTGTGCAGCCCGTAGAGTTCGTCGTTATATCTTCTCCTCCATTCTCCATCTACGCATAAGGGACCGAAAATCACCCGAAGATTTTTTCTCTCGAAGCATCCTAACCTAAGACGCTCTAATCTTTCTTTGACAGGCTCCAGGCTTCAGCGCCGTAAATGAGAACCGAGATGATGAGTGTCTTTTAAATGATGATTTTAGATGCTCGAGAGAGGACTTTACTTCTCAACTACCTTCTACATAAGTCCAAAGAAGCAGCGAGTAATTCTTCGTTTGATTTCAGCGTTGGTATCGTTATCTGTGTTTATAGCGGTGCCTAGGTAGACAAAGTCCTTAACTTCCTCAAAGTTATAGCTGTCCATGGTGAAGTTTTGTCCAAGACGTCGTTGTTCAGTGTCCTTTTATGATGACAGCATATAGTTGGTCTTGCCCCCATCTTCTTCGATTTCGTGGCAATGGTCAAAAACGCTCCACTGACATTACGCTTTGATCTTCCAATAATGTCAACATCATCTGCGTATCCGAGTAATTGGATGGATCTTTGGAAGATTGTGCCTCTAGTGTTGACGGTTGAGTTTTGCACAATTTTTTCCAGAACGATGTTGAAGAAGTCGCATGACAGTGCATCGCCTTGTCTAAAACCTTTTTTGACATCAAATGCATCGGTAAGATCTTTTCCGACCTTGATAGAGCAGCGTGCATTCTTCATCGTCATTCTGCACAAACGGATAAGTTTGACAGGGATGCCAAAACTAGACATTGCTCTGTAGAGCTCTTCCCTATAGATGCTGCCATACGCGGCTTTAAAATCGATAAAGAGATGGTGGGTATCGATTTGAAGCTCCTGGGTTTTTTTCAAGATCTGCCGTAGTGTGAATATTTGGTCGATAGTGGACTTTCCTGGTCTGAAGCCACACTGATAAGGACCAACCAGGTTGTTGACGAATGGCTTCAGACGTTCACATAATACGGCAGAGAGGATCTTATACGCAATGTTAAGGAGACTGATGCCTCTGTAGTTGGCGCAGTTTAGAGGGTCTCCTTTCTTATGTATCGGGCACACTATGCTGAGATTCCACTCATCGGGCATGCTTTCTTCCGACCATATTTTGCAGATGAGTTGGTGCATGCTCCGTACCAAGTCATCGCCTGCTGCTTTGAATAATTCGGCAGCGATGCCGTCAGCTCTAGCAGCTTTGTTTGACTTAAGTTTAGATATAGCTATCTTCACTTCGTCAAGGTCGGTAGGCGGAATTGTTGATCTGCGTTGCCGAGGTTGAGTGGTTCTATCTCCCTTACAGCGGAATTCGGTTCGTCGTCGCCGTTATATAATTTAATATGGTCAAAATTATAAATCATTGTTATATAATTTGGAGAAGTGATCTTTCCATATTCTCAAAATCGACTGCGGTTCTACTACGATGTTCCCCTGATCGTCTTTACAGGCTTTGGTTCGTGGCTGGTACCCTTGGGTGGTGTTTTTACCTTTTGGTAAAATTTACGAACCTCATTCCTGTTGTGATCATGTTCATGCTCTCTTTTTTTTCCATCTAAGAAGCCGGTGTTCCTCTCTCCTCTTCTGGTCGTAGAGCTCGCGAGCAGCTCTAGCCGTTTTGTGCAGCGACGTTTTGTATGCCTCTTGTATCGGTTCGTGTGCCTGCCGGCATTCGTCATCAAACTAGGGGTTTCGCTGTTGTGGCCGTATCAAGCTAGCACTTTAGAGCTCTGATTAGGTATTTGCTGTTATTTAGGATGTACTTCATAGATACCTTGTATAAAGATGCGTTTAAAGAGTTAATCTTATTAAAAGAGGGTTACAACATTTTTGAATGGTCTGCAAATATTACCTGCAATTTACGAGAATATAAAGAAAGTACATATATTAAAGGTTCAGTTCATCATCATCATCATAATCGGCTTGACAACTAGGATCAACAAATCCCTCCATTTATAGCCATCGCTAGCTGACGTCATCCAGTTGTGCTTCACGAGGCTTTTAGCCTTCTGGGCTGCACAATTTCTCTAGTGTTAGCATGGTCTGGCATGCTATGGCCTACCACAAAATGTTCTTCAAGGAACTTTTTGGGGGCTGTTTCCTTTTCACTTATGTGAAGCTGGTGTCTAACTCACCAAGAGGCTACTGTTTTTTTTGACGATATCTGCTTCAGGATTCATAATTGTAGTACCGTCTCCGGAACCATTCTTCCTTTTTTGTCTTTTATTTACTTGCAGAACCATAGTCATGTACAACAGCAGCTTAAATGTTACGGCAAGGTTTCTCGACTTAAAAAAGCTTCGACGGACTATAGTAGAAAGCTTCGGTTGTTAATGTTTTATGTTAATATTTCGTAGAATTTTCCGGGAAGGTCTCTATGGAGATTGCCTTTAAGTTTCAAGTGCCAAATTGTATCTAAGGCTTGAACAACATCTAAGAATACATGCAAGCTTACTTGTTTTTCTTCAAGTGCTCCTTCTACCATATTCTTAATTCGACAAACGGTTTATTATTATATCCAAACTGTTGGATCGAAATAAGACTTCTTTTTTCTTTTATTATGCTAGGCACTTTCAGTATCAGTTTTTCGAAAACAGTATTGTAATTGTAACTTCTGTTAGTTGCTTACCTTGTTTAGTTTTTACAACGACTTCTGCAATTGCATATTAGCTCATTAATTAAAATTTCTTGAAACCTATTAAAGGCATATCTCTGAAAACCTTATGAAGTTGTACTAAATATAAAAAGCTTCCGGGTTACAATAAAACCAAAATTTTATAAAGACGAATCAATACCTCCTGATTTTACCTTCTAAAATCTTCGGAAATTCAATCGTATCGTTAACGTTCGTTGGGTCCAAAAAAACTTCCAATCTCTTAAATCTAGATGCTGTCTAGAGAGTAATTTAAAGGTACCTCTTATTTATTGTTAATACCTGAAATAATGTTTATGATCAATTTATAATTTGAAAGAGATAGAAGCAGATCAATTGTAAAGGTCAGGCCCAAGAACTGATCCTTGTGGGACTCTAGCAATTGTACCACAGAACTAAGATGACAATGGTTCACATGAATTGGAGAGAACAGGATTTGGAAACCGAAGTAACAATTGAAATCGAAGCCACTTGTTAAATTTCCAGAAGACCCGAATCTCCCCTTGTTAATTTATCTGCAAAGTTTTTACTACTCGTACAATGGAACTAAGCAAGTCTAGGAGTTATTACTTAGCAAATATCAGGCCTTAGAAGAGGATTGATTTTTCTGTTCCAAACCAACTTGTAAAAGACGTATTATAGTTTGGAGAAATTCACTTGAAATTCTGAGTACCAACTATTCTCATCCTACATGTTTCAAGTTCTTCTTTTTTTGCTCCATATATATTCATCCACAAAGCCCTTTGGCTAAAACAGATGTTTGCTCGTGTATCGCTTTTGAAACGAAATTCCCAGCTGGGACCCGTTAGACATCATAGAAAATTATAATGCAACTCGTTCCTATAGTTTTTCTTTTTTTTAGAACTTTTGTTTTTTTTTGAATCCTTTCCTACGTTGAAGGTCAACACTGGTGTATCTAAAATGTAGAGAGTATTGTACTATGTGCATTTTTTCGTCTCATATTTTTTTTCGTCCTTAATTAACAGTCCGATGGATCCTTGGGTGCTTTTTTAATTCATGAATATGCATAACGTTTCCCATAAAACTGATTTTTCCTCTTTTTGCCTCGAACAAAGAAAAAAATCATGAAAAACAAACTTTCACTATGAACAACAACGATGTAAGGACGAAGGAAGAAGGACGAATAAAGTAACGAAGGAAGGATTGTTGTTTTTGAAATCCAGTTCGATGAGCAAATGATAATATTTCTATACCTACACACCAGCTTCGTATACATGAAATTGACGTTGAGAAAGTTTGGGTCAGATGAACGGAAAAATGAAAATGGTGGGTATAACCTTCACCCGGGCGCCACACAATTACCAATACTCACCCATCTCCTTTCTTTCTATACATAAACCTACATAGCCTTGAAGCACTGTCATGTGATTAATTGCAAAAGTGATTATTTTCGAATAGAAAATTCTATACTTCGTCGTCGCGTGCGTCGTCGTCCTCGTCGAAAACTCGAGGCTGAGATGGAACATCTTGAAGTTGTTTTGTTGTTTAATTGAGCGGAAAATTTTCTGGCATTCCATTTATATGGAAATAGAAAGGGATGGGAAGATGGGCGACATTCTGCTGTAAGACAAGAAGGAGAGGCGTTTTGAGTTTGGCAGTTGGTCCTGAGATGGTCTTATTCTTGGTGTTTTGTTGAGCTTAAATGAGAGTTGTTTGTTTGTATCTGATGATATAGAATGAAAGTTTAAGGAAAAAGATATTTTTCTTCCTATTTTTTGTTTGAGTAACAACAACAACAGCAACTGGAAAAAATGGAGGAAATGTTGGCATTAAACAAACAAAATTGATTAATATTAGTTAGCGGATGACTTTTATTGGATTCCAAAATGAGGGTCAATAAGTTTTTTGAGGAATTCAATCAGCAAAGTACGAGAGAGAGAGAGAGATAAGAAGGGTTTATTTGGTCGGTAATGTAACCAAAGGGACTGGAAGAGCGGATCGAATGGAATACAATTATTCATCAAGAGATAACGGTTAGTTATGAAATTAATTTGAAACTTTCTTTTGAACAGAAATTATAAGTTCTAAAACAAAACCCCCTTGTGACCTAATTTATCTCTGATGAATCACTCTTTGGAAAGATGATTTTACTTTTTGGAGTTCGATAAGACTTATCAGAAACATAAGACGTTGTGCACACTTGCGTCATGTAAACGTTGTTGTAGTGACGCGGTGTTATTGCAGGAGTTCAACGCACACATTCCACACACAGGAATCAAATAATTGACTATTTTGACAAGGAAAACTCAGCTGCATATCCGTTGACGCAGTGATCAGTGAGGCGTGATGCCGATGCGTCAACGAAGGCATGTGTGCGTAACTCAATTTATTTGTAAGCACTGCAGCACCGTAGAGTCACCATGAGTTGAAATGACGCAAGTGTGCAGCCGGACTTAGACAAAACTTGACGGAATTGCAAGACTTCTAAAATTCTAACGCTAATTTGGTGGTTTTCTTCCTGAATTCCTTACACAAAATCTAATTCGTTTGATTGTTGTTTCTTCGTTATCGTTAACTGTCGTAGATAAGTCCCTTGGGACACCAGACAAATGGCAAGATCCATATATCCTCATGACCATTTCTACATCTATAGGTCTTCGTCCGTCGTAACCATTTCTGTTGTCCTCATTTGATGTTTGTCACCTTGTCCACGGCACAACAAAACTCTGAGACTCTCCGAACTAATCGCAAATAAATGCATCTACGTGCAAATGACTTGAGAACCTTTTACACAAGCAGCACAGGGCTAGAGCTATAGATTGCCAGGTATAGAGATTGTTAAAAGGCTCAACGGCAATGGAGGTGAGATGCGGCGTATGCATTTTCAGCTCCTTCCCTCTGTTGTGTTGCTGGACCAACACGACCACGACGACGACGACGCCATCACATCTCTAGCAATGCACAGTTTGTCATGTTTGACCGCGCTGTCCAAGAGCCACCGATTGAGACATAATTCATGGTAATATCCTAAGCTAAGTGCCGATTATCTGTTGCGGCGCGAAGCACAACCATTTTAGTGTGTAGGCTGCGACTGCACCGCGCTCTGTGACTGGCGTTACTTGATATCACTTTTTTGTCGCATCATTATAGAGTCGTTCCGTTCTATGGAGCAATATCCGTCTAACGTCGCAAATAAGCCAGTTGTGTGATGAATATTTTGTGCAATTTTGTTCCACCAGAAAAGAGGATTAGCGAGTAGGACTTAAGGTAGCTTATAGGTACCTAAGAGATTGTGGGAGAACTTTTTCTGGAAGTCGAGTGAGTTTGAACATGAAAAGACGCCCACGTGAATTCCAGAAGAATATGTTTTTGTTTGTGTATTGTTAATTGTTTCCCGAACGGGTGTGGCGCCATAAACTTTTTCCTCCATCTTTTCCTTCAAACTAATTCAAAACCTTCCAATGATTCTGAGTACAAAAAGGGATTAGGATTTAGAGTGGTATTAACTCAGCTTCAGAAAAAAAGGTTAATTTATGAAAATCAATCCCTTTCTGTGATGATGTGAGACGCGTTAAAATGTCTGTCCTTAGTTTTTGTTACATTTTTATAAATAAATCAGAAAATCCATCAATTTATTTTATCGAAAACACCAACGCCAACTTCAACTCCAACGCTACCGCCTTCACGTTGAACATATTGATTAGCCATTAAAAATTTAAGAAGAACTTTTTAATCCATCTTCCCGCATCATGCACGAAAATTAGCGATTTTAGGGCAAACAAAAACAACGCCTGATTAAGTTTATCCTTGTTAATCATTCTCCCCGACCGAAAGTTTGAACCCCATCAAAAACCAAACGAAAACTTTGTCCTTTTTGACGAGGTTTGTATATTTTAAAGGGGTAAATAATATTTATGTATGTAAAAGATGGTTTGATGTTTGAGTTTGAATTTTGAAAATATGGTTGAAAAATTAACAAAATATGGGTTTTATGATTTTGTTTTTGAGAATGTTAAAAGGTTTAACAAAATATAATTCAAGGGTGTGGGAACGCTTTAAATTTTAGGAACATTATTTAACAAGTACAAGTCTGAAGATTTAGTCAAATAATGGGATTGGTTAGCTTCTTGTGCTGCGGATCAGCTCAACATGGCCCTAGTTTTAGCCACCACTAGCTTATTTCAAAACAAATTTAGCTTAAATAAAAGAAGTTATAGTAAACCAACTCTTTTTAAAGATAGAAATATGCTTTTGCGGATTTTTTAAAAGAACTATTGAGGGGGAACAATTCTTTCATATATTATTTCAGCAACACTTAAACAGTTTCCAGCAGCGCACGCAGTGGAAGCTCTCAAAAGGGAAAAAATCCTCGGTTTTGAAACATTCTTTATTTGTATTTATAAATAGCATTCCTCAATTAATGGACTATTAAAAATTGAAAGAATTTTTCGAATCAGACAAGTTGTTCCTGAGAATAGCGGGTTCAAACACTCAATCAAACAAACAAACTCTTCAGTTTTATAGTATAAGCATAGATTTGAAAATTACACACTGGAACTACCTAGAATTGCCCTCTGTTTCTAATATTTTTGTTTCACTTGAAAAACAGCGCCGTCTTCTTTGGCGTTAGAATGGCAAAGGGTGAATCCGTAGATTGTTGTTTTGTACCATAAGTGCACATTTAAATTAGCATACCGGGAGCGAGAGATATTTTTAAGGAAAACTTGAACTGGGGGCTATTTTAACATTTGATTTTTTCAACCTAAAAAAGATCAGTGCATCCAGTGTTTCCAGTTCAAAAATTCAACTGAAGAACTAAAAGTAGGTCTGCAATAAGCGCTTTCCAAAAAGAAGACGACAAGAGATTGTATGAATCAGACAAAAGCACAAGAGTTGTCTGTTTGGGTTTTCGAGAAGAATACTTTGTTTAAAACTTCACCATTTTCGAATTGTTTTCGAATTAAGGATGAAGCTTTTATGGTACTCCGCATTACATTGTATCGCACAGGGGATCCGATAAAATTGGTACAAGGTTCAAAACAGACAAAGAATCCCTAGTTATTTCGTTAAAAAATTCATTTAGCCGTAACCGGGGCGTGATAGTTATTGCGTAAGACTGTCATGTAAGAGGTCTTGGGTTCAACCCCTTCCGGTCCCACCTAAATTTTTTTTCACGGGTATTGCCTCTTGCTTCCTACTCTCACCTCCCCGTGGTGAACATCGGGTGCCTAGTACCTCAACTGGTGATTGGGTTCCAACCCCAGTGGAAAGTTGTTGAGGGCAGCAAACGAGAGAGGGGGTGTTAGTATTTCCACCAAGGCACCTCTCCTTATCCTTATATTATGGAATCAGTGGCGGCGTCTACAGTTTCAGTATGTTTGAAATACTTAGTGAACACTTTATAGAGCTTCTACGACTTATTTGGAGTTCAGGCCTATAAGGAGTGGTATTATCCGGCTCCCGGTGCTTGGGAGACATACTAAGGATCTGGCCCTCCAGGTTGAGGGTTGTGCCATCGGGGTAGTTGCGAAGCAAAAACAAGCCTCGGATACGGACGGATTTACTGTTGACAGCCCACGCAAACGAAATAATGACAACGAACTTCGGATCTGACCACGTGTGGCCGAAGAATTAGCGGAGGTCCTAGAATGCTTTAAAGCTGACATCACCGCTATCCAGAAAATATGATGGGATGGGCCGGGCAAAAAGAGGATAAAAAACTGCGATATTTACTATGGTGACTGCTACCACGAAAACCAACAGCGCTAATTAGGATGCGGATTCGTCATCGGAGCCACACTTAGACAAGAAGTCTTGAGCTATAGGTGCATCAATGAGCGCCTCATGACCATACGCTTCAAGGCTAAGTTCGGCAACATAAGCCTGATATGCGCGCACGCCCCCACAGAAGAAAAGGATGACAACGCCAAAGAAAAGTTCTTCGAGCTCTTATACAAAACATATGAGAAGTGTCCTGGTCGATTTTAATGCCAAGCTGGGAAGGGAAGACATCTTTGGTGGAATAATCAGGAACACAATGTATCGAGAACCAGTGGCAACATTGCCAAGATGCAATCAGAGAAGCCGTCTCTGACGTGCTGGGTTTTGTGAGTATTGGGGCAGAGGCGGCAAAAATATGTGTAACGGTTATTTAGGGCAAAACAAGGTACATGCTGTCGTCAAAATAGGACTTACAACACCGATTCCTCGATCAAGGCGACATCGTCGACAGACGGAACTTTGAAGTAGTCAAGGGCTTCATCTACCGAGGATCCACTATAAACTCAGAAAACAACACCATCAAACGAAGAATAACTCTTGCTAACTGCTGTTTCTTTGGGCTAAGAAAGCAATTGAGTAGCAAAGCCTTCTCTCGAGGCACCAAAGTGCCGCTATATAAGACCCTTATCATAACCTTCCTGCTATACGGTGCAGAAGCATGGACTTTGACAAAAGCGTATGAAAGCACCTTGGGTCGGTTCAAAAGAGAAGGAGAGTGGAGGAGAAGATGGAACGACGAGGTGTACAACGAAGTAGACTTAGCCAGATGGGTAAAAGTCCAACGACTAAGATGGCTGGGTCACGTAGAGCGCATGGAAACCAATTCTCCGGCCGGGAAAGTCTTCGAATCCAGGCCCACAGGACAGCGCAGTAGAGGAAGACTACGAATCATGTGGCGAGTACAAGAGGAAAGCGACCTAACCCAAATTGGAGCGTGAAACTGGAGACATCTAGCTAGGGACGAGCTAGATGGGGAAGTTTGTTGGGTGAGGCCCAAATTCACACAGGACTGTAGCGCCACCTTAAGTAAGTAAGTAAGTATTGCCTCTTGTGAAGAATTGGCAAGTCCTCCAAGAATAATTCTTATCATGAAAAGTACTTTCTCAAATTTGCCGTAAGGGTTCCCCATATAAAATCTTGGTCCCCTCTATATTCCTCAAATGACTCCCACACAGGAATGTTGCTCTAGTTTATTTAATTCATAAATTCGTTTAGCCAAATTAAAACTAAAAAAAAACATTATATCGATTCTGATTAAGCTTGAGAAATTTAAAAAACCCAAGACCCAAAAGTTCTTCCATACGCAGAGCAAAGGCAACATGCACTCGCTGATAGAAGAAATCAAGGCAAAGTGTTTTAAATTTAGACCTGCTATCGGTTATCCAGCTTAAAGACGTATATTATGCTCGCAAATTTTAGAAATCAAGGGGATATTATTACCCTTATTCAAATCAAATGGGGTGGCGCAACAGTCCGTTGTGAACCAGGGCCTAGTGACTTACAACTCTCAACCATTCCTGTGTGCGAGTAATGTTGTCAGGAATGGAGGGGACCTACAATTTTTATGCCGAATCCGAACGGCTAGTTTGAGAAAGCACTTTTTTATGACAAGAATTACTCTTGAAGGATTTGTCAATTCCTCGCAAGAGGCAGTACCCGCGAAAATTATTTTTTTTTAAATTAAGGTGACACAGGCAGGGATTAAACCCAAGACCCCTTGCATGACAGTCCAACGCACTAACCATCATGCCACGGGTACTAAATTATTACCGTTATTGTGTAAAGATAAAGGTGAGCACTAAGAAAGAGAGGGAGGGTTTGAAAGGAGGTGTCGGTACACATTGGTTTTGAATTCCTAAATATTGCAATGAATTTGAAAGACAGAGTGAAAGACGAAACTCTGTACTTGACATTACGAACGAAGTTGAGCTCTAGGGTATACTGATGAGCATTCCTAGAAGCGCGACTATAACGTTTGAACTTTTTGAGGGGAGTAATTAAGCTGGATATTTCTCTAGAGCATTAACCGTTAATATAACGGTAAAGGAGGGTAAAGAAAATTTACGACGATGTTCAAGCAAGGGCCAAGGTGAGTACCTTGTGATACTCCAAAAGTTGCATGTATAGGACTGGAGACTGAGTTACGGAAAAGGAGTCTATAAGTTCTATTCGCAAGATAGGAGCTTATGCAGTTTATAAATATAGATGGAAAGCCTAGGAATCTTAGTTTAAGATGAATTATCTTATGGGATATTTTATCAAAGGCTTTGCTGTAATCAGTATATACAACATCAATTATGTTGGAGAAACACATTAAAGGTGGAAACCCATCAGATTTTCCTTTGACATTTATAAACTTAAAAAATGTCCTTGCATCAGCAAGAAGGTTATGTTCCATTTAGTTAAGGTGTTGGTTATAAAGGGATTCCCTTAATTCAAAGAAATAATTGTAGTCGAGAAGATAATTTTTGTGATCATTATCAGATTTAGACTGCAAAAAGGTCTTCCAAACCTCTTTACGGGTACCGTTCTCTGCCCAAGGGGGGCAGAGAACGGTAGTGGTTTTTTAATACAGTATGAAAGAATCGAATAAAACCAATTTGTAAGGGACTCGACTGTTAAGTGGAGGGATCTTAATTCAAAGTCTATGATGGTATTATCACCAATCAATCTTAAAACTCTACTTTCAATACTGTCCAAGAGGCTTAAGTAAGTTGCAGGAGCACCAATCTAGATATGGGAGTTATACTCAAGCTATGGACGTATTTGAGTCTTCTAGATAACAGCCAGATCAGTAGGGGAGAAAAACTTCTTGCATCGCCTTTGAAAACCAAAACATCTTGCAGCATTTTTGATAACATTGTGTATGTGATCGTTCCACAAAAGTGGTTGGTGACACACATACCGAGAATATCAAGATGTTCAGTCTCCTCGATGCAAGTGCCACATCTTTCTTGCTTTAACGATACAAAACAGCATTGGGTTTTCGAAGCTTTCAATTCCTCGAGGTTTTTAATCTCTATTGTACAATGCTGTTTAGGTCGTAATTTAATGAGCTTATCATATTTTGTCGTTGCAGTTCCAAATCCAAAGAAGAGGGATGTGAGTCTGAAAACGAATATGAAAAGCTAAGAGTACTATTGCTAGTATTGCATTAGAAGTTGCAGACAGACGATCATTAATAAAAATGAAAAAGAGTGTTGGAGATAAGACAGAAGCCTGGGGTACACCAGCATTTATTATGTGGTTTTCATACGAGAACCCATCCAATACCTGATGCCAAACTCTATTAAATGCTTCTGAAATATCAAGTGCAATAATGTTACTTTCTCTAAAACGGTGTAAGGAATTGCTCGACTGTTCGATGAGATGAACCATGAGATCACCAGTGGACCTAGTGCTACGAAAGCCGTATTGCCGTCATTAAGAAGCTTCCGTTCCTCAAGATATTTCTTAAGCTGATAATTAATCAGCGTTTTCATGACCTTAGAAGGAAGGGACGTTTTGCTATCGGTAGGTAATTTTTGTGAAAAGAAGATTCGCCTTTTTTTGGAAATGGGCTCAAGAAATGCTGCTTTCCATCCGTTCGGAATGAGATCTGAGGAGTAGGACAGATGAAAAAGCTAAGTGATGAAACGGAAGGTCCTAAGGCAGCCGCAATGAACAGAAGAAGAAAATAGCTAGAGCCTTAATATGTTTTGCTGATAACTAACCCTTTGACGTAAATTACTTTTTCAAATACTGTTCCACTTAATTTACTCGTTTTCAATTTCTTCACTGAGACTTATTTTGAGTTCTATTGCTTTAAAAAATAATTTGATTTCAATAAAAGCCATTTTGACTTGAAGTCTATTGTAGTGAAATTTTGAATAGCTCTTGTAAACTTTCTCAAAAACCTTAACTATTTAAAATATTATTTATTTTGTTTTTTTTACCAATAATAGAGTTTCAATTTTATGGAAAATAATGTCGATTGATAATTTATTGGCTTAAGTTTAGTAAGTATTTTGTAATTGCATTTTCTCGACATTTTTTGAGATGAAGCACTTTGTCAGTGAGGGTCCCATATGTAAAAGCGAATCGAACAGCGACTATCTTGGTTAAATGCAAAGCTTGTTCCGATTCAAGTATTTTTATCCTTCTACATATCTGCTTTCTTTCTTTCCCCTTTTTTAAGAATTAGGTATATGATGTCCTTTTTCTATTTTCCCGGAAACAAAATTATAAACCAAATTTTGAAGTTCGAAAACCATTTCAAATGAACATTAATTTACATATGTATGTGTGTTTTGTTCAAACCTGAATACTAATACTAAATTCAGAAACTTGTCATTCCACTTACTTAAGCAAACTGGTTTATTAAGCCTAAGTGAAGGAAACTTTATACAAGGACGAGTATAGACTTTTGCACTATATGGGGATTGGTTGATATACAAAGATGAACCCTTATTTCCGTTTCTCGGAAACAGAATTTTTAATATTATCCAAAAATACAACCGCACGTATTTTTAACGTTTGGATACATCCACTCATACTCGTATATAGGAACCTTCATTCGTGTATATCTACGCACTTGGATAAACATTCCCTTTTTGGCAGATCGAATGCAAATGTGTATTATGCTCGTGATGTATACGAATATAACGACTTTGTCGTCCTTATTTTCACTTCCTCTTGTCAATATACAGAAAAGATATACATAAATGAATTCCATAGAAACACCGGACATATGATGGTCGCAGGACAAGATAAGGAATAAGCACCAGGCACAGGCTTCACTGGAAATGGAACTGACACTGGGCACAGAGGACAGACTTTCTGGATTTGTCTTTTAATTAATGCAATGGAAATGCGAAAAAGCAAACGGAAGCATTTATTTCTTTGTCAATCTTGTTCTGAAATATAAGGGTATGGGAATAAGACATTTTTCGTTAGACTGTTCCAAGGCAGCGATGTTATAAGGACCAACATTTGTTTTTTTTTTTGAGAAAGAAAAACTTTGTGAAACTGAAATGAAGTGTGCTAGTAAAGTTGTACCAACATGAACCCTCCCGAAAACAAACATTAAAAACCTTAAAATAGTTCATCAAAGTAAACCTTTAACGAAAAATTGAAGAAGCTTAAACTGTCAAAATGACATAGGTACGAGTAATTAACATATAAACTTAGAAATCCAAACACAAATTTTGTCGAAAATGCAGTTTTCGCTTGACAAATCAAATATTGGCAATAAGCAGCCCTACTATCATAAGTGCTTGATTCCTATGGAAAAATTCATTTTCCTAACGAAGCAACCTTAAGGCTTTTGTTAATATTCACGCTTAAGGTATTGAATCTACCTCAATCATAATATATGACATTAGAAAAAAATTCTGATATCCGAACAATCTGAAAAGTTTTAAATATCCAAACATCTGTTTAGTTGAATTTGGCAGTTTGGATATCCGACACTTTATTCTGATAATTCCGAGAATATCTTGGAGATTTGGATTATGGTAAAATATTTTTACTAACGGCATCATAGGGTCAGATTTATTTATTTCTAGAGTACAGAGAATTGACTTTTCTTTGGATTGTCATCTTCGATACATTTCTAAATAAGTCACCCTCTTCAGACTTTTTATGCAACTGTTATGCTGATTTCTTTAACTACTTCTTGCAGTTACTGGTAAGACATTTGGAAAAATGAGATAAATAAAAATTCAAAAGCTTTGACACAAAGCTCTTAAGGCTGGGAACAAACATTTTTGTGTTCTAAGCAAAATGTTAGATTTATTGGCGAGAAGTTTGACACTCTTACCGCACTAAAACCACCGTTCAATCGGAGTCAATCAATAAAAAAACGATTAATGACGTAAGCAGAAGTCTGTACTTATGATATCGGGTTTTTCAATAAGAGCGCTGCAAAAGTTTTTTGAAATAAAACAAACAGGGTTTTGGATATCAATGAAATTCTTTATTCCTGTGAAAGTACGTTGGATGACATTATACATCTAACTCGATTTCTTTTGCATGGCCACCATGGGCATGCTGGCAGAAGTCCAGACGATGAACCCAATTTTTGACGGTTTTCAAGCATAAATCGGCCGATACTGCTTCAATTTCACGTTCGATATTCGTACGAATTTCATCAATTGTCGCTGCCTTGTTGGCATAGACCATAGACTTGACGCAGCCCCATTGGAAACAATCTAACGGCTTCAAATCATTCGACCGAGCTGGCCAAGTGACTGGACCACTTTTTGAGATAACACGGTCTCCAAACTTAGTTTCCAATAAATTGATTGTGACATTCGCTTTTTGGCGCCGTCTTGTCGGAATCACATGTCTTGCAAGAAAATATCATCCAATTGGGCCAAACTTTTCGGTTATCATTGAACGGTAGCGATTTCCATTCACAGTAAAGTGCCATTCTTGATCATCACTTAAGAAGTATGTCTTAATTTTTTTTTTTTTTTTATAATAAGCACACACTCAAGGGGATATATTACCCTTATTATGTAGACACAGTGTGAGCACTAGGAAAGGGAGAGAGGGGTTGAAAGGAGATGTCGGTGCACATTGGTTTTGAATTCCTGAATATTGCAATAGCTGGGAAAGACAGAGTGTGGTAAGGCATTCCACATTCGCATAGTACGGCTAAAGAACGAATCTCTATACTTGATAGTACGACCGAAGATGGGCTCGAGGGTATATTGATGAGCATTCCAATGATGCTGCCGGCCAAGAAACCACACCCAACCGTAATTTTTCCGAGATGCAATGCCTGACCAATACTGCATTTTATGGACGAAGTCATTCAACCAGAAATGATCCTCATCGCTGAAGACGATTTTTCGGTGAATCCGAATCATTTTAAAGTTGTTGCCAATTCGCCACAACGACGTCACAGAAATGCCCAACGCTTGAGAACGACATATTAGAGACACATTTGGGCTTTTGCAACTGAAGCCTCAGCGGCAGCAATATTCTCGACACTATAAGTACGGGCACTTCTTTGTCTCAATGGCACGGGAACATTTTGTACTGTGCCTATAGATTCAAATTTTTAAACTAGACGCTCAATTGTTGATCTTCAAGGACGATTATTACGACCATGAATTGAACGTTGCGCTCTTAACGTTGAGGCCACTGACTTCGAATTTGTGTAGTAAATTTTATCAATTTTGACTCTATGTTGGCTGGTATATCTTTAAATCATGGACTGGAAAACCTAACTGAAGAGAAATGTTAGAAGAGCTCTACCGCTAAACTTTTGTAGTGTCTCTGTTGAAAAACCATTTACTTTCTCAAAGTTTTTAGACCATCAGCTTATGAGGCTAATTTATTCCTCGAAAAGTGTCTTGAAGGAATAGTTGTAAACAGTTTGCAAAGTTTCATTGAAAAGCATTCACTTATTAACAAAAGTCAGTACGGGTTTCACAGGAACAAGCATACAGGACAACTGCTTTGTGAATTTGCTGACTGTATAAACGAGAGCTTTAATTTGGAACATAACGTACTTGTACTGTTTATGGATTTCAGCAAAGCTTTTGATACACACAACCATTCCTAACTTTTGGAAGCGTTAGCAAGAAAAGGAATTCGAGGTAGGTTAACTGATTGGATGTCGGACTTTCTTCACAATAGAAAGTTCTCCGTCAAAATAAAAGAAGTTAACAGTGAAGGAAAGAATTTCGAATATGGAGTTTCACAAGGATCTAATTTGGAACCGCTTTTGTTCATCTTTTTTTACCAACGAACATCTTAGTGTTTTCAAGTTAAGTATCCCGTTTGCTTTTGCTGATGACACTGCAATTGTTGTTCTCGATAGATCTCTGGACTCGGCCACAATGATAATGCAAAACGAATTCGATGCATCTGTTCGATAGTGTCACGATTACGGAATGGTGATAAATGCTTCTATGACAAACTTATGCATATCCGAAGTCCACATGTCAAAAAACAGACAAACAAATATATTTCAGGAATGATCTCTGTCTAATCTAATCTAATCACGCTCACAACATGCATTGAAGTTGTTGAACTCTATAGATGTCTTGGAGATCCTATTGATTGCCATTTCCTTTGGGACGAACATATAGACAAGCTACGTACTGATCTGAGGAAGAGTCTCTATGCCCTTTCGCATTTAAAGTATCATGTTACTAAGGATGTTCTGAGACAAGTTTATTACGCAATGGTAGAGTCAATGCTGAGATATGGCATACTTGCTTGGGGAAATGCAGCACCAATACACATCAAGAAACTTCAAAAACTTCAAAATTCAGCTCTAGAAATAATACAACAAAATAACAGACAGCAAACTAAAAACAAATTCCGAGTACTAAAAATCGAGCAAATTTTCAAGATGGCCACAATACTAGAATATCATGGCAACAACGCGATTTATCTGGATTCGCTGATTCTGTAATAAGACATGGAATCACTTCTGTAAACATTTAGTTTTGAAGGTCAATTGATATTTCGTACCAAGAACATGGTTTGTTTTTTTGTTTTTAAAGTTTATACGCATCGATTTTATTTCGTTTAGTTTGATGCTCCATTTTCCGTTCAATCACCTACTTTATTAACCGCATTTTACTTTAGCTTTGCGGTATTAGTAATATAGTTAACCATGGTCCTAGGACATTTCGGTGTGGTACACCGGCTT